>NW_024096487.1:0-600000 GCF_016545835.1 Crotalus tigris
TGGTAAAATACATGGGAAAATCCTATTTGTGAAAATTCCACGTAAAGTTAGGGTTAGATCAGCATGAATTCGGAGAGCAAAACAGACATCACTAACAAACTTAGAGTGCTTAGGAATGGTTAGGAGACCACTGACTTTTCTAGAGTGTCCTATCTATGTTTCCTGGTAAAATTCATGGGAAAATCCTAACTGGGATAATTCCACTTAGGATTAGGTCACCTTAAACCCAGAGAGCAAAATGGACATCGGCAACATATTCAGGGTGCTTGGGAATGGAAAGGAGGTCTCTGGATTTTCTTGGCTGCCCTATCTATGTTTCCTGGTAAAATACATGGAAAAATCCTATTTGGGAAAATTCCACTTAGGGTTAGGGTTAGATAAGCATGAATTCGGAGAGCAAAATAGACGTCGCCAACAAACTCGCAATGTTTGGGAATGGTTAGGAAGTCACTGACTTTTCTAGGCTGCCCTATCTATGTTTCCTGGTAAAATACATTGGAAAATCCTATTTGGGAAAATTCCACGTAAAGTTAGGGTAAGATCAGCATGAATTCGGAGAGCAAAATAGACGTCGCCAAAAAACTCGCAATGTTTGGGAATGGTTAGGAAGTCACTGACTTTTCTAGGCTGCCCTATCTATGTTTCCTGGTAAAATACATGGGAAAATTCTAATTGGGAAAATTCCACTTAGGGTTAGGGTTAGGTCATCTTGAACCCAGACAGCAAAATGGACATGAGCAAGATATTCAGGGTGCTTGGGAATGGTTAGGAGGGCACTGACTTTTCTAGGCTGCCCTATCTATGTTTCCTGGTAAAATACATGGGAAAATCCTATTTGGGAAAATTCCACGTAAAATTAGGGTTAGATCAGCATGAATTCGGAGAGCAAAACAGACATCACTAACAAACTTGGAGCGCTTAGGAATGGTTAGGAGACCACTGACTTTTCTAGAGTGTCCTATCTATGTTTCCTGGTAAAATTCATGGGAAAATCCTAATTGGGATAATTCCACTTAGGGTTAGGTCACTTTAAACCCAGAGAGCAAAATGGACATCGGCAACATATTCAGGATGCTTGGGAATGGAAAGGAGGGCTCTTGCTTTTCTAGGCTACACTATCTATGTTTCCTGGTAAAATACATGGGAAAATCCTATTTGGGAAAATTCCACTTAGGGTTAGGGTTACGTCACCTTGAACCCAGAGAGCAAAATGGACATCAGCAACATATTCAGGATGCTTGGGAATAGTTAGGAGGGCACTGACTTTTCTAGGCGGCCCTATCTATGTTTCCTGGTAAAATACATGGGAAAATTCTAATTGGGAAAATTCCACTTAGGGTTAGGGTTAGGTCACCTTGAACCCAGAGAGCAAAATGTACATCAGCAACATATTCAGGGTGCTTGGGAACGGAAAGGAGGGCTCTGGCTTTTCTAGGCTGCCCTATCTATGTTTCCTGATAAAATACATGGGAAAATCCTATTTGGGAAAATTCCACGTAAAGTTAGGGTTAGATTAGCATGAATTCGGAGAGCAAAACAGACATCACTAACAAACTTGGAGCGCTTAGGAATGGTTAGGAGACCACTGACTTTTCTAGAGTGTCCTATCTATGTTTCCTGGTAAAATTCATGGGAAAATCCTAATTGGGATAATTCCACTTGGGGTTAGGTCACCTTAAACCCAGAGAGCAAAATGGACATCGGCAACATATTCAGGGTGCTTGGGAATGGAAAGGAGGGCTCTGGCTTTTCTAGGCTGCCCTATCTATGTTTCCTGGTAAAATACATGGGAAAATCCTATTTGGGAAAATTCCACGTAACGTTATGGTAAGATCAGCATGAATTCGGAGAGCAAAATAGACATCGCCAACAAACGCGCAATGTTTGGGAATGGTTAGGAGGGCACTGACTTTTCTAGGCTGCCCTATCTATCTTTCCTGGTAAAATACATGGGAAAATCCTATTTGGGAAAATTCCACTTAGGGTTAGGGTTAGATCAGTATGAATTCGGAGAGCAAAATAGACGTTGCCAACAAACCCGCAATGTTTGGGAATGGTTAGGAAGTCACTGACTTTTCTTGGCTGCCCTATCTATGTTTCCTGGTAAAATACATGGGAAAATTCTAATTGGGAAAATTCCTCTTAGGGTTAGGGTTAGGTCACCTTGAACCCAGAGAGCAAAATGGACATCAGCAACATATTCAGGGTGTTTGGGAATGGTTAGGAGGGCACTGACTTTTCTTGGCTGTCCTATCTATGTTTCCTGGTAAAATACATGGGAAAATCCTATTTGTGAAAATTCCACGTAAAGTTAGGGTTAGATCAGCATGAATTCGGAGAGCAAAACAGACATCACTAACAAACTTGGAGTGCTTAGGAATGGTTAGGAGACCACTGACTTTTCTAGAGTGTCCTATCTATGTTTCCTGGTAAAATTCATGGGAAAATCCTAATTGGGATAATTCCACTTAGGGTTAGGTCACCTTAAACCCAGAGAGCAAAATGGACATCGGCAACATATTCAGGGTGCTTGGGAATGGAAAGGAGGGCTCTGGCTTTTCTAGGCTGCACTATCTATGTTTCCTGGTTAAATACATGGGAAAATCCTATTTGGGAAAATTCCACGTAAAGTTAGGGTTAGATCAGCATGAATTCGGAGAGCAAAATAGACGTCGCCAACAAACTCGCAATGTTTGGGAATGTTTAGGAAGTCACTGACTTTTCTAGGCTGCCCTATCTATGTTTCCTGGTAAAATACATGGGAAAATCCTATTTGTGAAAATTCCACGTAAAGTTAGGGTTAGATCAGCATGAATTCGGAGAGCAAAACAGACATCACTAACAAACTTGGAGTGCTTAGGAATGGTTAGGAGACCACTGACTTTTCTAGAGTGTCCTATCTATGTTTCCTGGTACAATTCATGGGAAAATCCTAATTGGGATAATTCCACTTAGGGTTAGGTCACCTTAAACCCAGAGAGCAAAATGGACATCGGCAACATATTCAGGGTGCTTGGGAATGGAAAGGAGGGCTCTGGCTTTTCTAGGCTGCACTATCTATGTTTCCTGGTAAAATACAAGGGAAAATCCTATTTGGGAAAATTCCACGTAAAGTTAGGGTTAGATCAGCATGAATTCGGAGAGCAAAATAGACGTCGCCAACAAACTCGCAATGTTTGGGAATGTTTAGGAAGTCACTGACTTTTCTAGGCTGCACTATCTATGTTTCCTGGTAAAATACATGAGAAAATCCTATTTGGGAAAATTCCACGTAAAGTTAGGGTAAGATCAGCATGAATTCGGAGAGGAAAATAGACATCGCCAACAAACTCGCAATGTTTGGGAATGGTTAGGTGGGCACTGACTTTTCTAGGCTGCCCTATCTATGTTTCCTGGTAAAATACATGGGATAATTCTAATTAGGAAAATTCCACTTAGGGTTAGGGTTAGGTCACCTTGAACCCAGAGAGCAAAATGGACATCAGCAACATATTCAGGGTGCTTGGGAATGGTTAGGAGGGCACTGACTTTTCTTGGCTGTCCTATCTATGTTTCCTGGTAAAATACATGGGAAAATCCTATTTGTGAAAATTCCACGTAAAGTTAGGGTTAGATCAGCATGAATTCGGAGAGCAAAACAGACATCACTAACAAACTTGGAGTGCTTAGGAATGGTTAGGAGACCACTGACTTTTTTAGAGTATCCTATCTAGGTTTCCTGGTAAAATTCATGGGAATATCCTAATTGGGATAATTCCACTTAGGATTAGGTCACCTTAACCCAGAGAGCAAAATGAACATCGGCAACATATTCAGGGTGCTTGGGAACGGAAAGGAGGGCTCTGGCTTTTCTAGGCTGCCCTATCTATGTTTCCTGGTAAAATACATGGGAAAATCCTATTTGGGAAAATTCCACGTAACGTTAGGGTAAGATCAGCATGAATTCGGAGAGCAAAATAGACATCGCCAACAAACGCGCAATGTTTGGGAATGGTTAGGAGGGCACTGACTTTTCTAAGCTGCCCTATCTATCTTTCCTGGTAAAATACATGGGAAAATCCTATTTGGGAAAATTCCACTTAGGGTTAGGGTTAGATCAGCATGAATTCGGAGAGCAAAAGAGACGTCGCCAACAAACCCGCAATGTTTGGGAATGGTTAGGAAGTCACTGACTTTTCTTGGCTGCCCTATCTATGTTTCCTTGTAAAATACATGGGAAAATTCTAATTGGGAAAATTCCACTTAGGGTTATGGTTAGGTCATCTTGAACCCAGAGAGCAAAATGGACATCAGCAAGATATTCAGGGTGCGTGGGAATGGTTAGGAGGGCACTGACTTTTCTAGGCTGCCCTATCTATGTTTCCTGGTAAAATACATTGGGAAAAATCTATTTGGGAAATTCAAACGTAAAGTCAGGTTAGATCATCATGAAATTCTGATAGCAACTAGACGTCGACACAAACTCGCAATGTTTGGGATGTTTAGGAAGTCATGACTTTTCTAGGGCTGCCCTATCTATGTTTCCTTGTAAAATACATGAGAAAATCCTATTTGGGAAAATTCCACGTAAAGTTAGGGTAAGATCAGCATGAATTCGGAGAGCAAAATAGACATCGCCAACAAACTCGCAATGTTTGGGAATGGTTAGGTGGGCACTGACTTTTCTAGGCTGCCCTATCTATCTTTCCTGGTAAAATACATGGGAAAATCCTATTTGGGAAAATTCCACTTAGGGTTAGGGTTAGATCAGCATGAATTCGGAGAGCAAAATAGACGTCGCCAACAAACCCGCAATGTTTGGGACTGGTTAGGAAGTCACTGACTTTTCTTGGCTGCCCTATCTATGTTTCCTGGTAAAATACATGGGAAAATTCTAATTGGGAAAATTCCTCTTAGGGTTAGGGTTAGGTCACCTTGAACCCAGAGAGCAAAATGGACATCAGCAACATATTCAGGGTGTTTGGGAATGGTTAGGAGGGCACTGACTTTTCTTGGCTGTCCTATCTATGTTTCCTGGTAAAATACATGGGAAAATCCTATTTGTGAAAATTCCACGTAAAGTTAGGGTTAGATCAGCATGAATTCGGAGAGCAAAACAGACATCACTAACAAACTTGGAGTGCTTAGGAATGGTTAGGAGACCACTGACTTTTCTAGAGTGTCCTATCTATGTTTCCTGGTAAAATTCAGGGGAAAATCCTAATTGGGATAATTCCACTTAGGATTAGGTCACCTTAAACCCACAGAGAGCAAAATGGACATCGGCAACATATTCAGGGTGCTTGGGAATGGAAAGGAGGGCTCTGGATTTTCTTGGCTGCCCTATCTATGTTTCCTGGTAAAATACATGGGAAAATCCTATTTGGGAAAATTCCACTTAGGGTTAGGGTTAGATAAGCATGAATTCGGAGAGCAAAATAGACGTCGCCAACAAACTCGCAATGTTTGGGAATGGTTAGGAAGTCACTGACTTTTCTAGGCTGCCCTATCTATGTTTCCTGGTAAAATACATGGGAAAATCCTATTTGGAAAAATTCCACGTAAAGTTAGGGTAAGATCAGCATGAATTCGGAGAGCAAAATAGACGTCGCCAACAAATTCGCAATGTTTGGGAATGGTTAGGAAGTCACTGACTTTTCTAGGCTGCCCTATCTATGTTTCCTGGTAAAATACATGGGAAAATTCTAATTGGGAAAATTCCACTTAGGGTTAGGGTTAGGTCATCTTGAACCCAGAGAGCAAAATGGACATCAGCAAGATATTCAGGGTGCTTGGGACTGGTTAGGAGGGCACTGACTTTTCTAGGCTGCCCTATCTATGTTTCCTGGTAAAATTCATGGGAAAATCCTAATTGGGATAATTCCACGTAAAAGTAGGGTTAGATCAGCATGAATTCGGAGAGCAAAACAGACAATCACAGAACAAACTTGGAGTGCTTAGGAATGGGTTAGGAGGAACCATGACTTTTTAGAGTGTCCTATCATGTTTACTGGTAAAATTCATGGGAAATCCTAATTGGGATAATTCCCTTAGGGTTAGGTCACTTTAAACCAGAGAGCAAAATGGACATCGGCAACATATTCAGATGCTTGGGAATGGAAAGGAGGGCTCTTGCTTTTCTAGGCTGCACTATCTATGTTTCCTGGTAAAATACATGGGAAAATCCTATTTGGGAAAATTCCACTTAGGGTTAGGGTTACGTCACCTTGAACCCAGAGAGCAAAATGGACATCAGCAACATATTCAGGATGCTTGGGAATGGTTAGGAAGTCACTGACTTTTCTAGGCGGCCCTATCTATGTTTCCTGGTAAAATACATGGGAAAATTCTAATTGGGAAAATTCCACTTAGGGTTAGGGTTAGGTCATCTTGAACCCAGAAAGCAAAATGGACATGAGCAAGATATTCAGGGTGCTTGGGAATGGTTAGGAGGGCACTGACTTTTCTAGGCTGCCCTATCTATGTTTCCTGGTAAAATACATGGGAAAATCCTATTTGGGAAAATTCCACGTAAAATTAGGGTTAGATCAGCATGAATTCGGAGAGCAAAACAGACATCACTAACAAACTTGGAGTGCTTAGGAATGGTTAGGAGACCACTGACTTTTCTAGAGTGTCCTATCTATGTTTCCTGGTAAAATTCATGGGAAAATCCTAATTGGGATAATTCCACTTAGGGTTAGGTCACATTAAACCCAGAGAGCAAAATGGACATCGGCAACATATTCAGGATGCTTGGGAATGGAAAGGAGGGCTCTTGCTTTTCTAGGCTGCACTATCTATGTTTCCTGGTAAAATACATGGGAAAATCCTATTTGGGAAAATTCCACTTAGGGTTAGGGTTACGTCAACTTGAACCCAGAGAGCAAAATGGACATCAGCAACATATTCAGGATGCTTGGGAATAGTTAGGAGGGCACTGCCCTATCTATGTTTCCTGGTAAAATACATGGGAAATTCTAATTGGGAAAATTCCACTTAGGGTTAGGGTTAGGTCACTTTGAACCCAGAGAGCAAAATGGACATCAGCAACATATTCAGGGTGCTTGGGAATGGTTAGGAGGGCACTGACTTTTCTAGGCTGCCCTATCTATGTTTCCTGGTAAAATACATGGGAAAATCCTATTTGTGAAAATTCCACGTAAAGTTAGGGTTAGATCAGCATGAATTCGGAGAGCAAAACAGACATCACTAACAAACTTGGAGCGCTTAGGAATGGTTAGGAGACCACTGACTTTTCTAGAGTGTCCTATCTATGTTTCCTGGTAAAATTCATGGGAAAATCCTAATTGGGATAATTCCACTTAGGGTTAGGTCACCTTAAACCCAGAGAGCAAAATGGACATCGGCAACATATTCAGGGTGCTTGGGAATGGAAAGGAGGGCTCTGGCTTTTCTAGGCTGCCCTATCTATGTTTCCTGGTAAAATACATGGGAAAATCCTATTTGGGAAAATTCCACGTAACGTTAGGGTAAGATCAGCATGAATTCGGAGAGCAAAATAGACATCGCCAACAAACGCGCAATGTTTGGGAATGGTTAGGAGGGCACTGACTTTTCTAGGCTGCCCTATCTATCTTTCCTGGTAAAATACATGGGAAAATCCTATTTGGGAAAATTCCACTTAGGGTTAGGGTTAGATCAGCATGAATTCGGAGAGCAAAATAGACGTCGCCAACAAACCCGCAATGTTTGGGAATGGTTAGGAAGTCACTGACTTTTCTTGGCTGCCCTATCTATGTTTCCTGGTAAAATACATGGGAAAATTCTAATTGGGAAAATTCCTCTTAGGGTTAGGGTTAGGTCACCTTGAACCCAGAGAGCAAAATGGACATCAGCAACATATTCAGGGTGCTTGGGAATGGTTTGGAGGGCACTGACTTTTCTTGGCTGTCCTATCTATGTTTCTTGGTAAAATACATGGGAAAATCCTATTTGTGAAAATTCCACGTAAAGTTAGGGTTAGATCAGCATGAATTCGGAGAGCAAAACAGACATCACTAACAAACTTGGAGTGCTTAGGAATGGTTAGGAGACCACTGACTTTTCTAGAGTGTCCTATCTATGTTTCCTGGTAAAATTCATGGGAAAATCCTAATTGGGATAATTCCACTTAGGATTAGGTCACCTTAAACCCAGAGAGCAAAATGGACATCGGCAACATATTCAGGGTGCTTGGGAATGGAAAGGAGGGCTCTGGATTTTCTTGGCTGCCCTATCTATGTTTCCTGGTAAAATACATGGGAAAATCCTATTTGGGAAAATTCCACTTAGGGTTAGGGTTAGATAAGCATGAATTCGGAGAGCAAAATAGACGTCGCCAACAAACTCGCAATGTTTGGGAATGGTTAGGAAGTCACTGACTTTTCTAGGCTGCCCTATCTATGTTTCCTGGTAAAATACATTGGAAAATCCTATTTGGGAAAATTCCACGTAAAGTTAGGGTAAGATCAGCATGAATTCGGAGAGCAAAATAGACGTCGCCAAAAAACTCGCAATGTTTGGGAATGGTTAGGAGACCACTGACTTTTCTAGAGTGTCCTATCTATGTTTCCTGGTAAAATTCATGGGAAAATTCTAATTGGGAAAATTCCACTTAGGGTTAGGTCACCTTAAACCTAGAGAGCAGAATGGACATCGGCAACATATTCAGGGTGCTTGGGAATGGAAAGGAGAGCGCTGACTTTTCTAGGCGGCCCTATCTATGTTTCCTGGTAAAATACATGGGAAAATTCTAATTGGGAAAATTCCACTTAGGGTTAGGGTTATGTCACCTTGAACCCAGAGAGCAAAATGGACATCAGCAACATATTCAGGGTGGTTGGGAATGGTTAGGAGGGCACTGACTTTTGTTGGCTGCCCTATCTATGTTTCCTGGTAAAACACATGGGAAAATCCTATTAGTGAAAATTCCACGTAAAGTTAGGGTTAGATCAGCATGAATTCGGAGAGCAAAACAGACATCACTAACAACCTCGGAGCGCTTACGAATGGTTAGGAGACCACTGACTTTTCTAGGCTGCCCTATCTATGTTTCCTGGTAAAATACATGGGAAAATCCTATTTGGTAAAATTCCGCTTAGGGTTACGGTTTGATCAGCATGAATTCAAAAAGCAAAATAGACATCCCCAACAAATTTGGAGCGCTTGGGAATGGTTAGGAGAGCACTGAATTTACTAGGCTGCCTTATCTAGGTTTCCTGGTAAAATACATGGGAAAATCCTATTTGTGAAAATTCCACTTAAGGTTAGGGTTAGATCAGCATGAATTCGGAGAACAAAATAGACATCGCCAACAAACTCGCAATGTTTGGGAATGGTGAGAAAGTCACTGACTTTTCTAGGCTGACCTATCTAAGTTTCCTGGTAAAATACATGGGAAAATTCTAATTGGGAAAATTCCACTTAGGGTTAGGGTTAGATCAGCATGAATTGGGAGAGCAAATTAGACATCGCCAACAAACTCGCAATGTTTTGGAATGGTTAGGAAGTAACTGACTTTTCTAGGCTGCCCTATCTTTGTTTCCTGGTAAAATACATGGGAAAATTCTAATTGGGAAAATTCCACTTAGGGTTAGGGTTAGATCAGCATGAATTCGGAGAGCAAAAAAGACATCACTAACAAACTCGGAGCGCTTAGGAATGGTTAGGAGACCACTGACTTTTCTAGAGTGTCCTATCTATGTTTCCTGGTAAAATTCATGGGAAAATCCTTTTTGGGATAATTCCACTTAGGGTTAGGTCACCTTAAACCCAGAGAGCAAAATGGACATCGGCAACATATTCAGGGTGCTTGGGAATGGAAAGGAGGGCACTGACCTTTCTAGGCTGCCCTATCTATGTTTCCTGGTAAAATACATGGGAAAATCCTATTTGTGAAAATTCCACATAAAGTTAGGGTTAGATCAGCATGAATTCAAAAAGCAAAATAGACATCCCCAACAAATTTGGAGCGCTTGGGAATGGTTAGGAGAGCACTGACTTTACTAGGCTGCCTTATCTAGGTTTCCTGGTAAAATACATGGGAAAATCCTATTTGTGAAAATTCCACTTAAGGTTAGGGTTAGATCAGCATGAATAGGGAGAGCAAATTAGACATCGCCAACAAACTCGCAATGTTTGGGAATGGTTAGGAAGTAACTGACTTTTCTAGGCTACCCTATCTTTATTTCCTGGTAAAATACATGGGAAAATTCTAATTGGGAAAATTCCACTTAGGGTTAGGGTTAGATCAGCATGAATTCGGAGAGCAAAAAAGACATCACTAACAAACTCGGAGCGCTTAGGAATGGTTAGGAGACCACTGACTTTTCTAGAGTGTCCTATCTATGTTTCCTGGTAAAATTCATGGGAAAATCCTAATTGGGATAATTCCACTTAGGGTTAGGTCACCTTAAACCCAGAGAGCAAAATGGACATCGGCAACATATTCAGGGTGCTTGGGAATGGAAAGGAGGGCTCTGACTTTTCTAGGCTACCCTATCTATGTTTCCTGGTAAAATACATGGGAAAATCCTATTTGGTAAAATTCCGCTTAGGGTTACGGTTAGATCAGCATGAATTCAAAAAGCAAAATAGACATCCCGAACAAATTTGGAGCGCTTGGGAATGGTTAGGAGAGCACTGACTTTACTAGGCTGCCTTATCTAGGTTTCCTGGTAAAATACATGGGAAAATCCTATTTGTGAAAATTCCACTTAAGGTTAGGGTTAGATCAGCATGAATTGGGAGAGCAAATTAGACATCGCCAACAAACTCGCAATGTTTGGGAATGGTTAGGAAGTAACTGACTTTTCTAGGCTACCCTATCTTTATTTCCTGGTAAAATACATGGGAAAATTCTAATTGGGAAAATTCCACTTAGGGTTAGGGTTAGATCAGCATGAATTCGGAGAGCAAAACAGACACCACTAACAAACTCGGAGCACTTAGGAATGGTTAGGAGACCACTGACTTTTCTAGAGTGTCCTATCTATGTTTCCTGGTAAAATTCATGGGAAAATCCTTTTTGGGATAATTCCACTTAGGGTTAGGTCACCTTAAACCCAGAGAGCAAAATGGACATCAGCAACATATTCAGGGTGCTTGGGAATGGAAAGGAGGGCACTGACCTTTCTAGGCTGCCCTATCTATGTTTCCTGGTAAAATACATGGGAAAATCCTATTTGTGAAAATTCCACATAAAGTTAGGGTTAGATCAGCATGAATTCAAAAAGCAAAATAGACATCCCCAACAAATTTGGAGCGGTTGGGAATGGTTAGGAGAGCACTGACTTTACTAGGATGCCTTATCTAGGTTTCCTGGTAAAATACATGGGAAAATCCTATTTGTGAAAATTCCACGTAAAGTTAGGGTTAGGTCAGCATGAATTCGGACAGCAAAATAGACATCAATAACAAACTCGGAGTGCTTGGGAATGGTTAGGAGACCACTGACTTTTCTAGAATGTCCTATCTATGTTTCCTGGAAAAATTCATGGGAAAATCCTAATTGGAATAATTCCACATAAGTTTAGGTAACCTTAAACCCAGATAGCAAAATGGACATCGGCAACATATTCAGGGTGCTTGGGAATGGAAAGGAGGGCTCTGACTTTTCTAGGCTACCCTATCTATGTTTCCTGGTAAAATACATGGGAAAATCCTATTTGGGAAAATTCCGCTTAGGGTTACAGTTAGATCAGCATGAATTCAAAAAGCAAAATAGACATCCCCAACAAACTTGGAGCACTTCGGAATGGTTAGGAGAGCACTAACTTTAGTAGGCTGCCTTATCTAGGTTTCCTGGTAAAATACATGGGAAAATCCTATTTGGGAAAATTCCACTTAGGGTTAGGGTTTGATCAGCATGAATTCGGACAGCAAAATAGACATCGCCAACAAACTCGCAATGTTTGGGAATGGTTAGTAAGTCACTGACTTTCCTAGGCTGCCCTATCTATGTTTCCTGGAAAAATACATGGGAAAATTCTAATTGGGAATATTCCACTTAGGGTTAGGGTTAGGTCACCTTGACCCCAGAGAGCAAAATGGACATCAGCAACATATTCAGGGTGCTTGGGAATGGTTAGGAGGGCACTGACTTTTCTTCTCTGCCCTATCTATGTTTCCTGGTAAAATACATGGGAAAATCCCATTTGGGAAAATTCTGCTTAGGGTTACGGTTAGATCAGCATGAATTCAAAAAGCAAAATAGAAATCCCCAACAAACACGGAGCGCTTAGAAATGGTTAGGAGAGCACTGAGTTTACTAGGCGGCCTTATCTAAGATTCCTGCTAAAATACATGGGAAAATTCTAATTGGGAAAATTCCACTTAGGTTTAGGTCACTTTGAACCCAGAGAGCAAAATGGACATCAGCAACATATTCAGGGTGCTTGGGAATAGTTAGGAGGGCACTGACTTTTCCAGGCTGCGCTATCAATGTTTCCTGGTAAAATACATGGGAAAATTCTAATTGGGAAAATTCCACTTAGGGTTAGGGTTAGATCAGCATGAATTCGGAGAGCAAAATAGACATCGCCAACAAACACGCAATGTTTGGGAATGGTTAGGAAGTCACTGACTTTTCTAGGCTGCCCTATCTATGTTTCCTAGGAAAATACATGGGAAAATTCTAATTGGGAAAATTCCACGTAAAGTTAGGGTTAGATCAGCATGAATTCGGAGGGCAAAACAGACATAACTTACAAACTCGGAGCGCTTAGGAATGGTTAGGAGACCACTGACTTTTCTTGAGTGTCCTATCTATTTTTCCTGGTAAAATTCATGGGAAAATCCTAATTGGGATAATTCCACTTACGGTTAGGTCACCTTGAACCCAGAGAGCAAAATGGACATCAGCAACATATTCAGGGTGCCTTGGGAACGGTTAGGAGGGCACTGACTTTTCTAGGCTGCCCTATCTATGTTTCCTGGTAAAATACGTGGGAAAATCCTATTTGTGAAAATTCCACGTAAAGTTAGGGTTAGATCACCATGAATTCGGAGAGCAAAACAGACATCACTAACAAACTCGGAGCGCGTAGGAATGGTTAGGAGACCACTGACTTTTCTAGAGTGTCCTATCTATGTTTCCTGGTAAAATTCATGGGAAAATCCTAATTGGGATAATTCCACTTAGCGTTAGGTCACCTTTAACCCAGAGAGCAAAATGGACATCGGCAACATATTCAGGGTGCTTGGGAATGGAAAGGAAGGCTCTGACTTTTCTAGGCTGCCCTATCTATGTTTCCTGGTAAAATACATGGGAAAATCCTATTTGGTAAAATTCCGCTTAGGGTTACGGTTAGATCAGCATGAATTCAAAAAGCAAAATAGACATCCCCAACAAATTTGGAGCGCTTGGGAATGGTTAGGAGAGCACTGACTTTACTAGATTGCCTTATCTATGTTTCCTGATAAAATACATGGGAAAATCCTAATTGTGAAAATTCCGCTTAGGGTTAGGGTTAGATCAGCATGAATTCGGAGAGCAAAATAGACATCAATAACAAACTCGGAGTGCTTTGGAATGTGTAGGAGACCACTGACTTTTCTAGAGTGTCCTATCTATATTTCCTGGTAAAATTCATGGGAAAATCGTAATTGGGATAATTCCACTTAGGGTTAGTGTTAGGTGACCTTGAACCAAGAGAGCAAAATGGACATCAGCAACATATTCAGGGTGCTTGGGAATGGTTAGGAGGGCACTGACCTTTCTAGGCTGCCCTATCTATGTTTCCTGGTAAAATACATGGGAAAATTCTAATTGGGAAAATGCCACTTAGGGTTAGTGTTAGGTCACCTTGAACCCAGAGAGCAAAATGGACATCAGCAACATATTCAGGGTACTTGGGAGTGGTTAGGAGGGCACTGTCTTTTCTACACTGCCCTATCTATATTTCGTGATAAAATACATAGGAAAATCCTATAAGTGAAAATTCCACATAAAGTTACGGTTAGATCAGCATGAATTCGGAGAGCAAAATAGACATCAATAACAAACTCGGAGTGCTTTGGAATGTGTAGGAGACCACTGACTTTTCTAGAGTGTCCTATCTATATTTTCTGGTAAAATTCATGGGAAAATCGTAATTGGGATAATTCCACTTAGGGTTAGGTCACCTTAAACCCAGAGATCAAAATGGACATCGGCAACGTATTCAGGGTGCTTGGGAATGGTTAGGAGGGCACTGACCTTTCTAGGCTGCCCTATCTATTTTTCCAGGTAAAATACATAGGAAAATCCTATTTGGGAAAATTCTGCTTAGGGTTACGGTTAGATCAGCATTAATTCAAAAAGCAAAATAGACATCCCCAACAAATCTGGACCGCTTAGAAATGGTTAGGAGAGCACTGACTTTACTAGGCTGCCTTATCTAAGTTTTCTGGTAAAATACATCGGAAAATCCTAATTGGAATAATTCCACTTAGGGTTATGTCACCTTAAACCCAGAGAGCAAAATGGACATTGGCAACATATTCAGGGTGCTTGGGAATGGTTAGGAGGGCACTGACTTTACTAGGCTGCCTTATCTAGGTTTCCTGGTAAAATACATGGGAAAATCCTATTGGGGAAAATTCCGCTTAGGGTTAGGGTTTGATCACCATGAATTCGGAGAGCAAAATAGACATCGCCAACAAACTCGCAATGTTTGGGAATTGTTAGGAAGTCACTGACTTTTCTAAGCTGCTCTATCTATGTTTCCTGGTAAAATACATGAGAAAATTCTAATTGGGAAAATTCCACTTAGGGTTAGGTCACCTTGAACCCAGAGAGCAAAATGGACATCAGCAACATATTCAGGGTGCTTGGGAATGGTTAGGAGGGCACTGACTTTTCTTGGATGCCTTATCTATGTTTCCTGGTAAAATACATGGGAAAATCCTATTTGTGAAAATTCCACGTAAAGTTGGGGTTAGATCAGCATGAATTCGGAGAGCAAAATAGACATCAATAACAAACTCGGAGTGCTTGGGAATGGTTAGGAGAGCACTGACTTTTCTAGAGTGTCCTATCTATGTTTGCTGGTAAAATTCATAGGAAAATCCTAATTGGGATAATTCCACTTAGGGTTAGGTCACCTGAAACGCAGAGAGCAAAATGGACATCGGAAAGATATTCAGGGTGCTTGGGAAAGGAAAGGAGGGCTCTGACTTTTCTAGGCTGCCCTATCTATGTTTCCTGGTAAAATACAAGGGAAAATCCTATTTGGGAAAATTCCGCTTAGGGTTACGGTTAGATCAGCATGCATTCAAAAAGCAAATAGACATCCCTAACAAATTTGGAGCGCTTGAGAATAGTTAGGAGAACACTGACTTTACTAGGCTTCCTTATCTAGGTTTCCTGGTAAAATACATGGGAAAATCCTATTTGGGAAAATTCCACATAGGGTTAGGGTTAGATCAGCATGAATTTGGAGAGGAAAACAGACATCACTAACAAACTCGGAGCGCTTAGGAATGGTTAGGAGACCACTGACTTTTCTAGAGTGTCCTATCTATGTTTCCTGGTAAAATTCATGGGAAAATCCTAATTGGGATAATTCCACTTAGGTTTAGGTCACCTTAAACCCAGAGATCAAAATGGACATCAGCAGCATATTCAGGGTGCTTGGGAATGGTTAGGAGGGCTCTGACATTTCTAGGCTACCCTATCTAGGTTTCCTGGTAAAATACATGGGAAAATCCTATTTTGGAAAATTCCACTTAGGGTTAGGTTTAGATCAGCATGAATTCGGAGAGCAAAATAGACATCGCCAACAAACTCGCAATGTTTGGGAATGGTTAGGAAGTCACTGACTTTTCTAGGCTGCCCTATCTATGTTTCCTGGTAAAATACATGGGAAAATTCTAATTGGGATAATTCCACTTAGGGTTAGGGTTAGGTCACCTTGACCCCAGAGAGCAAAATGGACATCAGCAACATATTCAGGGTGCTTGGGAATGGTTAGGAGGGCACTGACTTTTCTTGGATGCCCTATCTATGTTTCCTGGTAAAATTCATGGGAAAATCCTAATTGGGATAATTCCACTTAGGGTTAGGTCACCTTAAACCCAGAGAGCAAAATGGACATCAGCAACATATTCAGGGTGCTTGGGAATGGTTAGGAGACCACTGACTTTTCTAGAGTATCCTATCTATGTTTCCTGGTAAAATTCAGGGGAAAATCCTAATTGGGATAATTCCACTTAGGGTTAGGTCACCTTAAACCCAGAGGGCAAAATGGACATCGGAAACATATTCAGGGTGCTTGGGCATGGAAAGGTTACGGTTAGATCAGCATGCATTCAAAAAGCAAAATAGAAATCCCCAACAAATTTGGACCGCTTGGTTAGGAGAGCACTGACTTTTCTAGGCTGCCCTATCTATATTTCCTGGTAAAATACATGGGAAAATCCTATTTGGGAAAATTCCGCTTAGGGTTACGGTTAGATCAGCATGCATTCAAAAAGCAAATAGACATCCCTAACAAATTTGGAGCACTTGGGAATAGTTAGGAGAACACTGACTTTACTAGGCTTCCTTATCTAGGTTTCCTGGTAAAATACATGGGAAAATCCTATTTGGGAAAATTCCACTTAGGGTTAGGGTTAGATCAGCATGAATTTGGAGAGGAAAACAGACATCACTAACAAACTCGGAGCACTTAGGAATGGTTAGGAGACCACTGACTTTTCTAGAGTGTCCTATCTATGTTTCCTGGTAAAATTCATGGGAAAATCCTAATTGGGATAATTCCACTTAGGTTTAGGTCACCTTAAACCCAGAGATCAAAATGGACATCAGCAGCATATTCAGGGTGCTTGGGAATGGTTAGGAGGCCTCTGACATTTCTAGGCTACCCTATCTAGGTTTCCTGGTAAAATACATGGGAAAATCCTATTTTGGAAAATTCCACTTAGGGTTAGGGTTAGATCAGCATGAATTCGGAGAGCAAAATAGACATCGCCAAGAAACTCGCAATGTTTGGGAATGGTTAGGAGGGCACTGACTTTTCTTGGATGCCCTATCTATGTTTCCTGGTAAAATTCATGGGAAAATCCTAATTGGGATAATTCCACTTAGGGTTAGGTCACCTTAAACCCAGAGAGCAAAATGGACATCAGCAACATATTCAGGGTGCTTGGGAATGGTTAGGAGACCACTGACTTTTCTAGAGTATCCTATCTATGTTTCCTGGTAAAATTCAGGGGAAAATCCTAATTGGGATAATTCCACTTAGGGTTAGGTCACCTTAAACCCAGAGGGCAAAATGGACATCGGAAACATATTCAGGGTGCTTGGGCATGGAAAGGTTACGGTTAGATCAGCATGCATTCAAAAAGCAAAATAGAAATCCCCAACAAATTTGGACCGCTTGGTTAGGAGAGCACTGACTTTTCTAGGCTGCCCTATCTATATTTCCTGGTAAAATACATGGGAAAATCCTATTTGGGAAAATTCCGCTTAGGGTTACGGTTAGATCAGCATGCATTCAAAAAGCAAATAGACATCCCTAACAAATTTGGAGCACTTGGGAATAGTTAGGAGAACACTGACTTTACTAGGCTTCCTTATCTAGGTTTCCTGGTAAAATACATGGGAAAATCCTATTTGGGAAAATTCCACTTAGGGTTAGGGTTAGATCAGCATGAATTTGGAGAGGAAAACAGACATCACTAACAAACTCGGAGCACTTAGGAATGGTTAGGAGACCACTGACTTTTCTAGAGTGTCCTATCTATGTTTCCTGGTAAAATTCATGGGAAAATCCTAATTGGGATAATTCCACTTAGGTTTAGGTCACCTTAAACCCAGAGATCAAAATGGACATCAGCAGCATATTCAGGGTGCTTGGGAATGGTTAGGAGGCCTCTGACATTTCTAGGCTACCCTATCTAGGTTTCCTGGTAAAATACATGGGAAAATCCTATTTTGGAAAATTCCACTTAGGGTTAGGGTTAGATCAGCATGAATTCGGAGAGCAAAATAGACATCGCCAACAAACTCGCAATGTTTGGGAATGGTTAGGAAGTCACTGACTTTTCTAGGCTGCGCTATCTATGTTTCCTGGTAAAATACATGGGAAAATTCTAATTGGGATAATTCCACTTAGGGTTAGGGTTAGGTCACCTTGACCCCAGAGAGCAAAATGGACATCAGCAACATATTCAGGGTGCTTGGGAATGGTTAGGAGGGCACTGACTTTTCTTGGATGCCCTATCTATGTTTCCTGGTAAAATTCATGGGAAAATCCTAATTGGGATAATTCCACTTAGGGTTAGGTCACCTTAAACCCAGAGAGCAAAATGGACATCAGCAACATATTCAGGGTGCTTGGCAATGGTTAGGAGACCACTGACTTTTCTAGAGTATCCTATCTATATTTCCTGGTAAAATTCAGGGGAAAATCCTAATTGGGATAATTCCACTTAGGGTTAGGTCACCTTAAACCCAGAGGGCAAAATCGACATCGGAAACATATTCAGGGTGCTTGGGCATGGAAAGGTTACGGTTAGATCAGCATGCATTCAAAAAGCAAAATAGAAATCCCCAACAAATTTGGACCGCTTGGTTAGGAGAGCACTGACTTTTCTAGGCTGCCCTATCTATGTTTCCTGGTAAAATACATGGGAAAATCCTATTTGGGAAAATTCCGCTTAGGGTTACGGTTAGATCAGCATGAATTCAAAAAGCAAAATAGACATCCCCAACAAACCTGGAGCGCTTAGAAATGGTTATGAGAGCACTGACTTTACTAGGCTGCCTTATCTAAGTTTCCTGGTAAAATACATGGGAAAATCCTATTTGGGAAAATTCCGCTTAGGGTTAGTGTTTGATCAGCATGAATTCGGAGAGCAAAATAGACATCGCCAACAAACTCGCAATGTTTGGGAATGCTTAGGAAGTCACTGACTTTTCTAGGCTGCCCTATCTATGTTTCCTGGTAAAATACATGGGAAAATTCTAATTGGGAAAATTCCACTTAGGGTTAGGGTTAGGTCACCTTGAACCCAGAAAGCAAAATGGATATCAGCAACAAATTCAGGGTGCTTGTTAATGGTTAGGAGGTCACTGACTTTTCTTGGATGCCCTATCTATGTTTCCTGGTAAAATTCATGGGAAAATCCTATTTGGGAAAATTCCGCTTAGGGTTACGGTTAGATCAGCATGAATTCAAAAAGCAAAATAGAAATCCCCAACAAATTTGGACCGCTTGGTTAGGAGAGCACTGACTTTACTAGGCTGCCTTATCTAAGTTTCCTGGTAAAATACATGGGAAAATCCTATTTGGGAAAATTCCGCTTAGGGTTACGGTTAGATCAGCATGCATTCAAAAAGCAAAATAGAAATCCCCAACAAATTTGGACCGCTTGGTTAGGAGAGCACTGACTTTACTAGGCTGCCTTATCTAAGTTTCCTGGTAAAATACATGGGAAAATCCTATTTGGGAAAATTCCGCTTAGGGTTAGGGTTAGATCAGCATGAATTCGGAGAGCAAAATAGACATCGCCAACAAACTCGCAATGTTTGGGAATGGTTAGGAAGTCACTGACTTTTCTAGGCTGCGCTATCTATGTTTCCTGGTAAAATACATGGGAAAATCCTAATTGGGAAAATTCCACTTAGGGTTAGGGTTAGGTCACCTTGAACCCAGAGAGCAAAATGGACATCAGCAACATATTCAGGGTGCTTGGGAATGGTTAGGAGGGCACTGACTTTTCTTGGATGCCCTATCTATGTTTCCTGGTAAAATACATGGGAAAATCCTATTTGGGAAAATTCCACGTAAAGTTAGGGTTAGATCAGCATGAATTCGGAGAGCAAAATAGACATCAATAACAAACTCGGAGTGCTTGGGAATGGTTAGGAGAGCACTGACTTTTCTAGAGTGTCCTATCTATGTTTGCTGGTAAAATTCATAGGAAAATCCTAATTGGGATAATTCCACTTAGGGTTAGGTCACCTGAAACGCAGAGAGCAAAATGGACATCGGAAAGATATTCAGGGTGCTTGGGAAAGGAAAGGAGGGCTCTGACTTTTCTAGGCTGCCCTATCTATGTTTCCTGGTAAAATACAAGGGAAAATCCTATTTGGGAAAATTCCGCTTAGGGTTACGGTTAGATCAGCATGCATTCAAAAAGCAAATAGACATCCCTAACAAATTTGGAGCACTTGGGAATGGTTAGGAGAACACTGACTTTACTAGGCTTCCTTATCTAGGTTTCCTGGTAAAATACATGTGAAAATCCTATTTGGGAAAATTCCACTTAGGGTTAGGGTTAGATCAGCATGAATTTGGAGAGGAAAACAGACATCACTAACAAACTCGGAGCGCTTAGTAATGGTTAGGAGACCACTGACTTTTCTAGAGTGTCCTAACTATGTTTCCTGGTAAAATTCATGGGAAAATCCTAATTGGGATAATTCCACTTAGGTTTAGGTCACCTTAAACCCAGAGGTCAAAATGGACATCAGCAGCATATTCAGGGTGCTTGGGAATGGTTAGGAGGGCTCTGACATTTCTAGGCTACCCTATCTAGGTTTCCTGGTAAAATACATGGGAAAATCCTATTTTGGAAAATTCCACTTAGGGTTAGGGTTAGATCAGCATGAATTCGGAGAGCAAAATAGACATCGCCAACAAACTCGCAATGTTTGGGAATGGTTAGGAAGTCACTGACTTTTCTAGGCTGCGCTATCTATGTTTCCTGGTAAAATACATGGGAAAATTCTAATTGGGATAATTCCACTTAGGGTTAGGGTTAGGTCACCTTGACCCCAGAGAGCAAAATGGACATCAGCAACATATTCAGGGTGCTTGGGAATGGTTAGGAGGGCACTGACTTTTCTTGGATGCCCTATCTATGTTTCCTGGTAAAATTCATGGGAAAATCCTAATTGGGATAATTCCACTTAGGGTTAGGTCACCTTAAACCCAGAGAGCAAAATGGACATCGGAATCGTATTCAGGGTGCTTGGGAATGGTTAGGAGGGCACTGACTTTTCTTGGATGCCCTATCTATGATTCCTGGTAAAGTTCATGGGAAAATCCTATTTGGGAAAATTCCGCTTAAAGTTACGGTTAGATCAGCATGCATTCAAAAAGCAAAATAGAGATCCCCAACAAATTTGGAGCGCTTGGGAATGGTTAGGAGAGCACTGACTTTACTAGGTGCCTTATCTAAGTTTCCTGGTAAAATACATGGGAAAATCCTATTTGGGAAAATTCCGCTTAGGGTTAGTGTTTGATCAGCATGAATTCGGAGAGCAAAATAGACATCGCCAACAAACTCGCAATGTTTGGGAATGCTTAGGAAGTCACTGACATTTCTAGGCTGCCCTATCTATGTTTCCTGGTAAAATACATGGGAAAATTCTAATTGGGAAAATTCCACTTAGGGTTAGGGTTAGGTCACCTTGAACCCAGAGAGCAAAATGGATATCAGCAACATATTCAGGGTGCTTGTTAATGGTTAGGAGGGCACTGACTTTTCTTGGATGCCCTATCTATGTTTCCTGTTAAAATTCATGGGGAAATCCTATTTGGGAAAATTCCGCTTAGGGTTACGGTTAGATCAGCATGAATTCAAAAAGCAAAATAGAAATCCCCAACAAATTTGGACAGCTTGGTTAGGAGAGCACTGACTTTACTAGGCTGCCTTATCTAAGTTTCCTGGTAAAATACATGGGAAAATCCTATTTGGGAAAATTCCGCTTAGGGTTACGGTTAGATCAGCATGCATTCAAAAAGCAAAATAGAAATCCCCAACAAATTTGGACCGCTTGGTTAGGAGAGCACTGACTTTACTAGGCTGCCTTATCTAAGTTTCCTGGTAAAATACATGGGAAAATCCTATTTGGGAAAATTCCGCTTAGGGTTAGGGTTAGATCAGCATGAATTCGGAGAGCAAAATAGACATCGCCAACAAACTCGCAATGTTTGGGAATGGTTAGGAAGTCACTGACTTTTCTAGGCTGCGCTATCTATGTTTCCTGGTAAAATACATGGGAAAATCCTAATTGGGAAAATTCCACTTAGGGTTAGGGTTAGGTCACCTTGAACCCAGAGAGCAAAATGGACATCAGCAACATATTCAGGGTGCTTGGGAATGGTTAGGAGGGCACTGACTTTTCTAGGCTGCCCTATCTATGTTTCCTGGTAAAATACATGGGAAAATCCTATTTGGGAAAATTCCACTTAGGGTTAGGGTTAGATAAGCATGAATTCGGAGAGCAAAATAGACGTCGCCAACAAACTCGCAATGTTTGGGAATGGTTAGGAAGTCACTGACTTTTCTAGGCTGCCCTATCTATCTTTCCTGGTAAAATACATGGGAAAATCCTATTTGGGAAAATTCCACTTAGGGTTAGGGTTAGATCAGCATGAATTCGGAGAGCAAAATAGACGTCGCCAACAAACTCGCACTGTTTGGGAATGTTTAGGAAGTCACTGACTTTTCTAGGCTGCCCTATCTATGTTTCCTGGTAAAATACATGGGAAAATCCTATTTGTGAAAATTCCACGTAAAGTTAGGGTTAGATCAGCATGAATTCGGAGAGCAAAATAGACATCAATAACAAACTCGGAGTTCTTGGGAATGGTTAGGAGACCACTGACTTTTCTAGAGTATCCTATCTATGTTTCCTGGTAAAATTCATGGGAAAATCCTAATTGGGATAATTCCACTTAGGGTTAGGTCACCTTAAACCCAGAGGGCAAAATGGACATCGGAAACATATTCAGGGTGCTTGGGCATCGAAAGGTTACGGTTAGATCAGCATGCATTCAAAAATCAAAATAGAAATCCCCAACAAATTTGGACCGCTTGGTTAGGAGAGCACTGACTTTTCTAGGCTGCCCTATCTATGTTTCCTGGTAAAATACATGGGAAAATCCTATTTGGGAAAATTCCGCTTAGGGTTACGGTTAGATCAGCATGAATTCAAAAAGCAAAATAGACATCCCCAACAAACCTGGAGCGCTTGGGCATGGTTAGGAGAGCACTGCCTTTACTAGGCTGCCTTATCTAAGTTTCCTGGTAAAATACATGGGAAAATCCTATTTGGGAAGATTCCACTTAGGGTTAGGGTTAGATCAGCATGAATTCGGAGAGCAAAATAGACATCGCCAACAAACTCGCAATGTTTGGGAATGGTTAGGAAGTCACTGACTTTTCTAGGCTGCCCTATCTATGTTTCCTGGTAAAATACATGGGAAAATTCTAATTGGGAAAATTTCACTTAAGGTTAGTGTTAGGTCACCTTGAACCCAGAGAGCAAAATGGACATCAGCAACAAACTTGGAGCGCTTGGGAATGGTTAGGAGAGCACTGACTTTTCTAGAGTGTCCTATCTATGTTTCCTGGTAAAATTTACATGAAGCCGCTGGGTGAGATAATCAGACAGCACGGGGTGAGGTTTCATCAGTATGCTGTTGATACCCAGCTATATATGTCCTCCCCGAGCTCTCTCAGTGAAGTGGCTGATGTGATGGGCCATTTCCTTGAAGCCGTGATTGTCTGGATGGGGGTTAAGAGACTCAGGCTCAATCCTGACAAGACCGAGTGGCTTTGGATATTGCCTCCCAAGGATCACATCGACTGTCGAGTGTTGACTCTAGCGGGGGAAAATATACCCCCTTCGGAGCGGGTTCGCAACTTGGGTGTCCTCCTTGATCCACAGCTGAATTTGGAACATCATTTGATGGCTGTTGCTGGGAGGACCTTTGCACAAGTTCGTCTGTTGCACTAGTTGCGACCCTACCTGGACCGGGAGGCTCTCCTCACAGTCATTCATGCCCTTGTCACCTCACGTCTGGATTACTGCAACGCACTCTACATGGGGCTACCCTTGAAAAATATTCGGAGACTACAGTTGGTCCAGAATGCAGCCGCACGAGTGATAGTGGGTGCTCCTCGATACACCCACATTACACTTATCCTCCGGGAGCTGCACTGGTTGGCTATTGGTCTCCGGGTCCAATTCAAGGTTTTGGTTATTACCTTTAAAGCCCTATATGGCTCAGGGCCATGCTATTTGCGAGACTGCCTACTACCTTATAGTTCCCTTCGTCCGGTTAGATCCCACAGGCTGGGCCTCTTTCAGGTCCCGTCGGCCAAGCAGTGCCATTTGGTGGGGCCACGGGCTTTCTCTGTGATGGCGCCAGCTCCCCCCAGAGATTAGGACCGCTCCTACCCTGTTGGTTTTCCGTAAGCTGCTTAAGTCCTGGCTTTTCCGGCAGGCCTGGAGTTTATAAAATCTAACCCCTGGATGACTGTTATTGTACTGTTTGTTTTGTCATGTTTCATGGTGTTTTTATTGTTAGCTGCCCACAGTCCTGTGGGAGTGGGGCAGTTTATAAATTTTAAAAATAAAAAAAATAAAAATAAATACATGAGAAAACCCTAATTGGGAAAATTAGACTTAGGGTTAGGGTTAGGTCAATATGAAGTTGGGTAGGAAAATGGACACTGCAAAGAAATTTGATGTTCTTGGGAGGGGTAAGGAGGGTAATGACTTTTCTAGGCTGCCCTATCTATGTTTCCTGGTAAAATAAATGGGAAAGTCCTATTTGGGAAAATTCCACTTAGGGTTAGGGATATATCAGCATGAATTCGGAGAGCAAAATAGTCATCATCAACAAAGCCGGAGTGCTTGGGAATAGTGAAGTAGACACTGACTTTTTTACAATGTCATATCAATTTTTCCTGTTAAAATACATGGGAAAATCCTATTTGGAAAAATTTCACTTAGGATTAGGGTTAGGTCAGCATGAAATCAGATTGCAAAATGGACATTGCCAACAAATGTGGAGTGCTTGGGAATGGTTCCAGGGTTTCCTATCTACGTTTCCTGTTAAAATATACAAAAAAATCCTATTTGGGAAAATTCCATTAAAGGTTAGGGTTAGGTCACCCTGAACTAGGAGAGCAAATTGGATATTGGCAATAAAATCAGTGTGCTTGGGAATGATTAGGAGGGCACAGACTTTTGTAGTCTTCCCTATCTATATTTCCTGGTAAAATACCTGGGAAAATCGTATTTGGGAAAATTCCACTTAGAGTTAGGGTTAGGGCACCATGAACATGTAGAGCTAAATGGAATCGGGAACAAACGTGGTTTGCTTGGGAATGGTTAAAAGAGCATTCATGTTTCTAGGCTGTCCTGTCTATGTTTCCTGGTAAAATACATTAGAAAATCCAATTTCGGAAAATTCCACTTGGGATTAGGGTTAGGTCAGCATGAATTCAGAGAGCAAAATGGACATTACAAACACATTCAGCGTGCTTCGGAGAGGTAAGGAGGGCACTGACATTTCTTCGTTCCCTAAATATGTTTCCTGGTAAAATACATGGGAAAATCCTATTTGGGAAAATTCCACTTAGGGTTAGGTTTAGATCAGCATGAATTCGGAGAGCAAAGTAGACATTGCCAACAAACTCGGAATGCTTGGAAATGGTTAGGAGAGCACTGACTTTTCTAGAGTGTCCTATTGATGTTTCCTGGTAAAATACATAGGAAGATCCTAATTGGGAAAATTCCAATTAGCGTTAGGTTTAGGTCACCATGAACCTAGAGAGCAAAATGGATGTCGGCAACATATTCAGTGTGCTTGGGAACAGAAAGAAGGGCACTGACTTTTCTAGCCTGCCCTATCTATGTTTCCTGGTAAAATACATGGCAAAATGCTATTTGGGAAAATTTCACTTAGGGTTAGGGTTAGGTCACCATGAAATCGGATAGCAAAATGGACATTGCCAAGAAACTCAAAGTGCTTGGGAATGGTTAAAAGGGCATTGAATTTTCTATGCTCTATCTATGTTTCCTGGTAAAATATGACACTGTACAAACTCAGTGCCCTCCTAACCATTCCCAAGCACTTTCTTGGTGATGTCCACTTTGCTATCTGATTTTATGGTGACCTAACCCTAACCTTAAGTTCAATTTTCCAAATAGCATTTCCCCATGTATTTTACCAGGAAACATACATAGGTAGCCTAGAAAAGTCAGTGCCCTCCTAATCATTCCCAAACATTCCGAGTTTGTTGCCAATGTCCATTTTGCAATCTGATTTCATGGTGACCAACCCTAACCCTAAGTGAAATTTTCCCAAATAGGATTTTCCCATGTATTTTTCTATGTAACATAGATAGGGTAAATTACCAATTCTCTGCCTTCATAACCATTACCAATCACCCTGAATTTATTTGCAAAATCCATTTTGCTTTCTAAGTTCATTTTGACCTAACCCTAACCATAATTGGAATTTTCCCAAATAGGATTTTCCCATGTATTTTACCATGAAACAATTATAGGGCAGGCTAGAAAAGTCAGTGCCTTCATAGTAGAAGGGGAATTATCCCTGGAGAAAGAACAATAGTATCATCTGCTAAATAACAAGGGAAATACCGTAAATGCCGGCGTATAAGGCGACTTCCGCGAGCACTGAAATCGGCGCCAAAGACGGGGGTCGTCTTATATGCCGAGTCGTCTTATATGCCGGAAATACTGGTAGTTTCTGGCGTATAAGACGACGTTCTAGGAATGCGGCCCGGCTATAAAGACGGGGTCGTCTTATACGCCGGGTCGCCTTGTACGCCAGCATTTACGGTATATAGAATTCCCTTGCTGCAGCTAGCAGCTACATGCACCACAAATTATTATGATACCAAAATGAGAATATACACATCTGGGATATGCACAGTGATGTAGTCATGTTTGTCTCATCATTCCTTCCCTTCTTATTTTCCCTGACACATAGGTAATTATGGAATAAGACGATGATAAAGGCAGAAAGTGTTTGTTTGTTTTGGAAAATTAGCACAGAGTCGCCTTCTATGAAATCTAGGCATGTGTTACATCATCAACCCTGGGTTATTTGATTGCAATTTGAGCACGGATGTCAAACTCAGTAAGTCACTGTCACATGACTTATCATGATGTATCGTGACATTTTTGCCTTTGCGGAGCAGGGTGAGCGTAGGCTGCGCGTGATGCATCCAGCTCACCTACTGTCAGTTTGACACCCCTGAACTAAAAGAACCAGATTTGGGCTGCAAAAATGAAGACTACTAGATGGCAACAAAGAGCTGGGTATTTCTGCACCATTGCAGAATCTGGTTGTCCAGTTTTTTGTTGGTGTTTTTTTGCAGCCTAGAACTTTAATTTTTGATCCCAAGAAATGTCTAGTGGAACAAAGGTTAATAGGAACTAAGTGTGATTTCCTCTTTAAAAGACCTAAATCCAGTTGAAATGCAGTACTTATTTAGAGCATAGAAAATCATAAGTAGCTCTTTCCCCAATAGTCCTTGGACTATTTGTTTTCAAGATTCTTGGCCAACTCAGATATATGAAATAATGTTAACTTTCCCCCCTCTGGCACAAAATAAGCCAGCACATTTTTTTTTCTCTAGGTTTTATACTGAGTCTCATGTAATTTCCACTGACCTGCTTATCCCCACACAGTTCAAACTTCATAGTGCCCGCTTAGGGAAGGCCAAGGCTAGCAGACTTGAGCTCCTGCCCTTTGGAACGTCTTACCCTCTGAGGTGAGATTGGCTCCTACCCTTCTGACTTTCTTAAGCTCTGCCAGAGGGCTTGAGGCCTAACGGGGGAGCATCACACTGGAGGTGATTAATTAAGTGCTAGCTCTCCCCCCTTGCCTAGAATCGCTTTGAAATGAGATGGGTGGCAAATAAATAAATAAATAAATAAATAAATAAATAAATAAAGTAAGTCAGTAAGTAAGTAAGGCCAACCTGTAGGTAAGAACGTTTTGCAGTCCCGATCTGGTAGCCCTAAGAGAAAGCCAAACCATGGGGAAAAGAATCAAGCAGAAGCTGGCTGGATACATTCTCCCTTTTCTTACATCAATTTCCTAATTAAGGATAGAATTTTATTTTGTTTTATTTACAAACCCAGCTCCGCCAAATTGCTCACCTCTCTAAAAAA
This sequence comes from Crotalus tigris, assembly GCF_016545835.1. Classification (NCBI taxonomy): domain Eukaryota; kingdom Metazoa; phylum Chordata; class Lepidosauria; order Squamata; family Viperidae; genus Crotalus; species Crotalus tigris. Next base: position 27,920 of record NW_024096487.1, read on the forward strand.
CTAGTTGCCTTCCAACTGGTGGAGATCTTTACTTAAAGCACAATGTATTTTATAAGATAAAGGAATGCAGTGTGAAATGCAATGAAACTTCATCCAGATTACTATGCCCAGAATTATGAGATTTCATCAATGGGTGTTTGGGTTGGTTTGTTTTATAATGGTATCTCTAACCAGAATATTGGCTACCCATTATAAGCAATAGAAAATGTTCTCCTAGTTCTATTTCTCATCTATTGCATTAAAGTTACAATCTTTTACATGTTTGCCTGGGTGCACTCTATTCAGATATACAGAACATGCATGGAATTGCTGAAATGTTCAGGAAGGGGCTACAAATTGAGATGGCAAGCATTTGTTCATAGAGTTGCCAGGAATCAGTGGCATCCTATTCAGCCTGAGTGTTTAGATTTCATTATAACTGTCCTTCACAAGACCTGTAGAACTCTATTTTTTGTACTAAAACAAAGAAAGATTCATTTGTATAATAGAGCTTCTTAAAACCTCTATCTCTACTGCTACTGTTCCTTCAGTTTTCTTTGTCTGCCTTGCACAGTGTTGATATTGATCTCATAGTATTTGTGGATTTATCTTCTTACGCTGCCTGAAGGACACTTCCCTGAAATTTAAATGTATATTGCTTTTTGCTTTGGTTTATTTTAAACCATCTCTTGTGATATGTATGCTTCCTTTCTTTTGCAATTTTAATTTTTAAAAGATTATAATACTTGGCTTTCTGATCAATATTTTAAAGTGAAATCTCCCGCTAGCCAGGAAAACTCAAATACTGAATGTCAACTCTCACAGTCTGAATGTGGTTTCTTTGGGTGGGGGGTATTACCTAAGGGCTCCTGAGCCCTCCCATTCTTCAGGAGATGGGCCAGGGAAAGGATCAAAGGGAGGCATGAGAGAAAATATAAGACTGCAGGCCTCACATTTCATTTTGAATTTTGTAATCTATATGACAGTCAGATAGTTGATTTAATTCATACCACTTCTTCTTTGTTCCATAAATCTTTTTTGTCTGCCTCACCAACTTCCTGCTGTTCTTTGTTGAATATTAAACTTGACTCCATGCAGTTGTTTTGGCATGAGTGCAGAAGTAGTGGGTCATTATCTTATTCTGATTCTTTTTGTAAATTTCCTAGTCTACTGTATTTTGCTCTGGTGTTCCCCAGTAATTTCTCATCCAAGCATCAATCAGACTTGACTCTGTTTAGCTTCCAAGAGTACAGGAAATTGGCTAGGTGCTCTCAAAAAGGCAGAGGTTTTATTGAATCTGAAATCAAGTTCCAGTGATAGGACTCCTAAAATGTATAATCTCAGAAACTTTTGGATCCTTTGTCCCTAGACAGCTCTCATCTGGGGACAATTCTCTGTCCATTACATTCTTGAAAGCAAACAGTTTACTGGAATGACTGGGAGAAACCTGCAAATTGGAATGTACAACAGCATGTGTGTGAGAATGGATAAATGCAGTTGATATTTCTAACATCTTTGGAATATGCTTGGGAAAACAGGAAGATCTTGTAGCTATACAAGAACATTACAGATTATTAATCTTTTAGGAACCAGAGAAACACTTTTGCAAGTATGTAATTTAAGGCAAAACAAGTAAGCAATCAATGTCATAAAATGTCAGTAAGCTTTATGCTGACCTAATTCAGATTTCCCAAAGCTATAATCTCAGGTGGTAACAACCAATGCATGGAAACTTCCAAATACTTTATTGCATCTTAATTGGCTGCAATGTAGAGATTTCTAGCATGCACTTTTATCTGGTTTGATTTCAAGGGCTCTGAACAAAGAAGCCGTTATCAATTTTATTGGTAGGTCAGTCAAGGAAAACTTTAATGGCAAATGACACCTTCAGGCTAATTAGTGAGGATGATATTATAAAATAAATGTCTATGAGAATGGCATTCATTTTTACTTCAGCTGGTTTTTAACTTCTAGTCAAACACTCCATCTTCTCTTTCTAGCAAGGAGAGCCACAACAGTTGAAGCCAAAAGAATTCAGCTGAAATCAACAGCTGCAACTTGAGATAGTGTATAAGCATGATGGAAATATACACATAGGCAATCAAAGGGGAGTTTAAAAGTTTTTAAGATAGATAATAAATTGGCTGAGTGAATGGCTATGCTGTTCAAAGCCAGTTTGGAATGCAATGGCATAAAAATCTTAGTAATAAATTAAATAAGTAACTGCCTAGGATAGTTTTAGATGGAAAAGGAAAAGAAACCCTACTTTGTTAGGTTATCAATACAAACACCTGCTGCTGTTTTTGCAGTCTGTACTCTGGCTGTATGGACAATTCATAAGTTCACATATGATTTCCTAGAATTACACCTAATATCAATTCATTTCCTAAGCTGGCATGTTTTTCAGTCCTAAATCAAGTTGATTTTTTTTTTTTTTTTTTTTTTTGCAAAGGCACTTTGACTTTGGTGTGACCCCAGCGTTGGAAATCAGAGCATGCCTCTGTTCCCAAATTGAATAAAATGGAAAGATTGAAGGTAGCCTTCTATACAGATCAGTTGTATCTTTCCATTTATCCAACTGCATTCTTTATTTAGTTTTAAAAATGTCAGTACTGCCTTTCAGGATGGCTTACCAAAGAAGACTTTATCAAACGAAACATAAACTTAATTACATCAAATCTATTTAAACATCTCTGGGATAATAAAAATTCAATTTGCTTTACTTTATTAAGATACCTTGGATGCCAAATTAACCAGACTGTGAAGCAAATGTCTACTAATACAATAAGGAGCCTCTGTCTGGTTTTTCTCCCACTCCCCCCAAAATTAGATAACTGGAACCTGGAGGAGATCCTTTAATACAGGGTCTTCAGACTTGGCCCTTTTATGACTTGTGGACTTCAACTCCCAGAATTCCTCAGCCAGCATGCCTGGCTGAGGAATTCTGGGAGTTGAAGTCCACAAGTCATAAAAGGGCCAAGTTTGAAGACCCCTGCTTTACTATATTCTTAATATAGTATCTGGACAGACTTGAACACTGGGCGCTATCTAACAAAATGAAATTCAATAGTGAAAAAAGTAAGGTTCTACATTTAGGCAAGAAAAACCAAATGTACAGGTATAGTATAGGGGGTAGCTTGCTCAATAGTAGTAACTGTGAGAGGGACCTGGGAGTCCTAGTGGACAATCACTTAAATATGAGCCAGCAGTGTGCTGCAGCTGCCAAAAAGGCCAACACAGTGCTAGGCTGCATTAACAGAGGGAACAAGAATCAAGAATCAAGATCATGTGAAGTATTAATACCATTTTACAATGCCTTGGTAAGGCCACACTTGGAATACTGGTCACCATGATGTAAAAAAGATGTTGAAACTCTAGAAAGAATACAGAGAAGAGCAACAAAGATGATTGGGGGACTGGAGGCTAAAGCATATAAGGAACGGCTGCTGGAATTGGATATGTCTAGTTTAATTAAGAGAAGGATTTGGGGGGACATGATACCAGTATTCCAATATCTCAGGGGCTGCCACAAAGAAGAGGGGGTCAAGCTATTCTCCAAAGCGCCTGAAGGCAGGACAAGAAGCAATGGATGGAAACTAAACCAGTGGAACAACCTGCCTCCAGAAGCGGTGAATGCTCCAATGCTGGAAGTTTTTAAGACGAGACTGGACAGCCATTTGTCTGAAATGGTATAGGGTTTCCTGCCTGAGCAGGGGGTTGGACTAAATGACCTCCAAGGTCTCTTCCAACTGTATTATTGATCATCGCACAGTCAGCCAGATGTTCAGACTGGATTTGGCATTTTGTCTACCTATCGAGTCCTTACCCAGGACCTGGGATAGGCAGATGTGGATGTTTGATGGTATTACAGGTATCGTCGCAGGATGGAAGCAGTTCCTAGCAAGGCCGCCTTTTGCAATTGACTAATAGCGAATTTGTCAATGCCAATGGTGTTCAAGTGATGCTCCAGTTGTTTTGGGATTGCACCCAAGGAGCCTATGACTATTGGTACTACCCTTGCTTGCTTTTGCCACAGTCTTTCTATTTCTATTTGTAGGTCTTTGTATTTTGTTATCTTCTCCAGTTCTTTCTCGTCTATTCTGCTGTCTATTATTATTATTATTAATAATAATAATAATTGCTGTATATGCTGTCTGAATCAAATACTGATGATAGCCGGTTCCACATGTCCTGAAGCTGAAGAGGAGATACTGCGGTAGAGTAGTTGATTGCCTATCCACTTCACCATATCCCTGGATGACTCTAGGAGGAGAAAGACAATCTTCCTGAAGGATCAGTTCCACAACTCACAGGTCCAGGGGACAGGTCGAAAAATCAACTTGGAACAAGAGCTAGAAATGGTGGTGAAGGTAGGCTTTGCTCAGCTAAAATGGTGCACCATTGCAGCCCTTTTTGGAATGGAAGCCTCTGGCAACAGTTAACTCACATCATTGAGCCCTAGTGGTGCAGTGGTTAGAATGCAGTACTATAGGCTACTTCTGCTGACTGCAGACTGCCTACAGTTCAGCAGTTCAATTTTCACCAACTCAAGGTTGACTCAGCCTGCCATCCTTACGAGGTCAGTAAAATTACTGGGGGCAATGTTCTGACTCTGGTTATTGGGGGCAATGTGCTGACTCTGTAATCTGCTCAGGGCGGGCTGTAAAGCATTGTGAAGTGGTATATCAGCCTGAGTGCTATTTCTACCATTATTATTTCTAATAGCATTAATATTGTGCACTCTATCTGAGGCTGCCCTTGAAGAATATTCTGAAACTGTGGTAAAGAATGGAGAGCCAACAGCCTGATAGATGAGAGTGGGTATGGGAATACAGCATCTATGAAGTGGGTACAACATCAGCTTCCAATTCAAGGTGCTGATATCAAGCTGCAAGCTTGGGCCCAGAGTGTCTTCACAACCATATCTTCCACACTGATTCTTTCCACACTGTTCAGCCTTTTGGAGGGGGTACTACAGGTATCTTGGCTCTAGATGTGAAAGAGATCATTGGGCTGGGAAAAAGAACTTTCTTGAAACTGGTGTGAGAAGCCCCTCCTCCAGAATAAAAATATTCTACAGGATATTAAAAGAAGCAGGACAGAATATTTCCCTTAAAGGAAAAGAGGAGAAAAATCCTAACAAAGGCAGAAAGCAGCCCCAGTCTTCCTCCTATAGGAAAACAGCCGCAAAGCAGAAGCTTGAAGAGACTGGTCTTTAGGAATGGATATTGTACATCCATTCAGAAAGCTGGGCCACACTATTCATAAACAAAGAATAGCCAGAAACCCTAAATAAGCAACACAATAGGAAAAGGAGCCCAAACAGACAAGATTAGCTCAGATAAACAAAACACCAGGATTTGCATTTCCCTTCTTGCCTGAAGAGAAAGACATGACCCTCTACATGACCCCCTAGGAATCTGGCAACAGTCATTGAAATATTAAAGGAAATATTCTTACACAGGAACAGACATCTCAATCACAAAGCCCCAAAGAATGTATAAAAACCCACCCATTCTCACCCCATTTTTTCAGCCGCCCAAAAAATAGGCTGCTGTCACTGAAGTTTCTGGCTACCAAATAAACAGAGACCTTTTTTTCCTGCAGCCTGCCTCCATTTTATTTCAGCGTCTTTCTCCCAGCTTGGAACTGGACCTGATTTTTCTTCTAACACTGGCCTAGCACTTTGGAATGGTAAGATGGATGGTTTCTGTACTTCTTATTTATAAGACAGTTGTTAAGACTTGGCTCTTCCAGCAAGCTTTTGGAAAATGAATATCTGATGCTTTGCATTCCAGTTTAATATCTGGTTACTGTTTCCATTTAAATTCTTAATTCTAATCTAATATGCTGAATTTTAATTTTGGAAACTGTTGACTATTTCTACATTTCATGGTATATAAATACTGGGAAACAAATCAATGCATTTAAAATAAAACACTATAACTTTCTTCAGTATCTACAGAAAGAGATGCCAGTTTAGTCTAGCTGCTAAGGCACAAGGCTGGAAACTGCAAGGCTATGAGTTCTAGCCCTGCCTTAGCATGAAAGTTAGCTAGGTGACCTTGGGCCAGTCACTCTCTCTCAGCCCAGATCACAGGGGTAAACAGAATGAAGAAGGAGTATTAGGTATATTTGTCACTTTCAGTTATTTATAAAAATAATAAGGGTAGAATATAATAAAAAAATAAATAATACATAATTTTGTTCAACTTAATGGAGTTGATCAATGCAACATTTTAACTGGTTAACTTTCATGTAAACATTTTATTTTATTTTATTTTTAAAAATCACAATATCCTCATACCATCCTAGAAATGATAGGGCTAGATAGCCACATAATTGGAAGCAAATGTTAAATTTAATAGCCTGAGAGAACTTTGATTCAAGTGTGGTCTGACCTTTAAGGTTTCAAATTTACCTGCCTGAAAATCAATGGAAGTTTTACAGCTGCCCATTCTGAGAACAGATTCAAAGGCAGCTAACAGGTGTGAGTACAAGATACTTTAGCTTAATAAAGGTTACTTGATCTACTCTGGCCTTAATTGGCTTCCTCTAGCTTTCTGGGGAGGAAATCTTAAGCCTTGTAGCTTACCTAAGGAAGCTTTGGGCACATCCTCCCAATTGTTCCCTTTCAAACACTTTCAGACTGTTAATGTCTTCATTAAGAGTCTTCCAACTACACATTTGATCTTTCTCTTCAAAAGGTACATCGCACATAAAAGGGAATAACACATACAACGTAATACATTTATAGTGGAAATGTTCTCAAGTTCATTCATATTGCCCCCTCCCCATTCTCAACTATTTTCAGCCCTAAAAACCAGTGCCATATAGATCAGGATTACTTTTATTGTAACAGCTATATTAACAGAATCTCGCAAATCTGAACAGGCTACCTCCCTCCCTCACATTATCTTCATGTGAACCAGGAAGAGTCCTGTCTGAGACTATTCTCAAGTTAGTTGCTTGTCCTGACAAAAGCCTTGCTTATTTGACCATTGTCTTGGAAACAGCTCTTCCTCCAGTCCTTACAAAACAGTTGCATCTATAAACTCTGTAACTGTCATTATTTACCCTTAGTAATTTCCCAAGGCCATGCTATCTGAGTGGCTATTTAAATCTGCAGTCATCCGTTCAGTATGGGTGCTCATGTGAAATCAGTTCCTCAGAGGTACAAGTTAGCCATTGTAAATGTGGAATTTATTGGATAAAATGGGAACAAATACTGATTATGGAACTAAATACCCAGTAGTTCATCATATTATAAAACACAAAGAAAGAAAGAAAGAAAGAAAGAAAGAAAGAAAGAAAGAAAGAAAGAAAGAAAGAAAGAAAGAAAGAAAGAAGCCTATGGTGACATCTTCATGCCCACATCAGTCCAGATACTTATGCTAAGTCAGTCTGGGTCTACCAATCTGGCTGACAATTTAGCCACTATCTGCAGTGGCTAGGACATCGTTCCTCAAATCCATTCCTGGCTTCTTTCCTGTACATTGACTAGATAACTGAACTGCAAAGCATCTCCAAATTATGTGCACAAAAATGCAACAGAAACAAGTTATAAAATCCAACCACAAAAACAATGGAACCACCAGTATACAACTGGACCATCATACCATGTCAATTGCTGAAGTTAATATAGAAAAATTATCATCTGTATCAATATTGGGACCTGTTTAACTTCTGGAGGAAGAAGATTCAAGAAAATGGCCTTAGATTTCGTTTTTAATCTTATTATGGACATACAGATCTATTTCTGATATTTTTAACTTGGCCAATAGTACTGAATGAATTCAGGATAAATAGGGAACTCAGTTAACTATTTTACAATGTTCTAACTACTAGCTTACAAGGTAGTTTTTAGGGAAAAGAAAACCTGAGCCAATGATGTAAGAAACATCCAAATGCTGACCAAACTCTCAGTGACAGTAAAGCAGTCTCTGTGGCCTTTGCAAGCTTTTCAGGCTTTTTTGCATTTCTTTTCTGCAAACTGACATTCACATTGGCCTTTGACCAAGCTGGAGTTCTGTATAAGCAGTCTGAGGAGAAACTGGGAGAACAGGGGATGATAAAATTAAGTCATTGATCAACCAATGGGGAGAGAGGATTAAGAAAGAAACCAGAATCTAGGATTAATCAGGTCAAGAGGAAGGACACCTGAAGTGTAGCAGTGTGCCAGAAATTGGGGGGGGGGAGGGAATCTAGCTGAAACAAGACCTAATTGAAGCAAGCCATTTCTCCACAAGCAACTTCAATGGGTGGGCAGAAATAGGTATCTTTTGTAGGACTGGAGACCACAAACGTTTCCAAACCAGTTTGAGGGTTGTAATGATATTGCAAGGAGGGGCAGGATTGAATTTTTCAACCCATTCCTTCATCTTTTTTCATACTTTTAAGGATAGGAATGCGAGCAGGAAATCTGGTAAAGTGCTCCAACTCACAACTTTAAAAATTCCAAATCACCTCAAATCACCATCACTCAAATGTAACAATCCCAAACTGCTTAGGCCAGCCTGTGCCAATCAAGAATCTAAATAAATTTCACTTCCCTTAATCCTAGGCATTGTGACATGAAGATGGTAACAAATGATGTCCTACACATCACATAGATATAAGACAAGTGGGGGCTCTAATCAAAATTGTACTCCCAAGTGTAAAATAAAAGTTCAAAGCAGACTGAAATCCAGCTGGTAAATTTATTATTTTAATCTAAAGAGCTCCAAAGCCCGATCAAGAGAAGAGTCTGCCAGAAACTCACAGCGCGTGAAAAGACCTGTTACAACTTGTTGCTTCCTCAAAGGCATATTTCATGAGGAATTTTAACTAGTCCTTAATTTATACAATACTAATTTTACATTTTAGCAGCTTTGCTAAAGTCTCTGCCTTGCAAGCAAGGGACATTTCTAATTAGCAGTTACAAAATGCCAGCAGAGACTGGTTTAGCTGTTTCCAATCCTTTCTTTCGAAGAAAAAGAAAACATGATAGCTTCTTACCCTATTAAAGAAGGGGAAAGAAAGGACAGTTTCTATTAACACGGACAGGACAATATTTGGAAATGAACATGTTGATTCATGATGTAGCTTGTTTAGAAATGAGCCCTTCTCATTGTTGAGCAAGACTTATTCCCAATTAAATAGACTTAAGATTACAGCCAAATTAATCAGGGACTTCTCAGTTTATATTTCATTTTCAACTCATTAGATGGGCTGAAGATAGCTACCGTATTTTCCGGCGTATAAGACGACTTTCTAAGCCACAAAAACCTTCTTAAAAGTTGGGGGTCGTCTTATACGCCGAGTCGTCTTATACGCCGGAAAATACAGGTATTCTATTTTATTCCTTTACACATGTGGTTTGGTATATTACTCATCAAGTTTTTTCTCCCCCCCCCTCACTCAAAAAGAGTCCTTGATTGGTAGAGTGGCAGTGGGGAGAGCAATTAAACTCTAAGCTGTTTGTTTCAGCAATCTGTCCCCGCGGCTCACCTCTAGCAGGCGTGTGGTTTGCAGCTGCTTTTTGCTAACTTGAAGTCACAGGCTGGTAAATGCCTGTGGGTCTCAATCTGTCTCCTCGCTGCTTCGCACTTTCCAAGCTGGAGATCAGGGTGGGAGGGAAGGATTGGAGGGAGAGGGAGGAGGGAAAGGAGGCGTGTTGTGTGTGTGCACGCACGCTTCTCCTCGCTGCTTTCTGAGCTGGGAAGGATTGGAGGGAGAGGGAAGAGGGAAAGGAGGCCACGGGCACGCACACACACGCTTTGCATTTTCCTAGCTGGAAATCGGGGTAGGAAGGAAGGATTGGAGGGAGAAAGGAGGCGTGCGTGTGTGTGTGCGTGCACGCGCACACACTCTTCTCCTCGCTGCTTTGCACTTTCTGAGCTGGAAATCAGGGTGGGGGGGAAGAATTGGAGGGAGAGGGAAGAGGGAAAGGAGGTGTGTGTGTGTGTGTTGTGTGTGTGTGCGCGCACGCTTCTCCTCGCTGCTTTCTGAGCTGGGAAGGATTGGAGGGAGAGGGAAGAGGGAAAGGAGGCCACGCGCTCCCATGGTTTTATTGTCTTATCCTTCCTTTCAGCTTTAGAGTGAATTAGGAAAAGTTTAATCCACTTGCACTGTTTTATGTTTATATGTTTGATGACAGCCTTATGTTTATAAATGACAGTTTTTCTGCTAAGTACCTGCATGTCATAAGCATTTGAATTAAAATTACCATATTGAAATCAAATCTGATGTTTCTTAATTTTTATTTGGTGTGCGTTGGAAGAGGGGTAGTCTTATACGGTGAGTATAGCCCAAACTCTATATTTTAACTGGAAAAGTTGGGGGTCGTCTTATACGCCCAGTCATCTTATACGCCGGAAAATACGGTATATCCTCCTGCAAGGTGGGGGAATCGCATGGATGCTTATCTTGCTAGGTGGTTGTTAAACATGCTCATTGTTAATGCTTCTCTAATATTAATACACATAAAAAAAATTCCATTCTGCTGATGCAGCACATATAAAATACCCTAGCTGAAAAAAAGAGAAACATTCTGATAGGTGGCATTCTAACTGTCCTGCCAAAATTCCAGTATGCCACCAAAGTGGGATAGTGCAATCTTCTGCTATTTTTTGGCAGAAAATAGCAATAGCACTTAGACTTATATACCACTTCACAGTGTTTTACAGCCTTCTCTAAGCGGTTTACAGTTAGCATATTTCCCTCAACAATCTTGGTCCTCATTTTATCAACCTCGGAAGGATGGAAAGCTGAATAAACCTTGAGCCGGTCAGGATCGAACTATCCAATTGCTGGCAGTCAACACTCAACAGAAGTAGCCTGCAATACTGCATTCTAATCACTGTGCCACCACAGCTCAGTGATTACAACACTTGCTTAAATCTTGGCACTGGTTTGTATATTGTAAGCATTCTAACCACTCCAATGGAGAATCCTAGCCCCACCCATTCATCTGACATGCCCTTGCCTACTTTGCTGGATTGTTTCATTCATTGTGGATTCTCCATTTGAAAGGCCAATATGCTTCCCTCTCGTCCCTGCAATGGAAGGAAAACGCAAAAGTACATAAAGTGCTGTCTTTACAACTTACCTCTTGCGTGACTTGGTACCAAGGTCAGACAATGCTGCTGCCCAGCAGACAAAGAGAAAATTGGGGGGAACATTATTTGATGGGATTAAAGATCAAGCTTTTTAAAAATAAGCAGAAAAAAGGAGAAAAAAGAAAAACAATATGGGTGGTGGCTTCTGGTAGCAATTAATGGAATTTCTTTTTCACCAGGATTGAATGAAGAGGCTTTGAAAATCTATTTATAAATGAGGAAAGTTGATTTATTTTCTTTTGCTTTATATCTTACAGAAAGCAATAATTTGGAATACAAAATGGACTTATCTGACTAAGGATAAAATAGATGTGTTACTATTTCTGGTAGCTTTTAATAAACTTTTGCTGATTAGGACTGAATGATGAGATTTTATAATTTGATTATTGATATGGGATGAGATGTGGCAAGAAGAGATCTTTTTTAATTAAATATTTGAGAACGTGTTAAGTTACTGAAATTATTTATACTTGTCTAGAGGAAAGGGGAAGTCATCATTTATAGTATTTCTTTTTTTATCTCTTTGCACCTTTCTTCTTTCTTTACTTTTTACAATTTTTTTTAGTGTATATTAGTTTTTTTATCTTTATCTTTGTAAACTTTGATATTTTTTTAAAAAAAGAGTTTCATAACATCCTATTTCTATTCTTTTTCTGGGACTATGGGTAGTCCTCGCTTAGTGACCAGAATTGGGACTGGCAACTTGGTCTTTAATTATAACGGTCGTTAAGTGAAATTGCAATTGTGTTCTTGTTCTTACTTCAGCTTTCCTTTGCTTTGCAGACCTGCAAAGATCATAAATGCAAGGATTGGTCACAAATTTACTTTTTCAACATTATCATAACTGCAAACAGTCACTAAACAAACAGTCCCTAAACAAAGCAGTTTCTAAACAAAGAATGGAAGGAGGTCAGATAGTTGTGGGTAGACTTTGACATGGATCAAAAGTTCCAGGGAACCAAATAATGTTCAATTTCATTGATACATTTTAAATGCTTATTATTTTATGTTAGTCTTAAAACTTAAATCTTAAAATTTAACACTAAAAACTAAATTCTAAACCTTTAGGAAGACTAATGTACTAGAATGATTGTTAGTAAATCAAATGAAGCAACAACATTTAAAAGATTGAAATAGCAAGTTAAATAGAGGCCAGCAGGGACAGGTGTCGAAATACTTCACATATGAGCACAGGTATATTTTCCTAGGGAAGGTGCTTTACAGGTGAGCCCTTCGCCTTCTCTTTACGTACCCCCTTGTCCCATCCCAAAAGCTCAATTAGCGAAGGACTCAGTAGATGGCCTTGTAGGACCAATATCAGGGGATTGCCATTGCTAGGTTTTAGTTAAAGTATATGTGAGACAAAGAAGTGAATGAAATACTTTATTATTTGGAATAAGCTAAAGATTTTTTTTAACTTTACCAATTTTGAAACTGGAGAATAGACTAAACAATACACTAAACTAAATAAACTACCTGTTTACAACTTGTTTCCTCACTGTGGGAGGCTATTTAATATAAATTGCTGTAATTATTTCTAAAAGAACATCAATTTAGCATGCATAAATTGTTGGTAATTTTGGAGTAGACAAGGAGATTCATTAAGGAAGGCACAGGGGATTACTTAAACCATGGCTTTTAATACCAGCGAAAATAGAAATAAATGTTGCTCTGATAATAGCATGAATTGTAGCAATTCTACAAGCCAAGAGTCCAGCAGATCATATGACTTCAAAGTTTTACAACAATTCTAGACAATAGGCCTTGAAGAAGTCCTATAAAACTGTAACTTTATCACGTAATAATGGAAGCAATAACTTATTTAGGCAGAAAAGAGCAAAATCTGAAGAAATTCCAACATATACCAGTTCATCCTTGAACAGATGAAGAGAGAAACCAAAATTCATCTTTGACTTTCTAGCTTGCAGTATATAGTAGAAGGCAGAGCAAAAAAAAAACTATGGTTGCTCAATTTTCTGTTCTTTATCTGTGGAACCATGCAGTCAGGTCCCATGGCCTTTGCTCAACCTGAATGACTTTTCTAACTCATTGGCCCACTCAGGTAACTGAAGTGGACAGCCAGTGTGGTATAGTCCTTAACTGTTAGACCAGGAACAAAGGCCCCTGGATTAAGACCATCTTCAGTCACAAAAAAGTCATCTTTGAATGACTTTAGGACAGTCATTCTCTCTCAGCCCAGCATTTCTCACAGGATTGATCTGGTGGGGAAAATGGAGGAAGGAATGGTCTTGCCTTGAGCCTCTGGAGGGAAGGCAGGATATAAATCTAACTAAAGAAACAAAATTAAGATATATTTGTTAGGGCACTCCTGTGGGCCAATATGCCATAAAGTTCCCAATTCCCTGCTGAAAGAAGGGAATACAGTGTATCCCCAAACAGTATCTTCACATTATTTCTGTCACAGGATATTTGCCCACAACTACTGAGAGACCAAATGCTTTGAGCGCCATTGGTTGTCACAGGTATTGAGGACAAGGATGATTTTAAAATAAACATTGTGTTAATCAGGGCATTTCCACGGAATACTGCGGGTTTTCTCGCGCCCAGCGGTCTCCCATGGGTGTTGAAGAACAGACACGTACACGTGGTTTCCTCGGGATGGGAGCCTCGAACAAAGACGAAGCATCCCTTTTATTGTGTTATCAGAAGGCGGGTTTATAAGCACCTGGTGACCACCTTACACCAACCACATTTGTTATGACACAGCATATTAGCATATTACACGTGCTAACTTTGTTTTGCACACGCTACTATACAGCTGTTGCACACGGCACTAACAAACACCAAAACAACATTCCCTTGCACCGCACGGCACAAACTTGTTTACGCCAATCTATTTTCTCTTCTGACTTCCGCATACCTTGGCCTACTGCAGCTGGTGACTCAGCCTAACAGGCCAGATAACCCAATGACTCCAACATCTCCTACTTTTCTGTTTTATTTAAAAAATAAGGAGGTTGCGCTTTATAGGAAGTCATCCTCAGTGTCGCTTGGCAAAGTGAAGGCCGGTTTGGTTAGCAAGGGTAACTGAACTGCAGTGATAGGTGTAGTTACTAAATTGACCTGTTGGTGGGTGACAGTTCCTGAAGATTACAGTTTATTGCAGAAAGATGGTTCTTCAGGAAATTGCATTATCATATCCTGCTTCCCAGGCGATGGGGCTGACTCCTAGAGTTTGGGTGGGGTATGCAGATCTTCTCTTTTGTCTTCTTGATTGCTCTGGCTCCAACTTTCTGATGGTGTTACATTTGCATCTGTATGGGCCTAGCTCTTGTTTGGGGCAGATAGATTTGGGGCCAGGTTTGGTTTTTAAAAAGTCCTTTTGAGGAAAAATATATTTTTCTGCCCTTTTTAATATTTCCTTCTGGGGGGGCTAACTTCCATCAATATCCCCACTTTGTGCCTTAAGTGTGTAAATATATGACATTAAAATTGATCTGGTCAGGGAGACTTGGTAGGCAAGCTTTTAAACTGTTAAGCAAAAAAAGAAAAAGAAGACATTAATGGAGGCAGCAGAAAAAGATCCCTTTAGTGGCTCCCAATTTTGTCAGGTGGAAAAGAAATTTATAGTATCCAATATTCTGTGCCAATCATTTTCAAATGTTGGATGTCACCTTTAGCTTCCAGTCAGGTTTGCATACCTCCCAAAATTCTTCACAGCCATGGTTTTCCTTAGTACATGACCACTGGCTGCCCAATTTCAAGGGTTGTTTCCTGCCTTAGCTCTTAATTCAGTGCATCCAGGTTTGTAATGTCCAATATGCCAGTCTATTAAATTTTCTTTAAATTGCACGTAATGAGTTCTAGGAATTCAAATCTGAGCTCAACAGTGCAAAATATTCAGGGCTGAAGTTTGGGATTTTCCCTGTTGCTTCCTTAGTCAGGGCATATGAATTGCAAATCACCTGAGGGGGCCTAGTTCCCTCCCCCTTGGAATCTGTTGGAAGTTGGTCCCACAAAGCTTTGGTGCAATAGAGCAAAAATCAGCCTGAGGGGGAACTTTACTAAAGGTAGGTGGAGGGGATAGACTCTGAATGGTGTGAATGGTGTGTGTGTGTGCATATGCAGCTATTTCTACAAAACAGGCAATACAAACATTCTGGAAAAGCTTTCCCTCCCACCAGATAGAAGTCCAAGGTGTTCAATACTTGTTCTGCCACATATTCCCAAATGCCATCTCTCCATTAATACATTCAACTGGCTTGTTACAATACAAATGAGGCAAGAAAGAAAAGTTTACAATGAGTTTCCACCCTCCCCCCACAGTCTTAGTTTTCTCTTCTGAGGCTTCACGTGGCACCACCTTCCTTCTGCAGCTCTCACAGGCAGCTGGGGACATGGTAGGACTTGGGAAGATGCATGGTGGCTTTTTAGTGGATGGCTGGATTCAAACTCAATCCCATGGCTCAAATGGATGGAGGCAGCATCTGGGTCTGTGTGTTGTGCTTCCAAAGGCTTGGGAGAGGGTTTCAGGGCTGAAAGATACAAGAACAAGGTCTCCCCCCCCTTTTCTGGACAGACTCTACCAGGAGAGGCAGACAAAAGGTTTGGAGAACAAAGAGCAGGAAAAGAATTGGAAGGGGGGTAGTTTGCAGGCAGTTTGAAAATGCTGAAAACTCCAAATAATTTTAAAAGCCTAATATTTTAAGGTGTGCAACTTGCCAAGGGTAGGAGAACATTTATTCTAAAA
This sequence comes from Crotalus tigris, assembly GCF_016545835.1. Classification (NCBI taxonomy): domain Eukaryota; kingdom Metazoa; phylum Chordata; class Lepidosauria; order Squamata; family Viperidae; genus Crotalus; species Crotalus tigris. The sequence continues at coordinate 43,709 of NW_024096487.1, forward strand.
TAGACCACATCATTTTAGAGATTAGAAAATGCTTATTTGTTGCAGAAAAGTTTCATAGTAGCATCACCAATAAGTGATAGGATACGAAAAGTAACTTTAAAAAGTTATTTCCCCACACAAGCAGACTTGAGTTTCGAAAGGCTCTTGTAGATAGACACACAGAGAGAAGGAGGAATACAAACAAACAAACACAATTCTTTTTCTTCACTCTGTTTGTTGGCCAGACAAACAGAGTGAGGTTTTTCCTTTTTGTGGCTTATTTTAAGCAGAATTTCTAGCAGACTTTAAAATCCTTTTTCCTTTGGATTTGAAACAGTTAACAGTCACAGTTTTCCTAATTTAACCCACACAGACATTTTTAGGGATCCTCCTTCGGGCTATGCAAGGCAATTTAGATATACATATTTTAAGAGGAGGATCAAATCCCTTTTAGTGGGAAGCAGCAAATCTTTCCCATTGTTTTTCCTAATTTAATTATTGATGACTTGGTCAATTCCCTAAGTTCTGGGAGGTGCGCAACCTGAGGCTTAGAGAATTCTGTCCCCATACTCACGGTTTTGGGAGGGTGCTTCGTCTAGCTCTGACGACCGGCCCTGAGTTGCAGTGAGCTCTTCCGCTGAGTAAGTAAGAGGATACCAAGAGATGTAATATTTTGGGAGGGTGCTTCGTCTATCCTGACGACCGGCCCTGAGTTGCAGTTTTGGGAGGGTGCGTCTGACGACTGGCCCTGAGTTGCAGTTTTGGGAGGGTGCTTCGTCTAGCTGACGACCGGCCCTGAGTTGCAGTACCCAGAGACGTGCTCAGAAACCTGAATCACGTCGGGGTCACCATTTGCGGGTTTTCTCGCGCCCAGCGGTCTCCCATGGGTGTTGAAGAACAGACACGTACACGTGGTTTCCTCGGGATGGGAGCCTCGAACAAAGACGAAGCATCCCTTTTATTGTGTTATCAGAAGGCGGGTTTATAAGCACCTGGTGACCACCTTACACCAACCACATTTGTTATGACACAGCATATTAGCATATTACACGTGCTAGCTTTGTTTTGCACACGCTACTATACAGCTGTTGCACACGGCACTAACAAACACCAAAACAACATTCCCTTGCACCGCACGGCACAAACTTGTTTACGCCAATCTATTTTCTCTTCTGACTTCCGCATACCTTGGCCTACTGCAGCTGGTGACTCAGCCTAACAGGCCAGATAACCCAATGACTCCAACAGAATACATGGCACATTTTCTCTTTTTGGGGGGAGAAAACAGAGACCCATCAGAATTATACTTTGTTGGTCTTTTTTCAGCATCCTCTTTTTCTCTTTGGTCTGATATTTGGCAAATGATTGGCACCAGGTGCTTGTTGAGAGTCAAGTCCAAATTAATAATTGTAGACTTGAGGTTTGGTCCAAATGTTAAATTGCTACAACACTCTGTGAAGCAGCATAATGCCTGGTTCTAAGGAGCCAAGGTGGAAATACAAAAATCAATGTCCACAATTAACATGCTAAACTGCCAGGACAAAACATTTTTAAAGTTTAAAATACAGTAAATGCCGGCGTACAAGGCGACCCGGCGTATAAGACAACCCCCGTCTTTATAGCCGGGCCGCATTCCTAGAACGTCGTCTTATACCCCAGAAACTACCAGTATTTCCGACGTATAAGATGACTCGGTGTATAAGACGACCCCCGTCTTTGGCGCCGATTTCAGCGCTCGCGGAAGTCGCCTTATACGCCGGCATTTACGGTAGTGCTGTAGGATGTTATTTTGTTCCATATTTAGGGGAAACAATTAAGAATTTTAGGATGTCTATTAACAATAATTAACCCTAATAGATAAGAGTTGGTCCTCCAAGTTTTTAGACAAATCTGGGAAAATTGAAGGAGCTCATTTGGATCATCATGTTAGAATAGACTGGGAACTTATCAGAATGTTACATGGTTATGTGTCCCACCTGTGGCACATTAGATCCAAAATTCCTGGAACAGCATAATGTTGTGAAGTGATGATATCAAAGAAGTCTTAAGAATTCCCACAAAGGATTAACTTTTCCTTAGTCCTCACTTGATGTGAGAGAAAAAGTGAAAGTTTCAACTGACATTCACATTTTAAAGAAAAGATCTAATTGTAGTTGCCAATCACTAGTTCTATTGTACATTTTTTTATGTGGATGTTTATCTCTATATACCAAGTTAATATACTTTTGGATATATGTAAGTCTGTTTCTGTCTCTATCTCCATCTCTCGTGTGTGTATATTGCACTATCACATTCCACGTATGCCTCCCAGTGCAATGTTTTCATAGCTTTCATTAGTCACATATCCATTTTCTTAAACCTTCCTCCTTCCTAATGCTATGATTTGAGGGAAGAGACAAAACATGCTCAAACTTAAAAAAGCTTGTAAGTGACATGAATATGATTTTAATGGCTTGTTTGCACATATCATGCTAAACCAGAATGCGGTCCATTTTCTTTTGGTTTGGCACAATGTCCAAAATTGCCCACTGTGTAACAAAAAAACATAGTTCTTTCTGGGTATGCTAAGCCGAACACAAACAAATCTGATTGGGTTTTATTTGCTTGGCTTGTTTTATTTCCGTACTGATTTGAATTATTTGCTATTCATACCCCAGCCAAAGTTCTCTGAGCAGCTTATAGGGAAAACAAACACTTAGCACAAAACATCTAAAGCATAAAGCATAAAAATAATTAAAGTGTAAAAATGGAACAATTTTTTTTAGAAGAGAAATGCAAAAGTAAATTAACCAGGCAGAGGCAAATAACAAGCTATTTACCAGGTGAAGAAAAGAGAATCAAGACAGCATCAGTTAAAAATCTGAGTGAGAAAATTCCCAAAATTGAATGGTCCAGACTTCAGCCTCTGTTCCCTTCAGGTGGTGTGGCAGTCCTTTTAAGATGCCTTGATGGTTAGATAGATTCACATAAATAGAAATCTTCTCTAAGATGGTGGGGACCTCCCATTGTTCAGATCATCTTGCACTTCTCCAGAAGCATCCCCAAGAGGCATGCACAGAAAAGTCAAACTGATCATCACAACAATGTAATCAAAACCCCACCCCCTTTTTTACAAGCAACATGTGTAAATCACATGGTTGTGGTTGCCATCTTGACATTTTTGACCCTCATGCAATTTTCTCTTACATTACTGTATTTTTTCTATTTTTTAACCAGGGGACTCATGGTATCTTATTCAACACCAAACAGCAACCAAATATGAATAACACATTGATGCAACCTTGCTGCTGGGAGCTGCTTCTTTGTCCTGTGGCTTATATAACCAATTGTCACTAAACCATAGGCAATATCAGTGTTTTTATAAAGTTGGCAACTTTAAGATGTGTCGACTTCAACTCCCAGGATTCCCCAGCCAGCTGGGAATTCTGACAATTGAAATTCACATATCTGAAAATTGCCAACTTTGAAAAACACTGATATTGCCTATGGTTTAGTGACAATTGGTTATATAAGCCACAGGACAAAGAAGCAGCTCCCAGCAGCAAGGTTGTCTCCAGCATATGTTCAAAAAGTCAGAATGACATCTGCACCAGAACTGTACCTGTTTTTTAAATATGCTGCACATGCAGATTTCCTCAGTCTTAGCACTCACAGCCACAGCAGAAATTAGCCCCCTTTCCTTGATATCCCCACAGCCACCCTGTGAGGAAGTTTGAAGTGAGTGATAATACAGGTAGTCCTTGATTTATGGCCACGATTGACCCCAAAATTTCTGTTTTTAAGTGAGACATTTGTTAAGTGAATTTTGCCCCATTTTATGACCTCTCTTGACAGTTGTTAAGTAAATCATTGCAGTTGATAAGTTAGTAACCCAGTTGTTAAGTGAATCTGGCTCCCCCATTGACTTTGCTTGTCAGAAGGTCGGAAAAGGTGATCACATGATCTTGGGACACGGCAATGGTCATGAATATGAACCAGTTGCTAAACATCTGAATTTTGATCTTGTGATCACGGGAATGCTATAAAGGTTGTAACCGTGAAAAATGACCATGAGTCACATTTTTCAGTGATGCTGTAACTTTGAACGAACTGTTGTAGTCGAGGATTACCTGTAACAGCATTCTTCAAGATTATGTGGGAATTTGAACCTGGTTCTCTCTGGTCATATTCTGACAACTACATATTCCTCAATCTCCTCCTCTCTCACAGTTTAATATTTGGTAAATTATACACCTTTTGTCCACTATATAGATTCTAAAGAGATTGGTTATTATCTCATGAAATTTTTAGGGATTCCCAAGGTCTAAAAGACCATAAAAATGTCATGCTTTCGTTGTCTCATCAAACCTCAGCAGGAGTCCCCTTCCTGCTAAACCTACAATCTCTCTGAGGATGTTTCATAGAGGACAGCAGAGTCATAAATGTATGTTAATTGAATTATGTGGCCAATAGTAAAGTGACATCAAAGGCAAGGAACAAAGCTGGAGCTTGAAGAATTCTCCTTTCACACCTCCCATATGCTAATCATTAAAAACAGCCGTCTTTGCCTTGTTGCAGTGTCCAAACAGGCCAAGCCAGCTTGCACTGAACACATGGAGCTGAGTGACTCCATGCCAAGAAATAAATGCGAGAGTTGCTTGATGAACAAGTCATGAATTGCTCCTATTTAGATGCACAACTTCACCTCTAGAGGCTGTAGCCTATTTTCCAAAGTCTCAGAATCAGTCCTCTGTTTCTAAAAAAAATGTGATTAACAGCTTGTGTTAAGTACCCAACTTGACCATAATTCAATAGTTCTGGGAATCCTAATCACCAGAGTGAGGGAAAACACAGACCTAAATACAATCCTTGGTTTGCTTTCTTTTCGAATCACTTTATTATTAAATGAAAATATCCCCATTTTCACCAATTGCCCAAAACTGTTTCAGTTCTGTTAAGGGAATAATAAGAAAGATTATTCTCCCTCGGTTTTCAAAATTTTGAATAGACTTTGTTAATAGCAAATTTTGTTCTGTGGGATATTAATATTGTTCGTTGATGAAAGGCAAACTGACCTCATTTTTAAGGTAGAAAAAAATAAATATAGCCTTAGGGAAACAGGAATATTCATTTTATTGCTGAATCCATAAAAGAGGGGGGGAAGTTACAGTCCCTCCCGAGGAACAAATTAAGCATATGTCATGACCTACTTAAATGTGTCATGTTAAAGAAACAGAACTGCTCATTTAAAGGGCCCAGGCTATAGAAACCTAATAAATAACAAACTAAAAGCAGGTTAGTCCTTCTTAAAATCCTCCTGAGGACAATTTTTTTGTCAGATTCCTCCTTAAGCAGTGCTTAATATGGATCAGAAATCAAATTCATAGGGACATTAGGGTATGCTTTTTTCATATCTAATTGTGCTGTAGAGCAAAAGAAATGACTGTAGGGCCAGGTGTCCAAGGGAAAAACACAAGCAGATAGCTGAAGCTCCCTTGTTTTTACATGCATGTGATGTATACCATACAAGTGAAAAAGAGGCAGGGCTTGATTGGCCTGCCATTTTGACCCTGTTGTCCCCACTGTAAGTGCCCCTATGGCAGAAGAGGGGGAAACAAGAGAGAAAACTCACTCAGATGTTTATCATAAATTGCAATGGCATTTACTATTATGGGAAGTTAGCCTCCCTCAGAGAAGGAAATATTTTGGGGGATATCAAAAAGGCAGAATATTATATTTTCCCAAAGGAAAGCAGGCCCAGGTTTTCTTAATAGCCGCAAGCAGGCCAGCTCCGTAGAAATGCAGATTTGATAATCCCATTCAGAAAGGCTGAGGCACCATTCATGAGTAAATACTAGCAGGCAGAAGCCCATTCAAGACAAAATATTTTGAAATCCCTTGCAGCAAAACTGATAGCTAACAATAGCAGAGTGATAGAATTAGAACCAGCAACCCCTCACCCATCCAGCACAGGACATAGCCATCAGCCACAGCCCCTGGGAAGTGGGACATGACGTTTAGGACAAAGACTTTGGACTTATCACTAATCACCATACAATACTTTTGAGACAGGGTTTTCATATATTTTTGCAATTTTTAAAATCTTGTTTGCTCAGTTCATACTTTCCTTGTCTTTTACCGTGCTCATCTTTATGGAAATAGCTTCCTTGACTTTTTATTTTCTTCAATAAAAATCTTGCCTACCGGTACATATTTGATTATTAATCTCAATGTCTCTGCATTACTTTTTGTTGCTAAGTTGTGTCCGACTCTTTGTCTATGTACGGTATATATAATTCTTGTCTCTTCTCATTCTTCTCTGAAACTTAGCATTGAGTTTGGCAAATTTCTTCCCTTTTGCCTTCTGCCTTTCTTCAACTATTCCCAATGGATCAAGAGACAGATATTTTATATTCTTTTACTATTTGCATCTCAGCATATTTTCTTTGTTCAACTTTAATATCATTGTGATTTTCAATGCTTTCCTCAGCTCTGCTCTCCAGTGCTAATGCCACAAGATTGTCATGAGTCTGGAGACTGACCACAAATTTTCCCCTCTCTCTACAATCACTTTGCAGCAAAAGAATATAATTGGGCTACAAAATTACAGTGCCAAGGGTATACTGACCTCCACAACATCAGCTCTCTAAAATATATGAACAGTGCACAATAGGGCAGTGTAGTATTTTGGATTCATTTCCAAATAGATGCTTTGGAATATGCATTGATAGGAAAATAGCATCTGTCTGTGACTTTTTAAAGTAATGGATTTTTTTCCCAGAATCCCGTGGCAGCTGTGCAAAATGATGCAGCTGCTTTGAAGAGCAGATAGGTAGTGCATTTTCACCTCAAACCACTTCAAAACAACTTATTGCCACTCTGAAGAGCCGCACAGTCCATTAAACCCTAAGAAATCAATCCTTTATATATCCACTCAGAAGTAAGCCATATCATATTCAATAGAGTTTAATCCCAGACAAATGGATATATCGCTATAGGGGGATTTTTTTTTTAACAGTCATGAGAAATTCTCAGAATTAGACAAGCATTCTTCTATTCCTCCAGAGGCAATGCAGATTATAGTAAAAACAAATGTTAGCATATGCAACGTCAGGTGATCAAAAGCTTTGCTTTCTGTGATCCATAACAATTGAATATGAAATGACATTTCAACAGCTTTTGTTAACTGTGCGTGTTGAATAGTTCTGTTAAAACAGTATACTGTATTTCTCCTTACTTTTCCTGAGGACAGTTGCTTCATTAGCACATCGTTATGAGAGATATTAATGTAAAACAATTTTAAGAAAAATAATGCTAGATTGATTCTTGGAAATATGAAAAAGAGAAGTTAAAAATAACAAGTTGGAGTTGATATTTGTTTTCCACATTTATAGAGCTGCCCAATTTCTTGATAATGCTGTTAGGGTTATAAAATGAAAACCAAAGAAAGAGAACATCACATTAATTGAGTCAGGCAGAATAAAAGTTTAATATGTTATTATTATTATGGTTGGCTACATAATTAACCAGTTGTTTAGACTAGATGTGGCATTTTTATCCATCTGTTGAGTTCTTCCCAAGAACTTGAGGTAGGCAGATATTGTCGCTTGATGGTGTGAAAGGTACTGTTGCAAGATGTAAGCTATTCCAAGTAAAGTTGCCTATTGCAATTGATTAATGGTGATTTTATCAATGCCAATGGTGTTCAAGTGGTGTTCCAGAAGTTTTGGGATTAATAGCGGTGCCTTTTTTGCTTTCTTTTGGCAGTTATTTTATTTGCAAATGTTTTTATTTTGTGGTTTTCTCTTCTATACTGTCTCCAGTGACTGTCACATTCACTATCCAGATTTTTTTTTGCCTTTTTTTATCAACAATTGTTAAATGTCTGGGGTGCTTGTGTGTTTGAATTCTAAAGTCCCAGAGCAGTTTAGCATCTTCATTTTCTAATTGTCTATTTCGGGGTCTCAGTTTTTGCTTGCAGGCAAATGATATTTCTTGTAGATATTCCAATACACCACGTTGCCATTTTTTGTCATGCCTCTGTATGTAGTCAGTCTGTGCAATTTTCTTTCAGCAGCTAAGTGGTCCACTGTTTCTTCAGCTTCTTTGAAGAGGTAGCATCTGTGGTCTATTGCTGTCTCTCAATTCTGGTTTTGTATGCATTTGTTTTTAAGGCTTGGTCTTGTGAAGCCAGAATTAGCCCCTCTGTCTTTTTCTTTCTTTTCTGCTCTTAGTCATTGCCATACTTCTAGGCCTATTTTTTAATTCACTGGCCATGTAATACTTTGCTTTGCCAAGTCTATCTGTTCTTCATTTGATCGTTCTTGTAGGGCAGTTTGGTCTCTCAATGTAGTAGAATGTAGCCTGGAATCACAGGAGAGAGAGACCCTTTACAAAGGACAAAGAAACTGCAGAACTTAGAATATTGGGTGGACAGGAAGAGAGCAAGGTTGGACCCTCTCTAGCAATTTACAAAATACTGTATATCTATAGTTATTGCAGATAATTGTTTTAGTCTGGCAAGGTGAACAACAATAGGGGAACTACTCAGAAGTAACTCCACATGTTCTTCTTGGTTCTTTGGGCCTGACACTCCAGAACTCAGTTAACCTTCATTGTATTCTAGCTTCAGTGCATCTTTTTCACTGTCCTTCAGATATTCTCCAGGTGCCCTTTTTTCTTCAACTGCCTGGTGTACTTGCATACCCACCTGTTTTCCTTGGTAAACAGAATGTTTGGATGAAGGGCATGATTCATTATCTTTATCTTCCAATCCAGAGCTTTGACCTCTGCTTGAGTCCAGTCCACTATTCCAGCTGATTGGAATTGCCCAAGGGGTAATTGCCTTAGTGGTATTTCTGCCATTGATTTTACACTTTAAGATCTTCTTCACTTTCATGATGTATTCACTTCTAACCTTCTTCTTGACTTCAGTGCATGTGTTGCCAGCCCAGGTATTTATAGTGATCTTCATTCAGACTCTTCATGTTATTTCCATCGGGCATCTTGATTCCTTTTGTTTTCCCTTATTTTTCCCTATTGAAGGTAAGGGTGGTACATTTGTTCAGTCCAAATTCCGTTGCAATATCTTGGATATTTTCCATACAGCTTCATATCATCCATCCAATGATGTGATAGCCTGCAGCTATTTTTGATGTTTGATAGCCATGGCCTGACTTGTTCAGTATTGTTAACAAAGGAATTAGTGCAATAACAAACAGCTGTGACGGTAGTGAGTCTCCTTGAAAGATTCCTCTCTTGATACTAATCTCTCCCAGTATATTACCACTGACCAGCAACTGTGTCTTCCTTTGTACCATTGATCTTTGCACAAAGCATCTGATGCTTCTACCAACTCCTGCTTTCTAGGCACTTAATTATCCAAACATGTGGCAGGGAATGAAATGCCTTCTTATAATCAATCCACGCTACATTCAAGTTGGTCTTCCTTTTCTTGCAGCTTTCCAAAATGATCTCATCAATTAGGAACTGATCTTTTGTTCTTCTGCTGTTTCCTTTTTGCTCAGGTAGAAAGAGCTTGTTTTGAAATAGATGTTGCTGGACTGCACCAGATACTACATCAGTTAGCAATTTGAAAGTTGTTGGTAAACAGGTAATCGGGCTGTAGTTGCTTGATGTTGCCCCTTTTGCTGAACTTTCATTATCTGGTAGATTTTTGCCATATGTTAACCAATCTTCAATTTCAGCTCATTGCATTCTGTTGTTGAACTGGTTGGCAATGAGTGGTTGCAGACCTGTCAGAGTTTTCAACCAAAAAGCATGGAATTCAGTTTTACCCCATACTGACCGATTCTTGATTTTCCTTGCTCTTTTCTCCATCACTTCTGCTGTTATTACAAGTTCCTTCATTTCAGCTTGTTTTCATTCTCACTTCCTCCTTTACCTAAGCTGCCTTCTTGATGTATCTCTTTGGATTATCCCAAACAGAACTGCACTGTTTCTTATTTTTCAGATATTGACTGGTTCCCTGAGCTGATGTGGCTGAAACTAAGGCTAGGTTGTTTTTTTTTCCCATTTATCATCATTTTTTTGTTGTTGCTCGAGTGAAAGGAATTCTTCCCCTGACAAGAAAAAAAAATTGAGAAGAAATATATTTCTCCACATTCTGGGGGTGGAGATAACCACTTAACTTCAAGAATGGACTGAAATATTTATTTTTTATATTATTTTCAAGTTATTAGGACTGGCATGTAGCTCTCATACCCATTGACAAAACTTCCTGAGATGCTTTTAAAAGATGGCAGATGATTCAGAATGCTCCGACTGCAGCAGTAAACGATTCTTGCCAGTTGTTCTATCATTTCCCCTAATGGATTTTTCTGAAAAATAGCAGATTTAGATGGGGGGGAAGGCATTATCTACCCTCCCTGTCAAACTCTACAGATCAATTTCATTATAAAAATCTCATATGGAAGTACACTTGATACAACTGCTTACTTTAAGAAAGCAAGGGGGATGGGGGAAGGAGATGGAAATCTATAGATTCCCTACAAACTGATATCCTACAAATATGGGATGAAATTTCTTCCTCATAACCACAGAAAAATAAAAGAGATGCTTACCATAAAGCCCACAAGGCACCGCACTGCATATCCATAGGAGCCAAGGAGAGATGACAAAATGAGGGACAGGGGAGGGCAAGTGGCAAAATGTGGTATTGTGGTGATGCAGTGTAAATCCATTCGTGCAATGCAAAATCCATGTTTTGTTATTTTATCATGTTTGTGGCTAGGAACAGATGCATATCCAACAGTTCAGTTTGAATTCCATAATGTCAGGGGATTGCCACTGGATCCTTGCAAAAATCCTCTCTCTGGAACTTGGCCCTCTTACAAGATGCAATAAGATATTTTACTATAAATTGCACAACTATAAACAGATGAAGGATTGTTTCTAACCAGGCAAAAATTTGATGGTATGCATATGCAAAGTGCCACGTTGCAAAACCTGAGCTTCTTTCTTCTATGCTTTGCAAAGGACTTCTTCCTACCTCCTGCTAGTTTTTCTTTACAAAAGGTTCACTCCATTTCGAGGTTTCTGTTGCAGCTCTAATTTTCATCTGTAATTTTTGCAAGCATCTTTTAATCAATAGAAAAAATAAGGACAAAGGGAGGAAACCATGTAGATCCCAGTCACTAAGAAATGGTCTGGGTGTTTTTCATAAATGGTACTGGCATTTTAAAATGTTTAATTGATACAAGGAAGAAAACATGAGCCAATGTGCAACTTGCAATCAGCAAGCTAACCTTCCCCCCCCCCACCTGTGAACCTTCACAGTGTTGAAAGTGATTCACTCAGCAATGCAATAGAAGTGATGAACTGAAAGGAGAATGAAACTTTCTCAAAATAGCTTACAATTCAGAAGACAAAGGCATTTAAAAGGGTGGACAAAATTTATACTACTACTTAAAACTCTGTCATTGAAACATACATTCACATTATAAGTCAGTTCTGATCATAGGAATATTCAAACTATACAAGCAATAATTAAAATACCTTTTCTTAAAACCAAACCTTCTAAAGTAAAAAGCCACACTCTGAGGGAGATGGGCAGTTAAGGAGTGTGAAATATAAATAAAAGTCTTCAGAAAATACTCTTCCTTAATTTGGAATCCTCCAGATGTACCAAAAGATTACCAACTCCCCATGTTCCTTATCAACATTAGGTGGGAATTATTGCATACGTAATCTATTGTACCTGAAAAGCATGAAGCTCATTAAGTAAGAAAGAATCATGTCCAATACTAATGAAGTATTGTAAAAGCTTATGCAAAAGTATAACAAGATCTACCCAAGCCCAGCAAACATAGATTGTAAAAATTCTTACCAGAAAATAAGCCTTATTGAATAGCGGGAGGGTTTTTTTTTCTGCCAATTGACCTTACAGGGTTGAAATCAGAGAACTTACAGTAATTGTACTTTTTGTGTTGAATTATAGAATTATAAATGCATAGAATTAGATAAAATATTTAGGCTATTGAATGGATTCCTTGCTCAGGCTAAGAATCCAAATTAAAGCACCACTGACAAATTGCTTTTTAATCTTCACTTCACCACATCCAGTGGGGGGGGGAAGGCCCCTCTAACTTTAGGAGAAAACAAAATGACATTATACCCATATCGTCCTTGTGTAACTTAAATACAGTACATGCTATCCAACTCATTGTGATGATATAGAACAAAACTCGGCTTTCTTTTTTGAGATTTGTTATAAACGAACATTGATAAGTCTTGAAGATTTCTCTGGAAGAACATTCATATCTCACCCTCTTCCATTTAAATGTTTCAAATGTTCACTTTTATATTCTTTGCATGATATTATAGCAATCCTTGCCTTCCTTTCTGTAACAAATTAACATATATCCTTTGTACCATTTGTGATCTGAATCCCAGTTTGACGCTACAGCTGGACATGAAAATAATGTGCACTTTTAACAGCTATTACAAACAGGATGATGGCATTTGGATAATATATAGTGACGTATAGGAGGCATTATGGACCATGTTTTTCTTATATCAAAAGAAGTAAATGCTGGAAATGAAGATTTAATGAAAATACTGAAGGCTGCTGGGCCCAGCATCAAGCACTATTTGATACCTCTCTTCAGTATATTTGGGGAACACTGTACGAATACAGGATTATTTCGGAACAGGAATGGGGCTTTATGGCCCTGCAAATCTTTTTCAATTAATCCAATTCTAAGGCAATGGAAGTGTAGTCCATAATAATTTGGGAGAACAAACGTTTCCCACAGAAGTTAGCATATAGGCATTTTCTAATGTCTCATTTTTAGTCAGTAAGACATGTCAAAATGATGACTGAGTTTAAAAATCCTAATTGCAAGGCAGGTAAGCAATATTAGGAATCAGCTTAAGACTTATAGCAAAGATAGTCGGTTGATCGTTATGGAAAACTGGATGCTAGACTGTATCATCTGAACAAATAGGCTCCTTTGCATGTTTGTACTTGGTCCTTGGAGCAAAAGGCAACAATCCTGACTTTCTTTCTTAGTCTTAGGAATACCAGCCATAGATACTGAATTCAACAACACAAATCCTATTTCCTAAGCTAGTTTTAGCAGCACCGTCTGAAAAATATGAAATGGCCATAGTGGTCTTATTGTACATGGAAAAAGCCTTCAATATTGTACAAATTAAATTTTTGGAACAGCAGTAAAATAAAAAGTTTTATTTCTTGGATTAACACTATTCCTGTCATTCTGCTAGAGAATTTTCTAATGGGATTCTTTTCCTTCCATTAAGATTTATTGTGAAACTCATCAAGGTTATTCCTCATCTCCTCTTATATATAGTTTGGCGCTGGAACCATTGACTTGTCTTATTAGGCTCTTTTGTGATATTCAAAGCATCAGATGGCAGAAATGGAGCTGAAGTTATAGCAAATGGCTTCTATATTTTGGACCTTTTAAAAAAAAATTAAAAAACCCTACTGTACAGTATATTCTACAGTCTGGAAATTATTGTTTTAAACCATTTAGTCATGTCCAACTCTTGTTGACTTTATAGACAAGTACTGTCCATGCTATCCAGTCAAGCACAACTTCTTTCAATTGGTGTATGTTCAACTTTGCATCAGATTTGTTGGAATATATTACAATCAATCTAGTATTTTATCAAGAAGCAATGTTTCCTAAGGACCCAGGAAACATTACACTTTGTCTTTTGTTTTGATTATATTACATATTTATAAATGTTCATAGGAAAACACCCTTCTTTGTAGATTTCAATATTTCAAATTGTTTAACACAGAGGTGATATTACTAGATTGTTTAAAAATACCTAGCAATTTCTGGAAAAGTGTCAGTGTGAAAATGTTGTGAATATTATTTCAGAAATGATCTGTCTTCTAAGAAGGATGTTGATGTTACTTCTGCTTAAATTTTGTAAACAAAATGATAAGTCAAAGATTGAATCCACCAGTTATAACTTCAGCATGAATTTTTGTTAATTATATGATTTGGCATATTTCTGTTTCTATATTGTATGGAACTAAATGATATTGATTATATATGGGCCTATATGTGGCATATCTGAAATATTGGCCAACACTAGATTCTAAGTGTATGTAGATATAAGTATATACAGACACCCAGAGACACATGTATATTTATATTTGTGTGTCTTAGCTTTTTAAATGTATCTCTTTCTCTCTGAGGGAAATGAGCAGTTCAAAATATGAATAAATAAAATTTGTTATGCATTTTAACTTTGTGTGACTTTTGTTTTCATATTTTTTTAAAAAAAATTTTTTAAAATATTGTTTGTATCCCACCCTCGTTATGCTGGTCTATAACCATAATAAAGATTTCATTTATTTAGGTTCTAAGAATAATAGGAACTGGGTTTATTTCCACCATTGAGGATGATCAGACACATTTGAACACTGAGGGGAAATAAATTAATATTTGATCTTTGCTTTCATGATAAAATATCCCTTTGGGTAAATTCTTATTTTAAAATACCATTTATATATAAAATATATAGGCTGAAAATAGGACAGCTAACCTTAACTGTAATTATACTTAAAAGTTAATTCACCAAAGAATTAATTTATTGGACTCTTCAGTGAATGCTTTAAAAAGATTACTTGTTGAAGTTTTTCTGTTAGAGATGTAATCAATTTGAAGGTATATTAATACATATGCTTTAATCCATGCTATCCTGTCTTTGGCAGCTTCCTATTTGTTGAATATTCTTATTCTGGTGACCAGCCTTGTGGAAGGAAATTAAGATTTAAAATTTGAACGTGTTGCTAAATCTTTTTCCAATAAATTGGCACAAATGACCAGAAGGCTCAGAAATTATCTTACTTTGGAAACATTATTCTGGGAGTTGAAGTCCACGAGTCATAAAAGAGCCAAGGTTGCCTAGCCCTGGTCTACATCACTTAACAAAAGCTTAACATCACTTAACAAAAGCTCTGTATTTAGCCCAGAAACATTTTTGGTCTACGGGCCTCATAATTTAAAAACCTCTGGCCTGCTTTTGGGTATGCCTTGCCTTTTTTCCTCTTCTTAGTGAAATCTTGCCTGATGAATTTGAAAACTTGCTGGGTTTTTTTTTTTTGGAGGGGGGGTTAGGGGGAAGGGAATGTCATTTTGGGTGTTCATCCCAAAGTGCATAGCTAAATGTCTATGGAGGTTGTCAGTCATCCAGATATGGTTGTCCCAAAGGTGCTTTTTCTCAGGAGGCAATTGGACTTTCTTGTTTCTTTTGAAGACGTTTCACTTCTCATCCGAGAAGCTTCTTCAGCTCTGACTAGATGATAGGGAGTGGAAGGATTTATATTGCTTGCAGACAGATGATCAGCAGTTCTCTAAAGGAATGCAAATGACCATCTGTCTGCAAGCAATATAAATCCTTCCACTCCCTACCATCCAATCAGAGCTGAAGAAGCTTCTCGGATGAGAAGCGAAACGTCTTCAAAAGAAACACGAGAAAGTCCAACTGCCTCCTGAGAAAAAGCACCTTTGGGTCATTTTGGGTGGTATGTCACCCAGCGATGAGTTTTGGGCATTTTCTCTGCAAGGGCCAATACTCCTATGATAGAGCGGGGTGATTGTGGGTTTTTTTTTCTTTTTCTTTTTTGGTGTATTTCAAGTGGAAAACTATATATTTTATAAAGCTTAGATGAAAAGTCTGGATGAAATAGATCATACTAGATCATACAGTTATTCAAACATGTTCCATTTTTCTACCATCTTCTCAGGGAAAAACCATTTTTCAACCGAGTGGAGCTAATAAATAATTTATACATTAGAGAGGAACAGTAAGCTTCAATGCATATATATGAGAGTAAGCCAAGAAGTTCTTACTATTATCACATACAAAGAAAATTATGATAAAATGGCCTTATTTTCAAGTAAATAAAAAGAAAAAGTGCACAAATGGGCGACTCTGAAAAATCTGAGAGATCTGAAATTCAGTCTCAAGGGACCATACTGGCATTGCAATCTTACATGTTATTGCATCTTGGACAAGGCTGGTGAGAGGGGCATGCTGAATGATACGAGGGACACTCTGATACTGCTATGAGAAAAGCTAGCCACTTCTGCTATATACTAAACAGAGTGACTGGGGGGAAACTAGAAGTGGATTAAGACTTCAAAATTGGACTATTTGTAAAAACAAGCATATGTTTTTGTTATGCTGTCTTCCTAAAGTGACTGCAATCTTCTGATGATGGGAATGATATAGCCATCAAACTTACCAATTTTGAGGACTTCACAACTTGCTGTTATAAATATTATAAGAGGACATATTTTATTCATCACATTCATGAAAGGGAGACTGAGTTAATGTTTTTATTTTGTGGCTGTGCGCCTACACCTTCCCTTCCCAACCTGCTGTCCTCTTAGCTGGGAGTGAGTGGATTTATAGTCACAACACATTTGGAGGAAATGTTGATGTATACACTAGGATAGATCACATGGATATCCTTAAACCTAAATAGATGGGATTTCTGAATTAACACGTTGCTTTTAAATTAACAACTTTTTTCACAAATTAAAGTTTATCTCAGAGATGGTGTCCCTCCAGGATAAGTCATCACTGAAATGTGAACAGTTACAAAACAACCATAACTTTTTATCAAAGTACCAAATTATGTTTCTTAATAATATTTAAAAATATTTACAGAAGATGATCAAAAACACAATGCTTTTCTGCTAATGGTAATTAGAATTTGTAATTTCATAAACATAGGGAAAATGATATATTTGCTCAAATAAAAATACATTGGAACAGCTGATGCTACAAAGTGCTCATGTGTTCAAAGAAAGTTCTAATATGATACTAGAAGTGCTTTTCCATTAACCCTTATCATCAGGAGGTGAAATTACACTCTGTAAACTGCATCAAGCAAACGACATTTTATCCAAGAATCAGAACATTAAAGCATAGATACATGAATGGGGCATTTGAATCCAAGGGAGAGACTGCATTCTGACACCGAATTGGTACCAGCATGATCTAAATTCAAAGGTTAAACTTCAATATTAACAGGTACTTAAAAAAGAGAAATATATATTTTAATAATTAGTCCCAAGCAGTAATTTTTACTATTCCATAGTAATGAACTGTTTTGTTTTTCCGATTCATTATCTAAAACAAATGTCACTTTAGGCCACTGAAGGATATGTGACATTTGGGGTATGTGTGGGCGTATTTGGCATTATTAAAAAGCATTCTTGATAAGATTGAAAGGAGTGGAAGGATGACTATGTGAAACTGGTAATTGTGGAGATGCACGATTATGCTTCCACTGTTCTTTTCCCTCAGACGTGAGGAAGATAAAAGGCGTGGAGGGGGAAACACATTCAGAGAGGCAGGGAAGCAAGCAGCTGAAAAAAAAGGATAAAGGTAGAGGGACTAGTACTGTATGTACATATGAAAGCAGTAATAATAATGACAGAGAAGAGACAAAGAGAGGTAGGAAAATGTAACTTTTCCTTCCATGCAAATAATTAGAGAAAATAGTTCTACTGATATAAAAAGGAGGGGAAAAACTTCCAAACACAGTTACCATAGAAGGTTATGAAAACCTACCTGTTCCACTACCTCCAGGAATTCTATGTTGGGACTGAGTTACTGCTCTTCTCTATTCTATTTGTAGAAAAAAAATCTGTGATACAATTTTGTCTATTAACTTCGACAGTATAGCTCAGTAGTGGCAAACCTATGGCAGGCGTGC
Organism: Crotalus tigris; assembly: GCF_016545835.1. NCBI lineage: Eukaryota > Metazoa > Chordata > Lepidosauria > Squamata > Viperidae > Crotalus > Crotalus tigris. The sequence goes on from NW_024096487.1 coordinate 61,401, forward strand.
CAGAGGTAGCACTCAGAGCCCTCTCTGTGAGTACACATGCTGTCGTCCCAGCCCCACATTCCCCCGCAGCCCCCTACTCACCAGCAGCCCCCCAGAGGAGAGTCACCCCTGAGCACGGCCCACGCGGAGCAGCGCAGCCAAGCACATGGAACCGGGCAGCTGGGATAAGACTCCACCCTCACACTCCATTGTGCACAGATGATGCTGCAGGGTGTGGGCGGAGGGCATAGCCGCCATGGCGCTGCTGGGCCACCTGGGCAATCTGCGGCGGGTTGTGGAGGCGGTGAGTGGCCCTGTGGGTGGGCAGGGTGGGGGTGGAGCAGGCTGGGGGAGGGGGCAGAGTGGGCGGGATGGGACGGAGCAGGGTGGGGGTGGTTTTTGGGCACTCGGTCTCTAAAAGGTTCGCCATCACTGGTATAGCTCCTTTTAAAATAAGTGGGAAGGGCATGGCAGGTTATATTTAATCAAGAACCCAACTACCTCAATATGCAGATGGAGCTTTCAATTGATTTTGGGTAAGATAGGGCAACATTTTTTTTTTAAAAAAATCTTAAATGAAAATCTATCAATTTATTCCATAGTTATGTTATGGGAGGGGAAAAAAACCCATCACTGCTGAAAATCAACTGCAGATAAAACCCACTTCTTACAAGAACCTTTGACACATTCAAGGAGGAATTTCTATCTTGTCCTACCCACCGGTTTTTCTATCTCGCTGGTGTCCCTGTGCAGTAATGGGGGAAGCCAACCCAGGCCTACTACGTAAGAGGTTATCAAAGCCATTTGTTGCTATATTAATACAAAATCAGAAGAGCAGCAATCCCTTAGTTGGTGTTGTACCTCCATTTTCATGATTTTCCATCTTTGGCAATGCTAACTAAATAGTATAGAAGTAGTATAGAAAACAACATATCAGAAATAGAAAAGATTTTCTCAACACCATACTTGCAAGAGAAGATGCTGGGCCCTTGGCTCTCTGCCAAACAAGGAATCAATAGACACAGACAGCCTCTGTACTAGTCAAGGATACCAAAATATACTGCATGAAATTTCAGAGATTTCTTAAGAAAAGAATAGAAATATATTCCATTCAACAAAGTCTTCTTAATTTTGAAAACATATTATTTGTAGCACTCCAACCATTCATTTTTTAATTTATTTTTTGTTATCAAAGACAATGTCCAGAAACAGTACTAAAGAATCAGTTCATGGCATAATTTTACAAAAATTTCTACCAGACAATTGTTGTATAGTTGGATGTATTTTTTAATTAATGATGAGGTGAATTAATCAATGAAATTGCTAACAAAAACCCTGTAAAGAAATATCTGTTCTGGTTATTTAAATCTGTTGGTTGGAGCACATTGAGTGGACATAACAACATCAGTGAAAGGCAAGCATAACTCTTGCCCATCAGGAGAATGAGACATGGCTCTTCTAAAATGTCACTGATCTTTCAAAAAGAGGCACCATATTTTATATTCTGCACATACAAAATATGCTCATGTCACTTAAATTACATAATGCAGCAATGTTAAGTCTTATAGTTTATTAATGGCAAAGAACTGAGCCCAGAATTCATATATGATTCATCAGAGGGACATATTCTCAGAAAGACAAAGAGTATAAAACAATAGTTCCTGTTGAATGTGTATCAGTGTGCATGTGTGCAGTGTGCATGTGTGCAGTGTGCATGTAACAAAGTTCAAACAGTGCCCTATTAAATTGTTCCACACTGTGCATCCAGTCTGAACAGTAAAAGGCTTTCATTTTAACCATATGTTAAAATGCAAATTCACATCCTACAAAAGTCAACAATGTGGTTGTAATAGTTCAAAGTAAAAGTTGCTATGAATTATTTTGCTTGCCTTTATTTGTCAGCCTCTTCATATATGGGATATTTGACTGTCTCAATTTTCTCTTTTACTTTATAGGAAGGGTATAAACCTGTTCTCCCTAATTTTCTATTGATGCCTTTGGAATAGCCATCCCAGTGGTTTCCAGCAACACCAATTATATCTCCAGGTTCCATAGGAATTTCATCAGCAGTTTGAGGATGATGAGCATAAATTGCAATCTGGTTGTGGGCATTCTGTCCCCCAAAATAATAAATATCATCCAAAGAATGAAAATAGGCCGATGCATCAGGATGTAATGTCTGCATGATTTCATAAGCCACTCGACAAACCTAGAAAAATAAAGAGAATATATTAACAGGTTTGTATTATTATTTAGCATCTGCCCATTGATTAATCATATCTAAAAGAAACGAGTATTATTAGACTTTTCTTCTATTTATTCTTAATACATATTCAATAATGTAATGGAATGCAACTCTTCTTACTCTTTTACAGATAGTCCTCGACTTGCAACTGTTTATTTAGTGACCATTTGAAGTTATAATGGCACTGAAAAAAGCGACTTATGACCATTTCGCTTATGACTATTGCAGCCTCCCCACGGACTGGTAAACATTTGGACACTTGGCAACTGCTTGTATTTATGACAGTTGCCGTATCCTGGGCTCATGTCATCACCTTTTGCAACCTTATGACAAGCAAATGTCAATGAGGAAGTCAAATTCACTTAACAACCATGTCACTAACTTAACAACTGCAATGATTCACTAAACAACTGTGGCAAGAAACGTAGGGCAAAAGTCACTTAACAACTGTCTTGATTAGCAATGGAAATTTTGGGCTCAATTATGGTCGAGGACTATCTGTACTATATTTCATAATGTACAAAATCTAAACAATTCCAATCCTGAAACTGTCATCTAATGTGTCTTCTCTATCAACTACTATTTTAGGAGGTATTGTTTGACTGTTTTCAAACCATTCTACTTGTTAATGATTGGGGGTCTGCAAAATATGAGTGCACAAAATAGAAAGCATTACTATCACGATTTTTTATTGAAAGTGTGACTTGTCATAATTCACCTCTAATTTATTAAGAATGGATGTTTTCCCTTAAATATGTAATGATTACATTTTCAGTGATGACTTAAGTCACAGTGCTCTACACTTTATAGGCTACAAGGCTGATATAACTCCCTTCTGATTTTTTTTATAATCCTTCAAAACCTTGCTACAACAAAATTAGCACATATCTTCATTAAACCATTCAGAGAATGAATGGAGCCTACAGAATCTTTATCATATAGTTCTATTGGATCAAGTCCAGTTTTTGAGTGGACTTTCATCAATTCCTCAGAATTGACTGAAGGGACCTAGACCTCTGCTCCTTGTATGTGAGATCTTGCATGACAGGCATATTTTTCAGTAACTCCAGGATACCTGCCAGGATGACGTGCAAAACAAATGGTTCTATAGCTTCCACTTGAATATACTCTATAAAGGGGAGTCCATCATTTCTCAGCATAACTGCTAGCTCCACTGATGAGCTACTGTATAAGGAAACCTTTTTTAACATTTAGTTGAATTTAGTTTTAACATTTAGTTGAATTACTCTGTCTTGCACTCTGAAATGAGAGAAAACATGTCTTAACATCCTATGTAACTTTTTTTTCAGATATTTGAAGGGTTCTATCATATTACATCAACACCTGACCTCAATGGTGTTTTCTCATGACTAAGCTTCCTTCAATCTTTCTTCATAGGGCTGAGTTCCAATTTCTCCTAATCCCTTTTTAAATAATATAATCTCATTTGTGGTGATTGGGAGGAAAAAGAAGACTATTCTTACTACAGCATTAGTAATGTGAGCTAATGTCACAATATTAGCTGAAATGCATCTTTGCATTTAGTACTTTACCAAATAAAAGAACAAGAGCAAATAATACAATTTGGACTATGAATTTGGGGGTGCCTTTTAAACCTTTCCATTCCAGTCATGGTCTAGATAAGTGTTTCTCGACCTCAGCACTTTTAAGATGCACACAGGTAGTTTTTGATTTACAACCTCAATTGACTTACAACCTCAACCTTAGCAATTTCTGTTGCTAAGTGAGACATTTGTTAAGTGAATTTTGCCCCATTTTACGACCTTTCTTGCTACAATTGTTAAGTGAATCAGTGCAGTTGTTAAGTTAGTAACACAATTGTTAAGTGAATCTGATTTCCCCATTGACTTTACTTGTCAGAAGATTGCAAAGGTGATCACATGACCCTGGGACACTGCAACCCTTATAAATATGAACAAGTTGCCAAGCATCTGAATTTTGATCAAGTGGCTATAGAGATATTGCAACATTTGTAAATGTGAAAAATGGTCATAAGTCATTTTTTTCAATACCATTGTAACTTTGAACGGTCACTAAATAAATTATTGTTAAGTCGAGGACCACCTTTACTGGCAGGGAAAGTGTAGGAATTGAAGTTCATATCTTCAAGTTGGTTGAGAAACACTGCTCTACATAAAAATTCCTCTCTTCCCTAACTCTGCTTCGAAGTAAAGTTTGTAATGGATTCTAATGAGGTAATTTTCTCTGCTCTAGAGGATACTTCAGGATCACGGGGAAAAGAAAATAGATTAAAATTCTTCTGACTGCCATCATCTTTATTGAACCCTGCACCTACTTTATTTTAATTGTAAACTTCTAAGCCGATCTGAAGTCTATCACCTACTGTTTGAGAACCTATGCTGCCAACCCATCTTCAGGCAGTTATGCCTGAGATCACTTTAATTTACACTGTACCACAACAAACAAATGAAAACAACAGAAAGTACATTCGCTGTTTTTGAGCAGATCCAAACTGTATTGTTTTTTTCTGATACCATGTTAAAGAACAGAGCAAGTTTGATCAGGCCTTGGGAGACCATTAGTTCTAGTCAGCTGGGGGATCTTGGACTAGTCGCTCTCTCTCAAGCCCAAGAAGGAGACAATGGCAAAACACCTTGTCAAGAAAACTGCAAGGCTGGACCAGGCAGTCACCTGGGGTCAAAAAACTAACTCAAAGGCACTAACACATACATGAATGATTATGATGGAATTTTAAGGCTGAATCCAAAGGAGAGGAAGAGAGCTGATCACGCAATAGAGTTTTTCTCACTTTTTCCCCTAACTGTGCTTGTTTTGTTCCTGACCTTGAGGATCAAAGCATTGTCTGTTAGGATGTAGCACTAATGAGTTTCTAGTATTTCTAATAGCTTTCCAGAAATAGTGCAAAACAACAACCCCATGTGTTATGTATTCTTGAGTGAAACTACTAAGGTTTTAAAAAGCATGAAAAAAGAATCAAGAAATGAATCATTTATGCAGAAGTTAACGGATATTGTATCAGAGACCATGATAGATGGGGAACCATGATAGACTCTATTAAGGAAGTTTTAAATCTATTATATTACAATTGTTACAATGAAGCATCTGTCATTAAGCATACAGAAAGGTGTGTGATTTCGGAAATCAAATATGTATTCTAACTTTGTTGAAAGAAAAACTGGAAATCTGGCTACAATTCAAGCCTCATACAATGGCAGACTAAGATAGGAAGAAAACCCAAAACATAGTGAAGCTAAGAAGCCAGATGCTGAAAGACAAGAAGGCTGAAAGAAAGACAGAATTGAACCAAGAGCATTCAGTCCTCCCCAGCACACAAGATATAAAACCTGCTATCAACTATTTCGGCAATAATACCTCTGTGATGTTCACAGTGAAGTATTATTTTTAAAAGATAAAATGTTGAAACAATCCGTTTACACTCAATGGGTAACTTAACTGAAATTTGATAAATTAAAAAAAAAACCTGGCATTTCAAAACAGATATATATTGTCCTATAGATACAAATCGTTAGTTGGTATGATGCCTATGCTTCAGAATGTATTGCTTTTAAGAACAAAATCAATGAATTGTTTCGTAATACAGTCCAATTTTATTTAGTGTACTTAGAGATATCCAGGACTAGTGATCACAATGTTCCTAGCAAATCATCCATAGTATTCAATAAAGGAAACGCTTCTATGTTGTTATCATGTGCAGTTGGATAATACACTTTTAAGAGGCAGATAATCCATTGATTAAAATCTTGCCTTTAATTCAGTTTCAAAAGCAAAAAGTGCATCACAATTCAAATGTAACACCTGACTGCCTTTACCAGATTCATGAAACTGAGCTCTGAAGCTGCTGTGCAATTTCAGGGAAATATATATTTGGTTATAAGAAACTGTAACCAGGTAGTACATTCGTGGTCTGAAGGATATTTTTGCCCTTGATTCTGAAACATCAATGTGATAATATATAAAGTCCTCTAAACTGGCAACCATTACTAATAGTTAAAATAGTAGCCATTTTGCAGCAATACTGCAGATATAAGATTCATTAAGAAATATTTCATTTTGTTTGTTTGTCCCAAATTACAGCAAAATAACAGTTTTTTACTAATGCTAAAAAATTAAAATTCTGCTTATTCTTTCCAATTTCCATGATTATTCAGAAAAAGAACCCTTCAACTGTTTTATATTTATTTGCAAAGGATATGTTTTCTTGTTAATTTCTACACTGAATTTTTAAAATACCGATTTATTGGTAATTCTATTATGTTATTATTGATTGTTATTTAAAACTATCTTTTATTTTATATGTGTGTGCTATGGATTTTTAATTTGCCTCAAATTTTGCAACAGGAATTAGCTTACCTGTGAAGAAAAAGTGCACACAAGGAAGTCTGCCTGAGACAAGAAGTGTATATCCAAAATAACACCCCGCAGAGAGTTTTCAGTGTATCGATTATGAAGACCCGCTGACCATGATATGGAATTGTCACTTATGAATTCATAGTTTGGATATCTGAAAAAATGCATCACAGCATCAAGCTTTTGTTTTCTTTAGGGAAGAGTGTAGTATCTTTGCACAATTTATTAAGTAAGACTGAATTCTGGTGTCTTGTTCTGAACTTAAGAATAGTAAGGAAGACCACTTAATTTATTGGTACAAATTTTACTAATAAATGGAAAATTGACTGCATTTCGTAAGAAATAAAAACTACTTTTATCTAAAGCTTTTTATACCATCAATCTTGGAATCCTTTTATACAATCAATCACGGTACCTTTCTGCTGAAAGAGATATTTGTATACCATTAATATGCATATTAAATGCTACTTGTCATTTACCAGCAAGGAAACAATCAGTACAATAACATGGATGGGAGAAAAAAGCTGAAATTAAATCAAGACATGGAGAAGCATTTGGTCAACAGGAAACTGGACTCAGGCACTGCAACTGAGTATGTTATTTACAAGTTTGCCCTTCTTCCATAAGGGCACTGGGAAGAAGGGAGACTTCTAAGGTTGAAAACTATGCTATACGAAAGAATTCAAATAATGCAAAGATGAATCAGCAGGAAATTTAGAAATGTTTGAATTTACTTCACTATCAGATAGGTTGATCAGATATTTTAATTAGTAATTAATGTTATTTTCACAGCTGCTTGGCTAGAGCCTTTCTCCTGCTTTTAGTGCAGTGGATCCTAACTTTTTACTATCACACCTCCCTTTAGTGCAGCGGTTCTCAACCTGTGGGTCGGGACCCCATTTGGGGTCGAACGACCATTTCACGGGGGTCGCCAAACAAGGCAGCCCGCCATTTTTTCCCCCTTTCCTTAGCTGTGCTACTCCCTTTTATTCTATTGGCTTTTGAAAGCCAATAGAATACACTCTCTTGAATAGAGTCTAATTCTATTGGCTTTCAAAAGCCAATAGGAATTGTCCAGGCTGTCTCTGCCCTGCTGAGTCCGCCAAAAGTCCCATTCTGCAAATGGTGCTGCAAGTTGTTTGCAGCGAAGGCGAGCTGTCTGGAAGTTTCCATCCCTCCCTGCTGAGCAACTACTAAAAATGTAAGTAAAAGAGGGCCAGGGGTGGGAGGTGGGAGGCCGGCAGGCGCAGGGAGGGTTGCTGGCGCGTGTGGGGCCCGGTGGGTGCCTTACCTCCCTTGGGCTGGGTCAGCTGGTGGCCCAGCCGGTGGTTGGCCTGCGCCGTCTCTGCCGCTTGCCAGCTAAGCCTCGGCCAGCGCAGGGGGCGGCATCACGCATGCGCGGCGCTCCTGGGCAGGGAAAGTCCTCGACTTACGACCTGTTGGGTAGTCCTCGACTTATGACCGGTTGGGGGGTCGCAGCATTAAAAAGGTTGAGAACCACTGCTTTAGTGGATTCTTAATGTATATACCATGTTTTCCCCAAAATAAGACCCAATCTTATATGTTTTTTGCCTTCAAAAGAGGCACCAGGTCTTATTTTCAGGGGATGTCTTACCTGCTTACCTTAGGCCTGCCGTAGTCAGGCCTCCCACGCCCCGACACCTGTTGCGCCACTGCCCAAGTTCTTCTGCGACCGTTTACAGCCGCACACCATGTGGCGTATCTCGCCGGTGCACCGCACAGCCTCCTTGGACAGCAGCAAAACAGATGTCGGGGCATGGGAGGCCTGGCTGCAGCAGTCCTACGTTAAGCGGGTACGGGGCACGTGGGGCAGCTCCATCCCCCACCCCTGCTCTAGCTTGATTTTTACATGTGCTCCTCACCCCACAACTAGGGCTTATATTAAGCACATACGTAAAAATCAAGCTAGGTCTTATTTTTGGGATAGGTCTTGTTTTTAGGGAAACCCAATACCTCCCCTAAAAATCCAAGCACAAAAATGAACACAAATGAATAATGAAAACATGCAATGAAACTGGGAAACTTTGGAAAAGGTGGATTTATTGTCACAGTTTAACGAAAAGGTTCTTCACAGCTCTACTGGAGTCTGTTTACACCTACCTAGGGAGGTACACCTCACAGTTTGGAATACCCTGTTCTAGGGAGTGGTGATATCTTTACTTTGCTGGTCATTTGGTGTTCAGGTCTTCCTATGGAAGCTATATGTATGTGTGCCGTGAGGCTTCCAATAAAATTGAGACTTTAAGTTTTTTTATTCTTTCAAAATAAAAATAGCTACTCAGTTCATGAATGGGAAAGCTTGACCTATACAGTTTTAATATCATTGTTGTTATTGTTATTGTTGTTATCATCATCATCATCATCATCATCCTTTTGGGCAAACTCTGGAAACAAAGAGCCAGTTTTCATAGAACTAATCTCTAGTCTTCATATGGGAAAGTAGGCCCCAGGACAACTGAAAAAATATAGTATCACATACATACCCAGGACACTATATCTTGGAATTACCTGGATTATTGTAATACTATATGAGAGGACAAACAGTGGTTTATCAAACCTGAAAGAACTTCCATATTTGAGCAAACAAATAAATCTTTGAACATATTCACAAACATTATTTATTATATGATAGAAGATCAGCTTAATGGAAAAGTCATGCTGGAATGATCCATTCATTTGTAAACAAGATTAATTAAAGAAGTTATGCCAGAATGAATAGGAAGAGAACAGTAGTTATTCCAATGCAGACCAGTGATGCTGCATCAAAGGTGAACACCTAATGGCTGGTAGGATATGATGTATGAAACCCAGTAATTAACAGTCAAACTTCTCAGATGAAGTTACTGTGGAAGAAAGTATCTGAAGATAAATCTCTTCAAACTAAAAGAAAATACTATAATTTATCTGAGTGTCTTTCTTCCAAACAGGAAGTAAAACTAACAATGTCCAAATATGAATTAATTGGAAACTGCCATCAAAGTGCAGCAGATTGTTCTGCCAAGTAGTGTAAGAATAGAAAAAGGGCTGGTTCATTCAGCTCTTGATTAAATTTTCTTTCTAGTATTATATTCTAGTTCCTAACAGTTTCCATCTTCAGTAGCCACCAGTTTTTCTTACATCTGCACCTAGGGACAAATAGTTCTATTTTTATCCTTCTTGAGTAGGAACAATTAAGCAGGAAATCTGGGCTATAAATCTGATTTTTCCTTACAAGTTTAATGTGCAACTGAAAATCATGAAGTGATTTACACTGTGATGTCTCAATGGAAGCTTGAGAATGATGGGGGGGGGAATGGTTTTTATAAGTGTGACTGATAGAGAGATAGGATTCCAGCAGAAATTAAACATAATGAACTGATTTGAGAAACAAAGACAAAGAATTTTTTCATGCCAGGGAAAATATACTCTTATGGTCTAGTCCTCTAGTAGAAATTTTTTCATCTCAAGTACCAAGGGAGTAAGAACACTATGTGGAGGAAACTTTTGATGTAAATAATGCTATTTTCTCTTCCCTCAATCCTAAATACCAAAAATGTTTGGATATGATTTCAAATAACGTTGAGGTAGTGAAATTTGGAAAAATCTTGAAACAAGACAGTAACATTCATATTCTTTAAATGACTGCATCATGTAAAACCACTATTGCAGAAACTGTGTACCAGGATGCCTTACTTGGATTTTGCCTCTTGCAATAGTGAAGGATCATCTGTAGCCAAATAGACTCGCTTTTTGTCAATATGCTTTTTCCGGGAAAGAAGTTGGAAACGTTCTTCAACATGTGCCATGTATTCTTCAATTGGATGAAAAGCTGCTTCGGTTCCCACTTTGTCTGTTCTACGGACGTGAATACTGGAAAATAAAAGGATACTTGACATTTCTCTTACACATCTCTTATTAATTCAGAACAAAGAATTTGTGGCAATTCAAGAGTAAAAGTAAGAGTCAGGAGGCCCTAAAGCTTTAGAATTGTCAAAAATCTTTCCTTCTCTCAATCAGCAAGATGTGAGTGGCGACTCAATTTAGACTACTCTTTCTGACAGAATAAAATTCCTTAGACTGTTCTGTGTATGGGTCTGCATGTATCTGCATTTTTTTTAAAAAATATAATAGATATCTCATATTAAGAAAATATTTTTTTTATCTCTTAAAATGGTAAAAGTTCATTCTAAAAGGCAGATGAAAACACAGAAATACAATTACACTTCATTACGTCAGTTTATATCAAACAAATGGAAATATTACAAAGTCAGAAAATTTTTAGTTAAGCAAACTTAAATGAGGAATGTAATTGAAATGTGTTAAGTTTCAAAAACTATTTTTTCTCTCACTGCAATACCAGAACTAAAAACATGAGAAACCCGAATAAAATTGATTAGGTTGAGTTGTAAATAAATTAAATTTATTATTCATTTATTCATTATTCATATATATTAAATCATCAATTTGTGAAATTCATTGCTGCAAGGTAGATTAATTGCTCTAGCTTATAGGACTATTTTGACTTATTTTTTTAAAAAACAATTTTTTTTTACATTTATTTATTTGATTTATGTGCAGTCTATCTCTTCTAGAGGTGACTTTATTTCAATTATGTTGAAAAATGACAGCTCTTTTTACAAGTAGAAGAGAAAATGTAGCAGTCTAGGAATATATTTCACAGAAAATTTAGTGGAGTCAAAAAAATTAAAGAAATATTCAATCTAGGAGTATAGGTGTATATGTATGAGCTGAAACATAAACCACTTCAAAATGTGCAATTAGATCTCTATGTGATTTATAAAAAATAATGCAGTTTCCTTCATTTAATAATGATTAGATCCTAAACAATAGCCTGCCATTCTAAAAAAGTGGGCATCAAATAGAAATTTCAAAAATCCAATTCATAGTTCTTAAATGATTAAACTGGCTACATCCTAGGATCTGTCAACTAGCCTAAATACTGGTAAGTAGGTGCTTTTGATAACCAAGATCATGTGGTTCTGCTAGTTTATATATCATTTCTAAGAATACCATTTAAAAACGAAGATTAGACACTTGAATATTGCTGAGAATTATTTCCTAAATAATTTGAAAGGCCAATAATTTATTGTTTATACTGTCAGAACCATAAAATATAACTTTCTTAACTTTTAAACAAAGTTTTTCTAAACGTATTGAAACTATCAATGATCATTAATTATAAAAGCTAAATGAAGCCTCCATTATCAGAGGCATTGTATTTCTGAATTAAACATGTTGGGGTGAACAGGGCAGGATCCTCATTCTGTGTAGTGAACTCGAAATTTAAAAAGTGACTTAAGACTGCTTTCTTTATTCCCAAATAGCATTGATATGAAAAAGAAAATACTGAAATAAGGTGAGATTGGGGGAAATTATATTTTTTCAGAAGTAAATCCTACTGATTTCAATGGGAATAAACATGAGTAAGTTTATGACAATCTTAATGAAATTAATGACTTAACAAAACACTTACCCAATAATTGGATGTTTAAAACCAAGTTTTCTTGTGGCTTCTTCTATCTCTTTTTCTAACAGAGGCTGTGGACGAATTAAGTATTTGACAAACTGTGAAACCCACCATACTGGAGGATCCCCATGGACACGAATTAGTCTATCAGCCAGATCTTCTGGAATTGCCAGAGGCAAATATGGAGGCCGTGGATGTAGACTGTCAACTATAGGCAATTCTATAACTTGAACATTTTTGTCATTCATTTCACCTAGAAAAGAAATGGTCAGAATCAAATATTTCAGAAATAAGTGATTTTACAAATTTTATTAAAGATATAGAAAATATATTTTCTTTTTAATTAGAATTTGTAGCTTTCTAATTGAGACTGAGTATCCATTTCAATGATTGTCTTGCATGCAGCAACTGCACAAATTCAAGAGTTACCAATAGACTGAACAGAAACTTTACATTAGGAATGTTCAACCCACAGTCCTGGACAGCTAGTAATGTGCCCCAACAAGATAATGAAAGTTATTTAAAAAAAAGGAATATAATATACATTAACTATATTATATATTTTATATGCAACCAAGACAATTCCTTTTCCATCAATATGGCCCAGGCAAGCCAAAAGGTTGGACAACCATGTTTTAGATTAATTTGCAAGAAATATCATTGATAAAAATGAATTGCCATGGTTACTAATTCACCTCTGTCCACTACAATGTCCCCAATTTACCACCGGTCGTTTAATGATGGTTTGGAATTACAACAGCACTGAAAAAGTGATGTATAACTCATTCTTAAAGTTACAATAATTGCACCACCTTCATGGTTTCATGATTACAATTTGGGCGCTTGACAATCAGTTCAGATTTATGACCAGTTGCAACACCCTATAGTCACCTGATTGAGATCTGCAACCTAGGCAGGCAGCTTATGACAAATAAAGTCAATGGGGGAACCCAGATTCATTAATAACCATATGATTTACTTAATGACCATGGTAAAAATAGTCATAAAATCAAGTCTGGTCACATAATGATTTGCTTAATGACTGCATTGCTTAGCAAACAAAATTCCAGTCCCAATTGTGATTGTAAATCGAGTACTACTTGTACATAAAGTATTAAAATGCATAAAATATCTATAGAAAATGTAGCTAGGAAAAAGCTAAAGCTTGTAACAACACAATTTGAATTATGTTTCTTAAATTCTAATATTTTTTGGTAAAACTTTCAGAACACATATATGCTGTTACTTTTACATCAAACGGAGCATCATTTATTCTAGCTTTTACTAAGTTTGGGTGCAATGTAATAAGCAAGCCTCACAATACCTCAAGAAAGCCAGGGATTTGTAATTGAAATTATATTTAGAGATAATAGGGAGTCACACGTCTTTCTTTAATTTATGTTTACCCAAAGATTCCCAGCTACTAATTTCCCCCCAAGAAATACTATTATTGTTATTGTTGTTACTGCTGCTATTGCTATTATTACATTTCCAGAATGGTATGTCTGTGTGTGTGAAATAAGAAACAAAAGAGAAAGGAATTGAGGAATAAAAATAGTAGAAAGCATTTTTCTCATTCTCATCCCAACTTCTCTACCAAAATATATAGGTATTATAAATGAATTTATTGACATACTCCCTTCCATTCCCTTTCTGTCTTTCTCTCATATATAGAATAGAATAGAATAGAATAGAATAGAATAGAATAGAATAGAATAGAATAGAATAGAATAGAATAGAATAGAATAGAAAGAGACCTTGGAGGTCTTCTAGTCTAGCTCCCCACTCAAGCAGGAGAACCTGTACCATCTTAGACAAGTGACTGTCTAGTCTCTTCTTAAAAATCTCCAGTGATGGAGTGCCCACAATTTCTTTAGGCAAGCTGTTCCACTGATTAATTGTCCTCACTGTTAGGAACCTTCTCCTTAATTCCAGGTTGCTTCTCTCTTTGGTCAGTTTCCAACCATTGTTTCTTGTCCTGCCCTCTAGTGCTTTGGCACCGCTCAAATACTGGAATACTTCTATCAAATCACCTCTATTTCTTCTTTTCTTTAAACTAGCCAAACCCAAGTCCTGCAGCCGTTCTTCATATGTTTTAGTCTCCAGGCCTTGGATCATCTTAGTTGCTCTTCTCTGAACTTTTTCCAAGGTATCAACATCTTTTTTGTAGTATGGTGACCAAAATTGGTTGCAGTATTTCAGGTGTGGTCTCACTAGAGTTTTATAAAGCGGTACTAATACTTCGCGTGATCTTGATTCTATGCCTACTAATTTGGTCACTTTATCAAAGAATGAAATAAGATTGGTTTGGCATGATCTATTTTTAACAAACCCGTGCTGGCTACCAATTATAACTTTGTTTGCTTCTAGTTGTTCACAGATCTGTTTTTTTATTATCTTTTCCAGGATCTCCCAGGTATTGATATAAAATTTGCTAAGTGCAAAGTGAGAAAACCTGTAGTAGGATTTTACTAAATTACGATCAAACCCAAAAAGTTAAGATACCGATACAGTTAAATCTCCCTGCCTTCCCAAAAGCATTGATAAAAGTGATTTGTCAATACATTTTTTCCACAATGTTTTGATGTTTTGACTTGGTGATCTAGTTTACAGCCCTGTGGTTTCCTGCTAGTCTCCAATTCAAGTATAATTCAGGTCTGCATCTGTTTAGCTTTTCAAGATCAATCAACGTCAGCTGGATATACAACTGTTTATGACCAGGCTTAGAAAATAACTAATAAAATCAATGAGGCTTAAATTAGACATGATTCACTTGATGTTAGTGCTATTTCAGCAGACTTAATCCTATATCCCACTGAATATACTTGCTCTTATCTTAAAGTAAAGCATCAGTTTAATATTGTAATTTTAATTAAGACATACACGGAAATTCAAAGCATTTCTCAATTCGTAAATGCATTTTAAAAAAGGAGAAAATTCTCTGAACAGAACTGTTACAATGAGGAGAAATATAATTACAGCAATCTCACTTCTTCAATTCTACTTTGGATTATAATAGGGAGAAACTGTCCTAATCTGTAAACCATTATTTCTCCAATTTTACTTGACAATCTGAACACATAATCTTTATCTAGAAGGTTCTATATTATTGATGCTTGGAGGCTGCAATGGTCTGTAACAGATAATAATCTCAAAAAATAATCTAATAATAATCTAGAAACAGATATTATGAGAAACTGTAATCCCAAATCATTTTTGCCTCATTTCCTGAAAGGGAAGAGACTGAACAGAGCAATGAAATAGTGATTAATGCATTCAAGGTAAAGGTTAAGGTTTCCCCTTTCCAGTAGTGTCCAACTCTAGGGGGTAGTGTTCATTTCTGTAGCCAGCAAGACTATATGCTGTGGTGCATGGAACGCTGTTACCTTCCCACCAAAGTGATACTTATTTATCTACTCATATTTGCATGCTAGGCGGGTAGAAGCTGAGGCAAGTAATGGGAGCTCACCCCATCGCACAGCACTGGGTCTTAAACACAAGCTGTCAGCTTTGTAGCTGACAAGCTCAGCATCTTTAACCGATGAGCCATTGTGCCCCTGTTAATATATTAATATTTTAATGTAATAGGCATGTCTTTAACCAGCAGAACAAAGCTTGTTGTCTCAATGTTAGGAAAGATCAAAAATGAGGAAGGATATAGGAGGCATCTATAAATAGATAGGAAATTTTTGCAAAGAAGAAGAGTAACTAATTCAATATAATTTGAAGGTAGTCTAAACTTATGTATAAAAGCCTTGCCAGGCTTTCCTAATCCAATGGGAAATTTTCTAAATACATCTCACATTGCCTACTTTTCCCCTTTCACTTTTCAGGAGAGATAATAGAGGACAGAGGTATAGAAAGGAAACAAAAAGAAGAAAATTTTGAAAATGGGGATCACAGTGGCTGGCAGGTAACACAGATAGGAAACATCACCTGATGAACTAATTCTACTTTATTATAACATTACATTAACAGTATCTTGCAAGTTTGAAAGTAAATTCCCTTCCCTTCTCTTTACAGCCCCAGAAATTAAGGAAGGTCCCTACAGAGCTGCTTGTCCCACCTACATTCTTGCTGTGGGCTAAGTTGCCTTTTATCTGACCATTCCTTGGCTGCATCTGTTTAGTCTGCCTCCCAAGGTCATTCCCATATACCATTACAGATTCTCAGTAACACCATTTCCAAATATGCATACATTATAACTTTATTTTAAAATGCCGAATTGCTTTAATAGATAATTATTTCAAGTTATGGTTTAAATTTTTCTTACATTAGATTAGGTTACATTAGATTATAATTAATATCCAAAGAGGTTTCTCTTATTTGGGAAGTATTTTAAAATCAGTATAACTTGCTTCCTGACCATAAATTATCGCGTGCGGTGGGAGGGAGAGGCAGCCAAGGCGAGGTACTATCCCCCCTGCATTCGTTTGGCCCAAACGTCCAGCCGGCGGTAGGAACAGGTCCGGCGTCTGGTTCCGTAGGGGGAGGCACCCACAGCGTCTGGCGGCCATGCCAACCCCCAGCTGCTGACAGGGAGCCGGGCCAACTCCCAGCCGACTCCCAGGAGCCGGGCTGACACGTAGAGGCTGGGCTGACTTCCAGCCAATCTTCAGGAGTTGGGCAGCGCGTGGCGTCTCCACTGACTCCCAGCTGACTTGCATGCACCGACCCGACTCTCAACTGGCTCTCGGGAGCTGAGTGGCGTGTAGCGGCCTTGCTGGCTCGCCGCTGAACACCAGATGCAGTCCTGACTCCCAGCTGACTGTCGGGAGTCAGGCAGTGCGCAAGGCACCCACACAGACCTCCGTCGGCTGCTGGCTGCGTGCTCCCCTTCACCTGGCCCATGGCAAGCCCAGGGGCTTGACAACATACTCATATGTTGTTACAAACTAAGAGTGATATATCTGCACAATTATAACATTGGTAGATTTTTTTTCAATTAATCTGAACTAATACAGAATAATAGAGCTGGAAGGGTCCTTGGAGGTCTTCTAGATCAAAGTACTCCAACCTTCCCAGATTGGTGGCCTGGAATGGGGGGAGGGGAGAAGAGGGGATGGTTTTGTGCAAGGGGTGGAACAGGCTTAAAAAATAAATGGTGATGCATAGTAGTAATAGTACATAGCATAGTATATTGGTAATTGTAATAGAGTAATGCTGTAGTAACAGGGTAATAGGTAACAGTGTGAACATTGTCATAGTAAAAGGAGTTGAAAAGTAATGAAATATTATAATAGTAATTATGATAGTAATAATGTAGAGATGGCAACAGAATATAGGAAGTACTCATATATCACTTTTGTTTGTTTTTACAAAATACAGTATCTCCCCTTTCCTTATAGGTCAGTATATAGAAACCACCTGTCCAGAGTACAGTTCTTTTGGGTGTGTCTTGAGTCTGGGTCAATCTAGTTGGGCATGGCTTAAAAAAAGAACCCATGACAAGTATACACCATCTTTCCCAATGTGGCATCAAGACAGATGAATATTTAATTCTCATAGTGTGAATCAGATTTTGTGTACTATGACAGTAAGTACCATATATTTTCATTCAGATTTACTCCCAGATAAATACAGTGTACATACTGAGATTCAAGCTGAATTCCTTGAAAATACTAAACTGGGAATTTTTAAACTATTGTACTTTGAACATGTCTCAGTACTTCAGCTTGTTCAGAATGCTAAATTAAAAGATGCATAGTCTATGTCACACTAAGTCAGAAACCTTTGCAGATCTGCTGATCTTCCTTCAGGTTTGTTTGTTATGTATCTATTATTCTTCAGATTATCATCTCTACCAATTTGCTAGAAACAGATACGTAATTTTTTGGTATGTAATTTCCTGGAAGTCCACAGAATCCCTTTTTAAAATTTGGTGTCACATTGCTAACCTTTTATTCTATTGGCTCTAAGCTTGATTTCATTGGCAAGTTTTGCTAGAAGGTCACAGTTTCACATCTCAGCTGTTTAATAACCCTCTGGTAGATGTGATCAAAGTGTGGATTGTTACTTTATTCCAGTGGTTCTCAACCTTTTTAATGCCGCAACCCCAACTGGTTGTAAGTCGAGGACTACCCAACCGGTCATAAGTCGAGGACTACCCAACTGGTCGTAAGTCGAGGACTACCCAACTGGTCATAAGTTGAGGACTTTCCCTGCCCAGGAGCGCCGTGCATGCGTGGTGCCACCCCCTGCGCCGGCCAAGGTGTAACTGGCAAGGGGCAGCGACGGCGCAGGACGACCACCGGCTGGGCCACCAGCTGGCCCAGCCCAAGGGAGGTAAGGCACCCGCCGGGCCCCACGCGCGCCAGCAACCCTCCCTGCACCCACCGGCCTCCCACCTCCCACCCCTGGCCCTTTTACTTACATTTTTAGTAGTTGCTCAGCAGGGAGGGGTGGAAGCTTCCAGACAGCTCGCCTTCGCTGCAGACAACTTGGAGCACCGTTTGCAGAATGGGACTTTTGGCGGGCTCAGCAGGGCAGAGACAGCCTGGACAATTCCTATTGGCTTTTGAAAGCCAATAGAATTAGACTCTATTCAAGAGAGTCTATTCTATTAGCTTTCAAAGCCAATAGAATAAAAGAGAGTAGCACAGCTAAGGAAAAGGGGGGAAAATGGCGGACTGCGTTGTTTGGCGACCCCCATGAAACGGCCATTCGACCCAAATGGGGTCGCGACCCACAGGTTGAGACCCACTGCTTTATTCTCTTTCAAGATGTATAAGAACATCTTCTCATGTTTCATTTTCTTTCCTGAAAATTTCAGTACAGATTCACATATCTATCATATACTTTTATACGTAATAAAACAGATGCAAATTTTTCATTAAGTCTGTCTGCAATTTCTACATTATTCTTGAACAGTTCTTTCACTTTTTTATTGTCTACTTGCCTACCCATTTCCCAAAGTTTTCTACTTTGAATAATTTATTATTGTTCTCCCTTACCTTTTTTTTTTGCCATATACTCCTCAAATTACTTATTTGCATTTCTTATTATCATCATAGACTTTTCCAGTCTGCGTTTGTGGATTTAATTGACCTAATCCTTCACTGTGGAAGATATTGTAGCTTTTAAATAACCTCTGAGCATTATGAAGAAATATGATCCTCTTGCTTTTCCTGTCAATCCTTTTTACCCGATCCCTCAAGTTTCAGTAAGCTTTCCCTTCTTTTAATCTAGAGTGACTTGAGTTGGATCCTACATTTATATTTCATAGTCATAATCTAGAATTAAATCTGAATTTCCTCCCCTTTGATTGGTTCCAAGCCCAACCATTCCAAGGTACAGATATCTGGTGCATGTAGAAATTTAAATTCTTCACCATATATATATATATATATAACCAATCTATGCAAGGGTAGCAAAAATCCTCTATTATTAAAATACACTTCTCTTGCATTTTTCTCTAATTTATTTCACTACCTCAAGATCATCCTCGGTATTTGTTAGGAGGAAAATAGCATATCAGTAAAAACACACACACACATACACACACACACACACATAGTATAAAGTTCATACTCAGAAATGATTGTATCTCCATCAGGCTCTCCTTATCAGGTTTCTGATGTGCTAACTATATTTATATTTTTATTTACAACCAGTATTCTTAATTCATCCATTTTGTTTTGGAAACTTTTTGTACTGCCATTAACTGATTCCCCACTTTAACTCTGGAGACAATTGATCCTTTTTTCCTCATTCTAAATCTTTTTCAGATGGATGACAATCTGAAGCAAATTAACAACACATGCAGAGAATAAACATTCTGAGGATACCCTTTTATTCAAGCATTTTAATATTCTTGGATAAATTTTTTGACATTTATATAATGCTTTCCCATGTTCAAAGCATTTTTCAGATCATACAAACATTTTTGGATCAATCATATTCCTATGTTACAGCTCTTGTTTTAAAAAAAATTGATGGAAAAATAATTAAAATCTGCCAAGCAATATTACTCTCTTAAATCTCAATTTCAATTGTGCAGAAATTCACTGGTGCAGAATGCTTCATTACCTGTGCCTGGTAGTTTTATGATATTCCCATTTTAGCAAAAAAAAAAGTACTATTTCAGATATTCATCTGTAAAGTTTATATTTACTATTAGCAAAATATCTTCATAGAAGTGCTTCTGACTTTACGTAAGTTCTTAACTCATATTTGGGTTAAGAAGTGTAAAATAAAAATTCTACTTAAGAGATGGTCTATTCCACTTAGTCAAAAGTAATATAGAATATATAAAAGAATATACAGTCATTTTTTAACCTCTGGCATATATATTCGTGACAATCACATAAATGGGATTTATTAGACACTGCTTCTTCATTGAAAGTTTTCAAAGCCGCTAACTATTAGTATGAATATATTGTTATGGATAAGTTAAAATTGTAATGTATAAATCATTTACAAGACATCATTCCATGCTATGTATATATAAATAATCTTTTCACACTTAGGACACACTATCCCAAAATCAAAATCTATAGGAGAATAATCAAAGTCGCAAAACCAGATTTACAAATCATTTCCTTTCCTCCCTTTTCCAGAATATGAAATAAAAATAAACCAATGTGTCCCAACATAAAAATGCTAAAACCCAAAAATATGACAACATACTTAAGGAGCACTACTTTTAATTCCACATAAACTGAATTATTGTCTCAAAAGTTAATTTCTTCTATGGTTACTCCAGAAGAGGGGTGTCAAGCTGCCAGCTTGCGGGCTGTGTGCATCACGTGGAAGCTGCACCCACCCCAGCTGTGGCAAGGGGGAAAAGTCGCAATATGTTGAAACACATCACATGATGCGGTGAATTTGACACCCCTGTTCTAGAACAAATAATTTACAACTGAATTTGAGAGGTGGAGTCAAATGCAAAGTGAACAGCTTGTTCCTGGATGCTGCCTCATCCTACTTTTCTTATAATCAATCACTCTTTTTTTTTTTAAGGCAAACTGGTTAGCCATACTAGAGGAAAGCACATTGTAGTATCAGAAGTATTTTTCTAGAGTGTCTCTAGAGTGTCTTGGAAAAGTATAGGGATCTGAAGCTTCAAGAAAGTGACAAATTTTATTTTAAATTGTGCATACTGTTCGGCATAGCTCTTGAAATGCTTTTGAAAATAACTATGTCATACAATTTAAATATATGAGCAAATTACACAGACAAGATTTGTTCAAGATGTTTTGTAGACCAGCCCTAATAGTACCACTGATTTTCCATCTAGATTCATTTCAAGTTGTTGAAATGTACTTGGTACTTTAATAGGTACTTGATACCTAAACAGATACATTTCAAGTACCGTATATTCCGGCGTATAAGGCGACTGGGCATATAAGACGACCCCCAACTTTTGAGAAGATTTTCAGGGTTTAGAAAATATATGCCAGAAAATACAGTACAATATTGAATTTCTGTTTATAGATGAGCACAATAAGAGCTCCATTCCTTTGCTGCTAGAAAGCTTTGTCCTGTTAGTGCTTATTTCTATAAAAAAAAATAGGGCTGGCCACTAGGGGGCAGATTGGTTTTAAATTCAGAGAACAGCTACCCGTATATTCCGGCGTATAAGACGACTCCCGACTTTTAAGAAGATTTTCAGGGTTTAGAAAGTCGTCTTATACGCCAGAAAATACAGTACCTATACATTACTAAAAATGCTTGGGAAGGTGACATTCTGCAACTAGATAAACCATAGGCAGAAAGAACAATCAACTTTCTTAAGTGTATGTTATTTTTGCTCTAAAAATTAATATTCCTCTCCTATTTTATACATTATTAGGGACTATGTAAAGTTATTTACTAAGATATACTACTATTACTATACTTGACAAAAAATTTTAAAAAATGGTATGTTCTCAGTTTTAATACGGACTGTACATTTTGACATGAATATAAAGTGGTGAAATTTTCACTAACAGATAAATATTGCATTTTAACAATCTTAACTGTCACACATTGTCTCTTCTCACAATAGAAATTTTTAGCATGTGTCTCAAAACACAGTTATTACACTGGCTGTTTTATCATTAGAAATAGTCAACAGGATCATTTTAAACATGATTGATAGTACTGTAATTTTCTTTCAAGAAATAACCTGAACTAAAGATAGATAATATCAAGTACACACAAAAAATCAAAGACTATTAGAGAGCAAGTACTATTGGCAAATATTTTAACAGAATTCAATCCATTTTTCTCATAGATTTAAGGTGATTGAATATAGGTTTCTTAAATATTCATGAATGATTAGTTGCACATAAATAGAAAACACCAGCTTCAATGACAATTCTAAATCCACTTAATTCAGAAATAAAGCTCTTAATTATTTTCACAATGCGTAAGTATATAAATTGTTTTGGCTATTGTAAGTTTTGGACATATTAAAATAATTACTAATCATATTTAAAGTCATGAAATAAGGACCATTCAGTTGATTAATATGAAGATAAATTGCACAACTTTAATTATACTCTGGTTAACAGAAACAGTTTAGTAACTCTTATTTAATGTTCCCACTGTACTTATTACAATTACATATCAAAAAGAATATACAGTAAATACCAAACATATTTTGTCTTGGAAGGTGGGGAGGGGGGGATTGCTTGCTATGTACCTATTAGAATGACTCATTTCTTTGCATAGTAACTTTGCACAGAGGAAGTCAGCAGTCTGATAATACATAAAGATTGGAGCTATTTGGGCAGAAAATATCCAATGATTAGGTGTCAACAAAAAAGGCAGAAACTTCTAAGTCTTTGTTTCCATCTACTGATCATCTCTATTTATCCAGCTCATATATGAAACCCCTAACATCAGCCACAGTGATGATTAGGCACAATAAGATCTGCCCCTATTTTCTGGTTATCAGTTTTGAGCCATACTACTCCACATTTACGAAGGGAAAACACTTTACTGTGAAAGTACAAGAAAATACTTAGTAAGATTCACCTTCAGATATCACTGAAGCCGTAAACAACAGGCTTTGTTCCAGATATCCACCTATTAGGACAGTCAGAAACTTGCTGGATAACAACTTCAATATGCTTCAGGCTTTGAAGCAAGAATGGTCTTCTATTGCTCTTCCACAGTGTCACAACATTCCCTGCTTTACAGGTGAACTAAAAGGATTCAGTCTACCCCATAAGACCTGATCAATCCTCAATAGGATTAGGACTCAACATGGCAGGTGTGCTAGTCTCCTCCATAAATGGGGAAAACTCTCTTTGGAATGTAGCTGTAGTACTCCAAAGCAGATAGCAGTAGTGCAACATATTGTAAAACAGTGCCCTTTGAGGGCATATCAGGGAAACCCCAGAGACTTTCTGGATGCAATTCCATCATGTGTTGACTATATAAATAGTCTATGTTTGAATTTGTACATAGAGTAAATAGTTTCATATTTGCTCATTGAGAATGTAATTGTGGTGTACTTTTTAATAGTTTTGCCATATGCTACATCAGTGGTTCTCAACCTGTGGGTCGGGACCCCATTTGGGGTCGAACGACCATTTCACGGGGGTCACCAAACAATGTAGTCCGCCATTTTTTCCCCCTTTTCCTTAGCTGTGCTACTCCCTTTTATTCTATTGGCTTTTGAAAGCCAATAGAATAGACTCTCTTGAATAGAGTCTAATTCTATTGGCTTTCAAAAGCCAATAGGAATTGTCCAGGCTGTCTCTGCCCTGCTGAGCTTGCCAAAAGTCCCATTCTGCAAACGGTGCTGCACCAGTTGAGTAGTCCTCGACTTACGACCGGTTGGGGGTCGCGGCATTAAAAAGGTTGAGAACCACTGTGCTACATAAATAAATCAGCTACACTTGGGTACCATAAGACAGAGAACAGGGGTGATGATTTTGTGCACGCATACAAAACCTAACCTCAAAATACATACAGGAACATGAACACAGTGTGATACTCATAGGAATGAGAGCCCCTCATGATGACATGACTGCATTTCAGGCAGATGGCAACTGGCTCACATTTATGACCAGTTGCAGTATCCTGTCATCATTTGTCCATGATTTGCAATTATTTATTTATTAAACAAATCTATATGAACACCCCACACAGAGGTGACTCTGGGTGGCTTACAACATTAAAAATCCACTACATAAAAACCATAAAACTTCCAGCAAAAATCACTCATTCAGGAGAATGGATTTGCTTAATGATCACATGATTCAGACTTACGACTGTGTAATTTGCTTAATGAGTATTGTAAAACGGATAAAAATTGGGTTTGGATATGTGGTTTCCTCAATTTACCATTGCAATGATTTACGACCACAATTCTGATCCCAATTGTGGCTGTAAATCAAGGACTATTTGTAGTGATCAGTAGGCATCAATTTAGTCCCATCTCAAGCATGAAAGCCAGCTGGGTGACTGGATGATTATGAGCCAATTACTCTCTCTCAACACAACTCACCTGAACACCATACCTGTTGTGGGGAAAATAGGAATAAAAAAGAATATGAGGTATGTTCACTCCTTGGAGTTATTTATAAAAATAATAAAGACAGGGTAAAAATAAGCAAGTAAATAAATAAAAATAAATCTCAGAATACAACTTTAGTCCAGTCACTCTCTCTCAGCCCAATCTACTTCACAGGGTGATTATGGACAAAAATTAGAGGAGGTTGTATGTACATTGCCTTCAACTCCTGGAGGACATAGAGATATAAATCTAACAAATAAAGATATAAATAAAATGTATATGGATGATGATAGACATTGTAGTCTAAATTATCTGAAGACTACCAGATTACATAATCAAGCTTAGAAGTTCAAAGCTGGATTGGTGGTTCAGAAATTATCATTCCACAAGTTTTCCAATAATATTAAGAAAATAAAGGGAATTTTCTTCAGACTCTATAACCTACTTTTACTATGGAAAAAAGTCTGAGGCATCAGAACTGATTAGCACTACCTACTATTCTTTTACAATTATTTTGGTACAAAATGAAATTGGCAACATGAGTGTTGGGATAAGCCAGAATAGTTAAGATCATACAAACCATTTGGAGGACTACTTGACTGATAGTCACAAACCAAGTGTCTCCTACATGTGCAACAGGAAAACCAACATGGGAAAACTTTGGAAAGGCACAACTTCCTTGACCTTTTGAGCAGTGGATTTGGAGAGACAGTTTATTTCCAGAAAAGTAGTCCTCCAAAGAATTAGGAGACAGATAGCTAGTATTCTACAACAGACATATTAGGTCACATAAAACTATTTTTAAGTGAACTTATATATTTCCAAAAAGACACCTTCCTACTTTTTTTAGCAAAATAAATTATTCTGGATTTAATTTGTACAGTACTTTTCTATTAAATCAATACCCACACAAAATACAGGTTACAAATGATGCTAGCGCTGTTAATTAAGTATGGAATTTCCTGCATGTGAAACCTTTCCTACATTGTAGAGTTGTAGCCTGTAGGTGCTTGATTTATGAGTCAGCATCTCTATTTCCTGTATGCTGCTCTGAATGAATGGGTAGGGAACAGTTCTATTTAATTTTCGTGCTTGAATACTGGCAGCTTCCCCTCCTTTGCCCCATGACTGATGTTAACCAAGCTGAGAAAAACTGAAAAGAGTTATATAAACCCCAATTCCTCATAATGGGACTTAAATTCATTTCTCTTTTACCACTCACATCCTGCTGAAGGCTGGTGTTATCACAATATGGTTGCAGCTTTTTTTGTTCTACGATTGGTATCTTCCTTTCCTTGCTTGATGAAAACTGTTTTTGTCTTCCAATAGCTATGACCTTTTTCTCAAGGACTCTCAATAGCCTTTTCCTAAGGCATTTGTGTACCATGATAAATAGGCTTATTTCTTTATAATCCAAGACAAAAAAGGGTGGAATGAAGGACTGCTCTAGTTCATATCTAAATGCTCGTCTCCTCTCTAAGGAACAGGAGCATTGAGTATAAGGTTCTGTGGGAGTCTATGGGAACTAGAAGGCTGCTATAACGCATATATATTTGGAAAATACTGGTTTTTCAAGAACTATGCTGGCCATTGTTTCATATTTCATCATTTACCATGTTAATGCTCTAGATCATTATTCCATGATTTTAGTGCTTACTGAACAGAACAGAGAAAGCCTTTACATTCATTTTAATTATTTTTAGCTTGTGGTTAAGTCCTGTGGTTCTTCTGAAATGTTACATGTTTATTAAAGACATTTGTATGATGTATGATAGTTATACAAATTGTGGGGAAGAAATAAAATCTCCCCCCCCCCAGCCCCTCAAATCTGGATGCTTCTATTCTTTATTATTTCTCATTAAATCATCTATTTTTGTTTTCTTATAGGAGCTCAATTGCCCAATAGGTAGGAAAATTCAACTTTAACTAAATTTTGTTTTCTTACTGGATGCTTATATTAATAATACAGTTCAGTCAACTAAAACAATTGAATTTTATGGCAAATATATGCCATAACAATGTTTTTATGGCAACTGTAAGCTGTGTAGCAGTTATTTAAGTCCAACATGAAGCAAAATTTATTACCTGAACTGCTGTCAATTCAATGAGATCAACTGTGTACATTTTGTTTTTCTATAAAAATAACGCAAATATTTCAGTTAAAAGTAAGATCTTTATTTCTTCCAACACTAAATTTAGAATGTGTGTGTTTGTGCATACATATATGTATACATCCATCCATACACACACACACATATGCACAACACTTCCCCATTTAGTGCTGGAAATAGAGAAAAAAGGCCACCCAAAGGCAAAGTATGAAACCAAAAAAAGTCGTGACAATGATATAGGGAATGTTCCCTCTAATTTCTGACAGGCTGTTTGCAGAAAAAATGTTTTGTGCTGCTTTGCCCAAACCAAGTACAAATTTGCAAGCCACTGTATAAGCATATACATTGCAAGTAAATATAGTGACAACATGTTGAAATGTTTACATATTTCTTAGTATAGAGGTGGTTATGTGCCATGAAGTGTTATTTGACTCCTAGATGGATTTTTTCCACATTCCCTAACCTGGTCTTTCAAGTCTTCCAATGGAGTCCATCCACCCTGGTGCTAATATAATTTCTTTCTTTCAGCCACCTTTCCCAGAATTAAAGGCTTCTCCAGAGAGCATGGTCTCCATAATGTTCTGAAATAGGATAATTATTATTTGTGACTTAAGTGAGAACTCTGGATTAATTTGTTCAATGACTCTTTTTTTTTTTTTTTTGGCTTCTTCAACACCAAAGTCCAACTTTCACTTCCACAGACGCCAGCAAGGTGAGTGGAGAACAAGGCAGCAAGGCTGATAGGTCTAGCAGAATGCAGGTTGGTAAGGCCAGCAAGGTGATTGGAGCAAAAAGTGACAGGGCTGGCACTTGAGAGCAGAGTGCAATGTGATGGGTGCTGCTGAGGCTTTGCGTTATGGCACTGGGGTGGCTGGTTGTGGCATGGGGCTTGAGTTAGCACTCCTTGGTAGTGGTGATGGTTGAAATTGGAAGGCAGGTGCAACTGGGGGCCTCCCAGCCTCAATTTCAGATCCAGTGCTGCCCCAAGAAGTACCAGTGTGCAGGATGGCCATAAAAGCTGAAATGGTGGGAGATAGGTGAGTAGGCAGAGCTGAAGCACCCCTGCAACCACAAATGTGCTCAGATTGCCAAGTATATGAATTTTGATCATATGACTGCTGGAATTCTGCAGTGGCCATCATTTTACAGCCTGCATGTAAGTGTCATTCATTCAATGCTGCCACATCTTTGAACAGTCGCTGAATGAATGGTTGTAACTTGAGGATCATCTTTATTTTTCTCTCACTAACAGCAAATTTTCTCAGAGCATGAAATTCAGTATACCTTCCCTTCAGTAGAGGGAAGATGGTAAATAGCCTTTCAGTTGACCCTAAGTCCAAAGATCCCAGTTGTAATAAACCATTACTATCCCCCAATTTTAAAAGTCATCAAAGAACTGTGTTGCTTAATTATGTCAAGTCTTAACTGCACATTATTTTGGAAATAGGAGCAAAAAAATCAGTTTCCTGAGGTGTAATGGGAAAGAAAGCTACTACTTGATTTCCAAACTTTTCTAACTCTATATTAAAAAACTGTAGCTATAGCACAATCCTATAATGTACTCCAATAACGAAAAAGGAAAACTGAGATAAAACAAGAAACTACTGTACACAAATAACTTCAAGTCAGAAGTTTAAAAAAGAACCAAAAAGTACCAGATTAAATATTGAATCATTAGCAAATAATGAAGTTATTATGCATCTCAATAACTTTTTTAAATTGTCTTCCAGAAGAACAATATACTGTATGTAGGAATTAGAGCTGCAAATTTATAGCATGTAGAATTTAGTTCTTGTGTCATTAGGAAGCAGCTAGAATAAAATTTATTCTAACAGCCAATGGAATGTTAGGAAATATAAAACCAGAAAAAATTGTTTCATGGTCTTCATATATACATCATCATAAAATATCATATGATTTAGAATGTAAGCAATAGATTATTTCCTACATTTTTTTGGGGGAATAATACTGAAAAACAGTCATTTCCGATTAAGTATTTTTTCTTTCCCCTTCATTTCAAAGGTCGACCAGACCCCTGATAGCTTAGTAAAATTTATATATATATAAATTTTATATATAAATTTTTCCCGTGTAAGATTGAGAGTATCTTGGCAACGTTTTGATGAGGTCCCACTTGTCATCTTCATCACACAATCCATTACCCAGGTCATTACAACACAAAAAACTAATGGGCACACAGCCACCACCTCAACTACTCAGGATGTTACGAAGCAGCCAAACAATCCACAAACAATAGCTCCTACACAGCCAACCAATCCACCTACAGCAACTAAGCCAGCACTCCACACACCCCCACCAATACATATAGAGATATGGCAGCTACAATCACACTTTGCTTGCACAAGCATGAAGCCAAAGACTGCAGCCTGAAGATGATGAGTGGGACCTCATCGAAATGTCACCAAGATACTCTCAATCTTACATGGGAAAAGACCCGAATACACCAATATCTGCATACTTATACCCATGAAAATCTATGAATATATATATATATATATATATATATATATATATATATATATATACACACACCTTAATGGTTATAAAAATATGAATCCCGGGCATATTTGTTCAATGATGCAATCTTCGATCTCCGGGAAGAGTATACTCCAGTTATTTATTGTTAAAACAACATTTAAAAACAATAAAAACAGTTATATACAAGGTTAAAACAACTTAGCTTTCGCTGGTCCTCTGCCAGCGTCCTCAGAGAGGGGCTTAGGGGGTGGGAAAGTTCTTTTTATCCCCTTGCTGATCCAACTGCCTAATTGCCCTCGTGACAGGGCCACTCTTCCTGATTGCCTGTAACTGCCTTAACTGTTCCGCCCTCTCTTTCTTGCACTCCAATTTTGTATTTTTCTGCTCTGTCATCCATGCACCGCCTCCTCCTCCCTGCGCTGTTATTACCAACACACTCCTCAATCCCCCCTCTCTACCCAATGCAAGGTGCCTCCTCCGATTCGACACCATACGAGTCCTGTCACGGAGTTTCTCCTTTTTATTCTCCCTGTTGGGCTGCTGGTCTACCTGCCGTTTTTGCGTTCCATTGCCAGTTCCTATCTCATCTCCCTCCTCCAACTCCCCTCCTCTCCTAACCTGCCGATTCATACACCCTTTTTGTCTTCTGTTGTCCATTCCTGTCATTCCTCCCTTCTCCAATTTTTCCCTTTCCCTAACCTGCCTACTTGTGTACCATTCCTGCCTACCATCATCATCTCCTATCGCTCTTCCCTTCTCCAAATTATCTCTCCTCCTCTTCTGTCGGTCTCCCTGCTGTTCCTGTTTCCCACCATGCCTTCCTATCAACCTTCCTCTCTCAGGTAGTTTGTCTACCCCCTCAGTCTGCCGATCTCCCTGCTGTTCATGTCCTGCCCGATCCATTCCTGTCCCTCTTTGCTCCCTCAACACTTCTCCCCCCCACCGGCCGATCCGTCCATGCCTGTATTACATCATTCATTCCCATCACTCCTTCTTTCTCCAATTCTCCTCTATCTCTAACCTGCCCATCCTGCCCTACGTCATCCATTCCTGTCAATCCCCCTTCCTTCAACCCTCCTACCTGTCGATTAACATATCGCTCCTGCCTTTCGTCAACCATTCCTATCGATGTTCTCCTCCTCAATATCTTTCCCCTCCTAGTCCGCTCTACCTGCTGTTCCTGTTTGCCCTCCTCCACTGCTATCCATTTTCCCCTCTCCAATGTCCCCCCCGTAATCTGCTGACCTGCCTGCTATTCATCCATTTCTGTCCATCCTCTCTTTTCTAGCAAAAAAGTTATAAAATGATTTGCATTTTAATAAGTGAAATAGTTATTCGCAAAACATGACAGTGCTTGGTGGCAAAACCTTTGTTGGCAATCACAGAGGTCAGACGTTTCTTGTAGTTGGCCACCAGTTTTGCGCACATCTCAGGAGGGATTTTGTCCCACTCCTTTTTGCAGATCCTCTCCAAGTCATTAAGGTTTTGAAGCTGACGTTTGGCAACTCGAACCTTCAGCTCCCTCCACAGATTTTCTATGGGACTAAGATCTGGAGACTGGTTAGGCCACTCCAGAACCTTAATGTGCTTCTTCTTGAGCCATTCCTTTGTTGTCTTGGCTGTGTGTTTTGGGTCATTGCCCTACTCATCCACCACCCATTTTCAATGCTTTGGCTGAGGGAAGAAGGTCCCGTCCATCATCCCTTTGATGCGCTGAAGTTGTCTTGTCCCCTTAGCAGAAAAACACCCTCAAAGCATAATGTTCCCACCTCCATGTTTGACAGTAGGGATGGTGTTCTCGGAGTCACAGGCAGCATTTCTCTTCCTCCAAACACGGTGAGTAGAGTTGATGTCAAAGAGCTCGATTTTGATCTCATCTGACCACAACAACAGGTCTCCTCTGAATCATTCAGATGTACATGTACATGTGCTTTCTTGAGCACGGGGACCTTGTGGGTGCTGCAGGATTTCAGTCCTTTATAGTGTGTTACCAATTGTTTTCTTGGTGACTATGGTCCAGCTGTCTTGAGATCATTGACAAGATCCTCCCATATAGTTCTGGGCTGATTCCTCACCATTCTCATGATCATTGAAACTCCATGAGGTGAGATCTTGCATGGAGCCCCAGACCGAGGGAGATTGACAGTTATTTTGTATTTCTTCCATTTGCAAATAATTGAACCAACTGTTGTCATCTTCTCACCAAGCGGCTTAGCAATAGTCTTGTAGCCTATTCCAGCTTTATGTAGCTGTACAATCTTGTCCCTGACATCCTTGGACAGCTCTTTGGTCTTAGCCATGGTGGAGAATTTGGAATCTGATTGATTGATTGCTTCTGTGGACAGGTGTCTTTTATACAGGTAACACTCCCTTTAAGAGAGTGCTCCTAATCTCAGCTTGTTACCTGTATAAAAGACACCTAAGAGCCAGAAATGTTGCTGATTGATAGGGGATCAAATACTTATTTCACTCATTAAAATGCAAATCAATTTATAACTTTTTTGAAAGCATTTTTCTGGATTTTGTTGTTGTTATTCTCTCTCTCACTGTTAAAATACACCTACCATTAAAATTACAGACTGATCATTTCTTTGTCAATGGGCAAACATATAAAATCAGCAGGGGATCAAATAATTTTTTCCCTCACTGCATGTATGTATATATATACATATACATCTTAGATATAAGGATAACCATGTGTACCAGCTACCTTTACATGTGTTGATGCCTTTCATTTGGTGGATCCTGCAGTCTAATTCAAGGAATGGAACCCAACCTGAAAACAAACCTGAAAACCAGTTCAAGAAAGTACTGTTTCAGAGAAGCAGAACTAAACCAAATTCAAAAATATCTTAAATATATTGAATTCAAACTGATTTCTTAAAAACTACAAGCTGGTTCAAAACAGATGGTTATAAACTACAAATAATCTGTTTTTCTTTGATTTGAGGAATAAAGAATTTTCTGGGACTGCTAGTTCTCTTCCTTTTGTTAACAACAACAATAAACAATCTAACTAAAATATAGGCACATTTAAATCTCTACTAAACATTAATCTCATCAATGCAATTGTTTTTTAGTCAGCTATTTAATAGTACAAATGATTACTCTCAACTACTTTTCTAATGAAATTCCAAGAAGAGAAATTTGATCATGGTTAGATCTAATTTTGTTTTATAATGGAACATCGAAAACGAGAACTTTTTGTTCATAATGATTGCTAATTATATTTAGCTATTCTGTACTCCGGGCTGGATCCTCTTGAATACAGGGTTTGGCACACAGCATGGACATATCTCTGAAGAAAGGACATGGAGCAGTAATTTCCATGAAGTCTCTTTTTCTATGTTCCAGGAAATCTACTAAGCTTCCAGAGCAGCAAGCAGGAGTCTAGATTGCAGTAAGGGAATGGGGAGGAGAAATGGTTGAAAATGATTACAGACCTCTCTTAAGCAGAAGATCAACTCTAATCCTTACTAAACTGGTTGCTTCTATTATTCAAACAGCTCTCTGCTACTGGTACTGCAATGAGCACTGAAGACCTAGTTCTTCCGCCAGGCCTTTGACAAAAGTGATTGAAGCCCCTTTCTTGCTTTTCATTCCCCTCCTGAACAATTTTTTTTTTGCCATTGTTGTTCTTTTGTTGTATGTGGTTTTGTTTTATGATGTTTTGTGAGGGGTTTTTTTTGTAGTCTTTATTTTGAAATAAAGGACCTAGGACCTTGGAGTCCTAGTGGACGATCACTTAAACATCAGTCAGCAGTGTGCAGCAACAGCCCAAAAAGCTAATACAATTCTTGGTTGTATAAACAGAGGCACAGAATCAAAATCACATGAAGATTAGTGCAGCTTTATAAATCCTTAGTAAGGCCACACCTGGAATATTTTATCCAATTTTGGTCACCACATTAGAAAAAATATGTTGAGATTTTGCAAAAAGTGCGACGAAGAGTAACTAAGATGATTAAGGGTCTGGAGACAAAAACACATGAAGAACAGTTGCAGGAATTGGGTAGACCAGTCTAGAGAAAAGAAGGACTAGTGGTGACATGATAGCAGTTTTCCAGTATTTGAAGGGCTGCCACAAAGAAGAGGGGGGTCAACTTATTTTCCAAAGCAACAAAAGGCAAGACAAGAAACAATGGATGGAAACTAATCAAGGAGAGAAGCAATCTGGAGCTAAAGAAAAACTTCCTAACAGTGAGGACAATTAACCAGTGGAACAGCTTGCCTTCAGAAGTTGTTGGTACTTCATTACTGGAGGTTTTTAAGAAAAGACTGGACAGCCACCTATCTGAAATGGTATAGGGTCTCCTGCTTGAGCAGGGGGTTGGACTAGAAGACCTCCAAGGTCCCTTCCAGCTCTATTCTGTTTAATGTTTTTAACAACTATAAACAGCTCAGAGTTATTGCTGGGAGTTGGGTGGCTTATAAATAAGTATATTATTGTCGTTCTTATTATTATTCATTTTAAGCTCTTTATATATAAAACAGGACCCTGCCATAGTACAGGAATAACTAGGAGGAAAATGTATAAAACAGCTCTATATAGTTTGAACACTCAATGTTCTTATTAAATTTTATTTTCAATAAAGATGTATTAGAAAGATTCTTCATTTGAATGCATTTTGAATTCTAGCAAACATACCAAATGCATCTGTTCATTAATACTAAAAACGATATTGAAGATTATTCTAAATGCTATTGATAATACAGATAGTTATTAGTCAAAATATTCAGAGGCATAATACATCTTATCCTCAAATGGTATGAACAAATAATGAAAGTCTGCGGAGATCCTCAATCATCCAAGTCCTGAAAAAACACCTTTGGGAAAATGATGAAAGCTTCCTCAGTTTATCCCAAATACCAAAATTTATGAGATATCTCCATAAGACAGTCAATTATATTCAATTACTTCTAACCAAAAAACATATTTAGACTACTGGGACATAATTTATAAATTTTGCAGGGCATTTAAACTTTGTGAGTTAGACAGGAGATTTACAATTTTATGAAATCCTTTTCATTCTCTTGCAATGGTTCCTGAAAACCAATGGAAGTGTACTTGTATATTACTTATTGCACACTGAAGGAAGAGAAAAACAGAACTTAAATGGAGTGTTCCCAGTAAATTGGGATGGGTTTATACAATAGAAAAATAACAAAATTCTCTGCACTACTCACCTGAACCTATCGTAGATTTATCTACTCAACCAATAAAAGCATAAAAATTTCAGATAATACCTAAATATAATGTGTTATTTTTCTCCATTTTAAATTCTGTATTTCAAAATAAAAATATCTCATACTTTACAACTACAACAATGTTTTTGCTCAATGTTCTTTATTACTGAAATGGTTGACAAAAAATTATCTCTTAAACTATTATACAAAGAAATAACTATAAGTTAATGACACTTACCTGACCAATGCCCTGTAGTACTTCCTGATCTGTCAGTACATGTTTCACTCACTGGCCGAAAAACAGTCTCCCAGCCTCCAGTTGCATAGCGCCAATTCTGAGATTCCAAAATCAGTGTTCTTTCAGTGCCATATGCTATCATGAAGCAATAGACCACGTGATGAAGTTGACAACCATAACCACATCCTTTGTTGATATTGCATACTAGTTTCTTGGCTTTGCTACAATCCTTGGGATTCTGTGAACAATAAATGGAACATGTAGAAAAAATAGAGGCATAAGAACTTTTTTCAAAACAATTGAGCAAAAATTAACAGAAACCATATATTTGCCTGGAAAATGCTACACTCTAATCTGTTAGATTTTTTAAAACTTTTTTTAATGCTATTTATTTTCCCTCTGTATTTGTTGCTCTGTTACGTATTAAGGTAATAGAGAGAGAAAAGTACTTTAGAACTTATTTTGTCCCCGCACTGAGGTTATCTAAAGACTCACAGTTATGTTTAATTTATACAAGATAATGCTATTTTGCCTTTGGAATAAATACAGATATTAATAATTTTATCTTTAAAACCTCTTATTTATTCCAATCTCTTTTTAAAATATCATTTCACAGGAAGCCTTGACATCTGTTATGCATTTGCTTTAAGATATTTATTCATTTATTGTTATTTATTAAATTTACATTTTTCTTAAATATGAAGATATTTAGGATAATCTTTATCTGTGTTCACCTCCAATTCTTATGATATATTTATGAATTATCACAAAACAAAAACTGGAGATATAAAGATGCTTGGAGTAAAATGCTTAACTAATTAAATTATCCAAATTCATCTAAAACATATATAAGTGCTTCCTGAATTGCTTTTGAGAGTTACAGAAAAAAACGTGAAAAAAGTTATTTCACCTGGGAAAGTCACTGTGAAAATCTAACTCAAATACCAGCACTATTTCATAAACTTTCAGATGAGCAACGGAAACTAACCAAAGAGAGAAGCAACGTAGAACTAAGGAGAAATTTCCTGACAGTGAGAACAATTAACCAGTGGAACAACCTGCCTCAAGAAGCTGTGAATGCTCCAACACTGGAAGTTTTTAAGAAGAGACTGGACAGCCATTTGTCTGATATGATATAGGGTTTCCTGCCTGAGCGGGGGGTTGGACTAGATGACCTCCAAAGTCCCTTCCAACATTATTATTGTTGTTGTTGTTGTTGTTGTTAATAACTCAGAAAAAACTAAATGAAATTTTCCTTAGAACTAGGAATTTCAGAACCTTCCCAAGAAATGAATAATTTTCATGATATAACCAAACATGGAATATCTGATAATGGTGTTCTGCAGTGCTTTGGATACAATTAAAAAGCTTTTCTAAGCACTTAGAAGCATGAAATGAATCCTTCTTTACAAAACTTTAAAGCACCTGCAATTTTTCCTAGAATCAAACAGTCTTCTGCTGTAGCTATGTAATACATAAAAAAGTTTAGCTGCTTTAGGGTAATGCAGATAGAAGCTACCTCCAAAAAAACACTTCCTGAATCTGAATCCAAAGCACTGCAGAACCGCACTTGATGAAATAATATACTCTCAATGAAGAATAAGTAAGATGTAGTTCTCTTCTATAGAATCTGATATTTGGTTAAAGGATACTCTTTTTTTGCATTTCCGGTCCTATTTATTCATTCATAAACAACTTTGTATACAAATTTCCAGAGTTGCTTCAGAACCTTGTAAAATGACACTTTTTTAG
Organism: Crotalus tigris; assembly: GCF_016545835.1. Taxonomy (NCBI): domain Eukaryota; kingdom Metazoa; phylum Chordata; class Lepidosauria; order Squamata; family Viperidae; genus Crotalus; species Crotalus tigris. Next base: position 97,722 of record NW_024096487.1, read on the forward strand.
ATTAAGTAATGATAAATGCTTGAGGATTCAGATTAATATACTGATTTTTATTATCTAAAGGACTGAAAATGCAAAAAAATGAGTGTCCTTTAACCGAATATCAGATTCTACCCAATATTAAACAAATGGCCATCTGTCACACAATGGGACATCTCCTTTCTCTTCTTTAGCCCCATTTATACCCTGACACTTCTCTGAAGAGTCCCCCGAAACTTTTGAGCAGATTGAACCAAGGAGGAGGAAGGAACAGGGAAATTCATTCCACCAATGAAATATATTATTTTTTTTATTGAATGGGGTTCTTCTTTCTAAATACTTAACAGTTTTGAATACTGTTTGAGTATATTATTATATTAAGATGTCCTATATAGTCTTTCTCCAGAATTGTTACCTGAAGAAAAGTTATTCTCTTCTGCACTAGCTCTGTCAAATCTTTGGCTTCTTTTTCTCGCCAAGCACCTGCTCCATCAGTTTGACTGAGGTAGAACAGATCTGTCATTATTGACCTGTTAAAAAAAGAGACTCAAAATCAACCTTTGAAATTATCAGGAAAATCAGTAACAATGTAAAAGTATTTCTTGCCAAACCATCCAAAAGCTGTATCTTAACACAAGAATAAAAATATTTACCACCTTATTGCTATAATGTCACAGTTACATTTAAGGTGTAATATTACAATACACAATTAATTAGTTTAATTAATTCATGTTCTAGGACAGAGGTCCCCAACTCCCAGGTTGCAGACCGGTATTGGTCCCTGGCATGCTGGGAACCAGGCCGCCAAAGCAGTGGGTGAGCAAACAAAGCTTCATCTGCACATGCACAGGATCTAGACCAGTGGTGGCGAACCTATGGCACAGGTGCCAGAGGCAGCACTCAGAGCCCTCTCTGTGGGCACGCGCACCGTCACTCCAGTCCTAGGCCTTCAGCTGGGTTTTATAAAACCTTTTCGCTTTAGGCCTCCGCCACCGTGTACAAAAAAACTAAAGGGTTCAATCAATCAGTCAATTTCAACTTCTCGCAGAAAAAAAAAAGATCTTGCAAAGTTGGAATTGATTGATTTAACTTTTTAGTCCTACCCAGTCTGCCGTTACCACTGCAGCCACGTCCACCCAATGGGCCACACCCACCCGGCACCCAATGATGTATAAATGGGTTTTGGGTTGCAGTTTGGACACTCGATCTCTAAAAAGTTCGCCATCACTGATCTAGACTGCATGTGAAACCATCCCTCCCCAGTCTGTGGAAGACAATTTTTCTTCCAAAATTGGCCCTGTTCCCAGAAAGGTTGAGTATTGCTGTTCTGGGATATTAATATTCTATGGCCATAGCTACTATGGCATTATTTTGTGAATGGGTGAATGGGTGACTATCTATCTTGAGAGAGGTCAGGAAACAGACATTGCAAGGATTACAGGAATGCTACTTCATTGTTGTAGGGCAAAATAACAAAATATTAAAATCCTTCTGGAATTTCTCTGTCCTTTTATACCAAACAGAATCAAGTTAGGGTTACAGTATTTTGATGGTTTTGCTTCAAATTCATGCCTTTCCCTTTTTGAGGACTGGAGTGGTCTTTAATTTTCTTTCTTCCCACATTCCTCAAGTAAGGTTATATCCACAGTCCTCTACAATGAGGCCAAGAGTCTCACAACAGGCATTCTAAATTCCAGAGAAGGCCATCATTCAAAACACACTGGGAACTTCTGGTTTTTAGTATTAATTTCCAAAAAGCAGAATTATATCTTCCATAACTCCTACTAATCTTTAATAATTTAATAAACTCCTTAATAATGTAATAACTGAGCAATATCTTAAATTAAAAACTGAAATGTCAAAGGACTAAGAAGGTATCAGCCTTGAATCACAGTAGATCAAGATCCCGCTAATGTTTATTACAATCATTCATTTAGTGACTGTTCAAAGTTATAATGGCCTTGAAAAAAGTGATTTGTGACTGTTTTTTCACACTTATGACCACTCTGGCATCCCCATGGTAATGTGATCAACATTTGGATGCTTGACAACTGGCTCATATTTACGACAGTTGCAGAGTCTTAAGGTCAAGTGATCTTTTGTAACCTTGTGACAATAAAAATCAATGGGGAAGGCAGATTCACTTTACAACTGTGTTACTAACTTAACAACTTCCATGACTCATTTAAAAATTGCAGTGATTGTCTCACTCAGCAATGGAAATGTGGGGCTCAATGGTGGTTATAACTTGAGGACTACCTTTATTTATATGTTTCCTCTCCTTGAACAGTTCTGAATAGTTTATAAAGTGTAATATATACATATAAGACAAGCATTAAAAGTAAGATATAAATTAAAAGCAGGAGGAGGAAAAAGAGGATAGATATAAAACACAAAAGGTAAACCAGTGGTATTAAAATGTCTGGAAAATTAATATGTTTTGACCCCTCAAAAATGTAATAGGAGATTTATTTCAACTCCAATGGCAACTTCCCCCAATAATATATACTTTTACCAGGATAAAAAAGTACTCTGTGATATGTAGTATACCTTCAGTGGGATTTGAGGCCTTCCAGTTTGTTATGGTAATTTTGATTTATAATTTTGGATCCCTCCCAAATGTCGACTCTTATTTTCTTACTAAAGTCCTAGCCAACGGACAGCTTCAGATTAATTTAGAAAAGAAAAACCTCGCCACTATAAATGTATCCCTGCTATATACAAAATTTTAGATAAAACTTATATACAGATAAAACTTTAGCGGTTAAACTGAATCAGAAATCGGGGAATTTGATTTTTTTTAAAAAAGCACAGCTGAATAAGCGAGTCACATGTAACAATCTGTTTGAAAAATCTATTTTCAATCTGTTTGAAAACCAATAAACAACTTGCAACAGATGTGCCAAAGGTTTTAAAGAAAATGGAAATCTCTCAGAAGTGACCTACCTTCAGAATCATTACCACAAAAATATTTTTTGCTTTCTAAACATTCTTAGCATAAGGAAAGGAAAGGAAAAATTTCCTTCCTCCTAATAGTTCAGAAATAGAAGTTATTCTAACATGGCAGCTAAAAAAAAGAAATGGATGCTGATGTTAAAAAGTTTTATGACTCAGCTCGTGTTGAGTTTACTAAAACAATTTAAACAAATTATAGTGTTTTTAATGTACTTTTTAAAAGGGGGGGGGAAATCCTAGAGATTTTTTTAAAAGTCTTTTAGTTTATCTTTCAGTTTTCCACATAAACTTATTTTTCTGGAACTTTTCTCTTTTACACATCCTATAATTCATATTCTTTCAGAAGAAAAGGATCCCCTATCTAGCAGATAGGTTGATCAAGTATATATTAGCGGCAATCTGTTATAGTTATAATATTTTTGATTTAAGAAGTCTCAACAACTGTGATAAAACAGCAGAAGAATATACTTTAATACAAGTGATTAAATATTTTACTGCATTTATTCATTCTTATGGTTTTATATTTTGGAAACTATTATTATTATTATTATTATTATTTTCCAGAAATAATACCAACATATTACTTGGGCTGTGAACCAAATAATTGAATATATTAATCAATATTATTCCACGTAGTCAAAATTTACTGGATTGAATAGTTTTCTTTCTATATAAAGTTTTTGTTATTTCCCCTTTTTCTGTTATTTTGGGAAAGGTTTACCTTTTCGGTTCTATATCCAAGGTACTTATAATCCCCATATCACTTTACTGATTGCTGTTTTGATTTCTAAGTTGAGTTGAAGGACAGGCTCAGTGGTGTGTAAAATCTTACTTAAGCATTTTAAAGGACCATCTATTTAAGCCAGTGTGTCCCATACTCTTATCATTAAATGGAGTACTTTTTTCAGATCTTATCAAGTATTTTTTTAAGAAAATTATATGATTTTAATGATAAAAAAAAAAAGTTACAGGTCTGTGAGAGCCAGAAATCTTGCTTGTTTGTAGGTGACCAAATACTTATTTTCCATCATAATTTGCAAATAAATTCTTTCCAAATCAGACAATGTGATTGTCTGGATTTATTTTCTCATTTTGTCTGTCATAGTTGAGATCTACCTATGATGACAATTACAGGCCTCTCTCATCTTTTTAAGTGGGAGAACTTGCACAATTGGTGGCTGACTACATACTTTTTTGCCCCACTGTAATAGCTATAATAGTTTCACGGTTAATTTCTAATTAACTGATCTATGAAATTTATGTCATAATTTCAGTTCCATGGAAGTCATGTGTCCAGGATTTTGGATAGATTCTGTAAATTAGATCATTGGATATACCTTGATTGAAAAAGTTTTGCCTTATGAGACACAGTTTTGCCTAGTTAAAGATTACAGATATGAGAGTTTTAGTAGCATATAGATAGACAGATGATAGCACCAAAAAGAGCTTTTGTTTGTAGGGGCACTATTTATTGATGTTTACCATATTAAAAATTAAAATTGATGCCTTCATTGCTATTATCGCTTCTCATAACTGTTCAATGGGATTTTAATATTGTATTATTTTTCAACATGGGCTGGCAAATAATTTTGATTTTGTAGACTATTCAGAAGGCCCCAGGACTTTAAGAAACACTTATGTTACTCTATTTAAACAAGTTTGAAACTGCAACAAATATTTAATAATAATTACTAGTACCTTTTATGATCACCCAAGTTAGATACAAGTTCATCAATATGTTTATGCAATTCATTTCCTTCCAAGTTTTTTAATTTCTTCAGTTCACTCTGGAGAAAAAACCAAAACTCATTGACTCCATTTTCAATCCTTCTTCTTAGTATTTCATGGTCTTTTCCAAAGCCCACTAATAAAATAAAGGAAAGTGAAGAGTAATTAACATTAATTCCCTAAATGGGACACATGTTGCAAAACTGAATACTAATCTGAATATAAAAAAATGTTCTCCTATACAAACCATCTCCTGTTTGCTGTTTGTAATTTTCCATCTGTTCTTTGGCTTTTATTAGCTGTTCTTCTAAAGCATGTACTCTTCCTGCAGCAGGGCCCTGATCAATAGAACCATCTGGTATCCTATAGCAAAAGTAAAAATGTGTGAAATAATTTAAATGGACACAAGCGACTGCATTATTGATAGTTCTCTATGTTAAAAGCTGCAAGAATTAGTATTGCAATTAGGAAATTAACCAATCGATTTTTAAAATGTGTAGCCCAATAATAAATTACAATATGATAATTACAATGTCAGAGGAGTGAGCAATTTGTAAATATTATCTGGCAGTCTAAATAAAGTTTTTTTGTCCAATACCACTATAAAGGGACAAGAGAAGAGAAATAATTATTCATGTTGTTTTAAGCACAATAAAATATGAAGAAAGCATACAATTGCCACTTCTGTTTATAATTGTACACAGGATGAATACCACATACTGAACAATTTAGTTCAATATAAAATAATGCTATCTCATCCACATTTTTTCCAAATTTGGATTATCCAGATATACACATATCACAAGTAACCTCTCTATTAGACAAACTTTCTGTAGATGGTTATGTGCCATCAACTCTGTAGTCCCAAATACTTAGATTCATTCAGTTATGATTTACATACATTCATAAATTAGAATCTAAATGTTATACTTGGCTTTAATGTTCTTATTTGGAATTTAGTAAGGAAAACCTCCTAGATATTATGAATTAGGAGCTGGAAACTACATTCAGTAGCTGAAACACTTAGCTAAGTACAAATAGAATCCCAAAGTAATAAAACTTCAATTGAATTAAGAAAAAGATTGATCTCTTCATATCCTTACATTATGTAATTTTCAAATTCTTTTTCTTGTAAGCATTGGCTTGGTAATGTAACATCTGCCAATGAATACAGGCTTTTATAACTAATTTCACAATGAGTTGGAGAAGATCAGTCTCTTGGTGATTGACAATTGAAAATGAAGTCATATTAACAGATTAGGATTGAGGAGACAAGGAAAACAGGGTGGCCCCACATCTGTTCTAATGGGCACAGTCCTTCTCACCCATTTAAAATGAAGGAATCAAATTTAATAACCTCCAATCCCCGGTACCTTTGGAACAGCCAGGTTGGAATGTAGCAGACCCATTTTATCAAATGGGAACACTGTGAAAACAACCTCAGTGGGATGAAGAAAAGAAAAAGGTAAGATCTATGATATGTTCCTTTAGTTCATTCTAAGCATCTTTAGTTGGGTACAGCAAGCTTAGAGAGGAAAATAAATAGTAAAAATTTATCACCATCTACTTTCATAGTCAGGTTCATAGTAAGCTGAGACAAGCTGGCAGAATAGAGCAAGTACAGCACAAATCAAAAATAACATGAGAAACTTTTTTTGAGATTTAGTATAGCCCAACATAAAAACAACAAGCTCTAGGGTCTCAAATTCCCCAATGTAATAATAAATCCAGGAAGGAATATGCAGTTAATCTTCAATAATCTTGCCCTCCACGTTGAGATCTGCCTCCATCCTCCTATCCTTCTGTAAGAACCTGAACACCTGTCAGCCTGGGGACCCAATGGAGGAGTATTACAATGTAGATGCCTACTATACTGATAACAAACCCCACTCCCCCTCTTGCTACCTGCTTCCCTACCCACCCTTCTTTTATTCTCATATTGCTGTATTCTCATTGTTTTCTTTTTCATTGTTGATTCCATAGTTCCATGATTTCGTTACGGTTATATTTCTTTTCATTTTTCCGTTTTTATTGTTGTAAGCCAACTAGAATAGCCCCATAGCAAGGGGTGGCAAATAAATTTAACAATTTAATAAATAGATAAATAAATAAATAATCACATTTTTTTTATTTTGATGCAATTTTCTAAACAAAAATATGTGCATTATTATTTTATGTGGAAAATCTGCACAAAACAATATTCAATAGAAAACTATTTAAAAGTATGTCCTTTAGGTAAGCATGGACACAAATATTTGCATTTTAGAAGAATCACATATGACAGTGCACGTATATTTTAATCAATTATCAAAAAAATTATGCAACTAAACCTTCATGCCACATATAATGGTAGATTACAACATAACAAAATTACAATAAAAGCAACCAAAGAATAATAAAAGCTTAAAACACAATACTTAATAAAAACATAATTATGGTAAATTATACACATTTTCTTCCATTCAATTATGTCCAATTCTCAGAGACAGCATGGACAAGTTCCTATAACTTTCTTGGCAAGATTTCAGAAGTAGTTTACCACCGCCTACTTCCTAATACTCAGCGAATGTGACTAGCTCAAGGTCAAACAACTGACTTCACACCCAAGCTGCAATCTCCCAGCTTATAGCCTGATGCCTTAACCACTACAGCAAACTGGCTCTCAGATATATAGAGAAAGAGGGAGAGAAAGTGTCATGGCACGACTAGTCCATGCATAGGATATACCACTAACAGATAGCTGAGATGGCTGATATCTTTCTAGTGGCTGAAAAGAATTGAACTAAAAGACAGTACTGAGACACTGATCATAACAGCACAAGAACAAGCACTAAGCACCAGATCCATAGAAGCGGGGGTCTAGGTATACCACAATAGATACAACAAAAGATACTGTGAAGAGGGGCTTCAGAGACAGTCCAACACACAGTGGCAGGGTTTAAGATGCAGGCAGGAACACCATATATGTTTATTTACTTGTTAATGTATTTATTTTATTAATCAAATTTATACATTGCCCATCTCACTATCTAAGTGACTGGGTGCTTTACAAGAAAAACTGATCAAAATCTATACTCCTAAAAATCCATACAAAAATAAATAAAGTTAAAAAGAGAAGAGAGAGCATCCTCAAGACACCTACCACCCAGGACTGCATTGCACTCTTGGGTTCCCATGGTAGTTGACAGAACCAAGTCTCATCATTCTTCCTGAAAAGCAGCAGAGTGGGGGCCAACCTCACTGCAAGATGTACCATAGGATGGCTACATAATAATAAATCCAAGTGGCATAAATCACAATAGTTCCTCAAGGATTATCTTGAAAATGTTCTGAAAGGCTATCAGCAAGAGAGCCAAGGTTATTTGTAGTCATGAGGGTGCTATGATAGAAAAGCAAAACCTTCTTATTTTATCCTTCCTCACTTCATGTAAGTGAAATATCTCAAGTTAACTTCTCTTGGATATATTGGGTTGAATCCAAATGGAATAAGTAGTTCTGTAGGAACTTACATGCCAAGCCATATAGAGCTTTCCACTGAAAACTAGCAGTTTACTTATACTTGGAAACATTAGCAACCAATGCAGATCCTAGCAATTAGATATAATATAGGTATAATGTTCATAGTGGTTGATGCCAATTAACAAGTGAGCTATTGTACTTTTGATTCCAATACAATTTCCTATTGTCTTTAAATGTATTCCCCAACACTATGAGCATTGTTAAAGATGTGAATCATTGTAGTCGGGTCCTCCCATTCCAGGATGGATGAATAGATGTGGGCAAAGGCTGTCTTCCATCTGCTCATCTAGCAGACCCCCAAAATTCGAATCTTCTCCCTCAAGATGTCTATGGAGATTCTCAGTCATCCAGGTCATAGTTATCCCAAACATGCTTTTTCCATGAGGCACCTGGACTTTGTTTTTCTTTGAAGATGTTTTGCTTCTCATCCAGTTGCCTCATGGAAAAGCATCTTTTGGTTCTCCCTCAAGAGCAGTATATCCTCTCCACGTAACACTGCACCTGCCAGAGAATTGCAAGGAAGAAACCGTAATACATTCTGCTTGTGTTCACATTTAGCCAATTTCCTTCCATCCAGACTTCTAACAATCTCCAGGTACTAATACAGGACTCCTATAGCATGTCTAGCTATGCCCAAATAGGCAATATAAAATTGGGTATCCAAAATACTGTATGAATATCCCACTAGATATTAAATAGCAAAGGGAGAAAATTAACACCTGTAGCACTCCCACAAAATTGCAAATATAGTCAGAAAAGTGAATTTGGAGATTTTCCTTATGAACTTTCCAGAAAGTTTAACATATGTATATAATTCATTTTTTAAAAAACGAGTATCAGAAATATATGAAATTATCCAAAGTATACTAAGTTTAAATACAAATATCTTCATAAAATTAATAACTCTTCACTGAAAAAAACAGAAATATTCCAACTATCTTAAAGCATCAAAATCAGATGCTATTTACAAAAGAAAAGAAGCAAAGTTTTTCTCAAATGATATTTGATAATGTCATGGAAAAGCAGATAAATTTATTTAATGTATTATGTAGATTAGATTATCTTTATAAATGTAACTGCATAGATTTCTAATTGCAAATTCTACCTCAGTGTAAGGCTTAAGTTTACTAAATACCATAAAGAAATCCATCTAACTACTAAACACTACTGTTTGGAAATATCTCTGCATATCTAAAGTTCAAGTTTTATCTCAATCATAAAGCCATTTTTTACTTACTAGATACCTACCGTAAATGCCGGCGTACAAGGCGACCCGGTGTATAAGACGACCCCCGTCTTTATAGCCGGGCCGCATTCCTAGAACGTCGTCTTATATGCCGGAAACTACCAGTATTTCCGGCGTATAAGACGACTCAGCGTATAAGACGACCCTCGTCTTTGGCGCCGATTTCAGCGCTCGCGGAAGTCGCCTTATACGCCGGCATTTACGGTATTATGTCTCAAACTGAATAAACAAAAACAGTAAGGAAAAAATGCAGGAAGATAAAATCTATATATGAAAAACCAGTTTGTTATGATGCTAAGGCACCAGTCTAGAAACCAGGAGAATGAGTTATTCATTTGGTATCTCCATTTTTTGTAACAAAATAATATTTAATCTTAAAAAAGATATTTTTGAAAAGATTAAAAATACAAACCAAGAAGGAAAAGAAAAAAAATCAATGCAAAATATTTGCACTATGGACTATGGAGTAAAGGATGGTGGATGCCATTTACTTATGTCAGTTTCAACTTATTTCATGACAAATAGGTATTGTTTGGGAAAAAGTGGAAGTTTGCCTATCCACTTTTGGGCCACAACTGTAAGCAGAGCATAGCTGCACATCCCTAAAATCGAGAGCATAAAATTGCTGCGGTAGCCTAAAATTAATCTCTTTTAAAATTTTCAGTTAGCTCTAAGACCATTGTTAACTTTTCAAATATATTAAAAAAATCAACATTAAACTTTCCATAGCTTCCACCACTGAAAAAGGGATATATATCAGGAAAAAATATTACAGAATATGTGCGCAGCTCTAAATACATAATTGCAGGATCTGTCAGAAAATTATTTAATAATGAATTCAGCTTTGTTCTTATGTTTGTATGTAGACAATAAAATCCCAGATTATTCATGTTCTGAGGAAGATTTAAAAAGCCTACCTGAGAGACTCTGCCATTCGTCTTAAATCTTCATTCTGCTGTTTCAATCGTTCAAGTTTTGCTAGTATTTTTGACAGTTCACGGCTAGAGTGGTCCGGATGCTCACTATCTCTTACTAAGTGTCCACCTATGTAAAACAGCAAAGTTCCCCAAGCAAAAAGGATGAGCATAATCCATCGCCAGGAGCCAGTCCATGGCCGCATTTTCAAATGTTTTGTCCACTACAAAATAGTTTTTGTTCACAAAGTAAACATTGTAATTCCTCAGTCAATACAAAGATTCCAAGGTTTCAGTGCTATTCATCATCATCTTGTGCTTCTCAAGGCATTTATCCTATAGGAGAATTTCAGACTAATTATCCAGGATGATGAATATTCCAAGTACTCAGGTCACAGATGTTTTGGTTTTATGCCTGCAAAAAAGAAACAAAATGTTAGTGTCATATTTTAATGAAAATTATATATTTAGATAGAAATCAAATTATTAGATATGGAATTGCAAATACATTATTGGCATTATACCACTTCAGCATCTGACCAAAGAATAACATACTGTGATAATAACACAAACACAAAATAACACAAAGAGAATTCATCCTTCACTTGTGCAACAATAGGCTTTATTCCTTAGTCATATGTAAATAAGAAGAAACCTATCAATAAAGGAGAATGTTAGTAATTCAGGGTTGAAATGAGGGGTCCTTGGTGTTCTCTGAGCTTAATAATAATAATAGTAGTAGTAGTAGTAGTAGTAGTAGTAGTAGTAGTAAAGTTGGAAGGGACCTTGGAGGTCATCTAGTCCAACCCCTTGCTCAGGCAGGAAACCCTACACCATTTCGGACAAATGGCTGTCCAGTCTCTTCTTAAAAACTTCCAGTGTTGGAGCATTTACTGCTTCTGGAGGCAGGCTGTTCCACTGATTAATTGTTCTCACTGTCAGGAAGTTTCTCCTTAGTTCTAGTTTGCTTCTCTCCTTGATTAGTTTCCACCCGTTGCTTCTTGTCCTGCCTTCAGGTGCTTTGGAAAATAGCTTGATTCCCTCTTCTTTATGGCAGCCCCTGAGATATTGGAATACTGCTATCATATGCCCCCTTGTCCTTCTCTTCGTTAAACTAGACATACCCAATTCTAGCAACCGTTCCTTATATGTTTAGCCTCCAGTCCCCTAATCATCTTTGTTGCTCTTCTCTGTACTCTTTCTAGAGTCTCAACATCTTTTTTACATCGTGGTGACCAAAACTGGATGCAGTATTCCAAGTGTGGCCTTACCAAGGCATTGAAGAGTGGTATTAATACTTCACGTGATCATGATTCTATCCCTCTGTTAATGCAGCCTAGCACTGTGTTGGCCTTTTTGGCAGCTGCAGCACACTGCTGGCTCATATTTAGGTGATTTTCTACTAGGACTCCGAGGTCCCTCTCACAGTTACTACTATTGAGCATGGTGCCACCTATGCTGTACTTGTGCATTTGGTTTTTCTTGACTAAATGTAGAACCTTGCTTTTTTCACCATTGAATTTCATTTTGTTAGTTAGTGCCCAGTGTTCAAATCTGTCCAGATCCTTCTGTATCTTAAGCCTGTCTTCTGGAGTGTTGGCTATTCCTGCCAGCTTGGTGTCGTCTGCAAATTTGATGAGTTCCCTATCTATCCCTTCATCCAAATCGTTGATGAAGATGTTGAAGAGCACCCCACTACACACTTCCCTCCATATAGATGCAGTTCCATTGAGGACCATTCGCTGAGTACGGCCGGTCAGCCAGCTATGGATCCATCTGGTGGTGATTCTGTCTACCCCACATTTTTCTATCTTATCAAGTAGTAGGCTGTGATCTACTTTATCAAATGCCTTACTGAAGTCCAAGTAAATTATGTCCACAGCATTCCTCTGATCCACTAATTTTGTCACTTGGTCAAAGAATGCAATAAGATTTGTCTGGCATGATCTATTTTTGACAAACCCATGTTGGCTTTTAGTAATGACTTTGTTTGCCTCTAGGGGTTCGTTGATTCGTTGTTTGATTATCTTTTCCAGGATCTTCCCAGGTATTGAGGTCAGGCTGATAGGTCTGTAATTTCCTGGATCCATTTTTTTTCCTTTTTTGAGGATGGCAACTACATCAGCTCTTTTCCAGTCCTCTGGTAGTTCCCCTGTGTTCCAGGATCTTTGAAAAATATAGTTCAGTGGTTCCGATATCACATCTGCCAGTTCCTTGAGAACCTTGGGGTGTAATCCATCTGGTCCTGGCGATTTGAACTCATCTAGGCTGGACAGGTGCTCCCTAACCATTTTCTTGCCTATCTTAACTTGTGTTTCTATTTTGTTTTTTATGGCGCTATTTTTGATAGGTTGGTCTGTTTTTTCCCTTTGTGTAAAGACAGATTGTTTGATTGTTTTCTTTGGCAGCACTGATATTACCTAGTTTGGGTAATGAAATGTCTGCAAGAAAACAACCACGTTCACAGAGCACTAGAAACCTAATTCAGTAGATTGGAGTAATTCAGCAGAGAAAATCAATTTATATGCTTGTTAAAAGAAACAATGACTCTATAGCATGTAATCAATAATCATTTTTTCTCTACTTTCAAACTATTACTTTTCATAGAGTTAGATATAAACAAATTCTCTTGAACAAAGACTAACAGTTCCTATGAACCATGGTAGAAAAATGACATCTAATCCAAATACACTACCCTACCACCAATAGACAGATATTCAAAAAGAGCCCCTGGCCTGTCACTATGCTATAATATATGATCAAAAAGATCTTACACTTAATCATAAATATGGGAATTCTGTTGAAAGTCGCAATAAATACAAATGTATTTAGCTGCAACAAGTCCCCAATAATTGCAGAATAACAGCAATTAACTTGATAGTAAAGTCTGGGAGAACGGAAAACATTAATTTTGAGACAACAATATTTCACTGAATGCAAAAACATGTATTATTAAAAGTGTTCTTATTAAGCCACTATAAATAAGAAATAGTTACAGAATATAATAAGTATTATACTGATTTAACCTATCTAAAATACTGCTGAAAGCATGTCAGGTTACATCTGGCATTGTGTCCATTTACACAATGGAACTTACATTGGTAACAATGTCATGAACCTACTGAGGATAATCTCAGTGTGGACTGATTAAGGAGATAGTTTGATACTTGGGAGATCCAGCTACAAGTCCCTATTTAACCATATAAGACTTATTCTGGGTCAGCCTTCATTTCCTCAATCCAGCTCTTTCTCACAAGGTTATTGGCAGAAACAAAATGAACCCTGCTCAATGACCAGAGAGGTCACGAAGGAAAAGTGGAAAAACTATATATCCATTATTATAGTAATATTATAGGATACAGATTAAGACAATGTTGGTGTACGTATTTTCTTGATGATATATGCTATTACATCACATATGCCTTGTACAATTATAGCTTTGCTATTAACAGAGCATACAGATTTGCATTTAGGAAGTCTAATCTCAGAGACCTGAGCTTAGTTAATATTTCTGCCTAAGATGTTAAAGACATTAGGCTAGACAGATAGTACCCGATTCATAAAAGAGCCTCAAATATTAAACTGTGTCATCAAATCTAGTAGAAAACAGCTAAAACAGGTGTCATCCCCTACCACTTGAAACATAGCATGAAACAGATCTCTCTATAATCTTCTCTCATCATGTTACCTACTGTAACATTTTTCCGTCTACCTCAAAATAATATTCTGCAGACCAAATCAAAGAAAGATTGGCCACATCTCTTAAAATATGATACCCAAAACTGAACATTGTATTGAAAGCTGGGTTTGACCACTTACTAATAAAATGTTTTAGTACAACATCCAGAACTGCACCTTGTGGTCTTCCACTTGATATATTGCTGCAGATTAATAAAGAATCAATGAAGAGTACTCTTACAATTTTTCAAGCCAGTTTATATCCACTTGTAATGCCATTCAGGAGACATTTGTTTTCTTCCAGCCATTGGGCAGTTTGCCAATTCTCTAAGAGTTTTCAAAGATAATAAAAAATGGTTCAGCCAAGCTTTCATGAAGTTCTTCATGTACCCTCAATACAATGCATATAGTCCTGAAGATATAAACTTATTTAAAGTAAAAAGCTTTTTTCCCAACATGCTTTTATCAATTTGAAGTTTCAATCCTGACCCTGCTATTCTTCAGAAAGCCACATAATCTCTTGTTGGAGAAAAAACACAAAATAGGATTCAGTAACATTATTTTTTCTTCATCTGTTATGTTTTTGCCAACGTTATTGAGAGCAATACACTGTTTCACTTCTTTTTATGAATATGGCTCTTTCTATTGCCATCAATGAATTAGATTTTCCATATAGTAGAGGATCAGATACTTCACTTTTAACACAAGTGATGTTATGAAATAGTAAATATAATCAAGATATGTTAAAATATTTTGCTCAGTTTATCTTGCTGAGAAACAGCACCATTGAAACTCAGTGTATGTATCTTTTCTTTCATAAGTATCCCTTAAATAAATCTTTTAAGGAAAACAGAGGCTAATTTAACACACAAAATTCCATTTAAAAAAAGGCCAACCAGCAAATCCAAAGAGTAATTATTGATTTCCAAATTATTTTACATAAAAGAACAGCTCTTCAATGAAATAACCTTTTTTGAAGTAAACTTCTAAGACTACTGAATTTAACACTCTTAACTGCTAACTGTCCTTATATTTCTTTCTATAGAGCAATTTGCATCATTAGTTTTAACAACAGTTGAACACTATATTCAACACTAGTGCTAGCTGCTAAGGTATCCAGGTCTTTCTTTACTCCAATAGCATCTTTATTCTGTTCCCTATTTTGTAAAAGGCTGTATCATGGACAGAGTATAGGGTTCTGTCTGTGTTGCTGCTGCCCATTTTAACTAGTGTTATACATTTTTTCCCAGCCTAAAAGCGAGTTCACCTGAGTCTTTTCTTCCATCTGTACAAGACATCCCTGAACCTAGATAATAATTATTTTGATAATAAAAATCAAGATTTTGATAGCTGTAGCCATGGGAATGATGTTACCACATTCCCAATTTTTTTTTGCCACCACAGACTAACATGACTCTTTTCTTACTATGGTAAAAGTCAGTGTCTGTTTACCTTTGCTATGTTTTTAGCAATTATTACACAGAAAAACTGAAATGTAACTGTAGTGTTACCCCTTCAAGGGCGGCCAAAGCCCAGGCCCTCCTAGCCCTCCCCCTTTAGTCTCGCTCACAGCTGCGCTCTCAATCATTGGTAACAATGTCCTTTTAGTGGGAGCTCATGCAGAGTGAAGAGATGACAGGTTCTCGTCGTTGAGAGGTTCACAGGAACAAAGATGACCCACCCCAACCACAGCAGTGACGATACTTAGCAGCCTCAGGCAGTCATGGCAATAATAGTCAGAAGTTTATAGTAGCTGTTTGGGACGCAAAGGGGCGTTGTCTTACCTGAACGCCTTTTCTCAGTATGGAGATGGAAAATCCACCAATGGGTTTTCTCTGTCTGCCTGCTCTTGAGACCATGTAGCCAAACTTGACATGCACCCTCTTGCTAGGAGATCCAGTCTTGACGAGGGCGAAAGCGGCTGATGTTGTATGAGGTGTTGGCTCTCAACCCCTTAATACCGGCCTAACTGCCCTAAGGGTGGGTGTGGATTCTCCATCTCCGTAATGAGAAAAGGCATTCAGGTAAGACCACGCCCCTTCTCCAATACAGAAGATGGAGAATCCACCAATGGGACATACCAAAGCCTCACTGTCCCGATGGGTGCAAAACAGATAAGGCCGGATCTACGTCCCCGGAGACCACCTGCTGAAGGACCCTCCGACCAAAGGAAGCGTCCGCAGAAGCGAAGCAGTCAATCCTATAATGGCGTACAAATGGGGAGGGCGAGGACCATGTTGCAGCCCTGCAAATCTTCTCGATGGACGCCTGAGTGGCCCATGCTGCAGCGCTGTGAGTGGAATGGGCTGTGATATGACTTGGAGCCGGCAGGGAAGAAGACTGGTACGCCTCCGCAATACAGGTCCTGATCCACCTGCCTATAGTGCCAGCGGACACCTTCTGTCCCAGGGAAGCCGGACGGAAGGAAATAAAGAGGGCCTCAGATCTGCAAAAAGGCTCTGTGCGCTTGATGTAACGCCGCAGGGCCCTGTGGATGTCCAGCATGTGCCATTGCCGCTCCAAGTCATGGGAAGGATTGGGACAAAATTTTAGAAAAATGACTTCCTGTGCCCTATGGAAGAGTGAGTTGACCTTGGGCACGAACGCGGGATCCAACCAAATGACTACCCGTCTCAGTGGAAGATGCAAAGATCATTCCTAACTGAGAGAGCAGCCAGTTCGGAGATATGCCTGGCTGACGTGATGGCAATTAAGAAAGCTACCCTAAATGACAAGGCCAACAATAGTATAGTAGCAATGGGCTCAAGGGTGATTTAGTCAAAGCGCGAAGTACACAAGGCAGCTCCCAAGAGGGGTACCTGTGTACCACGGGAGGCCTAGTGTTGCATGAACCCTTGATCAACGTGCGTATTCTAGGATGACGAGCCAAAGGAACTGAATCTGCACAAGTGAGCAACGTTGATAGGGCTGCCACCTGCCTACGAATGGTCGCAGGGGCCAGGCCTTTGTCCAGACCATCTAGAAGGCAATCTACGATCTGAGGGATGGTTAATTTGTAGACATTCAGTTGTCGCCTTCTGCACCAATGTCAAAAATTCTTCCAAGTAGAATCATAAATGCGATTGGTCACCGGGCGACGAGAGGTCTGAATCATAGTGATCACAGAATAACTCCTGTGTCATGATGCTGCACTCAAGAGCAGGCTTTCTGACAGGGACCACATGCCCTGAGCTGAGGTTGAAGGACCTAAAGGAAGGTCAAATTCGGGGGCCGCTAATTGATCTTTCTCTAATCCTGCCTGTCTCTGCGCTTTGGAGAACTCGTTCTCCAGAGCCTGGTGCCTATGGCTGGCTTGCTTCTCTGCCAACTTGGAAGGCTTCTTGAGGGTGGCCTTAGTCTTGTTTTTGAGCTTGCCTGCTACCTCCTGTTTTGTGCCGGCCGTAACTGGAGGATGGGGAAGCCGTGCTCATAGGTTGAGGCACACTGGAATCCTCCATCCTGGTTTGAGCTGTCTCAGGGAAACTGAGGCGAAGCTCTAGCAGGCAAGCGGTTGGCAGAAGCGAAGTTGGAGCAAGTAACGAGGACTGCTCCCTGACCGGAAAATTAAATCTATCTGAGCTTGGTCACAGCAATTGAGGCTGATGCCGAAGGCATGGTTGGGGACCCACTCTGGGCTCCGCCCGGAGGCCTTAGGTGGCCAGTCAAGGTGCACCAGATAGCCCAATGAAGGGAGCAGAGGGCCTGAAGTAAGGCCTGGCAAGGAAGAATAAAGCCAAAGGTGGTTGAGCAATTTGGTGTGGTTTTGTGTTGGCAACTTAGAGAAAACACACGCTCCTCCAATGCAGCCCCGGCCTGTAAGACTATTAAGTCCTGGCTTGATGAGGCCTAAAGAAGCAACCACGTGGCAATCAAAATGGCGACCAACTGAGTTGGAAGAGATAACTAGAATCCCTGGGGCTAAAGTCCTAAAGGAATGAGCAATTTAGCCACAGAAACAAGCAAAAAAATTTTAAATCCTGCAAAAGGGAACCATTTTATTTTTTGTTGTCTTAGGCGGCAACTCCCTCTGCCCTCGAAAAAAGGGCAACCCCAGGGAAGTTTTGGCGACACTGGGGTAGCCGTGGTTGCAGCGCTGGACGCTATGCCAGGAAATGGCCCCAAAGGTGGCCTCCGATCAAAGCTTGAAAAAAGCAGAGGCCTGGAATCAGCTTTTTAAAACTTTGTTGCCTGAAACAGCAACCAAAATGGTGCCTGCGGCTTGCAAATGGCTCCAGAGGCCTGGAAATGGAATTTTACAGACATGGGAGCTCTGAATGCAGCTCCTCAGATCCTGAGAGGGGAGAAGAAGATCGTACTTAAGGTAGCTCAGTGAGCTACCCAAGAATACTTTCCCCCAGAGCCCTGGGGAAAACAAAACAAATGCAAATCAGTTGCCTCCCCCACCTCCCCTCCGATTTTAGGGCGCGCTGAGGGGAAACAGTGGGGAAGTATTAAGTTATTTAATATTATAAGTATTATAATATTCAAAGTATTACAGTTATTGATGGATATTTTTAATAAAGGAGAATTCACCAATAGGTTTCTACCTGCAAATCTGCTGAGAGAGCCAGCCCTGACACGTCTTCACAACCAAGTCAAGACTGGATCTCCTAGCAAGAGGGGGCATGTCAAGTTTGGCTACTTTGTCTCAAGAGCAGGCAGATAGAGAAAACCCATTGGTGGATTCTCCACCTCCTGTACTGGAGAAAGGGGTGGGGAAGTCCTCTGGTTCCAGGCAGCAGCGAGGAAAGCGAATGAGGGCGGTCGATGCTCTGCAGCCACAGCTCGCCCCACAGATGCAGCTCCCCACAGTGTCCACACCCACACCAGTAGTAGTAAGCAAAGTTCGGATGTCCGCTGGTCTCCGGAACCACAGCGACCAGCCTCTCCTTTCTTTCTGTTGATGCTCATAGTCCCAGGTCTCTCTATGGCAATTCCCCTTCCCTCCCTTTATTGTTAAAATCTGAGTCTAACACTCCAACAAACTTTCTCTCTGCCCACTCTCTCTCTTCCCTCCGCTCAGGATATTCCCCCCCTACGAAGGAAGCAATAAAACTCCACTTTCTCACTCTCTTTCCTTCCCTCTCCTTTAGAGAGAGGGAATCAGCTAAAACCCTCAAACTCCTCTTCGGCTTCACCTGGTCTCTCACCGACTATAGCAACAACAACCACCATCCCCTGTCTCCTTTTCCTTTTCTCTTCTTCCGCCCAATCCATGCCCGCTGCACCCAAACCGGCCACAGCTGTCCAAGCCTCCACCTCCTTCCCTCTGGCCAGGCTCCCACAAAGCCTCTCAGCCAGCTCCGCTCCATAATTTTCCAGAAGAGCTTGGAACAGTTATACCAGCAGTCTCCAACTTTTCTCGCAACAAGGACAGGTTTCGGAAGAAAAAATGTCTTCCACTGACCACGGAGGGATGATTTCATACGCAACCTAGATTCTGTGCATGCACAGATGAAGCTTCACTTGCTTGCCTACCGCTTTTGTGGCCCAAGTCCTAAAAGGCCAGGGTCCAGTACCAGTCCACGGCTGGTGAGTTGGGGACCTCTGAGTTATACTATGTAATTTTATGATTAAATAAAGATATTGTCAGACTGGATCAATGTATAAAAACTCTGCCGAAAGTTGTTTCATTTAAGATGATCATCAAAATTACAAATGTGACTTTTTTTTTTTTTAGTGACATGTCCTGAGACTCACATTGCTATTTGTCTATTGGGAGTCTCAATCATCCAGGTCATGGTTATCCCAAAGGTGCTTTTCCAAAAGGCAATTGGACTTTTTTGAGGGTTTTTTTTCTTGAAAACATTTTGCTTCTCATCCAAGAAACTTCTTCAGTTCTGACTGAATAATGGGGAATCCCCCACCATTCAGTGAGAACTGAAGAAGCTTCATGGATGAGAAGTAAAACATTTTCAAGAAAAAAAAACAAGAAAGTCCAGTTACCTTTTAGAAAATCTCCTTTGGGACACTGCTATCTATGTTCTTGATTAAGGTCTTTCTTAATCTGTTTTCTCATAATAGTCATGACTTCATAACAGAGCAGAATAATACAGTTAGTCTGATAAATAATAAATATTCTAGAAGAAAATATGAATTCTTTAAAACTGTCCTAAATGATATTAATTTCTGCTATGAAATGTATTAGTTTAACTTCTTAAAGTATATAAATTCAAATTACCTTGCTACATTTGAAATAAGTATACTCACAACAGAACCATTTGCAGATAACTAAACAATACAGCACATAAATTACAATTAAACTAATGCACCTTATCCTTAGAATAATCATTAGAAATCTTTTGGAGCATAACTGAAACATTAAAAATTAACAAAGTAAATCTTATACTAAGATCAACTTATATATTAATTAGGATTCATTTAACAGTTTTCCTGCTTGTCCACTTGGGGGCACTGATATTGTATGTCCAACATGTCTCTTGTTTATTGTAAGTTATGATTCATCAATTTAAAGTAACGCCACACAGTCACTTATACAAAGCAATCATTCCAGGGATTCATTCTATTAACCAGCTACTAAACAAAGTCTATTCCAAAGTACAGACTTATATTTTCTAATAGCATTAACTTTCCCAAGTTTTTAAAAAATAAGACACTGAAACAATTAATCTATGACTTTTTCTTCTTCTGTTTTTAGTAAACAGATGCCAGAATTACATCTTGGCTGGTATGAAAGAAAAAATTATCACAACATGATTTATCTTCACAAAATAGGTTCAATAATAGCATACCCAGATCTGAAACCTAGCATGGAAAAGAAATAATCTCCAGAATAAATCTAATTTTGAGAAACATACTTTTCTCCAAGGTTCAAAGGAAATGCCCATTAGAAATTTATATACCTACCCCTTAAAATCTTTACCAGAATCCTTCTATAGGTGGAATATCTATTGGTAGCATTTATTCATAAACCCAAATGACCGGGTATCTGTTGACATGGTTTTGCAGCCTAAAATTTCTTTATCCCCTTTCTATGTAGATTTTCTTTGGTTATAGCAGATTACTCTATGCTAAGGGCACGGTGAATGTGAATGTAACTTTGATCTCTTCTGATATAACTCTCAATGTATTGTAACCTTCCAATGTAACCTTTTCCCCCTTTGCAGTAAGTCATTCTTTGAAAGCTGTATCTTTCTCAAGGTTTATAATCACTATGTTTATTACCTCCTCCTTATAAGTAAGGCAGTGGGTAAAATTGTTAAACCAGATTCATAACCAAGCACATACTTGCATTTCAAAACAAACAATCCAGCATTTCAAAAGAAATAGCTAGATATTTCCCCAGGATGAGATGAAACTGAAATTATGTTATCTGTTTTCTTTATCAGTAGTAAAACAGTTCCTTTGTCTTTAGCAATGTCTCTCTGCTTTGCTGTACATAAGAAGTGACAACTTTTAGCTGGCAGTCTTCATTCTAGGTGCAGAGTTCAGTGACTCACTGTAGCTTATCGAATTTAATAAAAAGATTGTTGGATCCACTCCAATTTTTAGTTTTCCCTGCAAGATACGTCTTCCACACTTTTGGAAAAACAGTTTTGTAAAAAAAAAATCCAGAATGAGAATGTTTTGAATTTATTCCTTTCTTTCATCCTTAATCACATTTTTACACCCAAATGTTTTTACCATTCTATACTGTATGAGAAAATAAAAAAGATTTTCAACATAGTTTATGAAAAAAAATCTTAATCACAGTTACAGGTGGTCAACCTCCCTCTTTAGGAGTCAATACTTCTAAATGACAGGATTAGGTCTGGGAACCAAACACTGATACCTGAGTGGTGAAACATTCAGTACAGTCCATGCTATAATGGACATTCCTTCTTGAATGCCTTGTGCTCAAAATCTTGTGCTACTGAAACTCACTTTTGTTTTTATGAACATTGTTTTGCATATTCTACATTAATACCAGCAATTTTCATCAATACCTGTGATAATTTACATTAAAGAATCTTGATTTACCAAATCAAATCAAGCATAGACTTATGAATGTCACAGAGATTAACTCCTTAATATACATATTAACCCATCTAGTAATCCAAGACAAAACACTGATCTTCTGCTGTCCTTGATTTACAACAGTGTTTCTCAACCTTGACAATTTTAAGGCATGTGGACTTCAACTCCCAGAATTCCACAGCCAGCATTGCTGGCTGTGGAATTCTGGGAGTTGAAGTCCACATGCCTTAAAATTGTCAAGGTTGAGAAACACTGATTTACAAAATCCAGTTTCTTTTTTAAAGTATAATATGCTAATCTGCCCAATTTAGCAATAAGTAACAGATATAAACTTTGGATACCATAATCACAACTAATAAAAATAAAATGTTTGCTAGTACCACTGCATCATCAACTTATATTTATCCGTAACTAATAATGGGGAAGGGAAGGGATAGAAAAGAGAGAGAGAGAAAGAAAATAAGAGAGCAAGTGACTCTAGTTATAATCAGATTTGGATCCCATCTTCAACACTTCCCAGGATTAAGCCTGGGACCCAGAGACATTGATATTTGAGTGTTGAAATATCACAAATGCCGAATATTCTGAAGTATTCTGGGAAATAATGAGAGAAGCCTTGAATAAAGCCAAGATAGCCTTCAGATTATTACTTTCTACAGACTCTGTGATTCACATTTTCAGATAGAATGTATGTCCATTAATATTGTTTCAAAACTATATTTATTTCAATTTGTATAGCTGCCCATCTCACACATTTAAGTCTAGGTGGCTCACAATGAAAAATGACAGCAAGAACAATAAAAGTAAATAAAAACAAACCTACAACTATACTAACACTATTATTAAAAACTCAAACACAAAACGTAAACTGTGCACATTACACCTCTGCTTCATGAGCTTCATTTGTTACCAATTTGCTTCTAGGTCCAATTCAAGATGCTAGTGATAACTTATAAAGCCCTACATGGCAGGTGACTAGATTATTTGAGGGACTGCCTCTCTCCAATGACATCTACTTGTCCCATCAGATCTAGTAGAAGAGACTTGTTCTGATTACTGTCCACTACAGAGTGTTATCTGATAAGACCCAGGATGAAGCCTTTCCTGTTGCTGTTTCCACCATATAAAGCATCATTTACCCCTAAGTCAGGCTGGCCCTGACCTTTATAATCCTCCAAAAAGGCATGAAGACCTGACTTTGCTATCTGCTCTAGGGATCAGACAGTGGTGTGATACACATAATACGTTATACTTTTCTTGAATGATAGTGCTCTCCCTATCATTCTGTATGATTTTAAATTGTTTTTAATGTTTTGTATTGTTTATATAATTGTTTTATTTTGGAAGCCGTTTAAAACTATATTTTAATAGTAAGCTGCCCAAAGTCACAAATGTGACTATATAAATTGAGCGAGTGAATGAATAAACACATATATTAAAATAATCACAATCAGCAGGCAATAAAGTCAATGCATACAATTCAATATAACTACTGAGGAGGCTCACTACTCCTACTGAAACCCAAAACACAACTATGTCTTCAAGACTTTCCTAAAGGGAAGAAATGTAGATGCCAATCTAGATTCCAGGGGAACAAAGTTGCAAAGGGCAGGTACTATAGCCCAAAAGGATTTCTTCCTGGTCCTATTAAGCAACTTTCCTTATTAGATGGGACTCACAGATTTTCCTGCCAGATTTGATGGGATGGACAGATATGGCAGGATTGAGATGCTCCTTTAAATATCCCATAAATGGTGACCCCATTCCAAGTCTTATAAGTTATTTAACAAAGCAAATCTCCAATATAGTTTTTCTATTCTTGCTGTGATCAACACATATGCTTCTAACCCAAATCATTATTTCATAGATTTCCTTTTGCAATGTTGATGACATCATGATTGTCAGCTGACCCAAGCCTTGAATGAATCAGTTATTTATATAAAAATGCTAGTTTGATCAATTGCCATTGTAAGGGATTATTATTTTATGTAATTCTACAAATACTTGGTTTTCCTATGCCAGTTGATATAACTGGGTTCTATGACATTTGAGGGTTCCAGAAAATTTGAAATATGTTTACCATGATATCTGAATTATGTACTATATCAGTGCTTCTCAACGTTTGTGTGACGGCGCCCCCGTCACACAAATGTTCTGCGCATGCGTGGTGCCACGCGCATGCGTGACGCACATGCGCGATGGCCCCCCCATGTGCGGGCGCATGCACGGCGCCGTCCCCATGCGTGGCGCGCATGCGCGGTGGCACCCCCATGCGCGGCGCGCGTGCACGGCGCCGCGAAAAATGGCGGATCGCCGTCTTTGGCGACCCCCGAAAAATGGGCGATCAACCCCAAATGGGGTCGTGACCCATAGGTTGAGAACCGCTGTACTATATTATCCTAGAGGATCAGAACTTATCTAGAACAAATCAATTCCTGGAAGAATACCATCAGAACCCTAAATTAAGACAATTCTATCTTCGCCATATTCTTTACCTATGTTATATATCTTAGAAAATGGCTGGAAGGTTATGCAAGCAACAATAACTTTTCTGCAATTTTGTTACATAACGAGTATGTTTACACTGCATGACCACATCAGAGTTCATGCTGAGATGTTTCAAACAATTTGTCAGCTCAGAAAACTCTTTTATAAATCAAGAATACAACTATCTACGCTGAAATATATTTTCAAATCTTTCTTAACTGAATGTGGAACAGACAAGGCAATGAAAATTGTCCTCTTATCTCAAGTACAATATAAATGGCACTAGGATCTTGATTTTATTTTTTTATTAAACTATAAGATTTCATCTAATATTTAGTTAGCATAATGGTATACCTTACAGGTTGATCAGGTTTACAAAAGGAAATATTTCAGAGAGTTTTACAGATAGTAATTCCATTTTCTACATTTATCATCTTATGGGCCATAATTTTCATCTTCAATTATCTCCCCTAGGTGACCCGTGTTCCAATTGATGCTTATGCTTGATCAATTGTGGCATCCCTAAGATAACAAAACATTTGGCGGACAGCATAATAATTCATATTGTAAAGCAAATATGTCCCCTTTTGTTACTATATATATATGATATGGGAATTTTGCATAAACACAAACAGTGAAATGAACATTCATAACTCCCCCCCCCTTCCTGGGAGGTCTTGTTCCTTTATTCCACTTGCCTCTAAGAGTTACAATAAACAAAAGCTTCCATTGGTACTACTGCAAATTTTCAAGATATACAACCAGCAGCAACAAAATTAGTCTTCTGATAAAGTGAAATGTTATCATGTATTCCCAAATCTCATACATACTATAGTACTTTTTTCAAAGCTGTATTGTTGTGTAGGGCCAAGGGAAAAAAATGGGCAGGAAGAGAAATGAGTGTGAGAAGAATTTCAATTTGCTAAAAGTGATTGAACATGAAAACAACATAATATGATCAAGCTGAGCAATACATTTTAATACAGATAATCCTCAGTACTCTGAAACTAATTTTATGCAATAAATGTATTTCTAATCTGGTTAGCTTTTAGGGCCAAATAGGCTATTTCTTATGTAATGTTTTTCTACTGGTAATGATAAATTGCTGAGTTGCTCCTGTGAGAGATGAACAAAAAATGTTGGGAGTACATGTAAAGAGTATATATTTCCAGCGTGATCACCCACAGACTAAAGCAAACAGGTACCTATGATGGGCAGCAGTGATATAAAAAGATGCCAGAGGCAGTTTAGCGGCAAACGCAAAGACATAAATTGATACTATGAAAGAGAAGGCAACAGTAAACCATTCCTGTATTTTTACCAAGACAACCACATGGATAGAAAATATAAAATAACTGACGATAAAATGCTGGCCAATAGGCCCCTAAGGTGGAATGGGACTCAATATGCTACTGAAGAAGTCCTGAGGCTGTTTTGGAGTACTAATACTGTTTATGACAAGGCTAGATAAAAGTCTTTGGGATGTCTAACTGCTGATACTGCCATACAAAAAATGAAAATCCAAAGCTGCAAAGATAGAATTACAGTAGGAACATAGAACAAGCCTGAACACAGGATAAATGAAATAACTATAAATTGACATATTACACATTAGCTAATTGTGATGGACAGGGATCAAACACTTTCAGTTAAAAGATCAAACCATTTATACTCAGGACATGAAAAACAAAGAGAAAATTGTGTTGCTTTTATAGTTTGGAAGTGTATAGCAACAACAGTACTTGGTTACAGTGCAATTAATGCTGAATAGTAACAATTAGATTTTGTGGGCATCCCTTTAGCATGACAATCATTCAGGTTTATGCTCCAAACACTGACGCAAAAGAAGTAGAGACTGATGACTTCTAAAATCAAGTTCAATCTGAAATTGACAGAACATGCAAACAAGATAGTGCTTTGTGATTGGAGACTAGAATGTCAAATTTGGAAACATGAAAGAGGAAAATCTAGTTGAAATTATATGACTCAGGCAACTGAAATGAAGCAGGAGAATGAATACTCAATTACTACCACTCCAATGATTCCTTCATAGCTAATACTGTCTTCAAACAACAAAATGATACCTCTATACATAGACATCACCAGATGGAGGGTATATATAGCAATCAAATTAACTATATTATTGCTGAAAGGAAAGGAGAAGCTCAATTAAAGCATCGAAGACATGGCCAGGTGCTGACCTGGAACATCTTACAAACTGCTCAAGCTCCAAATTAAAGTTAAAAAAAAAAAGAGATAGCCAGTCAGTTTCCACAATATGACCTTAAACCTATAACTATCATTTTCAAAGAGAGTATCAGGAATCATTTTAACATTCTGAATTTTATTAGCAGAGAACCAGAGGAATTATGGAATGAACTTAAAGACATTGTTAAGGATAAATGTGAAAAGAGATCACCAAAGATGAAGAAACAGATGAAAGCAAACTGGATGTCAGAAAAAGAATCATAGAAACTGCCAAGAAGAAAACAGAAGCCAAGGCCAAGAAAGACAAAAATCTCAGAAAGCAACTTAACAAAGTATTTCAGAGAGATGTTAGAAGAGACAAGAAGCAATATTACAACAGCTATAAAGAAGGTCAAACAAGGAACGCCTTTCAACCTTGCATTGGTATAATAAAAAATGCTAATAGACATTGCCCTCTTGCAGTGCCTAGAGCAGTGGTATCAAACTCACTGCGTCACGTGATGTATTGCGACATATCATAACTTTTTTCCCCTTGCCGGAGCTGGGTTGTGCACGGCTTCCACGTAACACATCCGGCCACTGGCCAGAGTTTGACACCCCTGGCCTAGAGGTTGTGGGGGTCTGGATAGGGGATAAGAGGCTTCAACTGAACCCTGGAAAGACCAAATAGCTTTGAATGGATGGAGCTTTGAGATTCAAGAGTTTAACATCGTTAACTCTGGATGAGGTTGCACTAGCCCAGACAGATCTGTTGTGCAACTTGGGGGTTTCCCTAGACTCATGACTCCTGTTCAAATAGCAAGTGGCAGTTATGGCTAGGAGACCCTTTGCACAACTCCATGTTGTGCACCAGCTACTGGCTTTCCTGGATTTAGAGTCCCTATGTTTGGTCACTCAAGTCCTGATCATCTCATGCCTGGGCTACTGCAATGCGCACTACAAGAGGGTACCCTTAAAGATTATGCAGAAGCTATAACTGGTACAGAATGTGGTGGCGTGGGCAATTCTTGTGAACCCTAGGGTGGTCCACGTTACACCACTGTTGTGTGAACTACACTAGCTACCAGTTTGTTTCCAAGTATAGTTTAAGGTGTTGGTTATCAGCTTTAAAGCCATTCAGGCCATTATTCCAGGCTATCTGATGAACCATCTCATCCCAATGGGATTGGTCCACTCCACCCATGCCAACAGAAAGAGCATGCTACAGACCTTGTTGGTCAAAGAATTTCAGCTGATGGGGTCCAGGAGAAGAGCCTTTTCTGCCATGGCTCCTGCTGTTTAGAATGTCGTAGCCACCTGAGGTGAGATCTGCATCCACCCTCCTGACCTTTAGTAAGGACCTGAAGACTTGGCTCTATCAGTTGGCCTAGAGTCCCAATGGGAATGGGGACTATGAAGCTGGCTATCAGATTAGAAAAGACTCCACCTCTCCCTATGTACTTCATGCTCCATTCCTCTCATCTTTTATTGTTATTGTTATTATTCATTGTTTAGCATTTTAATGTTAACCAGTTTTTAATGTTTGTAAGCTATCCAGAGTCACCTCTAGATAAGATGAACATCCCACAAATCTAATAAATAAATTACAATAAATAAATTCTCATATTAGAAGAGGAAGTTTGCTTAGCACTGATATCCAGTGCACTAGTCAATTGGAAACTTACTAGGAAATGGAGGGAATGGGGAATGACACAGCTGCTCAAGGTAACTTTGGATAGTCTGAGTGTTTTCTCCCTGGGGAAGTAATTGCAGATGGCTGTAACTACTTATTAAGTTAGGATTTGCCATAAATACTCACCTATTCACATCCCCCATAGAGATGGGGAAAAGAAAAAAACAAATTAAGTGCTTGTCATAGTTCTTCAAATATTTTTTCCATAAATCATAAAAATGATGCACAAATCAAGTACCAGCTCCCACACTGACTAGTATCATCTATACTTGAATTATCACATGTAATTGTGTTCAATAGGATGGACTGCTTAAACTAGAGAAAAGCATTATTTTGATTTTTTTTATTTCTAACAAACTTATGACTTATAGATCTTGCATTTTTTAAAAAAATCTGATCACTAAAATGTAAAAAGGTATAAATCATGCCTAACCAAAAATGATTAATGATTTACGTTTCCTACTTCTTATTTTACTATTTTATGGAACCTCTCCGTTAAGCCCTTTGATGTTATTCTTTATTATTAATCCATATTTGCTCACCGTTAGGCTTATTTTGCCTTGAATTTCAAATTCTATTTAGAATCCGTATGTGGCATGACAGTTCTTTCTATGGTAGCAACCTCACAAACAAGCATCTTGAAACCAAAACTAGTCTATTACCATAAGAAGGAACAGGAAAGGTTCTTCTTCATTTCCATATGCAAGATGCTATTGAGCCATGCAGACAGGACCAAAGGTTTAAGAGAAATCTTAACATTGGATGTTCTTGCTTTGACAACATATGGAGATGCAGCCATTTTCCTTCTTAAATTTTACTCTTAGAATTAGAGTTAGAATTAGATGATACTGGGGGGAGGAGGAGGAATGTGCATGGGAATTTAGTTAGACATAACAATATTGTAACTAGTGTGAGAACCAAGGTTTTTTGAAATAAGAGATGATAAGAAATGGTGGATTGAAGAACTGGAGAGAAAGCCTGCATTTCAAACTAATTGGAGAATGTGATTTATGACTGTTAATTAGAGGAGAGAATTGTGCTTTGATACTATGTGCTCAGGGGAGGGGAATTCAGATTTTGGCTTGACTATATACGTGCCAATGCTATGCTACTCGAATAAAGATTCTTTACGGTAAACAATGTCTTGAAGTTCTTTGAAGAGTTTCATCTGTCGGAACCATGACATTGGTACTTTAAATTTTTAAAAATTTAAAAATACACTTTAAATTCAGTATTCATGACATGCATGTTACATTTGGCAGTACCTAGAATTCTTTAATAATGGTTTTCCACTTCTTGTAATTAACTTAGTTATCATAGACCAATATTTTTGAATCACTGATTGCTAAACAGGACAAGTGGAGAGAATGAAAAAAATGTTTTAAAAAGCCAAATGTAGCCCAATCCTCACTGATACGCCTAAAGAACTCCCCAAAAAAAGGTCTGAATTAAATTTGAATACTACAAATTAAAAATTCAGAGGTCACAAATGTATCAAAGGAAGTTTGTTTAATGCAGCCAATTACACCCAGATAATTTGGACATAGTCAAATATTTCTTCTGTAATTTATTTTTGATAATCTGTCCTAAATTACTTATTAATGCTTTATCTCTAAAAAGATTTCATTTAAAGTATACTTGAGGTATTCTAAATTAATCGAGTATTTTTAAAGAATAAATAAAGCAACTTCAATTTAGAAAGCAACTTAGAAAAACATGCTTTCTAATAACAAATTAATGTATCAAATACATATACATCATCAGTGTATTCACTTTTGGAGAAAGCAATATTATGTGAAACACAAATATGGAAAAGAGATTTTAAGGCAAATAAATTAAAATACATGTGATAAGGCATAAGAAATTTACTTAAAATTACTTTACACCAAGACCATTCACTATACCTTTCCTGACAGTAAAAATTATCATTGCTTTTGCCATTTCCCTATACTACTTCATGCATTGCATTTTGTTCTTTGAACTACTTAACCCCCTCTTTCAGAATTTCATCAACTCTATCCACCATAGCTTTCAGTCTTCCCCTTCCTTTAAACTCATTCATCCTTTCTTCATATAATCCTTTTCCAATATGATCTTCATTCTTTCCATAGGACCAAATTACATTGTTACATTTCTTTTATTCACTCACTTTTGAGTTCAATCTATATTCATTCAGCACCCAGGTCTCTGTACCTTTTTATAACACAGTTTTTAAGTACTATATACCTGCTGGAATGAAACTTACCTAAATTTACTTTTATGACTTCTCCAAGTCCTACTTCCACATAACAAAGTGGGTACTGTAGCAGCAAATTTTTATAGATAGCCATTTTACAACAATATTCATTTTTCACCCACAATGAGCACTTGCATATTTTAACTCTATTCATCCATTGTCCCATCTTGGAAACATTCTACCAATGTACATATATCCATTAGTCTATTGAATTTTTCACTAGAACTTGTACCTGTTCAAACCATTTTCAAATGCAATTACCTTGGTTTTTAATATA
Organism: Crotalus tigris; assembly: GCF_016545835.1. Taxonomy (NCBI): domain Eukaryota; kingdom Metazoa; phylum Chordata; class Lepidosauria; order Squamata; family Viperidae; genus Crotalus; species Crotalus tigris. Next base: position 128,595 of record NW_024096487.1, read on the forward strand.
TTAATTTTCAGTTTCATGTTCCTCACTGTATCACTCTAACATTCATTGCAAATCAACTGGATTCTCAGTCAACAACTTGATACCATCTACATTTAAAAATACTTGTTCATTCACACTCCAAACACTAATGTCATTAACATTACCACAAGCATTTCTTATATCCATAAATACATTAAATAATCAAAAGGACATCATGTATCCCTGTCTTATTTATCTGTTCCATGTTAATCATTCACTTAAGCATTCCATTTGTTCTCACATTTGCTTTACTTCCCTTATGTATTACTCTTATTGCATCCAGGAACTGACCTTCAGCTCTATGCAAAGGTTTCGTAATTCAAGTCTATTAATTTTATCAGACACTTTGTGTAAATCAACAAATATGCAACAAACTAATTTTCTCAGATTAACATGTTTTTCAATGGTTTACCAAAAAATAAAATTCTCCCTTCATAGCAAAAAGCAGAACTGTCTTCCCAAATTTTGCTTGTGATACCTTTAAAAGGTATCAGAAATTTACCAAATACCTTCCCCGGCACATTTAACAAAGTACCACCTTCCTCCAACTGCCAGCATTAATTTTTGCTACTCTTTCCTATAAGTGAAAAAAAACAACATTCTTCCCATTATCAGGCACAGATGCATTCTTCACACACTAAACTGGGTACACCGTCATTCCATAAACAAAACAAAACTGTATTAACATTTCTCTAGAGTCTAGTTGCACCATCTATACATAATATTTTTTCACATTCCCAGAGCATTTACAATTTCTTTGTCATCAATATTTTTTCTTGAGCACTAATGTTTACAGCACATATTTTCATTCCATTCTTCAAAATATCACTTTAATAAATTATAAAATGCTCCTTCCAATAAGTTCTCAGTTCAATTTCATCCCACTTTATATCATAATTTTAACTTTTTAATTCCACTTAGATTTCTGGAGACTCCTTCTTTTAACTTTCTTTATCTATTCTTCATCAAAACAATTTCCATCAAATTCATTCTATATTTTCTCTGCTTCTTTTAATTTTATCCATCTTTGCTATCTCATGTGCATGAGAAGCAGGGGAGGGGTGCAATATTACAAGGGGGTAAGAAAGCATGAGAGGCACCATGAATGCAGGGAAGATGTGAAGTGGTGTGCAAGGATACACAGAGGTTTGTGAGCAGCGCAGCATGGGTTGACGAAGTATGAGAGGCACAAGTCAAGGTGGAAGGTGCACAGATTGTGAGGGCATGTGAGAGAAGTGTACCATGTGAGTCAGGGAGGGAGGGAGATGTGTGAGAGATACCAAGTGGCTCAGAAAAGGTGCATGGGGTGCACAACAGACACATCGCAGAGCATGGAGATTGTGTGAGGGTGCACAAGAGTCATGGCACATTTCAGGCATGGTGTAGGGGGGTGTGAGTGGCCAAAGCAATGTGAATGCAGAAGGGCTGATGGAGGATGCACGTGTGTGGGAGATTTGTAATCTTCCCTGCTGACTTGCCCATTGATTTTCTGGGATGCTTGACAAGCAGTTGTAAGTGCCAATCAAGATCATGATCACATGACCATGGGGTGTTAGAATGGCTGGAACTCCAAGGACCACCCTTTGTATAGCACTATCATAACTTGGAACTGTAAATAATAAGAAAAAAAGCAAAGCTGTTCACAGAACATTAATTGTTCGTAGACCAATACAGGAGAGAGTAACTGTTTCCTCATAAAAGAAAATAAAACTTAAAATGACAGTAATACAGAAATACAAAATGGGGCAGGACAGCATCTGAATCAAGAGAAAATTTGTTACTAGGAGAGTGCACTACTTTATGAGTATAGCAGCATCTTAACGCAGATGCATGTTTTCCAGGCTACACACAACTACACCTATGATCCTGGGAAAAGGCATGCTTGATTAAGTGTTTTTGACAGGTACTATATCTATAACTATGTATCCTCAGATCCACATTTCTCCTTTTGAATTCAAAGCACTACATAGCCCTACTGCAAAAATAAATAAATTATTGATTAAATTTATTGTAAGGTGGCTCTGAGCAGCTTACAGATTATAAAACAAGTAAAAAAATAATTAAAACATTAAAACATTAAAACTACACAGATTAAGGTTTTAAAATAGACTAGAAAATGATTCTGTTCTCCCTAAAATGAGTAATTGTTGAAATACCTGCTTTTCTTCCCCTCAAGAATATTTCTTAAATGATAAGAATTACGGGAGACAAGAAGACACATAGCATTTCCAGAGCAACTGTCATTAAAAGGTGTTCAGAACAAAGCATACTAGTGATAAGGAACAGCATGCTGTATTTTATTATTTACATTTCAATTAACTACATTCCAAAGGCTTAAGATGAGCAATACTAATATATAAGAGCTGTGCAAATAATTTTAAATATATGCTTTATGTTATATGAGAATGTAAGCCCCGCTTTTCTCTTCAATCATTAAAGCATCCATGTCTTTTCCAAGTTTCACACAATTGTTTCAAAAGCTGCTTCCAACTATTCTAAATGTGTATATATACATATCATTCTGGGAAGCAAAATATCTGTTCATCCATACATGCACAAACAGGAAGACACAGTAATTTCCACCCCTTCAGGATGCTTGTTCTGAATACATAAAAAAGTAAAACTAACATGCCAAGAAAAATATGCACCTCTCAGTTATTTCCTTATAATACTATAATACTATTCATTCTTTCTTTTAATACTATCAGTCACACTAAGTATAATACCTTTCCTTTTAAAGATTACTATGGTTACTATGGTAGCTGACTTATTTTATTATTGATAAGATCAACACAAACTTTTGAAAAAGAAATCCCGTTTTCAGATTAAAACTATATCATAATTCATGTTGCCAGATGGACTTGCTTTATGTCTCCTAAGAATCTGCACGATGAAGAAAAAAGCTTTATTCTGTGCTCACTAAATAACTTATACAAATATTTTCTGTAATCTATGTTCTGACAGAACAAATTTTGAAACATTTTGCATATTCTGTTATAATAAACAACTGAAGTTTTAAACAAGCCTTTTAATCTCTTTTCATTCTACAGCTATGAAAGTGCAAGTATTGAGAAGACAGTTGGGTAGACTGTCTTATAGAAAAATGTACCGAAAACCTACTCAAAGGGATTTTTTTAAAAAAAATGTTTACGCCTTTTTAAAATTGCCATTACTACAATGAGAACAGTTAGCATGCTTTTTGCAACCTGAATGTCTTGCAGATCTAAGTCCAGCAAAGTTGCATCAGCACAGATTCTTTTCAACAACTTCAGATTCCCTTTAACAAATTATCACAGCACACACATAATGAAATAACAACAAAATTATACTTTTCTGGCTCTTGGCTCAAGTTTCTTTCTAATCCACATGTACAGTATACTTTTTCCATTTAGTAGTCTTGCTGCAAAAGCTCAAAAACTCTACATAATGTTTATATATAACAACCTAAAACATCAGCAGTATAACATTACACTGCACATGCATGGTGCACACATTTGAATTTGGCACAATATATACAGGAACAACATTACAATTCATGAATTCTCACTTATCCACAATGAAGAATTTTAATAATTTTTTTTAAATATTACTGAGCAATCAGGCACTAATTACAACTAAAATGGTTCTGATTCCCAGGTTAGTTATAGTTCCATAAATCTGTGGACCTGATAGTTTGGCTATATCTAAGCTAAAATGGATATTTATTTGGGAGACAAAGTGATATTGTTTGTGTGGAAGGAGACAATGATCCATATCCTCCTCAAGTACTCCCTTCCCTTTTTAAAGGTTGTTGAGAAGATGGCAAACTAGCAATTACAGAAAGCTTTATAGTAGTTGAAATAGATATTCTACCCTCTTTCCCACTGCAGTTAATCCTCAATACAGGATTGAGACTGCATTGGTTATTTGGCAGGAAAATATACCCCAGACCAAGCAGAAAATGTGGTCAAAGTTTTGACTGGTGCTAAGAGGTTTCTAGAATCTAGCTGAGGACTGTCACTTTGACAGACAGTTAAAATTATGATGTATTGTTTTATTTAGGATTTAATTATTGATGCAGTTCTGGAAGTTTTTAAGAAGAGACTGGACAGCCATTTGTCTGAAATGGTATAGGGTTTCCTTCCTGAGCAGGTGGTTGGACTCGATGACCTCCAAGGTCCCTTCCAACTTTTATTATTATTATTATTATTATTATTATTATTATTATTATTATTATATGTCCTCATATGGTGTCCTTTTCATGATGCCCCAAGGTATGCTCTGTTCTCTCCAACGATTTTCAAATATGAGGGCCATAAATTTTATGTTTATTACTTTTTAAGGCAGGCTAGCCCCACACATAAAGTGGCCAAATATCTTCACCGAGTTATGCAACCTAATTAGATATGTCATTTTATTGTCCAATTGTTTTTTTTCTTTTCCCAATAATAAATTATTGTGTCAAACTATTTCTATTTTTTACTGTAAAGGCTGGCCAAAGATTATAATAAAGGGATTTGATTTGACCACATCACTTAGCAATGGCAATCCTAGCACTACTTGCCATTGTAATCTGAGGACTGTAGTTTGTCACCTGGACTGCTAGATGACATGGTTGCCTTAACTGATTCTCTATCATTCTCATCTCTGCTCTTCAATTATCCCAAACCAGGAGTGACAGATGGAATAGGGACCTGTTTATTGGGTAATACACTTTCCAGGTCATAGAGTCTGAAAATTTGGGGGGGGGGGAATTTGAGGGAGGGACACAGTCATAGACATCAGAATGAATCTTTAATCCTGAACTTAGAACTTCAGAACAATTATTCTGACTTCACAATATTTGGCATGCTCAAGTGTTCCAAGTGAATAAATGTTTAACAATAAATCAGTATCCTCATGTCATTTTGCAGAAGGTATATTAACTATTTCATTTAAAATTGGATAGCTTATGTGATAGGTTTTTATATTAAATTATTAGCCTTTTTTAACATTATACCCAAGGTTCTTTAACAGATGGTAATAGTTCCCTACTTTTTAATGTGGCAGATGGTTATATGGCTTACTAATGTGTGCTAGCATTGTGGAGTGAGGAAAAGTATATACAATATACAATTTCATGGTTATTTTTTCTTGGTAAATAATGACTAAAACCTGTCCATTGTTTTCAAGGTTGAATTTTCTAAGCTTTTTTATTATTTGTAATAAATACTGTATTTTGGCACATAATTTTATATTTGGCATAAGAGAGATAGCAAAGAAAATGAGAGCCTAGAAAAGTACCGTATTTTTCGGCGTATAAGACGACTTGGCGTATAAGACGACCCCTGACTTCGGAGAAGATTTGCATGGTTAGAAACTTGTCTTATATGTCGGAAAATACCGTATTTTCCGGCGTATAGGACGACTCGGCGTTTAAGATGACTCCCGACTTCAGAGATTTGCATGGTTTAGAAAGTCGTCTTGTATGCCAGAAAATACAGTACTGTAACATTTATTTAAGAACATCTGTTACATAATGAAAAACAGGGGATTAAATGGTAAACCAGAATGGTAAGGAATTCAGGTTTACCAAGAAGCTTAAGTCCTGTTATCGCCACAAGTTAAACAAAGCCAATTGGAACTGTGTGTATTTTGTTTAGATTCCTATTCACCTGAAGAATTCAGGTTTGATACTTTCCCAGGAAATTGGAACCATAAGACAAAACCTTTAAGTTATATTACTGTCTTGTTCACAGTAAGTAGCCAAAACTCTATGCACATCTGGTGACCTCTACATGTTTTTAACTTCAGTTTCAATCAGCTTCAATCATTATGGTTAAGACGAAGGAAGTGTAAAAGCTGTATTCCTGTAATTTACCTTACTCTTGCATAAAGCAAATTAGGCAGACAAATGAGGGTTGATTTAACTGCTCTGAAGAAAGCATAAGAACAAATAACTTCAAATATTAAGAAATATTTTAAAACTTATTTAATAAGTAAACTGACTGGTAGAAAAGATTGTAAGCATATGTTGAGAATGGCAATTAATAAAGTTAAATGATAAGACTGTTTTGTTGTAAATGTTAGTAGTAAATTTAGATGGCAGGTAAATCAGACTTATAAGTTTAGAATTTTATGGTTATATGTTATAGTGTACATTTTTTTACTGTAACTGTACATGTATCATGATGTATATTGATATTGTTTTTGTATAATTTTAACTTGTTAACTTTATTAAGGTTGGATTACTTCCATATGTGGAGCACACTGAAGATAAGATTGTTTAATCATAAGGACTGTGCAGCACTTTGGATTTAAAGGCAAAGTGGTGCTCCAGACCATGTAGATATACTCCTATAGTACCTACAATTATATCTTTTTAAAAGATTCTTTTATCCCATCTTTATTAATTTATAAACAACTCAAGGCAGAGAAAGTATATAATACTCCTTCCTCTCCTATTTTCCCTACAACAACAGTGACTGCCTGAAAAAGAGTGACTGGCCAAAGTCACCAACCTGCTAAGAGTTTCTAGGCCAGCAACTTAATCTCAAAGAGCACCAAGGATCTTCATTTCAACCCTGAGCTACAAATATTCTCCTTTTATTTGGAACTTAACCTCTACACTAAACTAAATTATACCTAAGATCCACAGCTGTAATAAATCCCAGGAAAAATCTTGTTTGGTTCAAGGAAGTACAAATAAAGGTGTCTATTTAGCTGAAAAATCAATTAACAGACATTTCTTAAAAGAGAAGAAATTGAAAGTTTCCTTAACTAGATACAAGTTTTAATTGGCTCAGAATTATAGTTGATTCCAAATATTATGGCTTGTTTACCGCATCAGATGATATAAACCAGGCCTCTATGTCTTTAAAAAAACATGATTAAGACAAACCAGTGGTTTATTGGGATGGATTAAGTCAGTCATTTTTGAGAACTTAACTTTTATTTTTTAAAAATTAATTCAGCTCTTTAAAAGACATTTTCTAAATTCAATAGATAGGGATATCCTAGCATTCATTAATGCAACTCATGGAAGTCAGAATCTGTAGCAACAGAGCTACTGATTATGAAGATTCTTCTTCACTAATGCCTTCTGTAAATACTTCAACTCTACACTGTACCGCATGATCACTTTTCAAAAACCAAGATGCCAGTACAATAAATATTATATCTCTTAAAAAGAACAGTAAACCAAATTAAGCAAATGATTAATACAAATATACCACTACTGCAAACTCAATAATCTGTCTTTTAATAAACAGCTATAACAGCGGTTCTCAACCTATGGGTCGCGACCCCATTTGGGGTCGATCGACCATTTTACGGGGGTCGTCAAACAATGTGATCCGCCATTTCCCCCCCTCAGGGGGTGGCACGGCGCATGCGCACTGCGCATGGGGGGCGGCGCGCATGCGCGCCGCACCACGCATGCGCAGCACGTTTGTGTGACGGGGGTCGCCGTCACACAAACGTTGAGAAACGCTGAGCTATAAGAACTGTTGAGACCAAACCCCAACTAAATTCAAGAAGTTACCTGAATGAAAATCAAAATAAAACAAGTAATGAGCAATATTAGCTCAGACCTAAAGTTTGGCCTCTCTTTAAGAACCTACTTCTGCATCTTCCAACATGCCAGCTGATGACCCTGTTCACAGAACAAATCTAACCATGTCAGGGAGGAGTCAGAACACTTTAGTTAAGTGATTCCAGTAGCTAACCATTAGGGAGCAATTTTAATTTATAACAGCTCAGATGTTTGGGACAAAATTGACTCTCACAGTCAAGTGTAATCTCCAAACTCTCCCTCTGAATTTGAAATAAAGTCATAGAAAGTATCCCTTCAAACTTGAGATAAAACCATAGAAAGAACCCCAAAAAAGAATTTTCTTTAGGAATGCTATCTTTTTTTTACTCCCCTCTCCTACCTCCAGCCATAAGGGGAAATAAAAAAGGAGCACAAAGGAATGGAGGTACGTAACCCCACCGCATGGCCCTAGCTTCTCTATTATATTGATGCTGATCCTAATCACATTACCATAAATTATTATGTTTCCTCCAAAGAGGAATAAAATAGAAGGGTAGACAGTGATATTTTCCCAACCTCCTTTGTGGCATCTGGAAGTTTTTGTTTTTTAATGGCTGCTTTCTAACAGATTGCATCCTTGGAAATCATATATTTTACGCAGATGTAGAGATGAGTCAGTTAACCAGGAAGTAATTTAAGCTGCATGTTCAATAAAAATAAAGTTGCACTGTAGTCAAGTACCTGAATCAATTTTGGTAATATATTCTAAGCTTATGTTACCAGGTTATAAAAGTCTTTTCAATAAAAAGTAGTTTTAAACTGAGAATTTCTGAAAAGAAAATGATAATTATGATGTAGTATATAATGTAGTTGCCCATTGGAATGGGATGGGGTAATGAATTCAGTGAAATTAAATAAAAAGATTGAGTTCTGAAATATCCAGACAAATCAAACTTGTTATGAATTGTGCAATACACTGTATACAAATTCTTTAATTAATAATGCACTGACTGTAATGGGCACTAAATACAATAATATCAATATTACTGTTATAAATTACATAGGATTTCTTCCCCAACAAACATTTTATAACAATATAACACAATCATAAAGCTAGAAAGAAACTTCTGTTTCAAAGATAGCAGCATAAATTTGAATTTTCTTTTGCTTTGGCACTAGCTCCCCCTCCAGACCAACTTACACTGTAATTACTTTTTTCATTATAAATACCACAGTAGCCACAAATCCACATTTTCTTTCATGTCTTGGGATGATTCAGTCTCAAAAAATAATATATCTAAAAAGAAATCATTTATATTATCCTTATTTCCAAAACACCAAAATGTACTCTCACACTCATATGTTTGTTCTAATAATAAACAATTTTCTTTCAAACTGGAGAAACACCTGCTATATTCAATTATATGTACATTAATTAGCTGCCCTATAATCCTATAGCATTCCTACATTGTCAAGGGGTCTTTGACCATTTTATGACACCTTTTTTGACAGCCTAAGTGGCTATTGACCAATGTTAATAAAAACTCATCACTTTATATATATTTATTATGTAGCTCACACAACAACCTCCTAAAATAAACATTGCAAGAATTTATTATATAGTATTTTATATTGAACTTGAAACAAAACTCCATCTTACTCTAGTTTAGAAGACTCAGGGGAATGGATGGCATAAATATTCCAAATAAATACATTGAATCTGCAGTCCTATACTGTACATACTTACCTGGACATAAATTCCAGAGAAATCAATGAAAATTACGTCTGAAAGAGGGAAAGGAGGTTTTCCTTTGTCTTTACAGTATTCAAGTATATATATCTGCAGAATTCAAATATGAAGTTAAAATAGATTTAAGCATGCATAAACAAAACTGTTATTCAAAGTTAAACCTACCATATACTAAATTAATGGATAACATGTTTCTTATAAAGTTATAAGATCTCTTTTATCAGCAACTATAGAAATGATCTATAACTATCTACTTTTAATAAATTTAAAATGTGTTATTTTTATAATCAATATAATTTTGGAATGACGTGGCAACAGTCTTGAAGGCATATTCTTTCAAGATTAATTGCCATCCTTTTAGCTTATACATACAAGATGCTGAAGTCTAAATATTTTTAAAACATGGATATATAAGACATAAAATTATTAATTTCTATAAGAAATACCAGTAATTGTTATTAACATTAATAGGCATCATTAAACCACTTAAATTTAAAAAAAACATTCCCAAACCAAATCTTACAGGTATTAATATAAATTCTAAACAGTTGCAACCTGCTCCTCAGACATACTATCAGTTTATTTTAGTGTAGATAATTGCAGTAAATTATCTTGCCAAACTATCAATGGACAAGTTTTGCATGTAAATATTTGCAGACTTAAGGTTCAAAGTGAATTACCGGTACATAAAGTGTACACTTTCATATTTACTTCTGAAGTGCTGTATTCAGATCAACAGACAACAGTGGTTTTGAAAACTTTTCTAGTTCAGTAAACCTAAAAAAGATTTGGCCTTGTAAATGTAATAGTTATGATTCTTTGATATTTTCATGCCATGATTCCCTCCACTGCAAAAAAAACCTAGTCTTACATTTAAAATACATAGCAGCAGGTTTTATTGAAAACCAATTCAGTGTATTAGGTTCACTTTGCAGATAGCACAATTTAAATCCAAAGTAAAAGACATCCAAAGACAAACAGATCTAATTACACGAAGCACACAAAAGTATCTTGTTAAGAGTTAGACCACTGAATAAAATAGGTATAATAACAATTCATCTGTGAATACTGATGAACTCAACGTAGTTTCTTAATAGGAATCACCCAAAAAGAAAACCCTGGTATCGATTATTATATCCTTTTCCCGTCATTCTGAACAGTACCCATTTCACTTTCGCTAGCCACCCACCAAGTGCATTTCCTGACTTAGGGTTTCTCTTTTTCGGGGACGCGGGAGAGAAGAAATCGGAAAAAGGGACAAGAACAAGCACCGCAGCTTTTCTTAAGGCACTTTTTCTGCACACCCAGCCTTCCCTTCCCATGCCTCCGTTGCGCGCATTTCCCTCTCCACACCCGCACAGGCAGCTGGCACACCGGCAGCCGATTGTTTCCGCTTTTTTTTTTTTTTTTCTTCACGGAGCTCGACGCGACTCTCCCGGGCGTCTCCTGTACGGATGATGCTTCAAGCTTCGGCTCTTTTTTCCCCTCTAGGCGCCGGGCTCCTGAGCCGCAGCCGCTTTCCGGGATTCAGCGCCCACATAGCAACCGTAGCGTTCCCGCTAGCGAGTCATCTACCTACCTTATCGCTCTGGCCTCAAGCGCCCCCTTTGCCTTCTCAAGGAATCCAGGCCCTGAGCTGGGCTGACAACCCTCCTTCCTCCCTGAGGATCCTGTCCCGGGAGAGCTCGGCAGCCTTGGCGGAGCCTGCACATCCCCTCTCCTATCCTGCCTTCGCTGACAAGACACACACACACACACACACACACACACACTCCCCAGCCGGCGCTTTGAATAACAGCTGCTTCTACGACAGGCCCACCACGAACAACCGGGTCGAAGCGAGAGAAAGCCACCTCAGCCCCAAGCGGAGCATCCTCTCAAGTTTCGGAAATCTCCCTTTCGGATCCCCTCGACGCGGCCTCACCTTACCTAAAATCCGCGTCGGCAACCGCGCTTCGGTCTCCGCGCCGGCGAAACTCCTGCAGTTGCCGGGGTCTGATGGAGGAGAGAGAGAAGCGGGAGGCGGCGCGCGAGGAGAGAAGGCGATGGAAGAGGGGGGGAGCGGCAAGAGGGGGGGGGCGAGAAGACGGAAGCAGGAACCCACCGCGGCTTAACGGAGCCGCCAAGAGACTGGAGCCGGGCGAGACGCTGACAGAAGACAGCGTCTGGGGGGGGGGACGGCGCGCGCAGACGCGTTCTCCCGCGCGCCCGAAAGCCTGGCGAGAGGGAAGGAAGTAATTCGAGCTAAGGAACTGTAAAGAAACGAGGGCGCGCGAGATGGGAAGGGACACCAGGCCTTGGCGCTCGTTGCCTCCAAAAGAGAATAGACCCGGGGGGGCGTGGACTAGATGCGCGTGATGGGAGGAAGGCGGCCAATGAGAGAAGAATAGTCTAAAATCTCTATGCGGGAGGAACGTTAGCTTCTCGGCCAAGGAGGCTGTAGCGAAAAAAAAAAAAAAGCTTTGGCAGCACGCATGCGTGTTATACCCCGACGTCGCTGCTGGTTTCCCTGGGGTGCCTGAACAGCTGGAGGCAACACGTGCGTTCTGGCAGTGAGCAAAGAGGCGGGGATCGCGCAGCAAACTGTTGGAAAGGATCAGGAAGCGAATTGTCGGTTCTCCCCGCTCTCCGTGCGAGAGTGAGTTGTGTCTAACCCCCTTCTAAAACTGACCAATGTTGGCAGCATCTTGCGGTGGTAACTTCTTGCGTTTAATGCAGGGTTTCTCAACTTTGGCCACTTTGAAGCGTGTGGACTTCAACTCCCAGAATTAAGGAGATCGATGCTGTGGCTTCTAAGTGGATCCCAATACAGTAGCAGATTAATCTGGAGAGGTCGGTTTTTCACGGAGTCCGGTCTAATCATTCACAAACTTAACCATCACAGCAGCACTTTGAATTGTACTTGGGATAAATGAAAGTCAGTGCGGGTGTTTCGGCTGAAATCGTGCTATATTCTCTAAATAACAATATTCCTTTATTTGTTAAATGTACAGGTGACATTAGTAAATACTGTGTCATTTCCTCTCCAACGCCAAATCGTTAAATTCAAATCACATGTTTATTCTTTGCAATCTTTGTTATATCCTTCCTGACTGTGAAAGCAACACTGTTCCTTGTTTTTTGGTCCCTGATTAGTACAGTCTTCTGACCTGAAGTGTCCAATCCCAGTACATATTAATGTGTTGATTACTAAGACCTTAGTGTTGGTTACTGCCAAGATGTCAGTCACAGTATAGAGCTTTTCCCTGTTCATGCTTCTTACATTGCATGTTCTCACTATAATTCTGTCCTTGCATCAAAATCAACAAATATCCCAAAGGCTTTAATGTGACTGCATCATAAACATCATTAGTACTCTAAAAGATCCTCAGCAATTTCTCAGTAGTATGTTGATTGGCATCAAGGCACCAAGTTAGAAAGCGGAGGACCATGACTTCTGCCTTGACTATGAAAGCCAGCTAGGTATCTTTGAGCCAGTCGCTCTGTCTCAGTCCAACTCACTTCTCAGATTTGTTGTTGTGGGGAAAATAGGTAGAGAAAGACATGTTGGATATGTTCACCACTTTGAATTATTTGTAAAAATTAGATGGGGTACAAATAAATAAATAAATGTCCTTCACTTTCTTTATCTTACCTATCCATCTGGTCCCAACTACTCAATTGTCTGCAGAGTTAACAAAGTTACAAAGATAGGCAAGCATGTAATTTTGGTTTCTCTCATTTTTTTCCAATCTATAATTTGCCCTGTTTGTATATCTGTTTGAGAGTTTTATGCAATTTGGACACATTTCTCCTATTAACACACATTATAGGTCAATGGTTCCTAATAGCTGTAATTCTTGTTGTTGTTATTATTATTATTATTCATTGTTTATTTTTCTATATCTTCCGTTCATGCTTTTCTTCCTTTTTATTGTTGTAAGTTGCCTCGAGTAACCCCACAGCGAGATAGGAGTCAAATAAATTTAATTAATTAATTAATTAATTCTGTTTTTCCTTTTTCCGTGAGCATGCTAAAATGAATTTTTAAAACCTTTAAAGCAGGGGTGTCAAACTCAATTTCATTGAGAGCCGCATAGCATTGCGGTTGCCCTTGGGGGGGCAGGGGGATGTGGCTTACTGGGTGGGCATGGCCAGCTCTACATAATTCACGTCAAGGGGGCCTGTGGGGGCCTGGGCAGGAGTGGGACAAATCTGAGGGTCTCTGGCAGAAGAGGGTGGGACCAGGGCAAGTGCCAAGGCATGGTCCACAGAGGAGTCTCACTGTTCCTCTCAGGCCATGCGGGGGCGGTGCTGGATGGTGGTGCCACCACAAAATTGTACATTAGCTCCCGGCTGGCCTGGGCCAGGACCAAGGCAGCGGGGGCCGTTCCCTCACTGTTTCCAGGATGGCTTCGCAGGCCACATGAAATCACTTTGCAGGCTGCATCTGGCCCCCGGGCCTTGTGTTTGACATGTCTGCTTTAAAGCATAAACAATGAAGCTTAACTGCATAATGGCTCACGTTTATTAAGAAAGTGCAAATTTGGGAAGCTAATATGAAAAAGAAAACAACTAAATATTCTCCCATCCTACTCCAGCTGTAATGGAATGACCTTGGGGAAAGGGAGAAAAAAATGCTGCCCAGGAAACAACCAGACAAGAGGGGCAGGAGCCCCCATGGCTTAAGGGTCGGAGAAAGAAATGTAGGAAAAACCCACCTAATGGATCAAGCAGTTAACAGTTAACGCTGACAGCAGGAAGTTGTACTTTCTCACCTGCAAGTTTCTAAAAGTGGCAGCAGGAAGTTGTACTTTTTCAATTTCAAATTTCTGTTAATGTAACCTAAAAGTAGAATTAGTTTGTCTTGTCGTGTTTCCTCTTTGATTTACCTGGGAGGGCTGAGATCACTTAAAATTCTATCAAAATATAATTTATACAGTATGTCTTCTGTATGATTCAACACACAAAAATAATACTGCCCTATCTTCTTTAATATTTTTCAAGATTTTATCCATGTTAGAATTTTAGAAGCAGAAAATTAAGGACCACCTTCACCAGCCCTCCTCCCACTCTGAGATTAGATTGCTAGAAAAGTCTTGGTGATGCCTTGGTTCTGAAGTATCTTCCCAAGGTGGTTTGTGTCATCTTTACTTTATATTCTGTTTAGCAACAACCAACTTCTTCTTGGTTTGGTTTGATTGTAATTTCCCTGGCACGTTCCCATTATGACTAGGTTTTATCTTGCTTGTATTTTGCTATTTCACTTTGTTCTAAATGAGTTTAAAACTTTTTCTGTTTCTTGGTTTTATTAGCAGAAAGGCAGAAATAATGAAGGGTGTTTTTGCTGTTAATGGACTAGAAACTGACTAGTTCTAATAAAATACTTTACAGGTTGACTTTTCTTATGCATCTATATAAATGTCTGACAGTTATCTTCTAAACAAATTGTTCAGACAATTTCAATCAAACAAAACAAATGAAACCAGGTAAAAGCTGGAATACTGACATTAAAGGACAATTTCCTGAGTCTTTTCTCACTGTGAGCTGCCATTTTTAATTTCTTGCCTACTCACGGCTCAGTCCATAGGATACCATGGGATCCTGTTATTCAGTCAGCAGATAGCTTCTCCATATTCCAATGGCACTAAGTCGTTTTGTTATAGATCAGAAAAAATATAAAAGTTTGCTTTCTGCTCTGATTATAAAGTTGTTTTTATGTTTCAGATATTCCAAAAAAGAAATGCTGGAGATGTTTGAGGCTCTATGTATTAATGTAAAACCAAACAGACAAACATATAAGACATGGGTAATCTTAGCTGCAGGAATCACCACCTGCAATTACAGTAAAGACTCTGGGGTGAAATCATATCACTCAAGGGAAGTGCATCTGCCTTAAGTTACTATTTATTTTCCCAATGCAAAATCAAGTTATTAAATCAAAGAGCCAAAGGCTGCTTTAAGAAGATAATCAAGTTATTTGAAAAATACATTTTGTTATTCCTTCATACTGTATGTATGGGTATCTGAAAGGGACAGAATTCAATGAAAGGCTAAAATTCACTATGTAAAATATGTGTTATAAAACTATTATTGAGCACATGAGTTATGTGAAACCCCCCAAAGTAATTCATCATGGGGATATTGTATATTACCAATATATCTGTAAGCTAATGATGAGCATCAGTGGCTGGAGCCATTATTAAAATTCAGCACTTTCTAGCTTATTCCTTATTTTGTTTCAATTTACAGAGTTTGCTAACATATAATTAAATCCTTACTATATAAAAAGATTTGTCCTACTATTTCCACAGCTGAAAAATAGTGTAGCGAATGAATCTTCCATTTTATTGTCTGAATATGTTTGATCTGGGAATTGTCAGGGCTGGATCATCACGCACAATCTGATATGAGCCAAGTCAAGAACATGAGCCATAGGTTGAATTATTCTGGCTAATTATCCTGGCTAAGAAAAAACAATCAAAGAATAAGCATTCTAATTTGTATTACTCAAAAGTTAACACAAAGGTATGGAATGATTATGCCTCGTATCCTGAAACTTTTTGTAGGATGGGGTACTGGCTTCTGGTACAGAATAAATTTAAAAATGTATGATTTTTTTCCCCTTTTCTGGTACTAATGGGATGACCCATTGTACCACAACTGTAGCTAAGAATGTTGTGCTATTGATTCAGATAAGATTATTTATTTAAAAATTACAGAATACATCATGTGTGCACTTTCCTGTGCTCTTGGTGTTCGGCCCATGACTCTGGTTTCACTATTGATAAAGTATATTTCTCAGTATTCCTCTTCTGGCATTAGGTTTTTTTAGCTTCAGCATCTGCCTATAAATTTGCTTGTTAAACATTTAAACCAGGAAGATTTTAGTTAAGTCAACACCTTTATTTGATTTAGTTTTCTATTATTTTATTTCTTTTGGCTTAACTATAGTTTTATTGTTCGCTATCTTGTATATTTTAAGTTAAACCATTTTATGATACCTGGGTTGACATAAATGCCATTATATTACCTATAAAATCCAAGAAGCTAATAAAATAAGCATTAAGGCCCATTTCAAGAAGGATGAAAGAAGGAATCTTTATCATAAAAGTAACTTGGTACCCAACATGATAAGAAATTAAGAAAACTAGAGTTGTAGTCTGGTATAGATATAGACACATCTAAAATTCTTTAAAGCAGCCACATATTCCTTTGGGATTGTATAGGAAAATATGGAGATGCTTTCAAGAGTTGTAAACAGGTGCTAGATTTGTGTCTCCGCTCTGAAACACCTTTTGGCATGGAATATGAAATGCTATATATTCTAAAAAATACACAATAGAAAGGGGACAAAGAAAGAATGATTGAAGTTACATTTTTTGCTAAAGTTGCTCACAAAGATACTCTTAATTATGAAGACTGAAACTGAGAAAGAGAAGCTGTTCATCTCCAATTATTAGACTACGCATCCCTTTATTAATTATCCCTGACAATTGATTATGCTCTCAGGGGCTGATCAACATTGTAGCCTGGCAGTACAATATCCATCAGCCCATAGATACAACTAAAAGATCTAGTCTTTACCTGAAATGGTTCTAGATGTGTGAAAATTAGGCATAGAGACCATGCAAAAGCAGCAGTTACCCATTATATCCTTTTGTTTGTTTTAAAGATATATTAATTTTATGACTCCAGTTAAGGAAATTTAGATAATAACAGCAGGATGCTGAAAACTTTTATTACCTTGTGTTTTTGTATGCAACTCTGTTCTTTTATTTCAGATGGTACTGTAGTGCCTACTTATGTCTACATGAGGAGGAAGCATAGAGTGTTGATAGCTAGGATGCATGCCAAGAGAAATCACTGGAATCTATGCTATCTAAAACTGTTTACACTTTTTGTAAATGCTTGCACATTCAAGACAAAACTAGTCTTCGTAACTGTATCTCTCCTGCCAAAATTGCCCTTGTTGCACCTCCTTAATCTTCCTTTGCTTGTGTTAATTTCTCTGTGTTTACGTTCACATCAGGAGCTGGCAACCATTTTGGCAAACATTCTGCAAGTGAAACTCAAAATACATGAAGTAGCTACCCTAGTATAGACTACTGTAAATGGCACAAATTCTTCCTCAGCATGCTTTGGAGAATTGTTGAGACAAAATTGTGCACAGTATTACAACGGCAAGACCCCAAACTGATTATATGTAATAGCCAGGTCTACAAGAATGATAAATATTGGACCCAAATTCTGTTCTAAGTATAGCCACAAAGCTTACTAAGGCTTACTTAAAGGGAAAAGGTGCATCTTATCATTCCCAATCTATTCTCTCTAGCAATAATGATGTATGACTTTTGCTTATTTTGAAAGCTTCCTTCTCATAATTCACCTTCACTTTTTTTACTTGTTTCTAGTAGGCACTGTGGTTTGGAAGATTTGTTTTTAGTTTTTGTTTTTTTTTTTAATTAAAAAGTCCATGTAACTGTAAGGGCCATAAAGTTGTTTTTTTAAATCAGCATAATTATTTTTCTCCTTACTGTATTGCAGCTGTTTAGATGTAAATACAGAGATTCATACACAGAATAACCACAGATGTACAGAGATGTACATAACTTTGGATTTTGGACAGAGATGGTGGAGATGGTTACCAGCATCAAATTCCTGGGTGTGCAGCTAATGAGTAGGCTGGCTTGGTCGCTCAGCAGTGAGAAACTGGTGAAGTGGGCACAGCAGTGCTTGCATTTTCTGCGTCACATGAGAAAAGTACATCTTCCTTCCCCTGTCCTGACCACTTTCTACAGGGTGACGATCGAGAGTATCCTGTCATACAGCATCACAGTCTGGTTTGGAAGCATCACTGCTTCAAACAGGAAGGCGGTGCAGAGAGTGGTGAGGATGGGCGAAAAGATCATTGGCAGTTCCCTCCCTCCCAACCAGGACATAGCACAGAAGTGCTTAAGCAGGTCCGTAAAATTATCTGGGACATTACACATCCTCTTTAAGACCTGTTTTCCTTGTTACCTTCTGGGAGGAGGCTTCGTGGTATCCATAGCAGAACATCCAGATTCAGCCATAGTTTCATTCCATACAGCATTAACCTTGTGAACTCTCAAGCTTCCTCCTTCCATTATATATTCAAGATGGACAGTATTTAATATTTATTTGCTATGTATATGTAGGGGTGTGGGTCTATACATATGTTGTACATAGTATGTTTAGGTGTGTGTCATGTATGTGTTTCACTTGAGAGCGGGCAACTAAATTTCATTTTTGATGTGTACCATTGTGCCCACAGTAAAAAAATGACAATAAAGGTTATCTTATCTTATCTTATCTTATCTATCTTATCTAGAATGCAAAAATAGGAACTAACAAAGGAGTTAGAAAAGAAGGATAGGTAGAATGCTTATCATTTAATAATAAACATGTTTATTGTTTACAGTTAGTATTACTGTGTCATAAGCTAGACAGTAAAGGATATACAGCATTACTACAACTGCAATTAAAAATAAACAATTAGGCAATTACTGTATATGGTATATAAAATGTAACAATCAGATAAATCAGGGGCTTAATAAAAGAATAAAGACTGGCAAATTCCCTTCCTACAAAACAGTCACTTGCAATTGGTGAAAAGCTCAAACAGCATGCAACCTATATTGATTCTTCTGACAAAAAGATTAATCCTGCATGTTCAGAACTGCAACTTTCCAATTTGTAATATACTAGGCAGGATGGTGGGCCCTTGATTTCTAATACAGGTAGACCTCAGCTTACGACCAAAATTGGGACCAGAAATTAATGATCGCAGTGCTTTGCTTAATAACCATGGCAAAAAGGGTGTGAAATCAAGAGGTCGTTAAGTGAATCACACTTGATTTCACACCCTTTTTTGCCATGGTTATTAAGCAAAGCACTGCGATCATTAAGTGAATCAAGCAGTTGTTAAGTGAATCCAGCTTCCCACCATTGTGTTTGCTCATTAGAAGCTGGCTGGGAAGGTCACAGTGACCCCGAGATATTGTAACCATCATAAATGCATGCCAGTTACCATGCACCCAAATTTTGGCCACGTTACCATTGAGATACTCCAATGGTTATAAGCGTAAGGACTGATCATAAGTCACTTTTTTCAGTGCCGTCAAAATTTTGAACATTTGCTAAAGGAATGGTTGTATGTCAATGACTACCTGTACAAGATTTTATCAGCATATGTAATAAGGACCTGTTGCATGTTTGATTGTTATCAGTAGAAAATACATTCTTCTCCCCTTCGTGTGACTCTATGAAGAACTGATGAAAACTCTGTGAGATATGCTGGCATGTAAAATAAAATCAACAAAACACAGTGAGTAGGAATACTTTGTACTGCTGAAGAATAGTGTCACTAAGTAATTATGAAGAGAAGGATGAATAAAAGATATTGAGAAGGCCAAGTGCACATGAGCTCTGCATCAGATTGTTGCAGCAATAACTTGTAGCCAAGATGTGTTTATTATGTGGTATATTGGCATTCTTCCGAGTTACAACCCAAGGGTGTGTCTGTGACTGGAAACTCATCATTCTTTATCACTCAGAGTTGTCATTCTTAATGTTTCATTACCTAAACAAAGAAACAAAATGACTATAGAAAGACAAAAAAGCAGTGGGAGCTGAAGTGAATTCCAACTTCCTATCATCTTCCCCATTGAATTTCCTTGTGGGACACACAGAGCATTTGAAACCTTCCTTCCTTTCTCTCTCCCTCTTTCCTCTTTCTTTCCTTCCACACGCCCGCCCTAGAATTCCTCCCTCCTGAGAATTCTCTTATTTATTTTGCATGTGGAAAGTCTGTAGGGAGAAAATCGGTGAGAAAGCAGCAGGAAGTTACAAATTCAAAGTCAGCAGGCAGTTAAGTGGCTGCTGCTAGGTGGAAGAGGGAGTGAGGGGATACATGAGAGGTGCATGGTTTTAGAAGGGTGTGTGGGTGGCACTAGAAATACGTGGGTCAGGGAGGGCACAAAGGTCGGTGGCTTAGGTCAGGAAGGGTACCTGGGGGTGCATGTTCTGCATGGGTCAGGGGGGCAAAGAGGGGGCCAGTGCAGGACAAGAAGGTACCTAGGGGTCATGGGGGTGTATGAGATGCCACACAGGATATGTGGGACGCATAGGGGGCAAGGCAAGTAAAGAGTGTGTGGGTGAGAGGTTCCACACCAGTCAGGAATGGGATATGGGAGACATGATGTGGTTGGGAGGAGTGCATGAGGATGCTTCAGAGTGTGCAAGCGGTGCCATGCAAGTAGGGAAGCATGTGGGGAATGGATGCCCAAGAGATGCTGCACAGGTCAGGGAAGGCACACGAGTAGCACAATTTGGGGAAGACTCATAGGGAATAGCATGGGGCAGGATGGGTGCATGTGGGTTCCTTCCTCTCTGTCCCCCACTTTCCTTCCCTTTCTAGCAGGCAGCTAAGTAACTGCTGGTGGATGCAGATGGGAGCAAGGGATTGCAAAATTGCCTGGGAAACTGTCACAGAACATTAAAAATGAAGCTCACATAATCACAGCAGCAGCAGAGCAACAACCTGTAGCTCTAAAGTAGGCACAATTTCCCAAAATTTCATTCCCTTAAGTGTCAATGGTCCCAGATTTTGGACACATTCTGAAAATTAAGATACCTTGGTTCAAAAACCCTTGCTCTGTGATACACTGTTTACCCAGTTAAAGGTCATGACAAGCATTTAGTAATATATAGATTAACTGATCCTCCTAAATTGGTATCAGCCAGATGTACTAGTGCTCTTTCAGTCATGAGGTTTTAAGAGTTCAATCCCACGATTCTGAGACAACTAGTTTGGGGAAGTCAGGATAATCCCATCTAATTTAGCAAGAAAAAATAGACTTATGGAAGTTTGCATTGTTATTAACAAATCATGGCACTACTATTGCTGTCTCTGAGCACACATGCAAAAAATCTTGGCTTCAGTCCTAGCCTGAAGATTTCACTTGGTCTATTATCTAAACTGTTTCCATCAAGTTCTTAAAATTGTGATGATCTAATTCATGTGTACACATAGATTGTAGAGACTCTGTGTAGAGAGTGTTTCACTATTCACTGAAAATGTGAATGCTGACTTGCACAAGGCACTGTAGCCCTTTAACATTCAAGTTCTGATGATTCTTCTGCCATTCAGGGTTAACCCGAAAGATGGCACTTTTAGTACTTCCCTCAGAGCTTTTATGAATAGATAAATAATATTTTATGAATAGTACATTTATAATTGCATAAATAGCTTATTTCATTACTTTGCTGCAGACTATGCATGCATGTTAGCCCTTTCACACAAGACAATAAAAGAGCACATAGCATTCTAATCATTATATAATAGCAAAAGCACTTAGACTTATATACCACTTCACAGTGCTTTACAGCCCTCTCTAAGCAGTTTACAGAGTCAGCGTATTGCCCCCAACAATCTGGGTCCTCATTTTACCGACCTCGGAAGAATGGAAGGTTGCGTCAACCTTGAGCCGGTGAAACTCAAACTGCCAAACTGCTGGCAGCCGGCAGTCAGTAGAAGTAGCCTGCAGTATTGCTTTCTAACCACTGTGCCACCAGGGCTCTTTCAGGCCATACAGCATTTGCTTGAGTAGGCACTGAAATATTTTTTTATTAATTTTATTTATTATAAAATAACATTTTATTATTGAGTCACCTGCCCTTTAATACAATCTAGCAGTGGAGTCATCAAAAGACTTCCCTGCTATCTTGACGAGGAGAATAGTAAGTCCAGCTTCTTTTAGTGCATGGTTATTACCATTCCTTGACCAAAGAGAGGATTCCATATCAATTCCAAAATGGGTCTGGATTGATATTCAGATCCATTTTACCCAGCAATAGTGGCACAGTGGTTAGAATGCAGTATTGCAGGTTAATTCTGCTGACTACCAACTGCCAGCATTTCCACAGTTGGATCCTGACCAACTCAAGGTTGACTCAGCCTTCCATCTTTCCGAGATTGGTAAAATGAGGACCCAAATTGTTGGGGACAATATGCCGACTCTGTAAACTGCTTAGAGAGGGCTGTAAAGCACTGTGAAGCGATATATAAGGAAGTCTATTGCTATTGCTGTTTTGGAATTTGTTCTGATTGTTGTTCGTGTGCAGTATTCTCTGATTACAGTTTTAGCTGAACAATACCCAGCAATTTTCAAAAGGAGTTCTACACGAGTGCATTTTCAAGCAGCAGAGTGATGACAGATGAAATTAAACACACTGTCATGAATGTTAAAAAAAAAATTAAACCTAATTTGCAAAGTTGTCAGAATTCTGCTCCCAGTCTGTGCAGATGACACAAAACTAAAGATGTCTGATTGCAGAACAGGAGATAATAATCCTGAAGTGCCTCCCTCTTTTGGAACTACTTCTAAGCCATTTCCTCCACTAAAACACACTTGTTACATAACCATGGTTGGAATACTTAAATATAATCATTTCAGACAAAAAGCTTTCGTGTATTCTTAGATTGCTACAATTAGTGTTACTCTAATGGAGCCTATCCCAGCCAGATACCATCTTGTTAAATTGGAAATCTCACATCTTAGAATTTCACATCTAAAGGGCTCCAGATTGATGAGGCCTTCTATGATGAAACCATTTCATATGAGCTTGGAAAAAATATGTGGTTTAAATTTTGTTGGGTTTTGCTTATGCATGACCAAATTGGATAGTTTTATAATAATAAGCATGAGGGTCTTTTGTGCATGAGCAAAAAGGTATATATGGTTGTCTTTTTTGTTCTTTATAATAACCTGGTGTAATAGACTGCAAGACAGTGATGGGTTCAAAACTATCTGGAGGTTTCACTGAAACCTTGGTTTTTGTATTCTTGTAAGAACTATATCCTCACAATTACATTATAGTATACTAATCTATTGCAATAGATGTGCAAATATCTCATGCATATTTTGGGAGTAACATTACTTTCTTTTTTTCTGTCAAGACAAAGGAATCTAAACTATTTCCAGATATTAAACCACTGTAACCTATGTCTATTCTATTTATATCTCCTATTTCCTTGAAAATTTGAGAACAAGGTTGTGTACATATTTATTACACTAGGTGAATCATAATCCTTGATGAGAACTGATGAATATGAAACTAATCATAAGCTTCACTCTAGGAATGACATTTGCAAGCTATAAGGGTGTGGTATAATCAAGCAAACCAATTTAACACATAAATGTGTTGGGTGGATCTAAAATTACTGCACACTATTATGGCACTTTTTTCTTTCACTTTTGCATTATTCTGCACTAATAAAAGCTGACAAAAGAAGCGCTACTTTTGTTATTTGACTGATGGGGATTATTAGTTACAGCAGAAGGTACTGTTAAGACAGTGTTTGTTCTGTATATTGGGTCTTGATGGCTTTGTCCAGTTTCCCCTGCTGCCCCAGTTGATTAGCGATCAGTTGAGTGATGGGCAATAACAGATCACTAGTCTTTGTTACCATCATAGAGACGGGAGAGAAGAGAAGGCTTTAAGCTCTGAACATCCACATTGTTTTGAAACCATCATGCAAATATCTTTCCTGCCTACTTCCAAACACCAAGAGAATGCAGAAGTCTCTATGAGCCAATTAGTGTTCTTTCTTAGGTGAACAATAAGTAAGCACAAACACTGAATAGTTATTCAGTGCATAGCACATTCCCTGAATTAGAAAGAAACCTAGGGATGCAAGAGTCTCCACTCCCAAAAAAGATAGGTAGGACCTCTTTTCCTAAAAATGGGGCATGGTATTTTGAGAAGGAAGAAAGGAAGGGAGGGAGGGAGGGAGGGAGGGAGGAAGGAAGGAAGGAAGGAAGGAAGGAAGGAAGGAAGGAAGGAAGGAAGGTTTTAAGTGCCCTGATATCATTCCTTTCTTACATTTAGCAATCTTTGAAGATTAAACAAGAATGTATTACTTTTGTAGCCAAGCATTTCCTTCAATCTGTCTAAGCTAATGGTTCTCAACCTTTTTAATGCCACGACCCCCAACCGGTCGTAAGTCGAGGACTACTCAACCAGTCGTAAGTCGAGGACTACTCAACTGGTGCAGCATCATTTGCAGAATGGGACTTTTGGCGGGCTCAGCAGGGCAGAGACAGCCTGGACAACTCCTATTGGCTTTTTTTTTATTATTGAAAGTTTTTAAAATTTTACAAAAAAAAAAAGATTCCCCTCCCCAAACCCTCCCAACCCACCCCAACCCTCCCCCAACCTTCCCAGAGCTGAATACAGGCTTAGTTGAAACTTAAAAGAAAAAATTTTAAACACTTGTAAACCATAAACAATTAATTACAATAATTAAACAAATTATAAAATACTTTAAGACCAATATATAAAAAGCAAAAAAGATTGTGATTACAATCATTAAACACATTATAAAATACTCTAAACATTTTCTAATGTCATACTTATATTATTTAAAATTTATCTATCATTCTTTATAAACACCCTCAAAAAAAACACACATATAAACATTACTTATAACATTGAAATTCCCTTATTCATATTTAAAGCAAAATATTCCTTTAAATGCTCCTTAGATATCTAAACATAAACTACCTATCTAAAATTTTCATTCAATCTCCATAATATCATACTTATGTTATATAAAATCTAATCTCTCTCTCTTTCTTTATCATCAAACACAAAAATAAACATATAAACGTTAATTATACCATTAAAACAAAATACTCTTTTGAATACTCCTTAAATTACTAAACTTAAACTTCTTATCTAAAATTTTCATTCAATCTCCATAATCTTCTCTCCTCTTTACCAATAACCAATTCCATCCACAGTGAACTGTAATCTATCAATGACCTGAAAACAATCTATACATTCTTTATCAATCTCTCTTATCCAAAAACCTCAAAAGAAGTGCTTGGAAATCTGCCCTTAAAGGTTGCTCCAAAAAGTTTATAGATCTTGCTTCTCCCGCAGACTCAGAAACAGATACTTGTGAGGCTTCCTTAACCTCCTTCTGTTGCTCCTTTTCTTTGCGTTTATGTGTTACACGGGTTATCCTCTGCTCCTTCATCTCAACTTGTTGAGGCCCCTCAATCTGAAATTTCCCAGTTTTCATCAATATAGGCTCTTCAGACTGCAATTCTGCCTTCTTCTCTTCCGAAGCTTTAGACATGATAGGTGGCGATATACATACCCCCAGGACCGAAGTGTAAAACTCTTTTGCTTTGGAAACAGTATTAAGTCTATAACGTGTCCCCAGATAATTCACCACCATTCCAGTCGGGACGTCGCATCTAAACAACATTCGCCTCTTTTTAAGTTCATCTGCTAAAAAAGCAAACTCCTTTCTTCTTCTTAAAATTTTAGATGGGATCTCCTTTAAAATTATAACGTCTTGTGAAGCAATCTGAAACCTCTTATTATAAAAAGCTTGTATAATTTCATTGCGCAGGGATCTTTTCCCAAAATAAATTACCACATCTCTTGGCAGATTTCTTTGCTTTGCCACCACAGAGTTAACTCTAAATGTTTTTTCAATTTCACTAAATATTTCCTCTTTTTCTCTGTCCAGAATCACAGCAAAGTCATTTGCAATCATCTGTCTCAGATCTCCTTGCAGAGACTCTCTCAAGCCTCTAATTCTTAAAGCATATTCCATTTCTCTATATTGAAGCATAAGAATCTCATCTTGAAAATTTTCCATCTCTTTTTCCATGCCTTCAAATTTTCCCTCCAACAGCTCCACTTTGTCTGTAACCTCTTCTACACGAAAGTTCAACTTTTCAAGAACAGAGGCAAATCCTTTTAAAGCCAAAACTATATCTTGCCTCAGAATCCTATTATTTTCCACTAAAATCTCTTTCACTTCTCCCCTGATTTGAGATATAGCATTTCCCATTATATCTTGCAAATCCTTTACCGTTAATAACTGTGCCAAAGGAGAGGGTGAAACTATTGATTTAGATTGTTGCACTGATGATATCACCGAAGAAGAAACCACCTTAGAAGCTGTGGGAATTACTGGACGCTTTGGAGCCATCTTAGAAAATCTTTACTCCTTCTTAAAAATTACCCAAAAAAAGGAGGGAAAGAAAAGTTAAAAAAAAAGGAAGATTAACTCCAAAAAATCAAAAACTCCTTCAAAAGGAGATCATTATAATAAAAGGAAAAAAGTTAAGAAAAAGAAGGAAAAGGAAAGAGAAAGAAAAAAATAATTAAATAGAAAAAATTCGTTCCGTTATTTTTTTTAAAGTACAAAAAACAAAGAAAATCCTTCAAAAAATAAAAAAAAAAATTAAACAGAAAGGGAAAATAATCCTCCTAAAATCCAAACCCAACATCAAAAAATCATTATAAATAATTAAATCCGTTCCATTCCATTCCAGTCATTTAAAAAAAAAAGAGAGAAACACCAAAAAACCTACCAATCGCCATTTTACTTTCCCTTTCAACAAAAGAAGAAAACAAAATAGGGAGTAAAAGTAAATCTTTAAATTCAAAATCCAGATAAGATCAGAGAAAACAAAATCCTCTACTCAGCTCTGTCCGCTTTTTAAAAAAAACTCACCAGATCACTTTAATCGCGGAGGTGGTTGCAGCGGCTTGTTTTGTCCCTAGAGACAAAGACAGCTGGGAAGCAGAGACAATCTGAACTCCGTGGGAGCACTCTTTTCACCCCCCAAAAGAAAACCCTGGGGGTGCATAAGAGGCTCTACCACTATTCAGATGATACTCTCCTCTTCCCCCTTGCCCGGGAGGGAGGTTTTGAACTGCAGAACAGCTGGTGTCTGCTGTTCATAGCGGTTCTAACACTTTCCCAGGAGGACGGCTACAAAGTAGCCACCATCGCGCGCGCAGATCCACCGGAAGAACTCCTATTGGCTTTTGAAAGCCAATAGAATTAGACTCTATTCAAGAGAGTCTATTCTATTGGCTTTCAAAAGCCAATAGAATAAAAGGAAAAGGGGAAAAAATGGCGGACTGCGTTGTTTGGCGACCCCCGGGAAGTGGTCGTTCGACCCCAAATGGGGTCCCGACCCACAAGTTGAGAACCACTGGTCTAAGCGATATGGTGTAAGAGAGGCTTCAAGAATAAGAGGATGGAACTTGGTTGATGGAAGAGCAAAAGGAAAACATTAATGTTTGTTTGATCCCAGGATATGGGACAAGGTAGGAATTCCCACTAATAAAACCTTAAACCACCCACAAGCTCTATTTAGGTAAGGGAAAAAAATTAAACATTGCCTGGTTTTGAAATGAATCAGCCCAAATGTAGAAAAAAAAAAGAACCCCCCAATTCAGCTCTAAAAAGAAAAAGGTGATGTTGAGCAGTGAGGTAGCGCTAAAATCACCTTCAAACTGACTCAACTGTTCAAAAATGCTTAGTCTTCTCATGCTTTTCATAATGACTTAAACTCAGAAAATTGGGTTAATTTTCTTAAAATTATCATTTTTGTGAGAAAGAGGTATTCTTACATTTTAGTATTCATGACTTCTCGGTGACATCTGAAAATGCCATGTACCATTCCCTGAGTATGAAAGGCTTATGATATCTATCTTCTGATACAGTTTGGTTGCATTTCCTGAAGGAAATGGAAAATTGAGTACGTTAGGTTGTAGCATTTATTTACCAATTCATATTCAAATCTCAAGTTGGGCACGTATTGTTTCAGAATACATATTGAACTCAGTTAAGCTAGTAAGTAATACTGTACAGCAGGGGTAGTCAACCTTGGCTCTTTTATGACTCGTGGACTTCAACTCCCAGAATTCCTGAGCCAGCATGGCTGGCTCAGGAATTCTTGTAGTTGAAGTCCACAAGTCATAAAAGAGCCAAGGTTGACTACCCCTGCTGTAAAGCATGGCATCAAAAACAAGTTAGTGAAGTATTTGACAAAGGAGGCTATCTTTCCTGATCTTGAAAAGATAAACATAGGTAGTTCTCGACTTACGACCACAATTGAGCCCACAATTTTTGTTGCTAAGTGAGACATTTGTTAACTGAGTTGTCCCCCCATTTTACAACCTTTCTTGCCACAGTTGTTAAGAGAATCACTGCATTTGTTAAATTAGTCATGATAGTTCAATGAATTTGGCTTCCCCGTTGACTTTGCTTATCAGACGGTCGTAAAAGGGGAATCACATGACCCCAGGACACTGCATAAATATGAGTCAGGGGAAAGGGGAAATGGGCGAGCAACACCAAAATTTTATGTGTATGTATTCATTTTACTTTATTAAAAGTATCTGATAGATAAGAATGAAAAAAAAATGTATGTTAACACGTGATAAAATATCACGGTATATTTGTTGATATGTATGGGGAGAGTTGGGAAAAATAAAAAAGTTCTTCAAGACATAAATATGAGTCAGTTGCCAAGCATCTAAATTTTGATCACATGACCATGGGGAGGCTGCAACGGTCATAAGTGTGAAAAACAATCATAAGACACTTTTTTCAGTGATATTGCAACTTCGAACAGTCCCTAAATGAATTGTCGTAAGTCAAGGACTACCTGCATATGAATGATTTTGCTCTCAGTTTAAAACTTCTCACAGAGAATATGTCATTGCTTACCAGTAAAGAAATTAGTCCTTTTCAAAGCTCCATAACATGTTTGGGGGAAAAGTTTATCTAAACTATTTGAAGAGCATTTCTTTAAAAACAAAACTAAGAACATAATTTTATTTGGATCATAGCCTCATAAAATACCACGCAGGTGAGATTTTTCAATCAATAATAACATAAAACCACAATTTAGATTTTTTGGTAATATTCATATACTGTTAATCTCTGTTTTATCTAATATTTTGGAATTATAATTTTCAAGGAAAAATATTTTATAATAACAGAATAAAAATTACGTGCAGCACAATCTCAGTTTGAAGGTAAAATGAACCAGATATTTTTCAGTGCCGATTTACCCAAGTATGCTGGTATATTCTTTTGCTATGATTTTACTTGATCTATGGCATATTTGAAATTGTATGCTAATTTGACTAGATGTTCTATTAACAAGTTAAAATTATCAACCAATCAATTTTTTTAGGGGAAGAACAAATAATGAATTTCTCTTTCCACATAAAGTTATATCATGGACTGAAGTGCTAGGAGTGTCATTATATATTCATGCTAAATAAACCAGGATTCAACAATTTGATATCCACAATATTACTAAATAGCACTCATTGGACACCAACATTAATTTTTAAATAAAATTTAAGAGGCCCAGATCTTAAAAGATTCCCAGTGCTTATGCATAAGATCCTTGAAAAAAAATAGCCAAAATCCAGGAAGATCTTGGGATAAGTTATATTCTTATTTTTTTTTTTTTGGTACACTCACAGGGAGATATTACCAACAAAACAGGCTAAAGGAGATTAACAATAAAGGAAAGAAATAATTTGAAAAAAGCATCTTATTACTTAGGTAATTCCAGCGTACATGTACCATCCAAAATAATAAAATATTAAAATGTTGAACTCTTCTCAATACTGATGGAATTGTTAATATGCACAGTGTAAATGTTTACTTCATTAGTTGCTTTGCTATTTTGAAGCATATTAAGCTTTGAAAGACTGTTCTGTGAAATGGTAATAGAATTTATTTCCACTTGCAGTAGCGTGTTTAAATCTAAAGTAAACTTAACTGACTCTATTTCAACTTTGATATGTGACTTTCAACAAAAAGTCAAGAAGAGAATATTATAACACAGTTTGTTCATTTGTAGACTCTTAAAATGTGTAAAAGATAAAAAAAAAATGCTTGGAGGTTAATTAATATGAGTATTAGCCAAAAGTGAAAATGTTTTAATGAAATTGAAACCGGCTACCATGCTGTTGTAATTGTTTTCTAATGTTATAGGGAAATTGCTTCACCAAATTATCTGATGGTTCTTCAGATCATTTGCTGCAAAATTCTGCCTAGCTACAGAGAAAATTGAGGAATCAATGAACATTACGGATGAACTATATAGGCTTATGAACATTTAAAACTCAGGACTGAAATCAGCTTAAGTGTAATTTAATCCTTTTATTTAAAACTTGATTGAGTATTATGAGACTAGTAATTCCACAAATATAGAAGAGTCCAGGTTAGGGAAGGCTTAATAATGAAGAAAGTAATAAATTTTTAGTAGAAAGAACAGGGTTCAAACTTCTAGACAAGCATTAATTTACACATATGGCCTTTAACAGTTATATGGTGTTTTTAGCTTAATTTAGCTTAATTTACATTATGGCTTGGAGAAAATGTCATAATCTCATTTAGTTTGGATTAATAATGCAAAAGGAATTAAATGGGGAGAAAGAAATCCTTAAAATTATCAAGTAAATCACAATACCACAAATGGGTAACGGAATTGTGATGTTTGATCAGTGATGTCATTTTCTAGCTCCATTTTAGTCTGACTTCTGGACTGGCTTTGGAACAGAAGCTGCTGTCGTCAGCCACTATGATCTTTCCTTACATAAAAAGAGTTTTTGTGGCGAATAGAATAGAGTAGAGTGGAGTGGAGTGGAGTGGAGTAGAGTAGAGTAGAGTAGAGTAGAATAGAAAGAATAGAATACTTTATTGGCCAAGTGTTATTGGACACAGAAGGAATTTGTCTCCAGTGGATAAACTGTCAATATACATACAACAACAAAGTAATATAATCATAAGATACCAATAGGAGAAAGTAGTAGAAAAGATGAGCCTATCCCAGCTTTTTTTTTTTTTTTTTTGCCTTCAAACTGATGTATACTGTAAACTGCAGCTGTGTATGGCAAGAATAGTGTATTATCAGTTATGCATGCTGTGAGATTACAATCTGTTCTATGTGGATTACTTTTAAAGGCAGTATGGAATTTTCAGACTGTCAAAAAGGAGCTGCAAGGTAGCTAACTATGACTGGACCATACGAGGCCAGTACTTTGTCATCTACACTAGTTGCTTGTCTATTTTCAGGTCCCAAATGCTGTAATGTATTGTTTCTTTAAGGCAGTTGTAACTATAGTGATTGTGACTTAGGAAATGCACAAATATAAATTAACTTCTTGGCTTTTTACCAAAAAGTTTGCTGCTTAGCTATTCCCTTTCGTTCTTGTCCTTCAGGCCTTGATCATAAAAAATTATCTTGAGAAGACTTTAATGCTTCAGGCTTCTTTCATATTTGAGGAAGCAATAAACTTCATTGTGTTGTCTTCCCAAGCCCTGGGTGGCTTGGGGTCAAAATATCTCAAGATTACTTTCATCCATCTGCCATCCTCCAAGGATTTCCTCTGGATATTGCAGCCAGCTGAAGTGGGGTGAGAGCTTTCCAAAGGCATCTCAACTACAGGGCCCAATTACAGAATATTCTCCCAAGGCAAGGGTATTATTTCCATGCAATTTCAATAGTGTGGTACTCAGTGGGATGTTAAGTGGCCCACTCTGTACTAGGCCAATGTATTACATAAAGAGTTCGGTACTGTAATGTCATGAACTTTCCCAAAAACTTCAGTTACTAGAAATTATGTCATAACTGATTGACATTAGGGGAAAAGCATCCAAACATTTGTGTCAGTTCTCTACATCATGAGCTATACACTAGCATTAAAAAGAAAAAAGAAAAGTGGTCATGAAGCCTGATTTTAAAAAAATAAAAATGAATATGATTGGTTCATTTAAAGGTTCACATTTAATGTCTAGGCAGTATAAATGCAAATAAACCTATCAGGTTATGAGCAAAATCCCAGAGAACCTCTTCATGTACTGCTGCATGAGTGCTGAAAAGAGGTAATATATGCATTGGAACACAAGCTGTGTTGATTGGACATCCTTCTCCAGTTGAAGCTCCATCTGAAAATCAGGCCGTCATTCCGAGTTATGCTCCCTTATCTCCCCTCAACAGCAATCTATACCTTTGAGTCTTACCTATTCATTGAATGGTGCTCATGGAAGTTTATAACAGTGAAGTATAAATTAAATACATCCCAGAAATCATAACATGAAACATGTTACCAGAGTGATGATATGTAGCACTTGGGACTTTATTTCAAAGCACATCCTTTAGGGATAACTACATGGGTAGATAGGCAGGATATTATGGTGGTTATGGTAGTTCTCCTTTTCATCAGCACGGTTGGTGTTGGCAGGGGGGGAGAGGTCAAACCTTCAGACCCTTACTTGTGGGAGTAACTTGGGTTCCAACAGTCTTACCTCTCCTGAGGTCATCTACATGACATTGCTGAGTGAGATAATGTACTGGCACAGGGTCTAATACAGGGGTAGGCAATCTTGGCTCTTTTATGACTCATGGACTTCAACTCCACGAGTCATAAAAGAGCCAAGGTTGCCTACTCCTGGTCTAATAGCATCTGTATACAAATGGTATTCAGTTGTACATCTCATCTATGGGCCAATCAAACAATGCTATCAAGGTCATGTTCCAATGGCTGGAAGCTGCAAAAGATGAGGAGGAGCAGGCTTAAATTCAATACTGATAAGGTGGCATGCCAACTTCCCTGGAATCAGAGATATGCCATCTTTAGTTCTAGATGGGCTACTTTAAACAGTACTAGTGCACAATTTTAATTCTCAGTCCAGCTTGAAAATCAGTTAGCAGCTGTTGTAAGACAGTCTTGAATATCTCTGTAGCATGAATTCCACTTTTTCCTGGCCCAGGACTTTCTTCTCAGAGACACTCTTGCCTTAATCTCCTCATGTTTGCACTGTTGCATGCCCATGTGATATCTCCACTGTGCAAGTTGCACTGGTGAGCTCCTGGATACAGATCCATGTGTAGATGGAAAACTATAAAGGCCCTCATAGCATACAGGCATACATACCCGAGGGACTGCCTTTCTCCCATTGTTTCTGTCCAGCCAATAAGATCTAGCAGAATCCAGTTCTCATCCTTGAAACAATATCATCTGATCAATGTAATAGCTATGCAACCATTTCCGAATGACAGACAATACATTCCCAACATGCAGTGATGGAGAAGTCTAATCTAGGCTTAAGAGTATATGTCCAAAGCAGGGGACACATTGAGCAGGTGGCAACATAATGGTTATCTGTAAATCTTAATCATGAAGAGATACATGATTTGGATCACGACCCTATTATTACTATGATTATGATTATGATTACTTACTAATACCACTTCTAATGAAAAGCCAAGAATAGGTGAGGCAGAAAATTGCCTATAAAGTGGCTCAGCTGGAATCTAGCCATTTCAGAAGCA
Organism: Crotalus tigris; assembly: GCF_016545835.1. Taxonomy (NCBI): domain Eukaryota; kingdom Metazoa; phylum Chordata; class Lepidosauria; order Squamata; family Viperidae; genus Crotalus; species Crotalus tigris. The sequence continues at coordinate 162,037 of NW_024096487.1, forward strand.
ATATTTTTCTTATTATACTCTACACTGGACATTACTTCTACTAATCTGAATTTGTGTCCTTGACTCCCCCCAAGACTACTCTGAAGACAGAGGTTTTGATTCACATAGCAAGTTGATAAAAACAGCTCACACTTACTAGGGCTGGGGGGAGGGTTGAGAATAATGGGTCTTGAAATGCTACAATTCGGGATCATACATAGTTTAGCCTAGGCCATTTCTGCTTCCCATAAAGTAGTTAATAGAGACGTCACTGCTGGAAATTCTGTTTTACCAATAATAGGAGTATGTGTCAGAAAAACATATCATGATATATTAGTGATGGCTGAGCAGTCTGAATGAATATCTACAAAAGCCCATTGCTCAAGTAGAATACTATATTTTTCGTTAAAAGAGCAACCTGTACCAATATAATGCACATATAACTACCATGAAGAAGCTCTGGATCTACTTTTTTTTGTTTTTCTTCAACTTTTTCTTGTTTATACTTTTTGCTTTGTCTTTGCAGTTTTTTCGTTTTTCTTCCTTACTTTATTTTAGTTTGTATTAGTTTTTAATCTTCTTTTTTAAATGTTTAAATAAAAATCATACAGGTATAAATGACATAGATATTAGGTGTATGTACCTATACTAATATGCCCATTTTCTTAAGAGGCTCTTGGATCTGGCAGACATGATAGGCACTTGGTCATGGATGAGCCACAGTGTTGCTGATGAATCAGGTAGCATGGTTGAAGAGCTCTTTCATACTGGGAATAAGCCAAGATGAAGTCATCTTCTGTCAGCTTTCCCAGGTGGATCGGATAGGAAATGCAAACTAATTTGAGCTAATTCCAACTTATTATAAGGCTACATTAACAGAATATTACAAGTCTGATTGTACAAATCTCCTGCCATCTCCCTGATAAGTCAGTGAAATTCCCTTCTGAGTTTTGTTCTCTGCCCATTATGCAACTGTAGCTTATCCCCTCTCTTATCTGCTTGTTTCGTAGGCACCATCTCTTTTCCCACTCCCCCCCAACTGCCAAGGTCACTCCCACATTCATAGATTCATAGAATCACAGGGCTGGAAGGGACCTTGGAGGTCTTCTAGTCCAACCTCCAGTGATAGAGCACCCACAATTCTGGAAGGCAAGCTGTTCCATTGATTAATTGTTCTTACTGTCAGAAAATTCTTCCTCACTTTCAGGTTGATAAGCTTCCACCCATTGCTTTTTGTCCTACCTTTAGGTGCTATGTAGAATAAATCAACACCCTCTTCCATGTCCTTCAAGTATTAGAAGATTGATATCATATCTCCCCAAGCCTTTACTTCATTAGGCTAAATATTCCTAGTTCCCTTAACTATTCATCATATGCTTTAGCCTCCGGGCCCATATCATCTTAGTTGCTTTTTCTAGGACTTCAGCTTCTTTTTTGTATTGTGGTACAATACAGATCTGGATGCAGTATACCAAGTCTGGTCTTACCAAGGCAGTATTCAGTGATGCTATCATTTCCCGTGATCTTGAGGATATCCTTCTGTTGATGTAGCCTAAAACCATATTGGCTTTTTTGGCAGCTGTAGCACACTGCTGACTCATATTTAAGCAGTGATCCATCAGGACACCTAGAACTCTCTCACAGTTACTACCTCCTATTCTATATCTATGCTTTTGGTTTTGCCTGCCTAAGTGTGGGACCTTAATTTTCTCACCACAGAATTGCATCTTGTTGGACGGGGCCCAATGCTCAAATCTCCCAAGATCCTTCTGAATCTTGAGTCTACCTTCCAAAGTGTTGGCAGTTTAATTTCATCTACAATGAATTCCCCTTCGATCCCCTGATCTAAATCATTTATGAAGATGTTGAAGAGCATTAGGTGCAAGATAGAACGTTGAACTTTGAGGTACCCTACTGCTTGCTTCCCTTCATGTAGATGTAGCTCCATTGAGGACTACATGCTGAGTGGGGTTGATCAGCCAACTCCGAATCCATCTGGTGGTGGTACTGTCTATTTCACATTGTTCTATTTTACCAAGAAGTAGGCTGTGGTCCTCTTTGTCAAACGCTTTACTAAAGTCCAAGTAGACTATATCCACAGCATTTCCCTGATCCATTAATTTGGTCACTTTATCAAAGAAGGCAGTAATGTTTGTCTGGCATAATCTGTTTTAAACAAACCCATGCTGGCTTCCAGTAATCACCTTGTTGATTTCTAGATGCTCACAAATCCTCTACTTGATTATCTTTTCCAGGATTTTCCCAGGTCAAGCTGATTGGTCTGTATTTCCTGGATCCACTTTGTGCCCCTTTTGAATATTGGAACCATATCAGCTCTTTTCCATTCCTCTGGCAGGGCCTCTGTGGTCCAGAAGTTCTGAAAGATATCATTCAGTGGGTCCAAGGTCACATCTGCTTGCTACTTCAGTGCCTTAGTATGTAAACCATTTGGTCCCAGAAACATACCATTAATCTTCTCAACCCAAAACTCAAACTTGCCACGGTGTTGCAAGAGGAACCATGTCAAGGAATTATTGCCCATATTAATGCATATCTCTCCAAATTGTTAAACATTTTTCAGTTCCTATTCTTAAGATTATGTAATAGACTCCACAGAACCATTACCTGGACCCATATAGACAGAAGGTTGTGTTCTGTTTTTCCCACAAAGATAATGGCAGAACAGGCTTCTTCTGGAGTCTCCTTTCCATTGAAGCTAGGCAGATGTTCTCCTAATTGCTTGCTTAAATGTCAATGTGTTCATCTTGGAGCATGATTCACATATATAGTTCCATGCAAACATTCAGTTGCATTTATTCAAATTTATGTTTATGTTTCAATGGATCCCTCAGTGAAAAGAAGCTGACAAAATCTCTACATGGTACTAAGTTAAACATGAGCTCTGCAGATTTCTTTCTGCAACACTTTACATTTTCAAAATGTGAAGGTAGTAAATATTGCAGGTGTAGAAGCTCCACCTACAGTCGGCATTCTATAAAACATTCTTTATGAAAAGTTCAACTAGGAAAGTTTATATGGGAGAGAATTAGTAAAACTGAATGTAGGGTGGTAGGTCTATTGAAAAGTTGCTTCTCTCATGTCAGAGATTCTCCTCCTGTGCAGTTCCCCCCCCCCCATATCCTCCAATCTGCTCTGGGATAATGCAGACTCTGTTAATGACCATGAAAGGTCATTAATGAAAGGTAATCATGATGCTGTATGGAATTGACTTGGGAAACTGCTTACCAGAATAATCTCAGAAATAGCCCCAGCTGCTCCACAGGCAATGATCTTGGCTTTAAGTGCCTATAGTTCCCCATAAGTGAGAGTCAACTGAGTGTAAGAGAACAATATCCCAGATCAAAGTGCAGAAAAGAATAAGATTTTCTTCCCCAGAAGTGGGAGTCCTAGAGAGAGTGGGGGCAAGTTAGAGTAGAAACAGTGATGGGAGTCAGCCAGTTTGCACCAGTTTGACAGAGCCAGTGGCTAATTTTTTGATGCCCAGGCCCAGAATAGACTTCTGGAAGCAGCATCCACACAAAGAACCCGGTTGTTCACATATTTGAATCCCACAACTGGGTAGAAAGCTGCTAAAAGGACATTCAAGATGAAAAGATGGGACAAATTCGGATTCAGGGGATCCAGAATAGATACTGAGGATGTTGACAAAGGGGATGCTCGGTTTGTAAGGCATTTGGGGAAGATTTGAGATCACAGCAGGAAGACCATTTTATGAGAGAAACTGCTAGATGGACCATTAAAGAAGAAGAGGAGATGGAAATTTGACGCCAATCAAATTTTGTTATTTGCATCTTCCCAGGATTCTACACATCAGATAATTGGGAGACCTTGGCTTCAAGCTAGTGTTGCCAAGCTAATGTCTGACCCATCATGCTTCTCTTAATTATGGAGGACAGGTTAGATCTAGCTTGCATCACAAGGATTTGGTTGGATGAGGATGAGGAGTTCTCAAAGAGGAGAGATGGGACCCATGAGCAGGTCAATCTGTGTTGTTTCAGGGCATGAACTCTCATCTGTTTGTTTAACATCCCAGCAGTGATGGATAGCAACAGTGGCTGTATCTTGCACCAGTTCATATCTATTACTGGTACCATTTGCCAGAACATAGGAATAGAATATAGTCACTTCTACATGGCAGCATTTAGCTAAACTGAAATGAATTCTGAAGCTAAGCAGAGTTGAGTTCATTGTTGGATGAGAGACCACCACCTAACGCCAGGTCTATAGGCTGGACTGGAAGTTATAACTAACTATTTCCATACTGTTGTGAAGCAAACTGTATGATTGTGTCCATGCAGTCATTATTTATAGAGCTCAACCAAAGGGTACTTATTTAATATGTACTTACTAATTTTTGCTTCATGTACTGTAGATGAAGAAAATTAATGAAGGTTTATGATAAAACGTGATCTGTTTTCTTTCTATTGTGAAAATGTTTTCAAAATATACAGAGTTTTTCTTGGAAAATGGAGAAGGAAAAGCATCTGTTTCCTGAACTAAACTTGATGTTGCTATTATCTACACAGCCATGAAATTTTGAATATTTTATAAGACAAAGCCCTGGACAAAGGGACAAGAGCCTTTTTTCCATCCTGGTGATGCTAATTTTTATAATGGGGGCACTGTCTGAATCAAGCTAATCCTGAGTGACCTTCTTTTCCCCAGGCTTCATTCTGTTCTTCAATTAGCCACAGTGAGAAAGTACTGTGTCCTGGGGGCATTGGCATGTTTAATGTCTACAACATACTTAGTTGCTGTGAGACAACTGGAACTGAACAAATTAAGAGAAGGAGCCCAATTAATTCCATAATTAAAACCATTAGCATAACAAAGAAATGGATGGAAATGATGGTCTACTTCCTCCAATAGACACTCAGGAGATCTGACAAGTCTGACAACTCAACACACAAAAACATATCTCGTAGAATCAGATTTTCAGTTTAGGCCTAAAGTCCTCAGTAGAGCAATGTATGGAGCTGGGAGGCCTGATTTTAATTGTAAGGAAACCTGTAAGAGCCAAGGTGGCACAGCAGTTAGAGTGCAGTACTGCAGGCCACTTTAGCTGACTGTGTTCAGCAGGTCAGCGGTTCAAATCTCACCGGCTCAAGGTTGACTCAGCCTTCCATCCTTCCGGGGTAGGTAAAATGAGGACCCAGATTGTTGGGGTCAATGTAAATATATATACATTGCTTACTGGTGTACACCGCTTAGAGAGTGCTTGCACTTAAAGCGGTATATAAGTCTCATAAATAAATAAATAAATAAACTCTGCCACATCACGCTGTCTTTGAAACAAGGAAGACATTTGGACATTAAAATCTAAACTGTCTCCTCTTTGGGTGTAACATATTCAAGTTTGACTGTGTGCTTAAGTGACAATTAGATCATCTTGGTTCTTAATCATTGTTCCTCCTGACTTGACAAGCAGGCAATGTGAGGGAAAGCTAGAAGCAATGCTTTTGCCTTCTTCTTTCACAAATGTAGAAACAGATACAGAGCTTGTACCCTGGGAATATAAATAAAGACGTCCAAAAGAAAGTATAAGAAAGTGCCTTACACCAGATCATACTTTTTGTCCTAATAATGAGCACCTGCTCTCCATCTCAGACAAAGCCCTTTCTCTACTTGCTGTTTGTCTTTATGACATTTATAGACATATCTATTGTAGGAGCAATTCCTGCCTCTCTCCATGTTCACATCAGTATAACGTTGGAAAGATAGCAGAAGTTCCAAAACTCTTTTCAACTTGTTCAAAGAACTCAGGATGTAAGTATAAATTAATTTTAACTGGGAACCTTAGAACCCCAAATTTTCAAGAAACTGAGCCTACATGTAAAGATAAACTCCAGGTTCCCCCCGCCCGTGCAAAAAAAACTATCTTCTTTGACATGTTTTCTTTATGCTTCCATAGATATGAGCTCCAGCAAAAGCTACAGAAATTTCTTTCCAAATGCAGAGTTAAAAACACTCATGTAAGATTTACCAACTCAATTGCTGTGATTTTGTTCAAATGGCCAGTCCACCAGTTGTGATGAATCGATATGCCAGAAATGTAATGAATGGTTCTTCAGAAAAAAATGCCCTATTTTCTGAAAATCTAGCTTTTAGGTATGAACACCTCAAGCTTTATAAGTGGAATAAAATGGATGGTGAGTCAAGAGCCTTGAATTTTTTAAGTTGAAAATTACTTTGGCAATTCAAGATGTAGTTGGTTTTGCAGGAGTAGGTGGGAAGAGACATTGTCCCAAACAATCCTGCAACACGATGTTCGTAGAGGGTTGAATTTTGATTAACCATGGACATGAGCCATAGTAGACTGATCTTATTCAAACTCCCTTTAAATTTTGTGAAAAGGAGAATGTTCAAACCAGTATCCTAGCCAAATTCCATTCTGGATAATTACATTCAGCCCACCTACACAGATTGGCAGCTACAGAGAAATGCACTGTGTTGTTGAAACTGTAGGGAGCCAAAAGAGCATAGGCAAATTAAATCACTGCATGAACAAAGACTTTTGTCTTAAGCTTTCTCCATGAGAAATGAAAGATCCTTTTTGAAAAGAGTGACACCAATGGAAAGCTTCTATGCTACAAATTCAAGACATACTTCTTTGAACTATAGATCAAGGTGTTTTACATGTCTCTCGGTGTTCAAAAAAGGGAAATAGAGGTAGATATGAAGGAAAAAATCTATTAAGCAAAATAAGCACTTGACTTGCAGGGTGGGGAGATCACTTCTGAAGAAATCAGAGTTTTTGACAAGCAGGATTAAACTCTTGTAGTAGATAGGACTTGATTATCCGTCTTAAAAATTAAGTCAAGGAGCTGGCAACCAGCAAGAAGTCTTTGAAAAATAGTAGTAACTTTGTCTGGCTGGCTTAGCTTAATTAAGTGTAAGAAAGATTGACAAGTAATTTGTTGGAAAAGAACATTATGGATACAGCTAAATGAAAAATGTCTTTTACCTGCAATTGTCAAGATGCTTTCCTTATGTTTCCAGATGATTTACCTTAGTTTGTAAGTAAACAGATGTAATTAGATGTTATAGTTACTTTAGCAACGTGCCATAGTGAAGAAGGAGCTGCATCTAGCACCAACTAGTTAGTACTACTTAGGATTCTTTCACCTTCAGTGTGCTTAGTTTACCTGATTTCCTTAATGCCCTTCATATATAGAATATTCAAGCAGTGTACATTTCAGATAGCAGATTCAATTGATCTGCATGGATATATTTGTATACAGTTGCACTGTTTGTTGTTTTAATGTTTTATGCCACCAATTATGCAAAATTTGCCTTTATTGTGAAATGAGTTTTTTGGGGTTGAGTTGGAGCCAGGTGATACCTGGTCAAGTATCTCAAACTGCTTAGACACACCAGCATGAATACAGCCTATGTCACTCATTATAGTAATGAGATGGGCTTGCTATTGGCTTGTGTGTTGTATGAACCCAGATATTATTATTTGTATACCAAGATTTATGACACTGTATGTTGTGCTGCTCTAATCAGTGATGCCTTAGTGAGATACGCAGATCAGATTGTTTATTTTACCTTTCATTTCATGTCATTTTGCTCTTCCTTTTGACAATATCTACATACATACAGACAATAATTACATACAAAGGATCGCGAAAAGTTTAATAGAGCCCAAGGAATTCCCAGTGTAGAAACCTAAGGCTGTTGTTCAACAAAAGCAAAGACTGCAGCTTTGAATGGCATAACTACTATCCTGTCCTTGAGCCAATTGCAAAGATTTAAGTGTGATGGGGAGTTAAATGAGTGAAAGTGGCATTGTTCTGACCAATGCTCTCCATCAGGAGATAGAGAGAAAAAGCATCATTAGTTTCCATTCTTCCTCCAATCTCACCTTTTATGCTGAGGAGAATAGGAGGATATGGCCAACACAAATGAGTCATCTCTTATTTCTGTAATGCATACAGCTTGAATTTCCTCATATTATTCAACTGCTTCTGAAATCTAGGCAGAGTGAAATCAAAGGGAGGTTATTTAGAAACAACAGATGAAGTGGCAACGGATGCCATTTTTCTGTACACTGAGGAAATTTGGTAATTTTCGTTTAGTCCTTCCTGCTGTTGTCTTAGGTGGGCCATTGCTCTTCTTGCCCCCTGCTCCTAAGTAAGATCCTGGCCATGCACACTGCAGTAAGCTACAAGGTGGTTTGTTTGTTTCTGGGATTATAAATCATGTTCATGGCAAAGATGCCCATTTTTTTCCATAGCCACAGCACACTACTGAGCAGTCCCAAATTAGTCATTGCAGCCAGGACAAAAAAATCATTTCATTTATATTGAAAATTAAATAAATTGCACTATAATTAATACAATTATTTGTTATTGATGTATTGAGTAATTTTGTCCTTTCACACATTACTGTAAACATTATAATTTGGTAATAACCTGAGTGGGGGATCACATCCAAAGATCAAGGGCACTGCATGTGGCCATATAGCTACTATTGGGTAGCCTTGGTATATGCTTAATTATGTTGTATGAAAATGAAACCAATCCATTGTGGTTTATTCAAAAGAAAACAAGGTTAAGTGAGCATAACATGTGATCATCCGCAAAATGTCCAACTGCTTAAAAATTGGCTTACTCTATATGAAGGCTTATTAGTTAGATCACAAAGAAACAATTGATTTCAAAACTCAGTATTTCACTGTTACAGCCCTCAGCCAAGCTTGGCTTATCTCCAAAAAGCTAAGGAGAGTCAGACATGATTAATATTTTGGATAAGAGGCTATTAGGAAATCTCAGGACAGGCTACATGGGGAAGGGGAAAACTGACAGAAGATAACAATAGAAAACCATTTCAATACTTCCATACTGTTACTGCCAAGCAATTGCACAGTTTTATCTATGTGGTTGCCACTCGTTAGCTTCAGCTTCCCTGAGAAGTGTTTTGGGGAAAACATACTGTGTGAAGTACATACCCACCAAGGCTGAAGTTTAAGAACACAGTACCACTCTGGAGAACCCCAATCAGCCTCACCAAACTCTTTGGAACTATTATTGATATTTCTGAAAACTGTGCTCTTTGTGACTTCAGTTCTTCTAAAAGACTCATATTCTTTCTTAATTAAGGACTTGATTTTTCCAAAGACACAGCAGAAACATACATCAAAATACATACATAACCCTTTGCTGTCCCATTTTTCCAGCCAAGATATGAAAGCAACATTTTTCTTTCAATAAAGAGTGGAATAGAAATAATTACAGAAGGACCAGGAAAGAATATTTTCTAAATTCTTTCTTCAAAGGGCACTTTGGCCCTGTAGATGGTTCTGTCCCCACCCAAGTTGGAAAAAAGTGTGAATAACAATTTGCAGGGAGATGCTCATGGTTTGAGAGGACTGCATGTGCCCTTGAAGCATCATGTTCTGCCATTCAAGACCATGCTAGGGTGGAATGTGGATATAAGTTACAGGTAGTTCTCAACTTACAACCATTCATTTAGCAACGGTTCAAAGTTACAACAGCACTAAAGAAAAGGGACTTATGAATGGTCCAAGCACTTACAACCATCACAGCATCCCCACAGTCATGTGATCAAAATTCAGGTGCAGTGTCCCAGGGTCATATGATCATCATTTGCAACAATTCCAGATGTCTTCTGACAAGCAAAGTCAATGGAGTCAGGTGTTATTTAACAACTGTGACAAAAACCATCATAAAATTGAGCATGATTCACTTAACAACTGCCTTGCTTAACAATAAAAAAAATGGTGCCACTTGTGGTTGTAAGTTGAGGACTATCAATAGTCCACCACATTGGCAGTGGAAATACCAAGAACATCATAGATGGCAACAAAGAGTGAGGATTTTCAGTAGATCTGATCCCAGCTAGTGGTCATCTGGATTGTTGTATTTTTGAATAACCTGATTCTCGTGTCCAGCAGTTTATGTAGAGTTTAACTATTGCAACCCTTGACCATGTCTCTGTTTTGCCTTTTAGTTTCTGGTAGTTTACGGTGTTTGTCTCTTCAAATTCCTGCTTTGCATGAAACCGCTTTCCCTTCAAGTCCAGGTCACCGGTAGCAACCCTACGTTTTCATAGGGATTAAAATAGTTTAATAGCCTTGCCTTGCCAATTATCTGTTTGCTTTCTTCATTTAAATATTCCGGTAAAGCTAGTGACCTAAGATGGTTTTACAAGTAGATGTATGTTGCAATAGTAATGTTAGACCAACCATCAGAAGAGGCAAAAATGTGTTTTGCAATGGAAGATCTACAGTAAGACATGATGCTATGATTAGTAAGTGTTGATATAATAGCCAGGTTTCACACAACACCCAAATAAATTGTTGCTGATGATCCAACCCCTTACTGGTATAGAAGACAATGATTTGGCTATGTAAAGAAAATGCTGAGGCAACCAATTGAATTGGTTTAGTAGACCATTTATGAAGACAGAATAACAGAGTTGGAAGGGACTTTGGATGTCTTTTAGTCCAGGGGTCCCCAACCTTTTGGGCACCAGGGACCGGTTCCGTGGAGAGAGGTTTTTCCATGGACTGGAAGGGGCATGGTTTTGTGTACTGCCTGCATCCCTTAGATGGGGCTTCGCTTGTTTGTGCAGACCGGTTTCTAACAGGCAGTGGACTGGTACCAGTCCACAGACCGGGGGTTGGGGACCCCTATTTTAGTCTATCCCCCTGGCTGACAAGGAGACCATTCCAGACAAATGGCTATCCAATCGCTGGAATCAATGGAAGGCCACTATAAGTGGACTGCAAAAACCTGGGCAATCACTATAGGATGGTAAAAAGTTAGTGTTTTATGTAGCTCTTTATTGCCACCCATTGATAGTTTATTTTTTGCAGCAGAGATTATGGAAGCTCTAGTTTAGTAGGTTTGCAAATTACTACTCACTTGGTGTTAATTATGTTTTATTAAATAACTTACAGTGGTCAGTTCATAGATCATGTTAACCTAAACTCCCACAAACTCCATTTATGCTAACAGCAATATGTGAACACAGTCAAGGTTCTTCCCCTTGGTAAATTGTTTTATCTTGAATCATTTACAAGCACTAAAGGCTGAGTAGCACTCTAAACAACCCAGGAATAGAGACTTTAGGCCAGAATGCAGAGAGCGGTTCTCCTGTGTATGTCTATCAAAAGGCATGGAGTGGTTCAAGAAGACTGCCGCATGGCCCCCATTAATTTAAATGGATCTTGCATGAGAAAAAAGTATTCTCCCTGGATTGCAGCCTCAGGATTTAATTCCTTCTTTGTGATTGAAATGTTTGAGAATGGTAGGTGGCACTGTGCCAGCAGCCCAGAAAATACAGAGCAGATCTACCTACAGTGCTAATCTGAAATTCTGTTTAGTTAGGTTTTACCCGTCATTTGCCTGGTCAGAAGCAACCAAGGAAGGTGTTCAGCACTGTTGAGTTGGTGTTTCACAATAGGGGGTATTTAATTAGCCAATATCATCTAGATTTGCAGATTTTTGTGCTTGAACTATGTCACTTGTTATTCGGGGGCTGAATAATATCTAGCTACTGAGCAGCCCATAATTGCTAATTAGCAGTCCGCTTTTTCATTTCTAATCCAATAGTAAAATGCAACAAAAATAAATTATAACAGCAATTATGATTTCCCCTCCTGATGGATTTTTACTGTATATATTATTTGTTCCTTGAAAATCTCACAAGTTGATGAAGAATATAAATTTTATCAAAAATATAATTAGTGACATTTTAAATGGCCACGTAATTTTAATAAACATGTTTTACATGATTTATGTTTCTGGTTCTGTAAATCAGATAGCACACAAGATGAAATAACACAGAGAGAGGCAGAAGTATGCACATTTATTGAAAATGCTCTCTGATTGTACGTTTTCATAGGGATTAAAATAGTTTAATAGCCTTGCCTTGCCAATTATCTGTTTGCTTTCTTCATTTAAATATTCCGGTAAAGCTAGTGACCTAAGATGGTTTTACAAGTAGATGTATGTTGCAATAGTAATGTTAGACCAACCATCAGAAGAGGCAAAAATGTGTTTTGCACTACAGTAAGACATGATGCTATGATTAGTAAGTGTTGATATAATAGCCAGGTTTCACACAACACCCAAATAAATTGTTGCTGATGATCCAACCCCTTACTGGTATAGAAGACAATGATTTGGCTATGTAAAGAAAATGCTGACCCACCATTTATGAAGACAGAATAACAGAGTTGGAAGGGACTTTGGATGTCTTTTAGTCCAGGGGTCCCCAACCTTTTGGGCACCAGGGACCGGTTCCGTGGAGAGAGGTTTTTCCATGGACTGGAAGGGGCATGGTTTTGTGTACTGCCTGCATCCCTTAGATGGGGCTTCGCTTGTTTGTGCAGACCGGTTTCTAACAGGCAGTGGACTGGTACCAGTCCACAGACCGGGGGTTGGGGACCCCTATTTTAGTCTATCCCCCTGGCTGACAAGGAGACCATTCCAGACAAATGGCTATCCAATCGCTGGAATCAATGGAAGGCCACTATAAGTGGACTGCAAAAACCTGGGCAATCACTATAGGATGGTAAAAAGTTAGTGTTTTATGTAGCTCTTTATTGCCACCCATTGATAGTTTATTTTTTGCAGCAGAGATTATGGAAGCTCTAGTTTAGTAGGTTTGCAAATTACTACTCACTTGGTGTTAATTATGTTTTATTAAATAACTTACAGTGGTCAGTTCATAGATCATGTTAACCTAAACTCCCACAAACTCCATTTATGCTAACAGCAATATGTGAACACAGTCAAGGTTCTTCCCCTTGGTAAATTGTTTTATCTTGAATCATTTACAAGCACTAAAGGCTGAGTAGCACTCTAAACAACCCAGGAATAGAGACTTTAGGCCAGAATGCAGAGAGCGGTTCTCCTGTGTATGTCTATCAAAAGGCATGGAGTGGTTCAAGAAGACTGCCGCATGGCCCCCATTAATTTAAATGGATCTTGCATGAGAAAAAAGTATTCTCCCTGGATTGCAGCCTCAGGATTTAATTCCTTCTTTGTGATTGAAAAGTTTGAGAATGGTAGGTGGCACTGTGCCAGCAGCCCAGAAAATACAGAGCAGATCTACCTACAGTGCTAATCTGAAATTCTGTTTAGTTAGGTTTTACCCGTCATTTGCCTGGTCAGAAGCAACCAAGGAAGGTGTTCAGCACTGTTGAGTTGGTGTTTCACAATAGGGGGTATTTAATTAGCCAATATCATCTAGATTTGCAGATTTTTGTGCTTGAACTATGTCACTGTTATTCGGGGGCTGAATAATATCTAGCTCTGAGCAGCCATAATTGCTAATTAGCAGTCCGCTTTTTCTTTCTAATCCAATAGTAAAATGCAACAAAAATAAATTATAACAGCAATTATGATTTCCCCTCCTGATGGATTTTTACTGTATATATTATTTGTTCCTTAAAATCTCACCTTGATGAAGAATATAAATTTTATCAAAAATATAATTAGTGACATTTTAAATGGCCACGTAATTTTAATAAACATGTTTTACATGATTTATGTTTCTTGTTCTGTAAATCAGATAGCACACAAGATGAAATAACACAGAGAGAGGCAGAAGTATGCACATTTATTGAAAATGCTCTCTGATTGTTTTCTTCCTGTCAGTCTGATGTGACAGCACCAGATTACCCTATTATGCATATTGTCTGCTATTCTTTTGATAGAAGACCACGGTCAACAATTTAGGAATATTCAAATGTGACAAACTAACCAGTTACACATGACTATTAGTTTGGAAGAGGCTGAAGGAATGCTGTGCCAAATGTCAACATTTTTGTTGTGAATCTACAGCCTTCAAATATTTCTCATTTCAGCTCATGATGATGTCCCAAAAAATATTGTGAAGCCAGTCCAAAGTAAAGGCAATGCTTCTTACCTACATTCTGAATTGACATCAGGAAGATATCAGGAAACCATATTAGCTGGGTTGGATATATATCTTCTGAAAGCTTGGATGGTTGTACTCAAAGTTACAAATATCACTGGGAAAGATTATTTGTCTCTTTAGCACAACTGGAGCTCAGTTGTATTGCATGCTGACCACATGTGCATCTGCATATATATAATAGCACTATTCTCACTACAGCAGTGTTTCTCAACCTTGACCACTTTAAGTTAGGTGGACTTCAACTCTTCAGTATTGCCTGGGAAATTCTAGGAGTTGAAGTCCACACATCTTCAAGCTGCCAAAATTGAGAAACAATGCTATAGAGAGTTCTTCAAAAAAAAAAAAAAAAGCCCTGCCTTCTAGCCTTCATCACTCAGACTTCACATGAAGGTCATCAGTGGTGTGATTCAGCCGGTTCATACCACTTCGGCAGAACCGGTAGCTAATTTGTTGTTGCCCAGAATGGACTTTTCGGAAGCAGCATCCACACAGAGGACCGGTTGTTCACATATTTGAATCCCACCACTGAGGTCATCCTTATTCAACATTCAGACTAAGGAGACAGAATCATGCTGAGCTAAGCTGGGAAATTCTAGAAGTTGAATTCCACTTATCTTAAAGTTGCCAGTGTTGAGAAATGCTGGGCTAGAGACTCCATACTATACTAACCAATGTGCTTTTAAAAAAAAAAAATGAAAAATGGTAGTTTTCTGCTTTTCTCATGCAACAGTTACTATTTTGTTCCGAACACATTCAAACCACATCAGATATAGCCATGAATAATTTGTGTGATTAGTGTTTCTTTGAAATGCATGTAATTTTTTTTACGTTTGTGCATATTTTAAAGGAAAGGGTTGAGATCAAGTACATACTGTTTCACACGCATTGTAAACTATGTGTGAACCTTGAGAACAAAGCAGCATTCACAAGGGTGATGAGAGACTGTCCAGTTATAAAATGCATTGAGGGACTACTTTTGACAGAACCTGTCCCTCTTGAAGTTGAACAACAACTCCCATCATTCCACACCAACCTGGAATGCTGGGAACTGCACATAGACAGATGGAGAGTATTATGCAAAGCAGATGTCTTTTATTGTTCTATAATCATTTAATTATCTGAATATCTGTCAACAATTCCCACAGCTCATATGCAATGCCCAGTTGAAATAACAACCCAGCGGGCTCTCTGATATTTTTTTTTCTTTTCCCTTTCATAAAGAATTAACAAAATGCTTGTAGTCTCCAATGATGAGCCATTTTTTTCAACAGGTAAAAAGCTGGTTGTATTTACATGGGATTGTATTCCCAGGAAGTCACTCTAACCCACACAAAGAAAAGCCAGTTATCAAGAGATGGACATTTTCCAAGGATATCACATAATTCTTAACATCTGTGCCAAATCTCCTTAGGTCAAGTCATCAGGAGGAGGACAGGAAAGTTGTTTGTGCTGGCTCTCAAATGACATTATGCCACATTATTCCCCTGTTTGTACGCTGTGTTTTACAACAGCAACAAAATCTTTCATGCTTGTATTATTCTGGTTTTGACTTTGAGAAGGAATAACACTTGCTTCCCTTCATCCTGCTGGATACAGACTAACTGCTCGCCATTTATCCCCAGGCCAAAAGCACCAAGTATGCCAGTTTGGTTCTAAGGCCTCCTGAATTTCTACAGAAACCAGAAGACACATAAAGCTAGTCACGCTGAGCCTCTTCACAAAACACTAGACAAACAAGCTGTGTGGCTGTGGTCAAACACATGAGGCTTGCTTTAAAGAAGTCAAGGAAAGCTCACTTCTAAATATGTTCTTGCACATTTCAACGAGAATTATTTATAAAAATATCGGCGGGATTACAAAAACTAAAAAAAAAGGATTTGGTAAATTATTTAAGATTATCTTGAACATTTTTGCCTAGAACTTTGCCTACTTTCCTCAAAATGTTTCTGCCGATCTGCAACACGAATCACCTAGATCTATAATGACCGCCTGTTTGTTGCTGGAATTAAAAAATTTTTGAGTCACTATATGACTATTCAAGTTATTTCTTCTGCTGACCATTTGCCTGTAGCTCTTTGGTCAACAAGTACGTTGCTCAGATAGTGCCAAGTATCAAGGCTAGAATAAAAAGCTTCTGATCAGCCTCTGGATGTCCTGATTCCATGCCTGCTTTTGTTATCTGTTCACTTGCTTTCTCCAAATGTGGCCTCAATTAGTTGGAATCTGAAGTAGTAGAAGCTGACCCCGCAAACAGCTGTCCTTTTTCTATCAATGGAAGCCTTTCCCAGCTTCCTCAGCCAGGCAGGGATGTTGAGGAATTCTGGGTACAGAAGTCATGAGTTCATAAAAGGGCCAAGTTTGAAGACCCCTGAAGGCCTGAGCACTGCCCTAGTCCTGAGTTTCAGAGTTTCTGGATTTTAAGGAGAGAAAGGAAACTTTCTCAGATTGGAAGCTTTGAACATTCAGAGTTGTCATTCCCACCTCAATGAGGACTAGGGTCTTAGAATCCCTCCACGAGGGTCATCCTGGCATTGTTCCAGATGAAGGCTCTTGCATTCGCCACTTGTGTATGCCTGAATGGCTATACCCATTGAGATGAAAAGCTAGGGTTGGGTAGTGTGCCAACGATCTCGCCCAGACTGGTGATTTCACCTGTGCATAGGTGGGAGGAAATTTAGTTTTTTTTAAAAAAAGGGAGAACTTGACTCTATGCCATCCTGTGAAAATGCAGTTCAAGAAAACATAAAAATAAAACAATTCAAAATGGCTATTTCCCGACATATAGAGCAGTGAGGAATATGTGTAAGACTATTCAGGTACTGAGGGGGATTTTTGCAGCACATACTGGCCAATGTCAAAAACGGGAGAACGGCCCTCTGGACACCTCCTCCGAGCAGATTTTTTTCTTACAGGCAAACCTGATTCGTCATTTGTTTCTGCGCCTTTTCACCCACAGGACCAACGGTATGGCTGAACGCATGGTGCGCATCGCAAAGGACGCCTTGAAGAGACTCACCTACGGGGACTGGCATCACAGGTTGGCTGACTTTCTCCTTTCTTATCGCACCACACCGTCCACTTCTACAGGGAGAAGTCCAGCTGAACTTCGTTGGGGGCGCCAACTTACTACGAGACTTGACCGGTTGCATCCGGACAGACTGCCTTCATCTACCTCACATCCTAGGGCACCTAGACAACTACTTGTGGGTGCCCCGGTTTGGGCTCGCAATTACGGGCCTGGTCATACATGGGTCCCCGCTTCTGTGTCCAGGATCACAGGTCCTCTCTCCTACGAGGTTGCCCTGGACAACGGTCGTGTCCTGCGTCGGCACATCGACCAACTCCGCTCTAGGCGGGACTTTTCTGCTGAAACTCCTGGGTCTTTTCCAGGGGGGGAGGGGGACCCTTTGGAGCAAAGGGAAGGGCAAGAGCTACTGCCCATCGCCACTGAGGGAGCCACAAACGGCTCGTCCCAAGGTTCTGCAATTGCTCCGAAAAGGAAGTCTTGGAGCTTACCCACACAACAGGCACTCACGCCTACTCCAGCCAGGGAGTCACCCCGGGGGCATACTCACTTTCCACACACAGCACACAGCACTCCAGCAACGGAGGATACCCGGGGGCATCCCAACAAATCATTCCCCGCAAGAGAGCTGGCACACAATGCCCAAGGTTGGCCTGACCTTACCCCAAATCCTACAGGGGGTCAAAAATACACAGAGCTAGTCGAGGAACCAAGTCCCGACTACAACACCCCTAGCACAAATCAGGGGACACCTGAGTTTTGGGAGAGTACAGAAACCCACACGAGCCCAAACACAGAATTGTGGGTTCAGGGAATAGACAGCCTCCTGACAGGTCTTGGACTGACCTAGGGGGTTCTACAGAGACGCCCAGCAGTGGCTATCACTTCAAGGGGCCTGAGGGTCTACAGCTAGGTAGGACAACCAGGTCACAAAGCAACAGAAGCCCTGGCCTGACGAGCCGGTGGGCAAGCAAGCAGGCCAGGCATCGGGGCACAGTCCTTGGAAGACACCAGGGCACAGTAGAGAGAACAGGCTCATGCCTCCCTCCAGTCAGGGGACTTATGCCAGTAACCAGAGCTAAGAAGGTCACAGAGAGCAAAGAAATCTCCTAAGTACCTAGAAGATTACATAACATTGTTGGCAAGACAAAAGCCAGTAAACAGTGGGAACACTGGGGAGCAAATTGTCGTGTAAAATAAATGTTGTATGTTGATAGTAGTTTTAGCCGGGGGAAAGGGGTGTTATGTCCCGAGCCTTGCAAACGGCTCGGGCGTTTGCAGGCAGTCCCGGGCAGGTGCAAAGCTGCCCGGGACCAGACAGGCTGTCGCCAGCGCCGTGCGCCTGCGCGGGTGCTGGCGCGGGAAAAGTAACCCATTTCCCCGGGAGTTGCCTATATAAGAGGCTGTGAGGCGTTTGGGCTGAGCTGAAGCCATCTTCCTGTAAGCTGAACGCTGAATAAAAGAACCTGAGAACTCCAGCTGTTTCTCGTGTCTGTTTTCCCGCCAAGGACGCAACAGTCAAATTGTATTTATTTTATCTCATCAGTTTATCAGAAGCACTAGGATACCTTATCAAAATTTTTGTAAAACCATTGCTTTATGTAAGAATGTCCTGAGAAAAAGACAGTTGTTCATGTTTGTTTGTTCATGGAAAAAACTGTTAAGCAACCGACCCACAGCATTTTCTGACTAAGCAGAGATTAATAGAAAACTGTGTCCAAGAAAGCTAGTTATTCCACCCATATATTCTGATCTTTGCTCCCTGTCCAGATTGTATGTACACACATACTTGCTTTAACTCCTGGTAACTGCTTGGACTATTCCCTGCAGTTTTCTTGACAAGATTTGTGGAAGTAGTTTGTTATTGCCTCCTTACTGGGGCTGAGGAAAAGTGACTGGCCCAAGGTCACTCAGCTGTCTCTGTGCCTAAGGTGGGAGTAGAACTTGCAGTCTCCCAGTTTCTAGCCTGGTACTTAACTACTACACCAAGACATAGTCCTAAGATAAACAGTTTTCCAGGTGAGAACCTCAATATCCAACCACCACCTTATAACTTTCTACTATTAGAATAAGGATGAAGTTATTGATGATGTTGACGATGGTGTATGCTACCATTCCTAATGTACTGAGATTGTAAACAATTCCCAAGACATCTGCAGACCAGTGCTAGAGAAAGCAGATTTATATCATTCATGCTATCTGCTTTAGCTGAAGAGCCTTCACTTCTAACTAGAATGAAAGAAACTAGAAAATGGAAAAGAAATATACTTTAAAACAAATAGATGTATGTTTATACTTAGAATAACAAAATAAAAGAGTTGGAAGGGACCTTGGACATCTTCTAGTCCAAACCCCTGCTCAAGCAAGAGACCCTATACTATTTTGGACAGATAGCTGTCCAATCTCTTCTTAAAAATCTCCAGAGATGGAGCACCCACAATTTCTGGAAGCAAGTCACTCCACTGATTAATTGGAAATCACTGTCAATAAATGTCTTCTTATTTCTACCTTGGCTGTCTCTTTGATAAGTTTCTATCCATTTAGTTACTTTGGCAATCTTCTGATAAGCAAAGTCCATAGGGAAACAAGACTCACTTAAAAACTGGGTTACTAATTTAACAAATGCAGTGATTCATTTAACACATGTGGCAAAAAAAATCATAAAATGGGGCAAAACTCTCATTCAGTAACATAAATTTTGGGCTCAATTGTGGTCATAAGTTGAGGACACTCTGTATAGAAGTGCTGAGAAATAAAACTTCCCTTTCCCCAGGGAAGGGTTACGGCCACCATCCAGTGATGTATCACTTGGACAGAACAAAAATGCAACAGAGAAGGGAAAAGGGGGAGATCTAGGCAGAACCCTAAACATCCAGATGTATCCGAGGGCAGAAGGAAACAGAGTTTAACACTGAATGTTTTCAACGTTTCACCGTCCCAAACGACCTGCTTTTATGCTTTCCCCAGTGAAACAACCAGTTCCCTGAGGGGTCATGTGAAAAGCTTGACATCCTCTTTATTCCTTCCATGATTTTGGCCATACCTCAAAAACATTTTTCCAACATCAGCATTCAACTTTTCTCACTGCCATCAGTAATGGTTGTGCCTCTGGGCTTTTGCTCTTCTCTAATCAATGAACAGACACAGTGAAAATACATTTGGAGGCAGAAAAAAAGTTAAATCCAGGTAATTAGGCATTTAGACCTACATTGTGAGCTCATTAAATATAAATGATGTGATTTGTCCATGCACCAGGAGCCTAATTAAGGATTTAGGAGGTTAATATTGAGAATAAGTTGTGTTTTATAGTTTTTTTAAAAGCCTTGAACATATTTCTAGTTCTCAAATATTAAGCCACTGTCACTGGTATTGCTCTGTTAGCCAAGTAATGCAGACACCATTACACGTCCTACCTACTTGTTGCACACTTACTGTCAAACTTGGAAATCCCCAATTCAAGGTAAACTTTATGTTTATATTTGAACAATTTGCTCTTTTTTCAAAGAATCTTACCCATTATAAATATCAGTAAGCTGAGCACAAGCAGCTAATGTGACTTGTCTCTTCATGAGAACTGTCTGTTCGTATTGAGACAATGGAATATGTTGAAATAAATCACAAACCAGACATTGTACACTTAATGGCCCTCGCTTAATGCCTGCTTCTTTAGTGGCCATTCAAACTTAACAGTGGTGCTGAATGAGTAGCACAGTGGTGCCAGAGGCGGCACTCAGAGCCCTCTCTGTGGGCACGTGCGCCATCACCCCAGTCCTAAGCCTTCAGCTGGGTTTTATAAAAACCTTTTCATTTTAGGCCTCCATTGCCATGTGCAAAAAAAAAAAAAAAGGTTCAATCAATCAATTTCAACCTCTCACAGAAAAAAAAAAAGATCTTGCAAAGTTGGAATTGATTGATTGAACTTTTTAGTCCCACCTAGTCTGCCATTACAACTACAGCCACGCCCACCCAACTGGCCACACCCAGCCAATGGGCCACACCCACCCGGCACTTGACGATGCATAAGTGGGTTTTG
The DNA here is from genome assembly GCF_016545835.1 of Crotalus tigris. NCBI lineage: Eukaryota > Metazoa > Chordata > Lepidosauria > Squamata > Viperidae > Crotalus > Crotalus tigris. The sequence continues at coordinate 183,012 of NW_024096487.1, forward strand.
AGTTGCAGTTTGGGCACTCAGTCTCTAAAAGATTCGCCATCAATGGAGTAGCACATAGAACTCTCAAAGTTCTGGCTGTTGCAACAAACCCACATCCACAGTCATGTGATCATAATCTGGGTGTTCAGCAAGTGGCCCAGATTTCCAACCATTGCAGTGTCTAACCGTCATTCAGTGAGGCCTACTTGTATTACAAATTAAGTATCTAGTGTGGGAAATGGGAGTTTGCCTTGTTCTCAGAACTAGGCTGCCATAGTACACAAGCAAACCAGGGCCTTGTGCAATTTGTGAATCCAGTCTAGGTGGAAAAATAATTGGCAGCTGGGAAGATTATGGAAAGATGGTCATAAAATATAAATTGAGAAATTTAAGAATGTCAGTTAACAGGTATTTGTTTAAAAAGCAATTGATCTGGGATAGAGAGAAATACAGCGAGAAAGATAAATTAGTGATTAATGATAACGAAAAGTTAATGGTGGGAACACAAATGAAGTCATGGGATTAAAAACTGAGAAAGGATGTCAAAAGCTAAGCTAGCTTTTAAAGAGATTTGCCACTTGATAGAATAATTATTAGTTATAATATTGATTCCTTGCTCTTGATATTTTAATGAAAAATAAAAACATGAATATAGATAAATACATATTTACAAGAGACACATTTAAAGTGTATTTGAACTGTGTTCTCATGTGGGTGGCTTCTAAATTACTGTAGCTGGCTTGTGTTGCATTATCAAATATGTTTCTCAGCAAATCAATTAGCAGTGTGGCAAATTTTTACCTGAGGTGTGATAATTACAAGAAGTTTAAATTCTGGGGGTTCAGAGGATGATAGAAGACCACAGATCACTTATCTAGCCGTCTCTAAGACCCCTAGATATGTCATTTCTAAAATCTTGTTTGTTATAATAGACAGAAGTCCAAGACTTCTGAATTGTTCTTCTTATATTTTATTAGTTGATTCATAGGCAACAATGTTCTACTTCATTCTGTGATGTGCTCACATTAATAGAGGATTGCATATTACTTTTATTATATAACATCCTTTAAGAGCCTGAACACCCCACTAGCATTTCATGGCTCCTCCAAAATTTTGTTTATAAAGAATGGCTCCAATTCTTGAATTATGAGATAATTAGTTTTGCAGACTAAGCGATGTGTTGTACAAGTAGTAACTCATATGTCAGAAATTGTGCCTTTTTACTGTCAAAGAAACAGTATCTATTTTAAAAATTATTTTTTAGTTTCAGTATCTATATACAGTAATGCTATCTTAAAAATAACAAAATAGAGTTCATGTATAATTTCTGATATTTCCCCAATAACTCTAAAGCAGCGGTTCTCAACCTGTGGGTCAGGACCCCATTTGGGGTCGAACGACCATTTCATGGGGGTCGCCAAACAAAGCAGTCCGCCATTTTTCCCCCTTTTCCTTTTGAATAGAGTCTAATTCTATTGGCTTTCAAAAGCCAACAGGAATTGTCCAGGCTGTCTCTGCCCTGCTGAGCCCGCCAAAAGTCCCATTCTGCAAACGGTGCTACAAGTTGTCTGCAGTGAAGGCGAGCTGTCTGGAAGTTTCCACCCCTCCCTGCTGAGCAATTACTAAAAATGTAAGTAAAAGAGGGCCAGGGGTGGGAGGTGGGAGGCCAGCGGGCGCAGGGAGGGTTGCTGGCGTGTGTGGGGCCCGGCGGGTGCCTTACCTCCCTTGGGCTGGGCCAGCTGGTGGCCCAGCCGGTGGTCGGCCTGTGCCGTCTCTGCCGCTTGCCAGCTACGCCTCGGCCAGCGCAGGGGGTGGCACCATGCATGCGTGGCGCTCCCAGGCAGGGAAAGTCCTCGACTTACGACCTGTTGGGTAGTCCTCGACTTACGACCGGTTGGGTAGTCCTCGACTTACAACCGGTTGGGGGTCGTGGCATTAAAAAGGTTGAGAACCACTGCTCTAAAGGCATATAAGATCAGTCCCTAGGAATACCTTCAATATTATTCTGGTTTAACTTGGATTAGCAATCAGCGTTGTTTAGGACATCATGAGAGTATTTCTAAGAAGTTATGCATTAATACAATGCATACAGATACGAAAACAGTACATCCAAAAGCATGGTTTATTTGAAGAGTCTCATCAAAGGGGGGGGGGAAGAGCATAGGCTCTTTAAAATGTTACCTTGAAGCACTGGAAATCAACTAAGTTTAAAATGTATGATCAGAAATCTCAACTTGAAAATAAGTTTTCAGAACTGCTGAATGGCACTGGTTTTTTTTAAAAAAAATGAAGTAATAAATCAAGTATCCAAACAACAATAACACATAATGGATCAAATTCAGAGATATCAGTGCAATTTTTGTATATTCTCAAAAGAATTCTACACATTAGACAATGGAGGCACATGAGTGGCTGTACTTAGCCAATCTTAGCTCAGCTAAAAAAATAAATAGGAGTGGCTCCTGTGATGATGTGGATGGAGAAAGTATTTGGGAATCATAGAAAGTAAAAAAAAAAAAACTATCCTGCAGGAACAGAATTAAAAACTAATTTTACATTATTCAAGAACATGGCATGGACAAAACCATGTAAATCATCAGAACTGAGCTTCACTTTATTTTATTTGAGAACTTTATTTTAGTTGTGTGTTATAAATGTAAACCCTTGTACACAGCATGATCACCAAGTCTTTAACAAACAAATCTAGGTAGAAAACTAACTGAAATGAGTAAAGAATTGAAGAATTACAGGACAACAAGTCATGACTGTGAATTTTATTACAAAGAACATTAGGCTCGTATCCCTTCAACCTATTTAGCCCATCAAGAGAAAGAGAGAGAGAGAGAGAGAGAGAGAGAGAGAGAGAGAGAGAGAGAGAGAGAGAGAGAGAGAGAGAAAGGATTTATTCATCAACATTTTAGCTAAACTCTTTTTCCTCTTTTCCACCAAACTAGTCTGGAGTCATTGCCCATAGAAATGAGCAAGGCTCAATTATTTATCAATCTCTTTTTTAAAAAGTTTATAGTATGTTACCCTCGATATTAGGAAGCTTTTGATTGGTCCTTGTATTAAATGTTTACTTTCTTAATACATTTTTAACATTTGTTTTTCATTTAATTTCTCAACAGTACTTCCAATCTAGTGCCTTAGTTAAAGCAAATGTGATATAATCAGTTAATTTTAAACTAGACAGAGGCACCAGAAATGTTCATTATCCTCAGGCTATTAGCTGTAATAATCGAAATCTGGGCAATAATAGAAGTAACCCCCAAATTTAAGCCATTACATTATATGAAAATATACATGCTATAAATATATTTGATGCTAATGCTCTGTTGAGCTTTCACTATCCAGAAATTATGATACCTGAAATCAAAAAGAAGTTTTAAAACAATGATGTTTAACATTGAGGCAAAGTGGAATAAACCATGTCATTAATCATCCAACTTCAATCATTCAGACAAATATTGACAATATAAAAACAGGGCAGAAGAATCTCACTGCATATTAAAGATTTATTTGAAAAGGGGAGAAGCACAGAAATAAATAAGACTTATTTAAGACTTAGATGGAAGTAGAATCACTGCCATCCAAAAAAAAATAAATTCCCATTCAAACATTATAAACTATGAATCAATAGTTCAGCTTTAAATGCCTTTAACAGAAGTTGATTTCCTGTATGCACAATTAAAAAATAATCCAGAAGGTATTATTTCAAGAGTCTATAACCTATTATTAATAATACAGGTACAGAAAACAGATTTTGGACAGATATATCTGAAGATAATTGGAATATTGTGTGAAAAAGCACTAAAAATAGCATCCCCCTGCTTCAAAGAATGTGCAGATGACACAATACTCCTATTAAATTTAATTACAATAATCCAAAAGTTTTGTTGCTTTGATGGAGAGGCTGCAGTGAAACAGCATCTTCACAGGTGGTAAGCACATGATGCAGTTAATCTAGTTGTATGAGGGGAATTGTGTTAGTTCAAAAGTTGTAGCTTATGCCCTTATTCAATATCAGTGCAGCTTATTCTAAACATTTTGCTGAAGTGCATACTATAACAACAAAGACATTTTAGAAATTACCAAGCATAGGAAAACAAATGTAGAATTTTACATAACTGACTGAACAAATTATGCCACTTATTACAGAAAACACCCACCAAAAAGCACATTCCAAGGACAGCCATTAAAAACATTGTATTTATTGTGACATGTTTCCTGTTCTCTTGTGGCTTATAAAGATAAAACACAGCCATGCTTCACAGCAACAACCATATTTACTCTGGAAGGATTTCATATGTAGTTGATACATGATTTCTAAAAGGTATGAATTAGTATATTGGTGTGATAGAAACAAGGGTGGTTTGCAAGAATAGAAAGATGGAGAGAATTATAGGAAATTATATTAGGTAAATTAGATTTAGCTCTTTTTCCTTTTCTTTTTTCTTATCTCATGTTTTAAATTCTTCTGTTTACTACTATAGAGAAGAGCAACTAAGATGATCAAAGGCCTGGAGATTAAAACATATGAAGAACAGCTGAGGGACTTTGGGTTTGACTAATCTAAAGAAAAGAAGAAATAGAGGTGACATGATAGAAGTATTCCAGTATTTGAGAGGCTGCCACAAAGAAGAGGGGGTCACGTTATTCACCAAAGCACCAGAGGGAAGGATAGAAACTGATCAAAGAGAAAAGCAACCTGGAATTAAGGAGAAACTTCCTGACAGTGAGGACAATTAACCAGTGGAACAACTTATCCCCAGAGATCGTGGGCACTCCATCACAGGAGATTTTTAAGAAGAAACTGGACAGCCACTTGTCTGAGGTAGTATAGGTTCTCCTGCTTCAGCGGGGGGCTGGACTAGAAGACCTCCAAGGTCCCTTCCAGCTTCTATTCTATTCTATTCTATTCTATTCTATTCTATTCTATTCTACTTCTACTTCTACTTCTATGCATAATATAATTTATCTTGAAAGGTGATCATATAAACTCTCTCTCTCTCTCTCTCTCTCTCTCTCTCTCTCTCTCTCTCTATATATATATATATATATATATATATATATATATATATATATATATATATATGCATGGAAAGGAGAATAATGGTACACTTAGCTAAAGGAAACAAAGAGCAACTAAAATTTTATTTTGTATTTTATGTATGCTTTGTTATTGCTGAATTTATTAAAAGAACATTATTTTTAAATTACAACTACAATGTATTAACAACATAAAACATAATAATCTGTTTCTGTGTTGCTGAAAGACAATATGCCAAGTTTAATATTATAATATACTTACATCAGAAGTACCAATGCCATCCTATCTGATACTTCAATCCAGACAGCATTAGAAGACTGCAAAGAAACATAGAAAACTCTAATTATTTATTAAAATCCTGTGGCTGATAGAAGTTTTGTATCTCAGATGGTAGTTCTGAGTAGTACCAACTATAAATTTCAAGACTACCCATAAGCTTAACCACAGTTATCAAAACCATTTTTATAACTGACAAAATGATCTAGTGATAAGAAATATTTCATTGTCTCCTGCTGCTGCATACATATTGTAGTGGTATTAAATGTCCAATCAACACACATCCTATTACTCTAATATTATAATGCTTGGTTGAAGAATGAAATAAAAAATGGGATGAGAAAAATGCATTTAAGAATGATTGCTGCAAAAAATTAACTTAAAAATTAAATGAAAGTTATTTGACAGTGCAGCTGGCCTGTTAATGCAGATCATAAAGCAATTTTACTAAGGAATTGCTAATCAATATAGGCAGTGAAGTCAAGTCATTATAATTTACTCTTCATCAGTTCTAATCTCCCAAACTTTACAATCAAGTGATCCTTTCAAATTCACTTAAGTTAGAACTAATTCATTTATATTCCTTCCATATCAGTGAATTCATTGCAAAGAATTAGATTTCTAGCATAAAAAAAATTCTCAGAGGAACCTGTCTTCCTGATTTATAAAATATAGTATTCTAAAAATATATATAAATCACATGTCATAGAAGACTCAAACTTTAAGAATCATTTGCCGTCTCAAAGAATCATTATTGTAAGACTTGGAACAACAAAAAGGAGCAGCATTATTTCACAGTTAGGGATGCTACATCAAGCACTATACTTGGATAGAATGCAATCAATGACCAAATAATCTAAATTAGACTACTTTATGAATAACTCTTCAACATGATGATCATCAAAATTTATTCTCTAACCACTGATGCAGAAGGAGTGGAGGCTAGTGAGATTTATGGTCAAGTTTGATTTGAAATTGAAAGAATATGCAAGCAAGCTCTCAGCCCCCCTAGGTAAACCAGGCAGGAAACACCACAAGATGAGCTAATTCTACTTTATCATAAGGCTATAGTAACAGAATCTTCCAAGTCTGAAGGCACAATCTTGCCCCCTCCACTTTTAACTGTTTGATCCATTAGAGTGTGTCTTTCCTAAGTTTATTTTTTATGACTTTAAATAACCATGGGCTCCTGCTTTTCTTCTTGGATTGTTTCCCAGGCAGTATTTCTTCTCCTCCTTCCCCAAAGTCATTTATACATTACATTGTACAAGATGTGCTGCAGATGATTGGAGACTGGAATGCCAAAGTTGCATATATTAAGAAAGTAAATGTAGTTGGATTGTGCGGTCTAGGAATGAAGCAGGAGAATGAATAATCAATTTCTACCATTCCAATTATCTTTTCATAGCTAGCAATGTCTTCAAACAACTAAAACAATGCCTATATACACAGGCATCAGCAAATGGAGTACATAGAACTATACTGACTATATTATTGCTAAAGGAGTATGGAGGAACTCCATCATAGCATCAAAAAAGTGGCCAAGGGCTACTTGGAACGTATATTACAAACAGTTCAGGTGCAGGTTCCAAATTAAGTTGAAGAAGAAGAAGAAAGCCACTCAGTTTACACAATAGGATCTTGAATGTATATGAATGAATGAATGAATGAATGAATGAATGAATGAATGAATGAACGAACGAATGAATACCCACCATTTTTAACATCAGGGATCACTTTGAATCCTGAACTTTAGTTGTTATTGATGAGTGTGGAAATAGACCGTCAATGATTGTCTTCAGCAGAAGAGAACAAACTGAATGTAAGAACAAATCATGAAAATTGTGAAGAAGAGAAGAGAAGCCAAAGCCAAGAAAGACAAAAATCTCAGAAAAGAACTCTGAGTTTCAGAGAGCTGTTAGAAGAGATAAGACACAATAAAATTTGAAAAGACACTTAAATTGGAAACAGACATGGAAAAACTGTCAAAGTTTTCCAAAAGTTCTCTGAACTCCAAATAAGGTTCCAACCTCAAAATGGTATGCTAAAGGATGCCAATAGACATTAGTGACCAATTCAAAGAAGATCAAACAAAAAAGAAAAGAGTTTACTGGAATACTATACAGTAGAAATGTAAATCTCCAAGGTACCCAAGAAGATATTTCCTACTTACAAGAACTTCAAGTACGAGAATTTGAAGTTAGAGCAGCACCCTGCTCATTATCAAGTCAGAATGCTATTAGAGGGAATGGTCACAGAAATACAGCAAGCAACAGAGGAAGAATCTATGAAAATTCTAATTAGGCTAGGCCAGAAAATCTGGATAAAGACACAGTGGCCAAAAGAGTGAAAGAGGATAATTTACATACCAATACCAAAAAAAGGAGACGTCATGGAGTGTGCAAACTATTGAACAATATCTTTAATTTCACATGCTAGCAAAGTACTCCTTAGGATCAGCCAATGCAAATTAAAGCTCTATATGGAAAAAGAGATGCCAGATATTCCAGGTGGCTTTAGAAAGGCTGAGAACACATAATTGTTGGATTCTGTTCCCAATTATGGGTCATACGTTGAGGGGTATCTGTAGATTGATCATTTTATAAAGTGTTCCAGCCTCCAAAACAGACTATGGGTAAAAACATTTTGTGGAATAACATGCTTTTCAAATAGGTAATCCAGAAAGTGAAAATTATTTTAAAAACTAGAATCATGATTAGTAAGTATTTCCAGCCATCTTCCAAAAGAAAAAGTGAGTAAGACGGATGGATACCATTTCTCGTCCTTCCTGGCCTAGCTGTATTGTAGGGCTGCTAATTGAAAAACCTGATAAACATTAAAGTACTGACGTTCTGTCTCTCTCTTTCAAATATCTCTCATCTTTACGATTTGCTATTTGCATGAAAATTGGATTTTAATTTTTCATGTATTTGGAATTACATCATCATTTCCTGTCTGTGACTTGATCACATCTTGTGAAGTTTATGAAAATGTGAATCAAGACACATCCATTGAGAGATGCAGCTAACATTAGAGATCACAGAAGCTGATCATAAAAGACAGTTTAAAAAAAATCACAAAAGCAACCATATACTCTTTCCTGCTGGCTTTTGACAATCATTACTTTTTTGTAGCCTTGATTGAGCAAAAGAACAAAAACGAATACTCACTGAGTCCCAGATAGACTGCCGTATTCTTTGAATGCTGCATATAGCTTGACTACTCTCAAATTTTGCAGGCCTAATTAAAACAAGTTCTTTCCATAATTAAATCTTGCCCTTTAAAACAAAACTGAAATATAATCTGTACGGAAAACACCTTTAGCAGCGATGGAGAAGAATGCTTCCAGACAAGACTTTAATTGTACTAACATTATGCAACAAGGAAATTTAAATACGTGCAGGGGGTGTGTGTGGCAACTCCAAACAATATCTTGATTTGAAGCCGACCTTTAATTTAATCATGATTTCTTTCCTCTTATTAGAAAGGATAAAATGATGGAATTGCTGAGCTGTAGTTTTGATTGGTAGTAGCCTGAAGACTTTTCCTTTCCATCAACTTTAAACTTGCCCACACACATGCACTCACACACACACACACACACACACACACACACACACACACTGGTCTCCTGTTGTTACTCATACCCTTTCAGTTCAAATCTCCAACAGGTATCCTAAAACCTCAGGACATGATGCAAACCAGCCTCTTTCTGACAAATGCTTGGACTGGCATCAGCACTATTCTCTGTTGTCCATGAAGCCCAGAGTATTGGAAGATGAATATTTTACATTTTATGACCTTTCTCAGTTAATTATTTAAAAGCAAGACATTAAAACTTTCCTAGGAAGTCCAAAGAACCAGGGCAATTAATTGTAATCGTAGCGGCAGGCTGGCCTGGAAACATTCTTCAGTTGCCCCACTTGTTATGTGGGATGATGAAATGTTGCAAGAACCGAACATGCAGGACACAAAAGACTCTGCAAATTGATGAGGGATGGATGAGGAAGCAGAACGTGGAGATCCACTCTTTTAAAGATTATCTGAGGCCAGATAAAATTGGTTTAATGAGGAGCCTAGCTAGAGAGGAGCTATTCAAAGACAATGTAGGTGTCTTTGACCTCAGTTGTAGGTGTTACACAGCTCCTGCTTCAAGAACCACAGAAGGCCCCTCTGCCTTTTACCAATAGCCTGATATGCGTAAATAAAATAAGTGAAAGTCTCCATTCATAGTTGCATAATCCTTCTTTCTGCTGCTTCTTTCAGCTGGCTTCTAAGAATATGGGGTTAATTGAGTTTGTTGCCCACTTGGTTTAAACTCTTTTCCTCTGCCTTTAACGATAGTTAAAGGTTTACAGATTTTTGCACAGATATTAACTTCTTGTGACCATACAATTACTGCTACTTTAAAACATTGACTTGGTAATTTCTTCACTTTGGCGGCACCAAGTAACAAAAATGATTTAAAAATGTAAGCTGGCCATCTTACTCAACCGTTGTTATGTCCTCTGAACCAAACATTCAGATTACACTTGGACTATTGTATCTGGGCTCTAAAATCCAAAGGAGTGTTAGATTGCATCAAAGAGATTTAGAAATCTCTTGTTTTATTTTTCCAGATCAGAATAGACAATCCTACCAAAAGCGGGAAACAATTCATTTGGCATTGTTTCATACTTTGTGGCTTTGTAATGCCTCGTGGTCTTATACAGGTAGTCCTCGACTTACATCATTTCATTTAGTGACTGTTCAAAGTTACATCAGCACTGAGAAAAGTGACATATGACCATTTTTCACACTTATGATCATTGCAGCATTCCCCGTGGTCATGTGATTTATATCTGAATGCTTGACAACTGACTCACATTTATGACGGTTGCAGCGTCATAGGGTGGTGTGATCCCCTTTTGCGACCTTCTGACAAGCAAAGTCAGTGGAGAGGCCAGATTCACTTAACAACTGTGTTACTAATTTCACAAGTGCAGTGATTCAGTTAACAAATGTGACAAGAGAAGTCATAAAATGGGGCAAACTTAACAAATTTCTCACCTAGCAACATAAATTGGGCTCAATTGTGGTCATAAGCTGAGGACTACCGATAATACCTTCCAATGTTAATAAAGGGGATAGAGAAAAATGGAGATTTGCTCCAACTCTAATTAATACAACCTGGGCAGATTCAGCAACGGATTCTGTTTGACTGTACAGCTTTTTTATGCATTTTCTTTGGTTTTGATTGATCTTTATGTTCATTCATAGAACACGATTTTTCTTTGGTCTGAGCAGTTATTCCTCTTCGCCCCTTTTTCACTGGACATCCTTTTATACCTCTGACACCAAGCTGATCTTTTGTCATCCATTCTCCACTGCAGTGGGCACAAATGTAGTGGTAGACAATGAGGTCATAGCTGATCTGCACAAGGGCCTAAGTTGAAATATGGGTAACTAGTTTATGTGCAATGAGAGTCAGTTTGTTACAGAGGTTAAGGCTCCAGGCTAGAAACCGGGAGACCATGAGTTTTAGTCCTGCCTTAGGCTTGATGTCAGCTGGGTGATTTTGGGGCCACTCCTTCTTTCTCAGCCTTAGGGAAAAAGCAGTGGCAAACAACTTCTGCAAAACCTTGCCAAAAAACTGCAGGGATTAGTTCAGGCAGTTGTCAGGGTTCACACGGACCTGCAGGCATAAACACAAGTTTATGTCCAAACCTAGAGTCCCACATCAGTGCTGCAAAATCCCAGATGACTGTTGGATGGTAGCAGGAATTAAGAAGCCAAGTGCAATCTTTTCCTTTTTGTTGACATAGCTTGACCTAAACTGAAATGTGACCTTCTTTTTGGCTACAGGTAACGGTATCCAATCTGCCCTGGAAAAATCCACATATCTTTGCTGCTCTCATGTATTTATCCTGATTTTGCAGTGCAGAATGCGGATCCTTTGCTAGCTCAACCAATGTGTTAGTTCATTTTGTCTTCTGATATACTTAAATTAATTGAGTAAACCATGATTGAGCAAATAAGATATGAAACACCATAATATACGAACAACAGAACCCAAGTTTTTTCCATTTCATACATCACTATATAACTAGGATATTGGATCTCCCAATACAGTGAAAGGGAAACAATTCTTCCTTTTCTTTTTAGAATTATCAACCTCTCAGATGGACCCTCTCACAGCAGCTTGGTTTGGAGCAATCAGTAAGCAATAATCTTGAACTCTGTACCATAAAATACTTGATCTGCCAGTTTCTGTATCTCAAAATCTTCATTATATGATACAGAACTAGGACAGATTTGTTCATTGCTAGCATGTCTTACCACTTCCACCAGCTCTCTTATTCTTCATGCCAAGTTCCATCCCAATGAAAGTAAGGAATTAAGGTCTTTGCCTTGGGCCCAAAAGAACAGGGTATGGTCAAAGTTTCTGTCTAGAAACCTAGGTATGGAGGGGAAAAGTCATAGTCTGCAATCGTCCATACACAGACAGGATCTGCGGCTAGATTTCAATGCCTCCCTAGACTAAAAGTCATTCTTGTCATTCATAGCTCAGTGTTTCCAGAAGCTAGCCACTATGTTAATAAATCAGTGACATTTGAGCACCTAAGCATTGCATTAATTGAGTAAACACTGGTTCTGTTAAACTCTGATCCTATCAGTTGGTGTGTATGGCATGCAAGCATAGTTTATTATGTAGAAATTTATGGTCAACTCCTGTAGCTTTTGCTGGCAGGTGTTAAACAGTATTATTTCTAGCACAATGAATAACTCTGGGTAAAGTAAATTCATAGGTTACAAGATCCTCTATTTACTTATTAATAAGCTAATAAAAGGCAAATTTCCACTCACCCTGCACCTGTATTTGGTTGTTAAAATCCAAAAGTAGCAAAGAGGCTCAGAAAATTCTAATTCTGCCCCTCTTTAAGGATTCACTGGATTGAAGCAGCCCAAAACTGGGTAGCAGAACATGGGTCTGAACAAGATGTTTTTCAAGGTTTCTTTCATACTTATAATTATGAGCTAAGAGTTTACCTCTGACTGCCAGAAATCGGGGACAAGCATTAAAGTTTGCTGTGTAGCAGCCTGACTTGTAGCAGGCAAATAAGCCCTCTTTAGGAAATTGATTATTAAACTGACAATCTGAAATGAAACCTAGGAATCTGAATGAAGATTCTTGCTGCATGGCTGGGCAGGATGAAGATATACTGAAATTCCAAGGTTCCAGACTATAAAAGATAAAAAGAAAAATGTATAGCGGTAATGGAGTAGGTAATGAAAAATAAATAAATAATTAAATAACACCATTTAATCTATATGTAGAATTCATCTGTATCTATGAATAGATGAAGATCACCTAAAGAAAATATGCAGTTTTATTTTTCTTATACTTACCTTATATATTTAAGGTTTCTTAATAACATATTTCAAAGACTCAATTTTAAAAAAAACACAAGAGCAGTAACAAAAATCAGAACTAAGCTGACAGAAATTCCAAAGTAACTTGCAATAAAATTAATTCTAATACTCAGAGCATTTATATTGCTATAATGATACACTGCCCAGCATCCCTCTTTGAAGGAGATAGGTAGTTTAGAAATGTAAAAAATAAATAAATAAAATAAATAAGTGAACTTTGTATAGTCTTAAAAGAAAATATCTTGTGACTTCTTACTTAGAAAGTAAGAAATGCTAGTCTTTCAATGCCAAGAAAAATGAGAATACGACATAGATAAGTAGTTAATTTTTAAAAAGCAGCTACATTAATCATATAGCTGCTCTTCATACATTTCATTACATTTAAAGGAACATAACTGTTGATTATCAAAATACCAGCTACATTTTTTTCATATACTATGCCAGTGATGGCAAACCTTTTAGAGACCAAGTGCCCAAACTGCAACCCAAAACCCACTTATGCATGGTCGGGTGCCGAATGGGTGTGGCCCATTGGCTGGGTGTGGCCAATTGGCTGGGTGTGGCCTACTGCTGGATGTGGCTGTGGTGGTAATGCAGACTGGGTAGAACTAAAAAGTTCAATCAATCAATTCCAACTTTGCAAGATCTTTTTTTTTCCCGCAAGAAGTTGAAATTGACTGATTGATTGAACCTTTTTTTTTTTGCACATGGCAGTGGAGGCCTAAAGTGAAAAGGTTTTATAAAACCCAGCTGAAGGCCTAGGACTGGGGCAACAGCGCGCATGCCCACAGAGAGGGCTCTGAGTGCCGCCTCTGGCACCTGTGCCATAGGTTCGCCACCACTGTACTATGCACTTAATATTTAATACATTGCAACTTTTCTTGCAATGACTTTTGTCCCCAGAGAACTTGATAACTCATCGTTCTGTTACCCACAACAGAAAAACAGTAACTGGTAGGACCAGTCAGTGAGGGACACACAATGCACAGGCTTCTCTTCTGTTCCATTTTGTGGAATCTTCCAGGGCTGGGCAAGGTAGAATTTTTAGAGTTTTGGGATGGGTGGAAAAAAATGGCAAGGAGGGGATTGAGAGAGATAACTTGGTGCTGAAGGAACTTGTGAATAGGTTGGTAAGCATATTCCCCTGGTTTACCTAGGGATGATGTGACTAATACAGCAGTTTACGAAAGGGAAGTTCTGGGATATTCTCTGAAGCAGCAGGGAAAAAATCAGGCTTTAGAATTTCAGCAGGGGATTTTATGTGAAAAAGTAGTGAAGGCAAAGACATTACAGTGATGATTATTGCTGTTAATGTACAGCCTACTTAGCCTACATCTGGCATTGTTAGGAGGAGGTTACAGTGATGTGCAAGTGTGGCACCTGGAGCTAACCAGAAGAATGAGAAGATAAACATCGTAAAATCTGAGTCAGGACACAATCCAAATTGTACCCACACATGAAAAAAAATAATTGCACATAATCTTATTTTATCTATTAGAATGTTTTTTATCTTGTCTTTATTACTGTATAAGTAACATTGATATTACTCCTTTTTCTTCTTTTTTTTCTCCAGAACATCAACCCTGTGAGATGAGTTGGGCTGACAGAGAATAATTGGCCCAAAGTAACTCAGCTGATTTTCATGCCTAAAGTGGGACTAGAACTCACAATCTCCTGGGTTCTAGTCCCACACCTTAACCATTACACCAAAAATGGCTCTCTTGCCTTGTTTTGTCTTTTTTGTTGCTAGAATTTAGACGGTGGCAACTTTGAGACACATGGACTTCAACTGCCAGAATTTTTCAGCCAGCATGTTTTAGGTTGTATTTAGAGATTAGGATTTTTTTTTCTGTAATACAACTCAGCAAAATGCCCTGTATTAAACAAATAAATAACCACCTATTTATCTATATACATAGACATCATGCATATGCACAGAGGCTGTGCAGCACTTAAGATTAAAAAGTCAAAAGCTGTCTTTATAAGAGGAGAACTGTGTTAGCCTACGACAATCAAAAATCAGGAGGAGTCCATTAGCTCTTTCTCTATTATTACACCAGATTTCATTAAGAACCCTGCAGTTTTGTGAGCTACTGCATATGCCCTTTGGGAAGCTTGTGCCTTTAATAAAATATAATAGTCAGAAAAGGTTCTAGTAGATTCCTGATACTTTGACTATCAAAGGCAAACAAGTGCTTCAGTGTAGGGGCATCTTCAAGATGGGACGGGGAGTCAGCAAGTCAAGATGGTAGCTACAACCATACAATCAAAGCCCCACCCTTTAATGCAAGTTGCATTACACATAAAAAGAGGGCAGGGCTTCAGTAGTGGTAAGTGTCAAGCGTCTTGACTTTTTCTATACATGAGCAGCTCTGCTTCAGAGCATGCAGGCCCAGTAGAAATAGCATTTGTGTGTCATTCCTCAACTGAAATATCCCTTGGATCAAGTAGCAACTGCTTTAATGAGTTATAGAGAGCTGCCTCTGTGCTCTGAAGGATCTGGTTGCCTTTGAATCAAAAGGGCTGCCCACCTCTACATACACCACAGAAGTACACACTTGTTCCTTTCTCAGAGAGAGCTGGAATCTGAGATGTCTGTACTCTTCCTATATTCATGTCTTACATTCTGCCAAACCACAGAGTAAGCTTGGTGGCTTTCCTTTAACAGGCTTAGGAAAGTCTTTTATTTGTTACAAAAGCCAGAAGGCACTTCCTCATTCTTTTGTTGACATATGGGGAGTGAAATCTCAGTTCTCTGTTTGCCAATACAGTGTACTTCAAAAGCTGGCTATTCTTTATCCATGACCTCAAGAGAAGAGCTTCAAGGATTACAGCACACAATTGCTTTAAATACTCAACATTTGTGTTATATACTTTGGTACAGGGATTAAGATGTTGGGCTAGAACAGGGATAGGTAACCTTAGCTCTTTTATGACTCGTGGACTTCTTCAACTCCCGTTGGCTGGCTCAGGAATTCTGGGAGTTGAAGTCCAAAAGTCATAAAAGAGCCAAAGTTGCCTACCCCTGGGCTAGAAAATGGAAGGTCATGGATGCCCTTAAGACCAAAAACTGACTGGGTGAATCTGGGTCAGTCACCTTCTCTGAGCCCTACCCAATTCATTGGGATGTTGTTGAGGGAAAATAGGGACAGGAACATTATGACTATCACTTTGAGTTGGATAAAGGCAGAATATTGATCTAATCCCCCTCCTCCTTCTCCCCCTCCTCTTCCAAATTGAGGATGAACAGATGCAAGGAGGTTGCTTTAAAACCTGCACCCACCACCACCATCACCTGCCATGACCCATCCACAGTCAGTTGGGAATCAGTGGTATACAAATTTAATGAAGCAAGAGGAGGAGGAAGAGGAAGCAGACAGTTTTTTTTACCTCCCCCCCCCCTTTAGATCAGCTGGGTGACCTTGGGTCAGTCACTTTCTCTCAGCCCAATGGAAAACTGCTTCTGAAAAACAGTTCAGAAGGGGTGGCGAAAGCATTCTATCCTTTGCCTCCCTCCCATCCCCTTGCCATAATTCCTTACATCAAGGAGCTAGGAAGGTATACATTCCAACTGATATGGGCCAAGGGGAAGCTAAGAGGTTCTGACAGCCCTCTCAAAGGCCAGGCTGGGAGAAAGCTTTTTTGAAGGCTTTTGGAGAAAGAAAGTGGCCAGGCCAGAACAGACCATAGGAAGCTTAAACTTCTTTCGGCCCCTTGCTATCCTATGGCAGCCCCCTTTTTCCATGGCTTTCCTTTCTTCTTGCGTGTGGGGCCCCCTGTCCAAGCGCATGTTTGCAAGCAGTTGTCCAGCAGCCATTACAGATGTCAACAAGTGGCAGATTTGCTGTCAGGACCTCCATTAAGCCAACTGTTGATCTTTGCCTCTCTGGGTTCTGAAGGAATGGAAACCCTGGGCTGTTGGCTTCCGTGCATAATCTGTTCACCAGGGAAGCACTTTTGTCCTGGAAAATGCTGACTCTTAATATGGAAAGAAAACATGAATAAAGTGGGGATTCTGAGAAGGGGGGGAGTGTGTGTGTGTCACATCCACAAAAGCAAGTCTTGCAGAAGAAGAAGAGAATGATTTGGACAAAATTAAAACTTCAAGCTAGGAGAACAGAATGAGAGAACGAAGAGCCTGCAGGGCCATCAGAATAAATAGGGGTTTAAGCTGAGCCCATTGCAAAGAAGGGAGAGACAATAAAAGAATTTGTGGTAGTTTTGTCCTTGCTTTGGAAGTGTTTTTGAGCCTTTTTTTTATAAGAAATCAGCTTGGATGTCTTACTCTTAGCAAAGAAAATGCCATATACAATAAATCAATTCAGAAGAACAAGCCTGTGCAGTAGAAACAGAGGAGATTTCTGGAGTTTTTTCTGGCTATTTTAAACATTGTATGTGATCTGTTATTTTCTGCAGTTCAGGATTTGATTTAGAATACAGGTAGTGCTCAACATATAGTTGAGCCCAAAATTTCTGTTGCTAAGCAAGAGGTTTGTTATGTGAATTTCGCCCCATTTTACAACCGTTCTTGCCACAGTTAGTAAGAGAACCACTGCAGTTGTTTAAGTTAGTAACACAGTTGTTAATGGAATCTGGCTTTCCCCATTGACTTTGCTTGTGTAGAAGGTGGCAAATAAAAACCTGACTCATAAATATGAGTCAGTTGCCAGGTGCCTGAATTTCAATCATTTGACCATGGGGATGCTGCTATGGTCGTAAGTGTGAAAAACGATCATAGCTCACTTTTTCCAGTGCCATTGCAACTTTGAACAGTCACTAAATGAATAGTTGTAAGTTGAGGACTATCTATATCAGTGAAGGCGAACCTTTTGGAGACCGAGTGCCCAAACTGCAACCCAAAATCCACTTATGTATCATCGGGTGCCGGGTGGGTATGGCCCATTGGTGGGTGTGGCCCATTGGGTGGGCGTGGCTGCGGTGGTAATGGCAGACTGGGTGGAACTAAAAAGTTCAATCAATCAATTCCAATTTTGCGAGATCTTTTTTTTCCCCCCGCAAGAAGTTGAAATTGATTGATTGATTGAATCTTTTTTTTTTTTTTTGCACATGGCAGTGGAGACTTAAAGGGAAAAGGTTTTATAAAACCCAGCTGAAGGCCTAGGACTGGGGCGATGGCACGTGTGCCCACAGAGAGTGCTTTGCGTGCCACCTGTGGCACGCGTGCCATAGGTTCGCCACCACAGACCTATATTATATATTTATTAGAGAACATTGTGTCATAGCATCTGCAGCTTGTGTAGGCTTCCCTCCCCTGCTCCACTGCAAATACATTCTACAGCACCCCTTTCAAGTTTCTAGTCCTTAAGTTTGGTACCTTACTAGAAGGTAAGTTTGAAAAGATGAAACTATTCTGTGCAGTAAGGCATCACAATTTATTGCAGTCAGAACTTTCAGGAACATTGCAATTTTTCACAACTGGACATATAGCTCCT
The DNA here is from genome assembly GCF_016545835.1 of Crotalus tigris. Lineage (NCBI taxonomy): Eukaryota > Metazoa > Chordata > Lepidosauria > Squamata > Viperidae > Crotalus > Crotalus tigris. Next base: position 201,183 of record NW_024096487.1, read on the forward strand.
TCCTTATCCGCATCCATTTCCTCAGGAGCTCAACCAAGGCAAAATGCCAACAATGAATTCTCTCAAGTTCTTCCAAGTTAGGAATCCATTGGAACCAATAATACTTCAAAGGCGAGATGTTTTGTACACAGTGTGTGTGTTTGGGTAGAAACATGCCATTTGGGTGCAGTTCAACAATCGACAATTATGCAAGTGTCTGTTGGGAATGCAAGTACACGTGAGCAGTTTTTCCTGAATACAAAGGTGTTTTCTATAAAAGAAAGAGGTTTAAGATAAGGCTGCAGGACAGGATCAATGACTGAGATTTAAATCCACCTTCCCATGGGCCATGGAACTAATCCTGGAGCTGTTAAAGACCAGATAAGCTAACAAGTTGCATTCAACATCCTTTTTGTTTTATTTGATTAATAAATATTTCTTTGAGTTAAATAAGCATATCTTTGTAATTGCATATTAGCAAATACATTGTTTAGAAGCAAAAAGGGTGTGCTTGGATATGATGCTGATATGCTTGAGGCTAAAAATGCCTGAATCTACCAAGTCTGGGTTTCTCCATTTCTTCAGGTTTCAGTCATACCTGTTTTTTTTTTAATCCTATTTTTGCATAGGGTGTTGTTGTTGATGATGTTTTTGTTTTGTTTTGTTTTTTTGGGAGAGGACTGTTCTCCAAATACTTCCACATTTGGCAATCTTCAAACTATTTCTATGTATAATTTCTAAATATAATGCCAGAATTATATTTTTAAACTCATTTTCTCTAATGCTGTAACTTTTAAAATTCTGAACTGCATTACAACATTTGGAACAATGTAGATGTTAATTTGTAACTGTATATATAATAAAAAAATTGTCTTTAATTATACAAAATCCAAAAATTAAAATTTGGATAAGCTTGTGTTAAAATGAGAACCAAATTACTTTTGAAATTGCAGTGGACATCATTACAGAAAGAGAATTCCCTCCAGAAATGTCAAGCTGGTAATTCATGAGGATTGTTACTGATCTACATATCAGATTGAATTAAGCTGAACCTGAATCTCCTTGACAAAGTGGAAGCCAAACAGTTATTCTTCGGAGTTCTGGATTTTATTTTTATTTTTTTAAAAAACCTAGCAATTCAATTCTCAACTTGAAAAACTAGCAAAAAGTATAAAAAGGCATATGATAAAATCGAATGCATGTTTCCATAATCAATAAATTAATGTAGAAAAGAGCTGTAAAAGATGCAATATTGAGATGGAAATGGACTGAACTTCTAAGCATTTTATCCGCAGTAAGAAAGAAGAGGGAATGCCTCTTACATTTGTTGCTATTTCAAATTTTGTTGTATTAAAATGGGTTTTTTTAAAAAACAAAACGTGTTGCTCTATTAACTGGAGCCTCTGTTTAATTAATCAATTATTTCACTAAGCTGTGAGTAAACATGTTAATAACCTGATCTTGTAAATGTGATCAGTTTCATAGGCAATCCTATCTAGATCAAGGGTCCCCAACCTATGGGCTGTGGCCCGGGACTGGGCCGCAGGCTCTTGGCCAGCAGGCTGTGGAAATGGCTGGTTGGTGCGCGCACACATGGGCATGCATTCCCCCCACTCGTGCTAGCACCCACGGCCCTGTTTGCACATGCATGCAGATGCAAACAGGAACACTAGCGTGGGCGGGTGTCCGTGGCCTATTTGTGTGTGCGCCGCTAGCCTGGGTAGGTTGCACAGACCATTTGCGCATGTGTGAATGGGCCACTAGCTGCATTGGTGTGCGGTTGTTCATGCACGCACATGGCACCAGCGCATACCACATGCACGAATGGAGCTGCTAATGCTGCACCAGTGTGCATGATCCCATGCATGCACGCACACGCACACACACACATACACCAATTTTGAAGCTGCTCTCCATCCCTCCGGTCCACGAGCCTGGAAAGGTTGGAGACCTCTGATCTAGATGACATGTATCTGTTGGACCCAAGCAAAATTCTCCCAGTGAAAGAAATCCAAACATTCTCCAGGTACTTCCTGATGGATGAGATCTAATACTTCGGCAACTATCCCGTCTTCTGCAGCCTAACAACATCAGTTTCATTCTGATGTTGTGGAAATGAAAAAAGATCAGTGGCAAAGATGTGAGGGTTCCAAATGGAAGATAGTGTTACTATGATGCCCCACACAAAATAGGATAAATTGTCCATATTAATTATCTGAGCTATCCATTGTCTAGATCAGGGGTGTCAAACTGCCAGTTTGCAGGCCAGATGCATCATGTGGAAGCCCATCCCAGCTCCGGCAAGGGGGGGGGGAAAGTCATGATTCGTCATGACACGTCACGTTTGATAACCCTGGTCTAGATGCTAAATGGGCCATCACTTTGTAACAGAAATGCTCTAAATCAATGTCCTAGACAATATTAAGTTCCAATGAGCATCATCCTTATGATAATTGTCTTCTGATACTTGAGGAACTGTCACAGAGAAGAAGGGATTAACTTATTCTCCAAATAAGTCAAAGGGCAGGACAAGAAGTAATTGGTGGAAGCTTGTTAAAAAGATATTCAACCTAGCAATAATTAATTTTCTGACAGGAAGAACAATTAATCAATGGAACAGCTTGCCTCCAGGAGTTGTGGGTTTTCCAAAATAGATCGAACAATCATTTGATTGGGATGGTATAAGGCTTGAGCAGGGGGGTTTAACTAAAAGACCTCCTAAGTCCCTTACAGCTCAATGATTCTATGTTCTGTGTACTACTGTTAGCGCTACCATATCTGAGCTGCAAAAATCTGGGATGGGATACAGCAAAGAATAACTTTTTCTGATCCCCTTGGTAGTATGTAGTGTTCATCCCAATTTGTGATATCCAGGCATGAAGGACCTAACAGCTATGATTTCTGATAGGTGGGAGCAGAAGTCAGATTCAGTTGAACCAAGAAATGCTTATCACTTGATTTTAAATATTTGATTGCCCCCTACTGGGAGGAATGATTAAAGCCCCTTCAAGTGGGACAAGCTTTCTCTGGGACTCGGGAAGCATCTTTATATCTGAATGTCTATGGAGATTCTCAGTCATGCAGGTCATAGTTATTTCAAAGATGCTTTTTTTTCCACGAGGCAACTGGACTTTCTTTTTTGAACAGCTGTCTGCAAGGAGTATAAATCCATTTCCCACCATCCAGTCAAGAGCTGAAGAAGCTTCTTGGATCAGAAATGAAATGTCTTCAAAGAAAAGATGAAGTCCAGTTACCTCGTGGAAAAAAGAAAAAAAGCATCTTTGGGATCTTTATATCTGATAACAAAAAAGTCAAAGAGGAAAGCATCAATTGTGGCCCAAGTTGTGGCTGCTCTAACACTGGAGGTTTTTAAGAAGCAATTGGACAACCATTTGTCTGAAATGATACAGGGTTTCCTGCTTGAGCAGGGGGTTGGACTAGAAGACCTCCAAGGTTTCTTCCAACTCTTGTTTTTCTGTTCTTGTGTTATTCTGTTATCCTCCAAGAATATGTGAAATCCAACTATAAACTGGCTTTGCAATAGCAATTGTCCCAAAGTCTAGAAAAACCGAAAATCTGCTTAGGTCATATTATTATAAAATAGAGCAACTGCAAATCTCCTTATCTTTTAAATCAGAAGTCTTTCTCAGTGATAGGGTTAGGGTTAGGGTTAGGATTAGGGTTAGGGTTTTCTCAAGAGATTTTCTCTTGAGTTTTAATTACTTCTTTTTTTCACATACAAACCCCCCCCCAAGTATGTTCTTATATTGATCCTTATCTTTAATGGTTTATATTTTTAAATAAAGATTATCTGTCATTTTATAAAATATTAATTAGCCACCAGGAGTCAACACTGACAGTTTTAACACCAGACCATATTCCCCCTAACCTAAAGCAAGGAAGAAACAGAACCCAAGATAAAACTATGCAGAGGGTTTCCCAGCATCTCTAAACAAGAGAGCAAAGAAGCAGATTTAGCTCATAACTTCTTTCCATTAGTGCACTCTACCATTTTACTTTCTTCTCTTAAATGGGATAGTTTGCATTTACACTCAGAAGATCAAAGCAGCCTGGCAAAAACTTGTCTTTCTGTCAGGTGTCCCAGTCTTTTTTTCAGTGTCATATTTCTACTGGATATGTGAGAACAAATTTTGGCTGCTGAAGATAAGGAAATCCTAGATGTTTTTTTCATTCTTTTGTAGGTTAAAGTTTTTATTTGTGCTTTAATTGTATTATTGCTTTTTTATCAACCTCAATGCCTTAGATTTGACTAAGGTCCAGATCATCAAGTAGAGCAGGATCATTCAGGGGAGATTTTTATTTCCCTATAGCAGAGGGCATATTTTGTTCCACCTCTGAGCTTTTACTAAGTTTCAATTTCCAAAGTTCCAGTATGTGCTAAAGGCAGTAATCTAGCAATTAAAGGAAGAGACAACATCATTAAGATAAAACAAATTAGAATGGGGATGACAGATGGAAGTATGGGATCAGTAGCTATAGCACTTATGCTTATATACTGCTTCATAGTGCTTTACAGCACTCTATGGGAGATTTTCAACATATTGCCCCCAATAATCAGGATCCCCATTTTACCAAACATGGAAGGATTAAAGGCTGAGTCAACTTTGAGCTGGTTAGGATCAAACTCCTGGCAGTGGGCAGAATCATCCTGCAATACTGCATTCTAACCACTAAGAGGTTTGCCATGAAATCAAAAAGATCCTTCCAAATGGAGTTAGGTGCCCTCCATTGGTTGCCCTAATCCTAGAGTGTTACAACGTGGAACATTTTCAGACTGAAAAGGTCAATTCTTTGAGCGTTCACTGCACTATATTGTCACTCTGTCCTAAGCAGTTGTCTGAGGAAGTTCTGCAACTATTTTAATCTGACCTAGCAATTTTTTTAAAAAAATTGAAAAAAGATCTATGAATTCATCTTAATCTATAGCAATCGGCTCCACCACATTCAGGAAGAGCATAATAAGAAATGTGAAAGAATACAACCATTACAATCACTTGCAGAAAATTCTTTCAGCTAGTTGCTCTGAATCCTGACAACAAAATTATAACAAAATATTATTACAACAAAATTCCTCACATTTTATGACATAACAAAAAACACCTTTAATATTTGATATTGAGAGGCAAATAGACCAAGAATATTTGCTCTAATTTCTGTGAAGTGTGGCATAACTGAACCCCTTCTTCACTGTGCATTCCTTCCCTCAACACCCACCCAGAAGTCTCAGGAAAGAATAGAGCTTTGTTTTTGTAAACCACATTCTCAGTCTCTGCCACACTAGGGGCCCACTGAACCTAAGTCTCCTTCCAAACCTCTGCTCAGTTCAGAGCTGTTTGGGAAGAGTAAAGGCAAAAATTAAGTATATTGTAACTTCACACAGCTCTACCTTCCTGGTTGAGGTATTAATTGAAATTATTATTGTAACTTACAACCCGGTTTACAGTTGTACTATTTGTGAAGTTCCCCTTTAAATTCAAGAGTACTGAGATTGGTGTATATCTTTGAAAGTTTGCAGTGATCATTTTGAAGCTGTTTCCTCATCTTCTGAGAATACAGGACCAATAGAGGTGTCTTCGGTCTTCTGCAGCAACACACATTTGCTGAAAAGGCAGCCCTGAAATTGCACCCTGAGCCCTTTAGAGATCTTGGCAAATCTATATAGCAGTGATGGCAAACCTTTTAGAGACCTAGTCCCCAAAAACTGGCCCCGCCCCACTCCACCTCCCTGCCCTGCCCCCCATCCCCCGCCTCGCCTGCCCACAGGACCACTCACCACCTCCAGGGCCTGCCACAGATTGCCCATGCAGCCCAACAGCGTTATGGCGGCCACACTCTCTGCCCGTGCCCTGCAGCATCAACTGTGCATGATGGGATGTGAGGGCAGAGTCTTGTCTATGCTGCCTGGCTGCCATGTCCTTGGCTGCGCTGCTCCGTGTGGGCCACGCTCGGGGGTGACTCTTCAGGGGGGCTGCTGCAGAGGAGGGGATCACGGGGGGAGGCAAGGCTGGGGCAACAGCACGTGTGCCCACAGAGAGGGCTCCGAGTGCCGCCTCTGGCACCCGTGCCATAGGTTCGCCACCACTGTTATATAGTATAAGAGCCTTGGTGCTTGAAGTGTTTAACAACTGATTAGTCGGCTAAGTGAAAACAAGTTAGTTGCTCAAGATTACGAGCCAAGTGCATTGCAGATTTTGAATCCCAAAGGTTTTGCAAATATTATATCCCAACATTTGCTACGGTGCTATAACACCCTCTGAACTGCTTTTCCCCACTGTATCATGCAAACTGTTTTAGACTTCCTGTATTAATGTAAAACTACTGTCGATAGCTTCAGCAGAGAACCTCAAAAAATAAATGTTTTTGCATATCACATGCTGTGTGTATCAACTTCTTCAAAGATCATTTCTAAACAAAAATGGCAAATGCCTGACTAAAGATCTGTAAAAGGATGTTTTGTTCCACCCCCACAAAGTTCCTTGCAATATTGAACCCTTCTACTAATTATAATATGCACATTGTCCTAGACCTAGACAGAAGTAAAACAAAATACAAAAACATAATATTCATCAAGTCTCACTGAAATGAAAAGATTTCTGCTATATTTCTAGGCTCATAACCAGTGGTGGGATTCAAATATGTGAATGTGTAGATGCCAATTCCAGAAGTCCATTCTGGGCCTGGGCAACAGAAAATTAGCTACCGGTTCTGTTGAACTGGTGCTAACTGGCTGAATCCCACCACTGCTCATAACCCATAATACCAGCTTTGTTCTTCATATATCACTGCATGAATTTCTGTAGAAAGAAGAATGGAATCTCAGAAACCCAGTCTTGTTTGGCTGTCAGCTATAACAATGCCACATCATGGTTTTTCTGGCAGGAAGACAAGTCATCCCAATAATATTTTCTGAATAGATGCTGTCAATATTTGCTATGGCATCAGACCTAGTCTCATCTGAAACTGGCTTGGACAATTTAAGTTCATGCCTTTTTTTATCTACCATCAAACACTAAACAACTGTCAAAAATGAGTCTAATGCTATTTGTGATCTTAATGTGCTTTTTCAGACTCAGTTGCAATTTGACATTGTGCTACAGTTAATTGCCATCTCTCTCTCCCTCTCCCCCCCTCTCCTTCTCTCCTTCTCCTTATCTATCTATCTATCTATCTATCTATCTGTCTGTCTATCTATCTATATACTTACCACCTATTTACCAATTATCAATTTATATGGCTACCCTGCTTTCAAAATATAAAGTAACTGAGATCAACCAGCAATAATTAAATTTCCAATTATTACTGGCAGGCTTATCTGGCATCCTGGCCCAATGCCCAGAGGAAAAGCCTAATCTTCAAGGCCTTACAGAATATGAATAGGGTCAACACCATCCAAATCTCAAGGGATATGCCCTTTCTGAAGCAATATATGTAATAAAGATTACAGTGCTTTATAGAGGAGACCCGAACATGCCCAACCTGTTGAATATCATGGGATAGACAGCCAGTTGGATGTAGGCAATCTCATAGATAACCCGGTTTTGTGCCATGAATAGTTTTACAGGAGATAACCATGAATTGTACTCAACAGTGCAGTTTCTGGAGCAGTGGTATTCTATTAGCACTTCATGATGTATCCATAACTACCTATAAGATTGCATTCTGGACCAATTGTAGCTTCCAGTCAGCCTTAAAGAGAGCCCCATGTAGATATCCTATTGTAATAGTTCAATTGGGAAGCAATCAAGTTATGAGTTTAATGTAGATAAACCACAAATGACTATAATGAATCATGCCTCTATTGATATATTTATGTCTCTAACTATGTGTTTTGTATCTTTGTATGTTTTTGTTCTTTTTCTCCAGCTTTATTTTCTTCTTTTATAATTTTATAATTCCCTTTTTTCCCTCTTTTTAACAGGGGGTGCAGTGGCCTAGTGGTTAAGATGCTAGGCTGGTTGACCAGAAGGTTGGCAGTTCAAGACCCATGCCACCACATGACAGGGCGAGCTCCTGTTTCTGCCCCAGCTCCTGCCAACCTAACAGTTTGAAACATGCAAGTACAAACAGATAAATAGATAACACCTCAGCAAACAGTCATGCCAGCCATATGACCATTGAAGCGTCTTCAGACATTGCTGGCTACCTTGGCTAGGAAATTGAAATAAGCATTTAGAGTTGAACATGATTTGACAGGGGAAAATCTTCCTTTTTTTAGTTAATTAAAAATATGGATTTAAAAGGTTGCTGGGGAAACAATGTGATAACTATGAGTAGGGCCTCCTGATTTAGGAACAAGGTGAACTTGTGCAAAGCCCTTTTGGCTGCAGCTGCTTTCTGTTCTTCCAGCAAGACCAAAAGTCTAACAGGAATCCAAAGTGCATGTAAGTTCTGTCTGGGGTAACTAGAGGTGGAAAATCCCTGGATGCAGGGACTGTAAAACTCAGAGCTACTCAGTCTTACTAGAATTAAGTTGAAATCTGTTCTTTGCCATCCAGACCCTCACAGCCTCCAAATGCTGGGAAACTATCCTGAGGGCATCACTTTGTCAACAGGGGTGGAAATGTATGTCTGAGTTTCATCAACATACTGATGATACTTAATTTCATGGCAATCTATGATCTCATCCAGCAGCTTCATATAAATGTTAGACATGAGTGGAAAGGTGCAAAGTCCTAAGGGACCCTGCAAAGTATCTTGTACACTGCAGAGTCTCTATAAATTTAATATATAAGTAGATAAAAACACAAACATATACACTGCAGAGATCTACTATACTATAGGATTCTTCAATGACCTACATTTAAAATCTATATCTATATATAAATCTTCTACACATATATTCCACCCTTATTTGAAATGCAGCGTATTTGAAAATAAAACAAAAACATACAAAACGTGTATTTATTTCCTATCCATTCAATTTGCATCTAATTATTCCCAATAAAATTGACTTTTTCTCTGTTTCAGGTTGGCCATTGTCTTATTATTTCCTCCCACCTGAATCAAGATCTGATCATTTGCAATGTCCGCCTTTGCCCACCTAGCCCATTTGGAAAATTCAGTTTAACATAGGAAGGAGTAACCACCCAGCTGAAACCCTGATCCTGAAGTAGGGCACGCAGAATTTAAGAAATAGACAGAATATAATTCTAATTTAAGTGGAGCATGTTTACCAAGTACATGCAGCAGTGAGAATTTCACATTAATCAGATATTAAATCATGCTTCATGGCAGAATTAGCCATAGTAACCTGACAAATATTGACTTGAGAACAATGCAGCAGCAATTCATTAACGCTGTTATCTGATAACTGAAACAATGGAGCCCAGTTTTTGCCCTTAATGTTAGCAAAATACTTTGTGATCTATAGCCATTGAAAGTCAGTTGCAGTTGTCTCCCTGGGTACTTCCAGATATTCAGCCTTTTTGTCTTCTGATCCCCATATCGAGTCTAAGATTGATCTGGACTGTTTCAGTTCTTTCCAAAATTGTCTCTTGCCTTGCCTTTCTTGCAATTTTTATTTATGAGTTCAATATTCACCCACACAAAAGAAATTGATCAGAGTTAATTAGTAATAGACTAGCTGGCACTTCCTGTTTTTTCCAAGTGAAAATAAAAAAATTCCTTTTCTCTTCAGAAAGAAAAAGGTAGTGGCCAAGCTTTTGGTGAGATTATTCTGGATTTTTGTTTATCTGCTTCTTGGGTGTGTCAGTTTGAAGAGAGCCACTGCTTTGAAAGTTGCCCATCCACAGACCCAAAGGAGCTGCATTAAAATTTTGCACAATTACAGGTTCCTGATCATAGTTCAATCACCAGGGAATTAATTTTACATGCAAAGCAGGAAGAAATCTTTCTCTATTAACCTCCTGTATTAGTCATGCTCTCTGGAATTATTTCAAAATAAACATAAAAATAATGTAAACCTTATAACATATCCCAATATGTTCAATGCGTTTTCTCTTTTCTGCTTTTAACACACTGCCAGCCTTTCCAGAATAAATCAGCAAAGCTCAATTAAGGCACCTGGCAGAAAAATGATTTGTGAATTTTTGCTCTTGCACATTGTTTCCCTTGCTTGCACTCTTGCTATTCTAGCCTGCAGAATCTCTTTCCTTGGCTACTTTCCCAAACTTAGAATTTTCCTTTAAAATCTCCTACCCATTAATTTGCTTGATTCACTATCAGAAAAAACTATTTTTGATTCAGAAGTCGCTTGCAGTGCTTTGTAGCATATTCTTCTGTGAATTGCCAGCAACACCTTGTACAAAGTCTGATTTTGGACTGGTAATAAAATAAATTTGCAATATGTTATTTTTTTCACACACTAATACATCCAACCTGAAGAATCATTTTATATAGTTGTTGAAACAGGTGCACAGCCATCCTTTTGGAAAGATTTCTCTAGTCTGATCTTTATCAGATATTTATGCCTACAGTCCATGGGTATGTGTGAATGATGAAGCATGGTTAAAAGGGGCAGCCTACAAGCCACCATTGTCAAAGCCATAAGACAAACTAGGAAAAATATTCTCTGCCATGTCTTGAGCCTCACAAGATGGTTCTCTACCAATCCAGCTGACCATTGTCTTCTTCCTTTCTTATCTTCATCTACCACCATTTCTATTTTTAAATATTCATCTGGAGCTTATGTACCTCCAGTGTGTTCCTTGAAAATAAGGATCATACTAAAGACTGGTGATTAGCAACATGCCAACTTCCCATTTTATTTATTTTTAAAATGAATCTCTTACAAACAAAGAAAGCAATGATTGCCAGGTGAATCCATGGGGAAAAAAATCTTAGGGCTTGAATAGCAGATCTCATGGCTTATACATTGGTCTGAGCTTTCTTGCTTCTTCCTTAACCCCAGTTTTTAAGAATTGTTTTTCTGATAACATCTCTGGAGATCTTTTTATTTATTTTGATTGGTCGTAGTAAGCATGTTATCCAGACTTGAAAAAAAGATGCTGAGTGCTAATAAGTGGCCCTACAAATACCACTGTCATTGGGAACATTTATGATCTCAGCCTTCTTATGCTCCATCTTCTCAGTTATGGTCATGCTGAGCTCATTCATATTCTCATTTGCCCAATTATGCACCAGCATATTCCTAATTACAGGGCCCAGCTGGTCTCTGATTTTCATCTCTCTCAGACTGAAACTGGGGTCAAGGTACCAGGCACCAGCCCATGAATTTAAAACAAATGATGCCTTAGAGACATAGCAATAAACCCAATAAAAGTGCAAATGTAAAGTGCTTCTAACAGAAACATCCTTTTAGAAATTGCTATGTGGGAACAGCTCAAACTGATCTCCACCAGTTAATAATGTTTGAAGTCACATGCAGAATTCACACTATGTATGAGCACTAGCTAAGAATCTGTCCTTCTGTGGCTATTTCCTTTTGTTCACAAATCCACTTGATATTCATAGCGTGGCTTTTGTTATATTGGTGATACTGGAAGATTAGCCCATTGTGAGAAGTTTCATTATGTAAATATGAGAATTTCAACTTTCAATCATTCTAGCTTTTTAAGTGGCTATGCTTGAAAAGTCACATTTTTCTGACATCTCTGGACCTTCCTCAATATAAAAGACTGAGAAGGATAAACTAATTCAGCTTCCAGTGACCTCCTTTATGCCTTAGCTTAGATAGATTTATTTTCTCAGAGGAAATAGCCACTTCAATACCCCAAATTCCAAAAATATACAATATAATATAGCAAACAAGATGACAACCATTGCTAGTGGCATTGACCTATTGTGAGGTCTTTTTATTTTTTTTATTTCATTTCTTTATTCCACTTTTATTATTTTTATAAATAACTCAAGGCAGTGAACATACTTAGTACTTGCTCTTCCTCCTATTTTCCTCATAATAACGCAGTGAGGTGAGTTGGGCTGAGAGAGTAACTGCCCAAAGTCACCCAGCTGGCTTTTATGCTTAAGGCAGGATCTCCATCTAGGTTTCTAGCCTGGTGCCTTAAACACTAGAACAAAATCGGTCTCTTTCCTATATAATTGTGCGCACATAACACTAGGATATCTGGGAGAAAGCTCTTCATTGTTACATTATATCTCATTTTCTATGTACAGGGTGAACAATTATGGGGGGGGGATCTCAGCTGTGCATACTTCCATCTGCAAGAAACCTCAACTGCTGTTTCTGTGAATAAGCTTGCAAAACCATATACAGAACAATAAGCATCATACACTTTGTCCTTCGTTGGGGAAGACTATTTTTAGGACCATCTACCTCCAAAGAAGAACAAAGTCAAAGAGATTGAGCTCTAGCAAAGCTCCATTCTGAAGCTCCATGAGACCAGGAGAAAAATCTGCCTGTTTTTGTAACATGTCCCTCACCTAAAATCAATTTCTTTTAAAAGCCTTGTGCTGAACACAGAGTGGCCATCCATTTGAAGCAGCACTGGCAGACAATAAACATTTGATATTGTGTACATACAGCTATATATAGCAGCCTGCACAGGAGTAGGGATAATGGCTTTGGAGGATGTTTTTAAACTCATTAGAGACACTGGCTGAGATTGTCTGAATGCCCTTGCAATTTATTTTCTTTTCTTCTAGTAGAGAAGATAGGTCCAGTCTGTCTTACCAGCAGAACTCAACCAATGATTGCACTTCTAAACCTATTTCCTATGCTGGAAAATATAAAGGTGTATTTAACATACAGTATATAGAACCAGGAAATAATAGCTCATAATATTTCGGGATCTATTATTCATATTTCCACTGAAGGCAGAAATTTCTCCCTTTTAATCAGGATTCATGTAGGAACTGAAAAGAAGACCTATAACCTTACAATTTCCTCAGACTTTTCAAACTTCTCTGGAGCAGATAAGAATTCAGTCTGAAGTTCTACATATTTCTACACACAACTCCTATATATTTTGTCATTTTATGTGATGGTAGCTTAAAAACTACTGTATAATTTTATAAAAAAAATACAGCTTTGTATTAATTCAGATCAAAATATTTAATCACTCCCTTTCATTGCTTACAAAATCTCCTTGATTAAGAGGGTGATCCTAACACATTCTTAACACAAATCAAAAAAACAAGTGTTAAGGCAGCCAGCTCACAAGCTTTCCCATTCCCTATGGAGCTCCTTTCCCTCTTCCTTGGCCAGATTTACTTGCTAAAATATTATGAGAGCTGCCTGCCCAGTCCAAATTAGTAGAAGCCATTGAATAACACTGGCAATAACAATTGGTAGAAGTTGGACTGTGACAGTATTATTCAATGGCTTGTTTTGCTCTTAATATAAGAGCTTTAGCATCTGCCCTACCCATCTTTTGCCTTGCACAGCAAGCTATGGTATTGATCTTGACATAATTAAGAAAAACAGGCACGCTTCTGAAGTCTTGCTGCTAAGACAGATCTCTGTGGCCACCTGTTTATGTATCTGATTTTATCTCTATCCATGAAGCAGTTTTACATGCTAAAATTCTCAGTGGCTTTTCTCTTGGCAGTTCAATGCATCCTTATTATTTCTTGTTTACTTTGTTAGGAAGAGTACCCTGACTGAATGCAGAAGATAGAATCTGACTGGAGAGTTGCCATCTGCAAGGCTGGGACCTGCTGTGTTTCAGAAGGTCAAGGAGAGCCGTGAGGCAAGGGGAACAAAGCTGCACTAAACTATTAAAGGGGAAAAATGAATATTATCTTTGCTTTCCACCTATAGATTTCTCCATTTCTTTCTCCTTTGCAACATACAGGAAACAACAATCAGACATGAGAAAGATGTAGCTCCAGGCACCATCTGATATAATTACTTTTAGATGAAACTCAGCTCAGTTACTACAGTACAGCTTGCTTAACATCATGTCAATTTTGGTGCAAGCAGAAGGCAATACTACAGGAGATTATTTTCTATGAGCCCAAAACATACATCTATGTATATTCTGCTGTGGCAAGGTCTCTTGCCATATTGCTAGGTCACTATACAAAGCATGACTGCTGACATAACATCGTACAAGATTAAAAGCACAAACGTTAATTGTCATTAGGGAAACTGGCAAGAGTTTGCACATATTCTGATGTGATGATTACAACCCTTTCTGGAGAGGGATGGACCAGCTGCTGTAATATCTCTGCTGGTAAGTTGCTGCTTGGATTGCCGTAGTACACTCTACCCTAATAAATGACTCAGATCTTTCAGCTATTGCAAAGCATGACAACAAACCACTACCTACAATACCTTTCCCAGTGACCATGTAAAACGACTCCTAAAAGAACAGCAATAATAAGCCTGAAATAAACAACCTTTATTGAATTCTCCATTTACTGAATTATATCTGTTTCCAATGCTCCTAAAACATCCAGTCTCAAATCCAGAATTGAATTTGAAGGAAGTGAGTCCAATCTTTGGCAGACCCATACTTGAGGTTTCCCTCCCCCCTCAGGTAGGTTTCTGAAAGCTTATGTACTATTCTGTTGCAATTACTCATCCTTCTAATCACCTATATATACTGTTTAGACAAGTGGCCCAGTAGTTATAAAAATTTATCTGAGACACTTCCATTCAGCCCTCCCTATCTGATCACTGGCCTTGACAAAGCACTTCTAAATGGAAGAGATAATATTCATGAGCGAAGCTGGGTGAGAAACTGTTCAATTAAGTGAGGAGGATGTATGTGTTACATATTTGGGGAAAGCTGAAACTTTGCCTGGCTGTCCTGTACACAATGATCTGTCAAAGAAATGCCATTCATATAGAAAAACACACCGAAAAATGGAGCTAACCCTCCTCACCAATGCAATCATCTCCCAAGTAGCCTTACACAAGCATTGTGTAACAATATAGATAATATACATATATTATATGTAATAATTTGTGTAAAATATTGCTAGTTCTGTGTATAAAAAGAAGATATTTTTTTAAAAAACACTCCACTTATTGGATATTCACTTGGAAAATCAAGATCTTGTGCCTCTGCTCCCATTCCACATCTCTTCCTGACTATTGCAATTTCTCTGCGTTGGGCATAAAACAAACAAAAAGCCTTATACTGTTTTTCAATTTTCATAACTCTTGCTACTGTATTTCCTTCTCGGTAGTTCAGGCTTGATGCTGATGGAAATCTCTATGATATATGTATTTCACACAAAGCGTCAAATAATAATTGGGTGACAGTTTTTTTTAAAAAAACAAATAAACAAACAAAACTTTTTACCCTCTTCTTATACTACTGAATTTCTTAATATTTCTTAGCTATGGTCATCTTATACTATATTTTCATAATGACTGGCCACAAAAAGGCAGGGAGAGTGGTATTAAACTACATACTTGGGGGAAATTCAAATAACAAAGGTTGCTGTTACATAAATGCCTTGAATGTGTTCTTCTGACATTTGACAGACTCAACAAGACATCTCATACTGCTGTAATCAAGAACAATCAGAAGCCACTTGTAGTTAGTCTGCTTTACTTGTCTTTCTATACCTAATTAACACCTCCACCCCACCCCCATGAGGCATTTGCAATATGTGTATGTGTGTGTATTTATTTTTTATAGCTGCTCTTCTTAGCCAAGTGATTCTGGGTGGCTTTAATTTAATGTAAGAGGGAAGTGAAAACATATATTTTATCACGAGCATTTTAAGAGTGTTTAGGGATTAGATTCACTATTAATTAAGGGTTAGAAATGGATTTAGAGCTTTATGAATTGTAAAATTATAATTGTCTGGAGATCTTGGATCCAACAGAAAAAATATAAACGTAGCTCAGGGTTGAACTGTGGAATATTTGGTGTTCTCTGAACTTGGATGTTTGCTAACAAGCATATCATTACCCAACTAGATAACATCATCACTATAAGTAAGTATGGAGTTTACTGTCTGTTTATGTACAGTATAGTAACTTGCCCTGCCACTTTCAGTGGGATGTGGTTTGTTCTTTGGTGGTTCCTTGATTAGGAGATTGTTTTCTGCCTGATTGTTTGTCTGGTATCAATCCCTTCTTATCTGAGTATTGACTGCTGGAAAGGATTATTTTAATCTTTTTGTTTCCTTCATAGGTTTTCGATGATGATGATAATAATACTAATAATAATAACAATAATAACAATAACAATAATAATAACATACCTTGACTACCTTGACGAGGTTGTGGGCTTGTGTACTCTGAGGAAGATGAGAGCTATGCCAGAGGTTCAACCATACTGGACAGGTCTCATCAGAGGAGTCAGACAAAGAGTGTCTCTCCCATAAAAAATATGGTGAGACGTAAATTTCAGAATGCCATACCGGCTTGGATGTCTTCTGGGTTAACAAGGTCCACGCTAGATATTGGAGTTCCTGGATATCTGGTGAAAAATGGGTTACAGGACTCAGGACTGTTGGCTGAGCAACCAGGGCCAGCAGCAGCAGAACTACTGGAAGAAAAGGTGTTTACCCGTCACAGATACACAGTGATTGAAAACAAAGAAATAATGATCTGTTACTACAGATCAAGTCCAACAAGAAGAGGATATCTAAAACGAATGCACCAGTTCTGGAAAGAACAATCCTTACAAAGACTGTAATAGCCACCAGAAAACAAAAGACTAGTAGACTTTAGCTGTCTGGATAAGGCTCTGATGCTAGAATTGATGGAAGCAAAGAGAAGAGTATGACCAGCAGCAAGGCGGATGGAAGTTACAATGGCAATGAGCGCCTCATTAAAAGACCTGAAAGACCAAATTAGCAATAGCAATAGCAGATTTCTGTACCACTTCACCATGGTTTAGAGCCCTCTCTAAGCAGTTTACGGAGTCAGAATATTGCCCCCAACAATCTATGTCCTCATTTTACTGACCTTGGAAGGATGGAAGGCTGAGTCAACCTTGAGCAGGTCAGGATTGAAAGAACCAAACTCCTGGCAAAATGAGCAGAGTTAGCTTGCAATACTGCATTCTAACCACAGTACCACCACAGTTCTTAGGGACAGATTGTTATGGAGAAAAACTATGTGGTCGGTAAGAGTTGACCCCAACTTGATGGCAATGATAATGGAAGAATGAAAATAAATACAATGGATAAAGATTATAATATTTCTACTGATGACTTTGGCTAATTTGGATAAACAAATTGCAAAGTGCTGTTTTTGAATTCACAGAAGTACTATTGCTTGTTCCAAGATAATGAAATGTTAAGAACTTGATGTTCCTCTATGGATTTTTAAAACTGTTAGTTGAATTTAGGTTAGTTTTGATTCTTCATTTGGCAAGGAGCACAATTGGTAATACCTTATTTAATTTAATTCATATGCTGCCCATCTTTCTGTCCAAGGTGACCCTTAGCTTTGTTTTTCCTATCTGCTGAAAAACATTTTGGAAGATTGTAATTGCAGAAAGGGAATTTATAAATAAGCTTGATTTTAATAGTAGTTGAAACAATGATAGTCATGTGAACCAGTGCTGTCTAATACATTAATTAATACTATGTCTTTTACATTCTGGAAGAAAATATTGTCAATGGAAGCAGTTCGGTGGCTTTTCTGAATCTGTTTAGGAGTCATCAAAAGGCTATTATTATTATTACTATTATTATTATTATCCCAGTCTTTTATCTTTGTCATGACTCTGGCCTCATCCCACGCTGGTTTGAAAGAGTGCAGTTTTGCATGCAGTGGTGGAATTGCCCAAAGGATGAGCACACAGCTTTTGTAACACCCGAAACAAGACTGAGAATAAATGAAAATCCAAGCAAAGCTTTTATTCCCGTGATCTATGAAACTGAAAATACTAACTCTTTCTGAAATGCATAACAGTCAAAGTGGGCTTGAACTCCTACCTGCTGGTGTGGGTGAGAGAAGAACAGACTCTTTCTAGCAGGAGGAGAGATAAAAGCATCAGCAGGAAGGCCTTAGGGTAGGGATAGTTTAATTATTGTTTTAGAATAAAACAAAGTCTACTTAAGATGACCTTTTATTCAGGGTCGTTCAAAAAAGCTACTCTGCTATCCACTTCAGAACCGTCAGTTGAACTTAAGCTATTATTAGCATTTTGATTCTCTTCTCTTGGATGTGACTTCTGCCAGAGAACAAATGTAATCTTTTTTGCTTTTTTGAAAACCAAAATGGCAGGCAATTTTTTTTCCAAGGATTTGTCGTCGTATTAACGTACACATTTTGCACATTACAAAGGCTCTCTATGAATTTCACAACTTCACTCACACTTGACAGGCTTTTCCTTTCTTTGAAATAATTGCTTTAAGTCAAGTCCATGGAAGGCAGCTCTGCATTATGACCCATTTGGATGATACCTGAAAGAGCAGAATGGAAGTGACACAGTTTGTATTTTGTCTTTTCTATGAGCTATCAGAGATGGGATTCATACTATGGAACTTATGTAATTTTTTTACTTTATTTCTCTTTTAATTGCCACTATCTCACAAAGTAGAAAAATTCTCTTGAGATTTCTATAACCTTACTTTGAAAACTCATGAGATTTTAGCCAATTTTAAAAATGTCTGTGTGTGTGTGTGTGTGTGTAAGAGAGAGAGAGAGAGAGAGAGAGAGAGAGAGAGAGAGAGAGAGAGAGAGAGCGCTATCACAATGACACTTCCCCTTTGAAAAAGCGGTCAATTCCTACGTTAGCCAATAGTTTGTTTAACTTATGATTTATTAAATAACAATGAACAGTTCAGTTTCCCCAAAGTTCAAGCCATAAACTATGATTTACAAAATCAGATTGGCTGTTTACAAAGTACACTAAGCCAAAAACAAACACCACTGAGAGAGCCAGTCTTACAAAGTCAAAAGCAAAGACTCCAGGACCAACAAACCAGGTGGAAATCATCGATTCTTCCAAAAA
The DNA here is from genome assembly GCF_016545835.1 of Crotalus tigris. NCBI lineage: Eukaryota > Metazoa > Chordata > Lepidosauria > Squamata > Viperidae > Crotalus > Crotalus tigris. The sequence goes on from NW_024096487.1 coordinate 219,998, forward strand.
TAAAAGGCCTCCAAACTTGTTACATTGTAGGAGAGGCAGGGGCAGGAAATATCCAAGATGTAAACCTTGATTTCCATAAAAGTAGGGCTTAGAGCAGTCATGTCAAACTTGCGATGTCAAGTGACATTGCACAACGTATCGGGCTGGTTTTGCCATTGCCGGCAATCGGGTGGGCACGGCTTCCATGTGATGTGTCTGGCCTGCAGGCCGGCAGTTTGACACCCCTGGCTTAGAGTCAACAGAATTATTTTGTAGCAATTTTGTTTTCTATGCAGGTAGTCCTTGAATTTGAATTTCCTACAATTTGGGTCATTGCAGTCATTAAGCAAGGTGCCCACACGATCACCTCACTCAACAACCACAACCTCATCTCCACCCATTGCAATCACTAAGTGACTGAGTATCTCAGGGGCTGGGGGAGACCCTGGTAGGCCTCAACCAACTAGGCCCACCTTTGTGTGGGTCTTCCCCCCTCCCAACCACTGCTGGAAGGCTTGGACCTTCTCCCTGCCCCACCACTCGCCCAGAAGGCTTAGGTCTTGTCCATCCCCACCACTGCCCTAGAAGGTTTGGGCATCCCCCCCCATCCCACCATTCTCCTGGAAGGCTTAGGCCCCTCCCTGCCCAATCCTTCCCTTCCCTTTCTATGCAGCTGTTGACAAATGTGAGGCACAGCTATTATAGAAAGCTGGCCAACGCAATGATTCTGAAGGTAGAAAGAGCCTCAGAACATTGTGAGGGCTGGCACTTGTCTCGTGATGTTTCCAGAGAAAAAGCCTCCGAACATAGTGACATTCCCCAGGTTTCCATGTACTGTTGGACTTCTGACGCCATCTGAGGCTGCCTATGGAGGAGAATGAGAGACTTGCAGTGCTCCCACAGTCGAACAAGCAGGCACGCTGACAAGCCTCCAAATGTTTGTCACATTTGACACTGCAATGGTCAGACCTTCAGGGGAAGGGGTCATATGTCCCTTTGTCAGGTTCTATCATAATTTGAACAGTCGCTAAATGTTGAGTCTTAAGCCGAGGACTACCTATAATCAATCTACTTAGCTGAGCTGTTTATGTCCTTGAATGCCTGTTTGTGCCTACTTTCAATCTAGGTTGTCAAATATGAGGTACTACACTATTTAATGTCTAGTAGCCCACATGACCTCAAAATCATTTTCTCTCAGCCTCAGTCTCCTTGCTTGCAATAGGAGAAAAAATAATATCACTGCTTTACAAGGCTGTGGATTACAATTAGCTCAAATATTGTAGAAGCTCTCTACATGGCATAGTACTACGCATGCCATCCAAATTTGGTACTTACCTTAAGTCATCTAGCAGGTTTTCATGGTTAAGGCAGAATTTGAACTCACAGTCTGTTGCTTTCTAGCATAGTGTCTTAACCACTACAATGAACATCAATATGCATGCAGGGTTTTTTTTAAAAAAAAATGCCGCTGTGCATGTTAAAAAAACAATGTAGAATAGAACATCCAGTTTCAGCCAAGCTTTGTCTTACGGTTCTTAATAGAAAGGCAAAAACTGCAATAGCCTGCATCTCACAAAGTGAACCAATTTTTCATGATGCAGCTGTTTCTGTGGAAAAGCTGATTCTCAGAACAGTTCCACACAGCCAATATTTTTTTCCAGCCAGAATCACACACGTGGCCTACCATGGGTATCCTTACTAAAAGCTGCTGAGGAATCTCATGTGTTGGCTAGTACGTTGGCAGAAAACATTCTGTGTGTGTGTGTGTGTGTGTGTGTGTGTGTGTGTGTGTGAGAGAGAGAGAGAGAGAGAGAGAGAGAGAGAGAGAGAGAGAGAGAGAGAGAGAGAGAGAGAGAGCAATTCCTCAGTATAGTTAAGCAGGTTTTATAACCATAATACAGGTAGTCCTCGACTTACAACAGTTTATTTAGTGACCATTTAAAGTTATAATGACACTGAAAAAAGAGACTTATGACTGTTTTTCACACTTAGGACAGTTGCAGCATCCCCATGGTCACGTAATCAATAAATTTCCAAGAAATGCCTGATATGGATAGGCAAACCCCAGCACCTCCTCCTTACAGGAAGAGAGTCAACGGGCAGGTGGTCTGTGTTGGGGAGAAAGGCTGAAGGAAATGCCTCAGATTATCAGTCTCTATGACAAAGAGCCAGCAGAGTGACAGACAAAATGGGAACACAGATTGGAGGGGGAGGTTTAAATGGTGCTATATAGCAATCGTTATATAAGCAATCATTAATTGAGCTTCTTCACTTAGTGCAGGAGTCTTCAAACTTGGCCCTTTTATGACTTATGGACTTCAACTCCTAGAATTCCTCAGCCAGGCAATTCTGGGAGTTGAAGTCCACAAGTCATAAAAAGGCCAAGTTTGCAGACCCCTGGCTTAGTGTGTCAGGAAACTACAGCCAAGTTTTAGTGCTTGGCTCTGCTTATGTCTAGGTTTCAATGAAATCAACAGGATTTACTTCCAGATAGGCTCAAGCTGAAAAGTTCACCTGTCAAATATTGTGTTATGTAATAAAATGTTGGTTCCGTGGATTATAGATCCATTGGACTTTTTTTGTTCAGACTTCACTTCAGATGATGAAAAGTACCTGTTGTTTCGAATGCAGTCTGGAGAACTGATGTCATTTACATCATTTCTACCAACTTAAATCATTTATATAATTATGCAATGGACATGTTTATGCTATTTGCATTATCATGAATTGCATGGTTATGTAAATAGATTCAATTGATGCAAATGATATAATTTCAATTTAACAAACATTCAGAGTTAGCAGACACCTTTTTCTCCCCAAACGAATCATTAAAATTAGGCTTTGCTTGTATTTAATAAGTTATCATTCTAATAAAATTCATGCAGGTATTGTCATATACTTGATTTATATTCTAAAATCCTATAACTTTAAATATAGAAAATTACTACATAAATTCATTGTGAGAAATTTAAATGGCAGCATTTCAAGTATACATTCCAATTAGGAAACATATTCAAAATTTTATTGTAACATTCTGTCCTATTTAACCTGTTTCTTCTGCCATGAAATTTACTAGGTAGCCAAGAACATACAATTTTTTTCAGATAATTTTAATCATTCTAAATTAAAACCTTCATCATTGTTCCATTCACTATGTAACTTCAGTCTTAAATTTATTATTGAATTAGCTACACTTTCTTTGATCTTTTCTTTCAGATCCTCTGAGGACATACATAAAATCATGCAAATGTATTCTTAATAGATTCTGTAGTCTCCTTTTAATAATTTGCAGCATCAGGTACTGTACCAAGATACCTGATTTATTCATATAATATCTCCTTAATGGAAATGATTTATCATTCATTAAGAAGTTGGTGATAGAGTTGCAAATAAGTAGAGGTCAAATTATTTTATTAAGAAAAAAGAACTTTGTAATTATCATAGGACCAAGAAGTTTTTAAAAATTTTCTTTAACCATTAAATTCTACCTATACCAATACAACACACATTTTTGTAGGAAATCTTTCATGATATTTAAATTTATTAAGAAGTTTCAACCTAATTATTTTTATTAAGTGAAATAAATAATGCATAATTTGAGGTACAGATGAAAACAGAGATGGGAGTAATACTTTTTAATTAAATAAACATCAAGACATCAAGCACAAAGCTGAAAAGAGAAATCAGAAACATCAACCTTGAGAACATATGTGACTTGTAAGAATTTGTAACTTGTAAGCATTCTGATTCATTGTTTCTAACCCCCCAAAAATGGAAAAGGTAAGGTAAGGTAAGGTGAGGTGAGGTGAGGTGAGGTAAGATGAGATGAGATGAGATGAGATGAGATAAGATAACCTTTATTGTCATTTTTATACTGTGGACACAATGGCACACATCAAAAATGAGATTTAGTTGCCCGCTCTCAAAGTGAAACACATACATGACACACACCTAAACATACTATGAACAACGTATGTATAGACCCACATCCCTATATATAAATAAATATTAAATATTGTCCATCTTGAATATATAACGGAAGGAGATTATTTAAAAAAGATTGTTTTTGAATAAATATATACAGGTGGTCCTCAACTTCTGATTGATCACTTAGTGATCTTTCAAAGCTACAACTCTGGACTTCCCAGTGTTACAGCCTACCCCCTGTTACATGACTGCATTATGGCCAGTTGCAGCATCCCATGGTCACATGACCACATATTACAATAGTTTTTCCAAAAACTGGCATTTACTTCCAGTTTTCAGCAAAACAGTCCATAGTGATCAATAAGTTCGTTTTACAATCCACTGCAAAAAAAGGTCTTAAAACCAGGTCAGTCACATGACTTTGCAATGACTTAATGACTGTTATGGGCCATTTCCATTATGATTGTAAGTCAAGGACTGTCTATACGGTATCTCGGTGTTATTGTATTAATTTTAAGTTAGAACAAATGTGGCAACTGACAATAGCAATCAATTTCTTAATCTGTATCAAATGTGTAGGTCTTAAGAAATGGAGATAATTAATTAAGCAGGATTTATTAGGAAAGGCTGCTGGATGATTTTTCCATTTTCTTCAAAACCTTTTAAAGCAAAAGGACTAATCTCATGTTCCACTTTCCATATCATCCACCCATAGGTTATCTTCATGATTAATTCTTGATGAACTGCCAATATGGATTTAAAATAAATTTTATATAACAAAGGATTCCAATGAGATTCATCAAAGTCAGATCTCAAATTATCCCACTAGAAGTTTTCTTTAAGAATTCCAAGATAACCTACTAGAGTTGCATACAATATTGATTGAAAATACTATCATAAATTGACCTAGCAATTCAATTTGAGCAATAATCCATATTATAGTTAGTGACTAGGATATGTGCAACCAGTTTACAACACTGAAATGTTTCACTATTTTAATTCCAGATGCACAATCTTAGCACATTAATGCCTTGTCTTTAATTGCCAGTTCACTAATAGCAGTTACATTACATTCCTCATGAAAAGTGGTAGATGTTCCAGGCAGCATAATTTAATTTAACCTGCATTTTACTCTTCAATTCAGTAACATTGATGTGATTTCTTTTTTCCAGCACACACAAACACACATCCAAAGGTTTTCCTCAGTGCAGTAAATAAAGCTGGTAAAAATTAGAATAAGACAAATTTGATGGGATTCAAAAGAAAAAATATTGCAAATCTTATTAATTTCAAGAAATTTTCCCTAGGAAGTTTCAAAGTATTGCACTATACATCTACACCCATCACTAGACTCTATTTCATTTTGGACTTTTCTTTGGGCAAAATAAATAAATCACCACAAATTAAAATTTACCATACAATGTCTCCATCTTATGGATGTTTTAGAAAACGCACTTCATACAGGAACCTGAGCACCTTACAGTAAGGGATATTATACAGACCTGCTTAATATATATGGAGATGATTCATCTCCATCCATCATTATTGTAGAAAGTACTGTTAAAAATAAACAACACATAATTGACTACTTTAAACTTAAATTGTTATATTATATATTAAATCTACAATTTTTCAACTTTAGTCATATTTCTATTAGCTACAGTTTCTGCAGTTACAGCCAGTTAAATAGCACCATCTAGTGATGGATGAGTTCAAAAAAGATTAAGTAGGCAAAGCCATCTATGGGAAGAGTTTTTAAATTTTTAAGAAGAGACTGGATAGCCATTTGTCTGAAATGGTATAGGCCAGGGGTGTCAAACTCAATTTCATTGAGGGCCGCATCAGCATTGTGGTTGCCCTCGGGGGGGTGTGACTAGGGTGGGTGTGGCCTACTGAGTGGGGGTGGGTGGAGTGGGTGTGGCCTACTGGGTGCGCATGGCCAGCTCTACATTGTTCGCGTCAAGGGTGCCTGTGGGGGCCTGGGCAGGAGTGGGACAGGTCTGAGGGTCTCTGGCAAAAGGGGGTGGGACTAGGGCAAATGCCAAGGCATGGTCCATTTCTTCATTCCTCACAAAGGGTGACACCTCCCCAGCATGCACCCAGGAGCTGGTTCCTCGCTGTTTCTAGACAGCCTTGTGGAGCTAAGACTGAATGTGTTTCAGCATAGAAGGCCACCACAAAATTGTATATTGGCTCCCGGCTGGCTGGGCCAGGGCCAAGGCAGCAGGGGCTGTTCCCTCACTGATTCCAGGATGGCTTCGCGGGCCACATGAAACCATTTCGCGAGCCGCATCCGGGCCCCGGGCCTTGTGTTTGACATGTCTGTTTTAGAAGAACCAGATGCTCATATCACACTAAACTTTTAGTAATGCATGGACACAGCCATTATGGGTTGAAACAACTCTGAAATACCATGGTTATGCCATATGCCTGAATAAAATATGAGACCTAAGATAGGACAAAATGGAAGGCAAGAATTTTAAACCTTTAAACCTTTTGGCATATCTGTGGCTTAAAGAAAAACTAGAAAATAAAATAGTTTTCCTTTCCAATTGATGTTGCCATGGAAATTGGATTACCTTGTTAATTTTTAAGTAATATCATTTTTTTATTATTCACTTTTTATTTTTAGACATTTCCTTTTTTTCCCCTGTTACCAACAAAACTGTTGGCCAGATTACAAAATGAAGGAGGGAGGAAAGGAGAAAGAATCTGGAACTATGTTTCTCAGATAATTGCACAAATTAACCATTTAGCTAAACTTAGCTAAATAAATTGCAAAATTACTACTGAAGCTTCAATCTTATATGCACTTTTCCTGTAATAAGACTCATTAAACTTAGATGCAGTGTACTTCTAAATAGACATAAATAGTGTTGTTCTCTAAGGGCTTGTTTTTCAAAATAGCCTTTAATGATTTCATTCATTATATGTGATTCAACCTTAGTGCAGCCCTGACTAAAGATAGCCTTGTACCTGCCCATGATATACAGAATTGTTAGAAAAACAACAATTGTTAGAGATGGTGGCTATGGCAGTTTTATATAGCTGTCAAGGCTATCAGTTCTAGAGAAAACAATGTCTATGGAGATTCTCAGTTATCCAAGTCATGGTTGTCCCAAAGGTACTTTTTCAAAAAGTAACTAGACTTCCTTTGTTTTTCTTCTTGAAGATGTTTTGCTTCTCATCCAAGAAGCTTCTTCAGTTCTGACTGAATGTTGGGGAATGGAAGGATTTCAACAACCAGTCATCTGGTTGTTAGCATTTTGAAATGTGAGTCATTAGCTTTCTGAGAGTCCTTGAGGCCCCCTGAGAAGCTACCTGGGCCCTGAGGGTCACCTGAATAGTGCAAATGGGTGTGGAACCTTCTTGGAACTGCTAAAAGGACTGTGTTGTATATACAGGTAGGAGATAGGTGGTGTTGTATCCCTCCCCCTCTTTCAGTTTTAATATAGATGGCCTCTTTTACCCCTCTTTTAAACCAGTGGTCCTCTCTGTCCAGAATGAGAATGTCCAGAAAAAAAGAAGACATCAGGACTCAATATGTTAATATTTTTCCCAAATTATTTATTCCTTAAGGAGTTGGACTATACAATCAATAGCTCCGTACCTCATCTAGAGCACAGGATTATGCTTTAGTAATCCTACTTTATTTCCAAAAATGAGAAATTAATTTAAATTAGTTGAAACCATGGATATATCATAGCTAGGCTGTAATAATCCGGATAATTACTACATGGCAGCAAGTAGTTGGTATATACTGTAGCTCTTTTCTGTCATCTAGAGGTTATGTGAATTTTTGCAATCCAGATCTTGTAGTTATGTTACCAAATAAGAGTTCTGGGGCATAACTGTATGTTTTATTGTCATTGGCTCAAGTGGTATAGTGCTCTCTAGGACATACAAGAGTCAGTTTAGCTTAGCAAATCATATATTTTCAGTCACTATGATTTGTAAGTGACGCTTAGTATACTGGATGACACCAAGAGAGACAGTTTGGTCTAGTGGTTAAGGCACCAGGATAGAAACCAGAAGACTGTGAATTACTGTAGTCATGAAGGCTGGCTGGGAAACTTTGGGCCAAACACACTTTCTCAGTCCAGCTTACCTCACAATGTTGTTGTGGAAGAAAATAGGAAGAGGAAGGAGAACTGGGCATGTTCGCTGCTTTGAATTATTTATAAAAATAATAAATGCAGGTTTACAACATTTAAAGAAAGTATTTAGTACACTTAAGGTTATCTTATCTGAACATTTTTGCCTAAACTTTTTTTTTTGTTACCCTTTATAATAGCACACAAATCCCATTCTACAATATGTTTCTTGAAAGGTCTAGTAGAATGCAAGAGCTATTTTTACCATATACATTAAAGCTGGTTTTTATAAAATCCTAAAATGTTTTTTCACTGTGCCATTATGGATATTACAGAACTTTGAACTTGATAGATAGAGAACCAGTTTGGTGTAGATGTTAAGTGCTGGAGTACCTTGGGTATGAAAGCCAGCTGGGTGACTTTGAGTCATTCACTCTCTCTCAGCCCAGCTCACAGAGTTGTTATAAAAAAAAAATAGGAGGAAGGAGTGTTATGTATGGTTGCCTCCTTGACTTAGTAATAAAGTAACAAAGGTTGGGATTAAAATCTAATAAGTAAAAATAGTTAAATTAGTCATTGTCCTATCCTGCATTTTCAAACTATGGTTTATTCAATAAGCATGAATTAAAGAAACATAATTTAGTATGATTTTCAAGACCGTTCATTGACACTCAAAGCTTTTACTACTGAAGGTAACACTTACCCCCAAAATAAGCCCTAGCTTGATTTTGGGGGGTAGGCCTCATATAAGCCCTACCCCAAAAATAAACCCTAGTTTTGGGGCAAGGCACATATCTAAAAATCAAGCTAGAGAGGGAATGGGAGGATGAAGCTGCCCCACCTGCCCCGCACCCAGTTACCTTGCAGCCAGGCCTCTCCTTGCGGGCCCCCTTCTTCTCCGGTGTCCACAGGCCTGCATTTCGCAGTTAGGCCTTTCCAGAAGCCCTCTGCAGCCAACAACTAAGCTATGGATTGAATCCATTGCTCAGTTATCATCTGCAGAGGCCTTCCGGAAAGGCCTGACTATAAAATGCAGGCCTGAACTCCATTCTGAGCTGCAAAATGAAGCTGCTCCTTCAGCCACAGAAGAAGTGGGCCGGCTGGGTGGGGCTGTCATTGCCAGAGATGAGTAGAAAAGATACACCCCCCTGAACATAAGACCTGTGCCTCTTTTGGAGGCAAAATAATAATAAGACCAGGTCTTATTTTCTGGGAAACACGGTGTGTATCAGACAGTATGCAAAGCAAAGCAAATGCAGAGGAAATAAGTCAATAACTTCAGGTGCCTATCTATCCTCCACCCTCATCCGAACCCAACCCCGTCCCTTCATTTAGGTGCACTAAATTCCTTTTTAAAAATGCTCTGCAGGCCCAGCGCTGGCATAGTAGCAGAAAGTGGAGACAAAATGTGCATTGGCTATCATCACACATATTCTACAGTTTATGTATTTGTACCTGGTGTGGAGACACAGAGCGGGCTTGTATTATGCATTTTGACATATGTTTTGTCATTTGATTGTCACTGTAATTAGTTTCTAGGTTTGTAGGAAAACCTAGAAATTATTACTATCCCATATTTAAAGGGATGTTTAATGGATTGAATTTTCCAGAAACAATTCCCTAACTGTCCAGCAGATGGTGGATAGTTACCACAATTGCTTCTGAGTTATGGATTTAGGAGAGTTGTGTTTTTTTTTAAATATACAACTTTTTTTCAAAATATACAACTAAATATTGTACTTTCATATATGTTTTTATTCATATGGTTGGTTAACTGTTTTTCATTACCTCTTCAGTACTTTAAAATACGAACAATTTATCCCAAATCTTTCATTTGCTAAAATGACAATTTCCAGAATTTTGAGCCTGGGGAAAAAAGACAGGATTTAATTAAACAAATCATCCTTATCACCATTGCTGCCATCATCATCATCATCCGGCATATTGAGATAAATAAATAATTTCACATACACTGATCCTATAAAATGGATCTTGAGTTATAAAATCCCAGCACACTATAGAGATATATCAGTAGGCAGCAACTGACATGCACAAAATTTAACCAAAGCAATTTTAAGAAAACAGCTGAGTAGTCCGGTAATTAAACTATCAAAGTCAAAGAATATGTGCTGAGTTGATAAGACAAGGACAACCCACATCTGCAAGATTCTCCGCTCAGAATTGTCAAAGTTGGAATGAAGCCGTTCTCCAAGAATTCAGCTGGAAGAGTCTGTTTCCAAAGATACTTCAATTTGAAATGTCACAGATTTAATTTTAGATAGTAGGTGATATGCGTTTTATCATTAAAATGTATAGTTCCATGAAAAACATTTTTAAAACACTTCCTTGAGCTGTAATATCATTTGGGAAAACAGCTATAGGGCTAGAATGTACAATATTTCTCATCTGCTTTCACCAAATTCACAGAATATATGGAGTCGTGGTACTTTTAACATACTGTAGTTTATTGCATAAATCTCTATTGTCACGTAATATGTTGATTGTTGATTGATTGAGTACAGGTATTCTTCAACATACAATCACAATTGAGATCAGAATTTTTGTTGCTAAGCAAGGCGGTTGTTAAGTGAAATTGTGCCCAATTTTACAATCTTTTTTTTTGGTCAGGATTGTTAAGCAAAATCCCAGCAGCTGGTAAATGAATCAAGTGGTCATTTGTCAGAAGCCAGTTGGGAAGGTCACCAATGGTGAGATCACATGACCCCTGGGATGCTGCAACTATCCTAAATGCATACTGGTTGCCAAGCGCCCAAATTTCAATCACATGAGTAGGATGCTGTGATGCAAGAACTAGCCAGAAGTCACTTTTTTCAGTGCCATGGCAACTTTGAACGGTTGCTAAATGAATGGCTATAAGTCAAGAACTACCTGTACAAATTCCAAACTACATATTCGATTTGGACAGTGTGAAAAATAGTATTTTATATTCCACCCAGAAATCTTTCACAAATATGATCTCGTAGCCTGAAAAAGCCTTGTGATTTTTGTGTTGTCCTGTTTTACCTTGTTTCAGTGGCCAAATGTTGCTTGAATGTTTTCCCTTTTCAGAGAAAGTATTTCATGAATACTCTTCAAAAGCTGGAGTTGCCTTCTCATTGAGTGGTTAGGGTTCCTAGCAAAGGAGGACAATTGGAAAGGAGGACAAAGAGGGGGGGAAAGGGGGAGCACAATAACTGCTCGATTTTCTTGGACTCTGCAACAAAATTACGGCAAAAAGCTGTACAAAAATGCACTGAGTGCCCAAACTGCAACCCAAAACCTACTTATGTATCATCGGATGCTGGGTGGGCATGGCCCATTAGGTGGGTGTGGCTGCGGTGGTAATGCAGACTGGGTGGGAGTAAAAAGTTCAATCAATCAATTCCAACTTTGCGAGAAGTTGAAGTTGAAATTGATTGATTGAACCTTTTTTTTTTCTTTTTTTTTTTGCATACGGCGGCGGAGGCCTAAAGTGAAAAGGTTTTATAAAACCCAGCTGAAGGCCTAGGACTGGGGTGACGGCACGCATGCCCACAGAGAGGGCTCTGCGTGCCGCCTCTGGCACCCATGCCATAGGTTCGCCACCATGGACCTAGGCCTACATGTATATGAAATTACTTTTGCCAGGATCAGAAAGGATGGTTTTTCAATCACAACATTTTTCCAGCCAATCTTTCTTTTCAAGAACATTTGCTAAGTGATAATATAGAATTGACAATGTGCTTTTCAAACAGAAATGTATAATGAGCCATGTGATCTATCTGTTGCAATGATCATAGATTTGAAGCCAATTGTTGGAATCAGTTAATAAGTTAAATAACATAAATCTTGGCTGTCAATAGATGAAGTAAAAAAAAAAAGCAGACAATTTAGAAAGTTTGAATGATTACTGTTGTGAAAACAGCCCAAACCTCCCTTCCTCCAAGGTACTCAAAAGACGGATGATATTTGATTTTAAGGCTATGCCTGCAGATGGAGGTATGAGAAGTTTTATATCAAATATATTTTATTGTCAGATTTAGAGGAATCAAATCTGGGCATAACGGAAAAGTTTATCAAAGAAGTGCAGAATTTTTCCAAACATGTTTTCAATATATCAAAGAATGGTTTGAAACAAACATCACAGGAAATAACAGTTTTCAATGGTGTTTTTTGACTTCATCGCAAGTATATTGGACAGATATTGAATCTTGTGCTGAGTTTTTATCTAAAGAAATGCCAGACATTAAAATAGACGACAATTGTCTCTTTGAAGAAATTAGAAGACTGAATGTATTTTTAAATTCTGAAAAATTAATACAATGGGAAAATAAACACGTTGAAATTGATAAAAGATGGGTGGAAATATTCAGCCATTTCAAAAATGAACATATTCCATTTGAAAATTTATTTATTCTTGTTCAATTTACATTGTGCTGCCCTGGAACTAATGCAGCAGTTGAAAGGGTTTTTTCAATTACTAATGATTTTTGGAAATGTGAGAAATCGAGATTGAATGTTGATACTCTAGCTGCAGCACTTGCCGTAAAATTCAATATGAAGTTCAGATATTTGTTCAGATATTTCCAATATATTGTTAGAAGATGATACATTGACAAAAAATATTCATTCAATGGAAAAGTACTCATTTAAATAATAATGAATAGGCATGTAAGCATAATTACAATATAAAATGTTATTGTTACAAATGTTTTTATTATGCATTGATCATATTATAGTGTATTCTGTATTATTGTTGCAATGAATAAAATGTTTCTTTTATTTACAATATTTTTTTCTTCAATTTATTTGTGTCCTTTTCATTGTAAAAAAGTTGGTCACCTTAGCTTAGTATCAGTTGATAAATGATCTGCAGGAATGAGCTGGTTTTATTAGACAATCAGGCAATAGTATTGCCAACAACAATGCAGAGGAAACAAAAGATCAAGATCATCAAAAGAATGAAATTTAGGAACAGCAACATCACATTTTATTAACTTCTGAAACAACCGAGGAAAGGCATGAAAACTCTGAGGAAAGGAATGAAGAACATCATCTGTCTAGCTGTCAACCTTCCCTTATATACCAGACAGGAAATATGACCAGATGAGCTAATTCTACTTCATTATTAAGTCTATGTTAACAGACATATTGCAAGTCTGAAAGTACAAATCTCCCGCTGATTCCTTTACAGCCTAAGAAATTAAGGAGCTTCTTTCTACATCCACTATGCAGCTGCAAGATATGCCCTTTCTTATATATTGTTGTCCTATTTCTCAAGTTCTTTCTCACATACCATTACACTGGCAGAGAGAGATGGAACTGAAAGGGAAAAATAATAATAGCAATTGCACTTAGACTTATATACCACTTCATTTACAGCCAGGGCTTTTTTTCTCATAGAACGCCCAGAATGGAGTTCTGGCACCTTTTTTGGATGGAACCTTGTAGGGTAGGCAAGGCAGGTTGTATGACGTGTGTGAGTTCCGGCACCTTTTTTTTTTTTTTTTAGAAAAAAAGCACTGTTTACAGCACTCTCTAAGCAGTTTACAGAGTCAGCATATTGCATATCTGGGTTCTCATTTTACTGACTTCAGAAGGATGAAGGATGAGTCAACCTTGAGCCAGTCAGGAACGAACTGCTGGCAGTTGGCAGAATTAGCCTGCACTACTGAAATATTTAACACATGAAAAATTCAGAGTATAGGAAAATACTTCCACCATTGAAAAAGACAAGTAGAAAAGTTATGAAATAAAAAAATGGAATGATAGAAACAAATTGGCTAAAACTAATCAACTAATGTATTGCACAGTAGCTATGATAATAGGCTTCAGAGATAATGCTATTAAATAAAAGCAACAAAATCAACCTCCAAATGCTCAGCTGGGAAAAAAAAAGGATAAATTACAACCTGGTATCAACAATTTGAAGAACTTGAAGGAAAGAAGATTAAAAAAAATAAAGGAAAGTTTTCAAATAATTTTTAATTAAAACAATGGCTATTTCAAACAAATGTGAAATCAGTTTGGACAAAATTGGCAGTTTTGAACAAACCAGCATTTGTTTTATAAAGCATTGCTGGGAGATACTATAAATCAGAGTTCCACAACCTTTCCAGCTTGACGGCCCAGAAGGAAAGGAAGGAGTAGGGAAATGTGCATTTGTGCGACCCCTGCGTGCCCATGCGCAAATGGGTGCATGCACAACAGTGGCGCTAGCATACATATGCATGCACAAGCAGGCCGTACGCACCCATGCAAATGGGTTGCTGGCATCTGTGCGCATGCGCAAACGGGCCACTGGCACCCATGTGACGCTGGTGGTGTTGCTACCATGACTTGCCAGATATTCCCGCAGCCCAGTGACCAACAGGCCACTGCCTGGTACCAGACCACAGGCCATGGGTTGGGGAACCCCTGCTATAAATAGTACCTAATAAAGATGAAACATTGAAATTTTGGAGTAACATCTGAGAGAATTAAAAAAAACATAAAACTGCAAAAATGCAAAATGGATAAGAGAAATTGAGAAGAACATTGACTCAAAATGGTAAATCATAACACCGGATAGGGGTTTTTTAAGGGAAAAAAAAGCAAAAAAGATAAGAACTGGAGCACACCAGGAAAAGCTGAAGTATAAGTTTGACTTAAGTCTGATGATTCTCTTTTGGCTTAAACTTTGGCTCAATTTAATGAAATATTGTAAACTGGAAAAGTTGCAAAATAGTAGAACAGTTTTAATATAAAACAAAGAGACAAAGGTGTAATTGCAAGCAATTACAAACCAACACTGCTTGCCGACAATGTTCATCCTATTAAGTAGAATATTAGCAAATATTCAGGTTATATATTGAAAAAAAGTCATAGGCTATAATTTAATGCAAGTAAGACAGAAAAAGAGAAACATGGATCAAATTATTATGCCAAGACAACAAAGATAAAAACACTTATTGATATATATATACAATATATATATATTGTAAAATACATGGGAAAATCCTATTTGGGAAAATTCCATTTAGGATTAGGGTTAGGTCTCCATGAACTCGGAGAGCAGAATGGAGATCGTCAAGAAACTCGGAGTGCTTAGGAATAGTTAGGAGGGCACTGACTTTTCTAGGCTTTCCTATCTATGTTTCCTGTTAAAATGCATTGAAAAACACTTACTGAAGTAAAAAAAAAAAAAAACCTTAAAAGAAGCAGAAGCAAAAAAATAAATATAAAAAAAGAAAATTCTTTAGAAAATTGGAGAAATAAAACAAATTGAAAACTTCAGGAATTGGTAATATTTACAAGCTGGCACCATTAAGAATGAAACAGAAGGATCTAACTCACTGTTCACTCCAGGATTTCATCCTGACTGGCTCATGGTTGACTCAGCTTTCCATCCTTCTGAGGTCGGTAAAATGGGGACTCAGGTTGTTGGGGGCAATAGGCTGACTCCGTAAACCGCTCACAGAGGGCTATAAAGCACTATGAAGCAGTATAAAAGTCTAAGTGCTATTGCTATTGCTGTCTCAAGAGTAAACATTGCATACCAACATTATAAAATCAAGAATTCAACATGTATTAAGCAGCAGCATATTCAGAGTCTTTAAAGAAGAAGGCAAAACCATTAATCACCTAATCTATTAATTATGTGATCTGTGGTTTCCACGTTTTTCTTCACAAAATCTGCATTTGCTGCCATTCGATACATGCTGAATTGCTTAGACTGATTATAAACCATGTCATGACAGAGCACCCACTGTGATCCATTGGCATCTGTGCAAAAGTTATAATTTCAAAATTTCTTGAAAGTGGTATGAGCACAAAATTGGGAAGGTTGCTGAAAACGATATTAACATTTTATTAGGTGTTCATATACAAACTGATAATCATTTAGAATACATCAGATATAATAATACTTGAAAAGAAACAATGGATTTTGTAGATGTGGCAATACCTAGGGAAAGCAGAATAGAGGAAAATGGATTAGAAAAATGACATGATGTAGACTTCTAACAATCAAAATAGGTAGATTTTGTAAAGATCTAGAAAACTCAATCTCTGTAACAAATAGATTAAACAAATATTTTACAAGAATAACAACAGCTCTATCAACTGTGGATTTGCAAAAACAAAAAAAATGTAACACTTTATTAGGCACATATAACTTATAACAGAGGTCCCCAACCTTTGGGGCACCAGGGACCAGTGGTGGGATTCAAATATGTAAACAACCAGTTCTCTGTGCGGATGCCGCTTCCAGAAGTCCATTCTGGGCCTGGGCAACAAAAAATTACCTACCGAAGTGGTGCGAATCGGCTGAATCCCACCACTGCCAGGGACTGGTTCTGTGGAGAGAAGTATTTCCGCGGACTGGAGGGGGCATGGTTTTGTGTGCTGCCTGCATCCCGGAGATGGGGCTTTGCTTTTTTGTGCAGACTGGTTGCTGGCATGCCGCAGCCAGATACTTGTCCACGGCCCAGGGCTTAGGGACCCCTGACTTATAACATGAAACCAAGATCCTTGGATTCCCAGCTGGAACTCCAAATTTCAGAAAACTCCAGTCAAACTTGTGGTATCTTTTGTTTTTTCTATGTCCTATGCAGTTCCTTGATGAATAAAATCAAATAATGTTTATGATGATTGATATAGCTAATGAAGCTTCTTTTTATTGTAAAAAATTCACAAAAAAGAAGTGAATGAGCACTTCTTAGCTAATATAATGGGATCCAGAATGCATGCATGTACTGCTTGTCTAAGCTATAAAAATCAGGCTCTGATCTTTAGAGAATTATAAAGAACGGAATGTCAACCAAATCGATTCAAGCAGTAACAAAAGCAGTTGATTGAGACTAAAAGAAATCACATAGCTGTAAAGAAACTAATACATAAAAAGGAAAGCTTATGCTTCTTCTTTTGTTGCAAAAAGCATTCTAACATTTTAAATAAACAGCAGTAAAACATGATTCAGAAGAAAACTGCTTTCAGATGAAATTCACATCCAAAAGTAAGCAGGATCAGAGCTGATTAGTTCTTGGGTGGGTGACTATCAAAAAAAAATATTAAGGCTACAAATTCAACTGGGAAGTTGAAAACACATCCTGGATGAAAGCAATAGCAAACCATTTATGTACTATTGCCAAAAAAAGCAGCTTATATCTATGAAGTAATCCAATATCCAAACTGACCAAAGAAGACTTTTTTCTTCATGTGGGCTTCTTTACAGATCTAAAAGGTCTTTAAAATTGAATAAAGCAGTAATAGTCTTTAGATTTTATTTTTTTTAATTCTGTAAACATTTTTGGAGGAAGGGAGAAGAATGAAATTCAATGTTATTTTTCAATGATTTCAAAAGTTGGGTTGGAAATCAATGGTTGCTAGGCCCATCAAAACTTAGGATTGTGTTGTTATGTTCTTAGCTAGTTTTCAGAAATTAACCCTAAATTTCCTGCAATTATCAATATGTTGTATCTGTGATCACTTAAGATTCCTGCAACCCGGTAATAGTGGTGGGACTCAAAGTTTATTTTTCTTTGGATATTGGAAATTAATATTAATTATTTAATTATTATGTAATTATGTGTCCCATCGGCCACGGAAAATTGGCTGGCAGGAACCAGGAGTCTCTGCCATAGCCCCTGCCCTCTGTAGCATTCAATCTTCGAAGATCAGAATGACCCTTATCCTGTTGGCCTTTTGTAAGGCCATGAAGATTTGGTTGTGTATCCAGGCCGAGGCCCCAAGTGTATTAAGGACCCCGTTTCTTGGCTGTATTAACATCCATGGCAGTAGTTCTATTCTGTGCTCATACATATTTTGTATTGTTTTAATTGTTTTTAATTTTTTTTGTTTTTTGATGTACACTGACCAGAATCACTTCTTGAAATAGAAATCAAATCAAATAAGTAAATATTGTGTAACATTAGATATCATAGTTACAGCTACAAGAGAGTATGAATGTAATCCAAATTACAGTACTATAGAAAATATACACAAAACTTTAATCTAGAGAAACAGAAAATCAATAAACAATATAGTTATCTTCCAACTAAGGGACTACAGCAATGTAAATGGTTAATAAACCATTTCCAAGGTTGGCACAGATAATAATGACATAAATAGTTTTAGTTTTTCCTGCTATAGTGATTGAAGAAAGTGTCTATGGAGATTCTCAGTCATCCAGGTCATAGTTATCCCAAAGATGCTTTTTCACAAGGCAACTGGACTTTCTTGTTTTTCCTTTGAAGACATTTCGCTTCTCATCCAAGAAGCTTTTTCAGCTCTGACTGGATGGTGGGGAATGGAAAGAGTTATACAATTTATATAAATCTTATACATCTTTCCATTCCTGACCATCCAGTCAGAGCTGAAGAAGCTTCTTGGATGAGAAGCGAAACATCTTCAAAGGAAAAACAAGAAAGTCCAGTTGCCTCATGAAAAAGCATCTCTGGGATGATTGAGGAAAGATACTGCTTTTAATTCTCTTTTCAATGGATACAAATTATATTTTCAATAGTTGCTGCTAAGATACCTCAAAGCATTATTTAGGTCAGGTTCCCAGGTTCTTTATCAATTCAAAAGTTGCAAGTTGAACAAAAAGAATCAGCAGAGTTTACATCATTATAAGTCCAATGACAAACATCTTTCTTCTTGTTGTTGTTAAGAGACAATGTTCTCCTACAATGTATTTATTCTGTGCACATGAGCATTATTTCTCTTCTGAGCAACAAAAGATGCACAAAACCAAGGAAAAACTATATGAAGTTGGATGGCAAGGTAGAAAAGGAGGGATGACACTGCCAGTGATTGTTATCATTGCTACTTTTCAATAGCTGCATTAACAGAGCAAAAATAATATTGCTGCGTTCCAACAACTGCCTTAGCCAACAATAGGTACACTCATTTAAATAGTGTGATCTGAGCTGATCAACAATGAATGTGCAATTGTCCCTGGAAGAAAAGCCAGAACATTAGGTATAATTAATATATTAATGGACAGCACTGGAAAAGTTCTATGAATGTTGACTGGATAAATAGAGAACCGGAAGTCCTAATTTTCTCCAAATGAAAAAGAAAGCAAAGTACAAGAATATAATCTCTATCTCAACTGCCAATCTAGAAGGACTGGATCATTCATTCATTCATTCATTCATTCATTCATTCATTCATTCATTCATTCATTCATTTGATTTATATCCCACCTTCCATTATGGCATGTAAAAAAAACCAACAGAAAACAAGCCAATCAAAAGAATAAATACAAGAAACAACTTAATTGAAATTCAGTTCAAAATGGAACATGGCATTATAGTTATAAACATACATAATACTATACATAATACTATAACATACATAATACTATAATAACAGATTACTGCTTGCTGGCAATGTAATGCCATATTCGTATATTTTTGTTTTAAAAAAAACCTTAAACAATAACAGAAAAGTAGCTTTAATGATTGACAATTGCTAATGCCAAATTGCTGAAATGTTGTTTTTCCTTTCCATAGCCAATTTCTCAGCTAGATTCAAACTTAGACATTAATGCACGTAGCAAACCAAGTTATATGAATCTGTAAGAACAACATATTATTTGTCAGAATAACAGACAACATGACTGAAAAAAATGACATTCTGAAAATATTAAGAAAAGTTGTTTAATGTAAAGGTTGTTTTTAATCTTGGTGTCAAGAAATTCCTGGGAGGTAGTGAGAACATTGCTTTTAAAAAGCAACAATGATCCCTCTAGCACCAGAGAAGTTGTGACATGAACTTCTGGGGAGCAACATCTAGTTCATCCAATGCTGAAAAAGAAGATGTGTTTAATTTAGTGTTTCTCAGCCTTGACAACTTGAAGAAGTGGGGACTTCAACTTCCAGAAGTCTCCAGCCAGCCAGGAATAATCAGCTTTATTAGAAAAATAGCAAGCCCGAATTCTCAGAACTCCAATAATAACTTTCCCGAGAGAACTCGCATAAAGCTGGAAATCAAAAAGAAGTTGTTTTAAGTCCTCTGGATCAGATGCTATGCAACATGTATACAACATTTACCTTGAATAGATACAGATTGTAAGTACCGGTATATGTGGCTTCGGCAACCATTTAGAACCAGCCTTGGATCTACCTGATCTCATACTATCAGTTGGCTTGAAAAATTGAGCTGCAGAACCTCGTGGCAGGCCATTAACCTTTGCTGGCCTTAGCAATATCCTTATTTTTCCTCCTCATTTCTCCCCTAGAGCTTCAGCGTTGTATTCATAAAGTTTGTCTGTAAGCATTGCTTACAATCAGTGGTGGGATTCAAATATGTGAAGAACTGGTTCTCTGTGTGGATGCCGCTTCCAGAAGTCTGTTCTGGGCCTGGGCAACAAAAAATTAGCTACCAGTTCTGCCGAAGTGGTGCAAACCGGCTGAATCCCACCATGGCTTACAATGTATTTCCCCCTTTCCAGGTATTTCAATAATTTATGGTTGCAACAGCAGGAAAAGCTCCTGGTTTCAGAAATGCTGGCTGGTTGTCATTCCACCTTGGTAGCTTATAAGAAGCTTCTACTTGTAACGAAGGAATGACAGCATCCCTACCTGGCAATCACATTTTTTTCTCTTTCTCTCAAGGAATAAGCAGATGGTCATGACCTTAACTGTGAAGCGGTATATCAGTCTAAGACAGCGATGGCGAACCTTTTAGAGACCGAGTGCCCAAAAACTGGCCCCACCCCAGCTCCACCCCCTGCCCTGCCCCCACTCTGCCCCCCATCCCCTACCCCGCCTGCCCACAGGACCACTCACCGCCTCCAGGGCCCGCTGCAGATGGCCCAGGCAGCCCAGCAGTGCTATGGCGGCCACACCCTCTGCCTGCACCCTGCAGCATCAACTGCATGATGGGATGTGAGGGCAGAGTCTTGTCTACGCTGCCTGTCTGCCATGTCCTTGGCTGTGCTGCTCTGTGTGGGCCATGCTCGGGGGCGACTCTCCTCCAGGGGGGCTGCTGATGAGGAGGGGGTCGCAGGGGGAGGCAAGGCTGGGGCAACAGCACATGTGCCACAGAGAGGCCTCCAAGTGCCACCTCTGGCACCCATGCCATAGGTTCACCACCACTGGGCTAAGAGCTAATGCTATTGCTATCTGTGGGAATTTCCTTGTAACTGAAACTTCAGATAGCACGACCTTGAGTCAATGAGAATTGAGACATGAACTTTCAGAGCATTGAAAAATGGCTAAAAAACCCCCACATCAAAATATAGGACAAAAGCAAAAAAAAATAAGGATGGAACCCAGCACTGTACCTTTCAGAACTTCTGCTGCTCCATTCTCCAGCAAGTCTTCTTAGTTCTTCCAACAATGTGATATTGTAAGTTTTCTTCAGTCTCCTTCCCTAATCTTTGTACCACCCTGTGGTCCTTACATTGCCATATTGATGCTGTGTAGATTGTAGATGTGCTTAAATTTTTCAAATCAGCCCTTATTGGCCTGGTAATCATACTGTATCCCTTCATATGTTCCTTCTGCTTAATCACCTTCTGCCACAAACTGCTTGTAGAACCACAATGCTTTCTCAGAAAATCCTAGTCCGATTTCTGAATGTAGACCTCCATCTGTAGACTGAGAACTTTGTCCATTCATTCTCTGTGGGTATTATATGAATCGAATACCCTTGAGACATGCCACCACCATATTTACACTGACACTTGCTTTTCTTTTACTTATGGAAGAGACAGTAGATTCATTGATACTGTAATGGCATGTAATAGATGTCACATTGTTTTACAAATCAACATATCCAACAGCTTCACTTTCCCACTCTGCAATAGTACTTGCCATGTCTTTTAGCAGAGTCCTGTTTGTCACATGCTCTAATTGTGAAGGAAATAAAATTTTCTGTCAGGATGAGGATGAACATATAGATTCAGAGCCATGTACCTAAGCTCATGGGCATGCAAAGCCCTTTACTGCAAATAGTGAGGTCTGGTATATATTTACCAATTGCAAAAATGCCATCGAGTCATTGTTGACTCTTAGCATCCTCATAGATTTTCTCCATGACAATCTTTCCTTAACCTGGTCCTTCAGAATCTTCAATGACGCTTCCACTGTACATCTCCACTATAACTGAGTCCACCCATCTTGCTGCAGGTTGTCTTTTTCTCTTTCCTTCCATCTTTCCCAGCATTAGAGCCTTCTCCAGAGAACTGGGTCTTTGCATGATGTATCCAAAGTGGAATAACTTTGAACTCTCATTTGTGCCTTGAGTGAGAATTCTGATTTGTTTGATGATCCATTGTTTGTTTTCTTGGCTGTTCATAGTCTTTTTAGGAATCTTCTCCAACACTAAAATACAAAAGCAGTAATACTCTTCCTATCTTATTTATTCAAATTCCAACTTTTGCTTCCATAGAGTACACTGGAAATGCCATGGTTTGCACAGTTCTGGTCTTTGTAGATAAAGACAGATCACCACATTTGAATATCTGAATATACTTTCCAAGGCCTCCATTAGGCATAGATTTATTTATTTGTTTGTTTGTTAAATTTTTCTGCCATGGGGCTACTCTAGGCAGCTTGCAATGGTAAATGAAAATGAAAGGAAGTAAAATACTAGAACAATAAAATTAACAATAAAAAAGAACACAATGATAATTCATCAATATGATAGCCAAAAAGATGAATGGATGGCAAGCAGAGTGCAAAGGGAGTCAATCTAGACCTATTATATATCTAGATGTATACCTAATCTTGAAAGATTATTCTACATGGATACTTTAACTCTGGATAATGGCCATTTAGCTGTCCAACTGCTAATGGAGATAAACAAAAAGCTGAATAGCTTTTGTTTGGATTTGTATAGCTAAACTGAAGCCACGGGGAAGGCTGGATTTACTGTACCTGTAAGGAGTTTAATTAATCTTATTCATATATGTTACTTCACATTTTGAGTTGCTTCCTTCATTTTAAAGGAGGGGACAAATCTTCACAAGAAAAAGCATATTCATCCCATTGTACTTCTATGAAAATAAAAAGAGCAGAGATTTGAATAGAATATTACCACATATACTTTGAAATAGCTGTATACAAAAAGAATTTCTAAATAAAGCCTTTGCTTTTATCTTCTTAGAAACTCTTAGATGTGTATGGCCCAAACATGTAAATTACTCATGAAAACATCTTATTATACCCAAGAGAGCCTAAATTAGAATTGTCCAATGTTCTAACCATTAACTATGTGTAACTAATTTAGAGTCTAGATTTAGCTGTCAATTTAAACATACACTGAAGTTAATAACACATATAATTAGGGAAGGAAATGATTTTTATACATATTTTATTTAAATTATGTGCATTGGTTGTATTACTTTTACTGTAATTGCTTGTTGAACACTACCTAAGGCAAACAGTATAGCAGAAAAGATTATTTTGAGTACAATTGGAACACTAGCACACTAATACACAGTGATCTTGTCAACATACTAAGCACAATTGGCTAGAATACTGACAATTAGGAGGTATAAAGGCAACCTCGAACAAACCACTCACATAGTTTCCAAGGATTGTGCAAAGGGCAAACAAAATTCAGTTACATTTTGGATGGAGAACTAGAATGATTACGACATGATGGAAAAGAGAACTGATCAGAAGCAGAGCGTTCCTGCATCCAGTATGCTATATGTCAAGTTTAAAAATAAAATACACAACACACAAACACACACTCCTTTTAAATCTATAGTGACATGCAAGGATTTCAGAAAAAGAAGATTATTCTTATCCTTATGATCTAAGTTTCCAACTTCTCGCAGGGCTGCCAAAATTAATCAGAATGACTGAATTCATTTTCTTTATGCAGGAACAATTTCAGACTGAGTAATGTGAGAAATACTGTAGATGCAACTTGGGCACATGGTTTAGTGCAGATAACATCAACTAGATATGGCTTGAACAAGTTCCTTCTATGTTGGTCATAAGTAAGGCCATTTTCTTAAGTTTCAGCCTTTTTTTCATTTAAATAGTTTCAACTTGATACAGCAAGTGACATATTTTAATATTTGATATATTTGCTGCATTTTAATAGGAGATAGATAGATAGATAGATAGATAGATAGATAGATAGATAGATAGATAGATAGATAGACAGATAGATGCATAGATACATAGATGATAGATAGATGATAGAGGTGATAGATAGATAGATAGATAGATAGATAGATAGATAGATAGATAGATAGATAAGAGAGATACACAATACATACAAGTGGCTTACTCTGTCAGTGTTGGTGGGAGTGTCTTAAGATACGTATATTCTCTTATATCAGTAGATGCTTCTTATATGGCTCAAAGCTGTCTTGATTAGCACAAATAAAAGTGCAGCATACTTATCTTGTTTACAATAAGTTTAAAGAAAACTACATTATGTTACTCATTTTGTAAAAGACATTTGTGGCACTGCAGCTACTAGAAAGCGTATGTACAGGCAATATGTAGTGCCATCATATCCAAGACCTTAGAGCATATGGAATGATGCAAAACTATTGTAGAATGTAGGTTTCAGAGTTAGCTTGTGGCAAGATGCGCGGTCAATAAATTTAATTTAAAAAATTAAAAAATAAACATTTACTGATACATTTCTACTGGTTTTGGCCAGGATACTTATATTCAATGTGAATAACAGTGCTATGCACATATTAATAGATTAAGCTAGATGAGATAAACTCCATCAGTCAGAATGATGTCCTGGATATTAAAGGTGGCTGGAAGATAATTGTGACATGTCACATCTCAGCAATATTTTTCTTATCTACTTGAGGAGGAACCATAAGTTCATCTTTTTTTAAATTCAACAGTGCTTCTTGCTTCCACTAAGCTTTTTCATCCATTCATCAAGGGCTACCTCTGCACAAGGTGGAAGCTCAAAAGGGTTTGGCTAATTTGCGGTTCAAAGGGTCCTGTAGATGCAACAGCAGCCAGGAACAAGCACCCACTATCAGTATAGTGAGAATTCGCCACACCGCATCTCCCGTAGGTTAAGTCACAAAGCATCTGTGAAGGGAGAGGTGAAAGCAACTCCAACTTCCCCCCAAATAAGCCCGACTCGTGGCAATTCTCCATCCGTGTTTGACGGACAGCCGCTTTGTGGCTGGAGGAAGAAGTCGGGACAATGACCAGCCACCCCCTACGCATTCGAGAACGGGAAATTCAGCTGGCGCAGCCTCCCATCTCTGCACCTTCCGGCTAGAGAGAGCTGCACCTGTTGGCTTTCTGCACAGGCACGATCTGCCGCAGGGGAGAAGGCAGACCTAAAGCGGGCTCCTCGCACCATCGGAAGGCGCTTCCCATCCGGGGTTAACAACACCTCCAAGAAGTGTAAGGTGTAGCCACGTCCGCTCTGGCAGACGCGCTCCCCCCGCCCCGCCGCCGTTCCACCTCCGTTCCTTCTCCGGGCAGGCTCCACCTTCGGTCACCGCTCTTGCACCGGAGCCACTGCGCTCCCTACGCCCATTCCCGCCCGCCCTTCTTAGCAACGGCGCCTCAACACTGTGGCAGTGCGGGAGAGGCGGCGGCGAGGCTCGCAGTGGCGGCGGCGGCGGCGACAGCAGCGGCAGCAGCTCTCCAGACGGCTCCCTCCAGTCTCTATAGCGCGTGAAAACGACGCCTTGGGCAGCAGGTAGGCAAAACCCAGCCCCGCTGCATCAGCCCCCCCCCCTCCCCGTCCCCGGGGCTCCTGAGTCTAATGCTTGATCCTGAGCACGGAAGGTAAAAGAGAAAAAAAAAAAGACATCCCCCCCACACACACACGCGCGCGCGCGCGCGCCCGCGCACTCTGGATTCTTTTCATGGACTCTTCACCCCTCCCCCTTCTTTCGTCCCCTCTTCACCCCCGCCTCAATATAGTGGTCCCTTCCTGCTCGGATGAATTATGTGTAAGGGTGTGTGAAGGGTTGCCTAGAACCTGGGGTTGGTTCTCCTGGGCATTATCCTTCTAAAGGGAAGGGGGCATCTCATTATGGAGGAAAGAAAAAAAGGGGGGGAGTGCCTGGGAAATCAGGACAGATGGGATTACCGTTTGATGCATGATTTGTTTTTATGGGGCTTTGTTCTATCTGGAATTGGGTCTGGATAAAATGAATTGAATTCTCATGCAGAATCCTGGCATCTGAGCCAGAGCAGGAGAAAGCAGGGGTCATTCTGTCTCTTTTATCACATCAATGTCTGGTCTTTAGGTCAGATTTATCTATTCACCCCAAGGACAACTTCTCCTGGTGTCCCCTTTGCACTTACATCTACCTTTCTCATTCTTGTCTGCAAGCTGCCTAATAAAATGTCAAAAAGAAAGCATGGTGTATAATTATGCATACCAAAGGGAGATGCCGGGGGCAGAAAGAAGGGACCAGCCTCCCATATACAGCTGGGAGGAAAGGTAGATATTGCCGACTAGCAATTGTTTCAATAAAACTAAAGAGCATTTTTAAAACATTGAAAGCATATCTTATGTCTAAGATACTTGGCAACTCAAGAACCCCCAAACTATTATCTGTAACATCGGGAGTGGACACCACCTGTTCTTTATCCTTTCTTGCCCACCTTTTTCTCATGTGGGGTAGGGATTTATAATAAGAGAGAGGTTGGACATTCTGGGGAATGATAGAATATAGAACATATCTGGAGGGAGGAGATAGTTCATTTCATTTGTAGCAGAAGATTACCACATTCAGTCCTGGAGCTAAACCTAATCATCCAAAGCATCAATTTTTCAAGCAGATAAGGAGCTGCAAAAGGTGATGTTTCTTACTGAATTAATTCACCAGCACACTATAGCTTTACAAAAGGGTTGTCTTCTGATTAAAATGTTGGTCAAATACAGAATTACATGGTCATAGTTTTTACGATGACCTCTTTCTCAACTCTCTCAAAGTTGCTGGGAAGGTAGGTCAGTTTCTTTAGTGGGTAAAGGTGGGGCAATTATCCAGCACTTTCTTTCTGAGTTTTTTGCACAGCTAAATGATTAGGAAGTTGTGCTCTGACCTCTGTATTTAATGCAGGAATTGAATGTGTTCTGCTTCAATTATTCATTTTGATGCTACGGTCATTTCCGGCAGCTTCTCTTCTCCTAGGATCTGATGTATAACAAGAGGCTTATGGGGTTTTGTTTTGTTTTGTTTTTGAGGCTATCGTCCCATTCAGCCATATAGTAACTGTCTTTGTTGCAGTGTTTATAATGAATGAAAGAAATAAGAGCAAATAATAGTAAGAAAATAAACCTGGGCCTGGATTGTTCTCTAGATCAGCCCAACCTTTTGGGCACCAGGGACCGGTTCTGTGAAGAAAGGTTTTTCCATGGACTGGAGAATGCATAGTTTTGTGTGCTGCCTACATCCCATGGATGGGGCTTTGCTTGTTTGTGCGGACCGGTTCCTGGCACGCTGCGGCCCAGTACCAGTCCACGGACTGGGGGTTGGGGACCTCTGCTCTAGATTGCTCTGTATTTCATTATGAGACTCGTAAGTTTACGTTTGACATTCAAGGGGAAAGCAGAGGCAGGAGTCCTCAGGAATTAGTCCTGATTGGTTTTTTTTTTTTCATTCAATCATATCCAATTCTTGAAAACTGTCTGGACAAGTCCCTATAGTTTTCTTGGCAAGGTTTTTCAGAAGTGGTTTGCAATTGCCTGTTTCCTAGCGCTGAGAGAGAGTGACTGAACCAAGGTCACCCAAGCTGGCTTTGTGCCTAAAGCAGGACTGGTTTTCATCCTTAGAAGATATAACTTCTTATAATATCCTTTTAAAAGATCCATAACTTCTCAGATCTGGTTCTTTCCAATTCAGATATTTTCTAATTTCATGAACCAGAATAACAAATTGGTATTTTGGAATTCTGAACATACTTATGGTAGTACTCTCATCTGTTACTTCATTCAGTTCTCTGAAATATAATCCATAAAATCTTGATTAAGTAATTTGGACTAGTAATTTGTCACACTTCCTCATCCAGTATTTTTTCACTCTTTTGTTTTTATAAGAGTAGCATCCAGTTTCAGTAGACTGAATTAATAGGTAACATAATCAATCAATGCAGATCTACTCAACTTCTATGATTCAGCCCATTTAAGGTTTGTGTCTTATCCCTTCTTGGCAAAATGAAATGTTAAGAAGTGGAAGGAAGAGGATCAAAATAGGAAGAGATGAAGAAAAGCATTTGTCTCTCCTGCTGAACAAACAGCATCTCCATCCTAAATTTCAGTTTAGACCTGTTCTATCATATCCAGACTCTCATAGATTTCAACAGTATCACCATTCTGTCTGGTTATCATCAGCTTATTGCTGGTACCAAATTCCAGACCACTAGATGATCTTTCCCAGTTACTTCAGGTAAAAATTATATAGGAAGGGAGAAAGGTCCCAGCAGGGAATGAGAGAGAAGACCCACAAGAAAACAGCTACTGGGTTGATCTGCTCCTCCAACCGAAACTGCTACCTAAGGAGGGAGCAGAACCACTACAAAACAGTGCCCACAATCCTAATGCTGGAAGACAGTCCAAAAAGATGCCATGATGATGATGATGATGATAATGATGATGATGATGATGATGATGATGATGATGATGATGACGACGACGACAACGAAATAGCAGGAACAATTTGGCAAGAATATAACCATTGGCCATATGTTTCCAAACCTTTCTCTACTGCTTTAAGGGCTGTTTTGTATGTTTATGTGGAAGTTGATATTCTTAAGAAATCTCATTGTCAAGAAGTTTCTTTTAAAACAAACAAAAAAAAGCCTCACTATATCTTTTTCCTTCTTTTTTTAAAAATATATATAGATATTTTGGGAATCAACACTGGAGTTCTGTATTAAAGAAAGAAGGATCTTGTTCCAGTTTTCTCTGAGTGCAATAATCACAGTAAATTTAATATTTACTTTCTGCTGGTGTTCCCATTGTTGTATATCAATTGCCCTGTTTAATTTGCAAAAATACAATAATGTAATTTCTGACTTGTTCAATTTCTGAAACATATTCAATAACATTTATGCCCTGGTAGATGTTTTGAATTTGTGTTGTGTTTTTCAAATTTGCTCAAGTCTCTAGGTCTTCCATTTTGCGTTTATAATTCCTTTTGAACTTTATTACTTATTTGGATATATTGGAACCAATGAGGCATTTCTAAGCATACCAAGAGCAGCAAAAAATGTCTTCTTTAAAAAACAGATTAAAGTCTTGCAATTTATATGAATTATTATCTCTCCACTGATTTTAATACATCTTCATGAAAATAAACAATATTGAAGCAAGAAGCCAAGCAGCTTCTTCTGTAATTAGCCCATATGTTAAGAGCATTATGTACAATTGAGTAATACTTTATACACTGGACACTTCTGATTGAATCCAACCATAAACATTTATGCAAATCTTCTGGGAATCCTTCTTCTTAAATACAGCAAATATGGCTCAATCTTAAACAACTGCCTTGATCATCTAGTTGGAGATTTGTCTGGGATGGTCCAAGGATTCTTGTCCTGGGCAGGCAATAATAATAATAATAATAATAATAATAATAATAATAATAATAATAATAGTAATAGTAGTAGTAGTAGTAATAGTAGTAGTAGTAAAGTTGGAAGGGACCTTGGAGGTCATCTAGTCCAACCCCCTGCTCAGGCAGGAAACCCTACACCATTTCGGACAAATGGCTGTCCAGTCTCTTCTTAAAAACTTCCAGTGTTGGAGCATTTACTGCTTCTGGAGGCAGGTTGTTCCACTGATTAATTGTTCTCACTGTCAGGAAGTTTCTCCATAGTTCTAGGTTGCTTCTCTCCTTGATTAGTTTCCATCCATTGCTTCTTGTCCTGCCTTCAGGTGCTTTGGAAAATAGCTTGACTCCCTCTTCTTTGTGGCAGCCCCTGAGATATTGGAACACTGCTATCATGTCCCCCCTCATCCTTCTCTTCATTAAACTAGACATACCTAATTCCAGCAACCGTTCCTTATATGTTTTAGCCTCCAGTCCCCTAATCATCTTTGTTGCTCTTCTCTGTACTCTTTCTAGAGTCTCAGCATCTTTTTTACATCGTGGTGACCAAAACTTGGATTGAATTACAAGATCCCCAAGGTCCCTTCCAGTCCTACAATTCTATGTTATTTCACATTAATGGCACTTAGCACTTAGTACTAAGTGGGTAAGGCAGAGCTTAAGTCATATCTACCATCTAATTCAGGGGTAGTTAACCTTGGCTCTTTTATGACTCGTGGACTTCAACTCCCAGAATTCTGGGATTTGAAGTCCACGAGTCATAAAAGAGCCAAAGTTGACTACCCCTGATCTAATTCTTATGCTTCTTCTCCTAAATCAACTGTATAGGTGTTGCACATTTTCAATTCAAGAAACTAAAATCTGAACTTAGCACTGCTGTCTAGTTCTTTGTGAACTAAAGTAACCCCACAAGTAGCATTTCTTGTGTTATTATTCAGTTTGAAGTTAGCCAGTGCTAAAAATGCTCAGAATTTCCCCGATTTATTTTTCTTTTAACAACCCTATAATCCCTTGCATCAGGGTGAAGTTGGAGTGACTGAACAGAACTTGAGCATTTACAGGCCAGATGCCCTTCCTGATGCCTGAGTTTGCAGCAGACAATTACTCACTGCACGCAGAAAGAGAAATATCTTCCACTACTTAGGATTGAACTCACAGCCTCCTTATTGTGAGGTGAGAACTCTAGCTGAGAGTCACAAGTCCATGTTTATCTGGAAGTAACCATGTTAGGGAAGATTTTTTCTATATGAACCAAACCCAACTTAACACGGCAAACAGAAATTAGATTTCACCTAATTAGATTTTTGCCTGTTTCATTTCTATATTCCTATATTACCATATTTCTCCCAAATTAAGATCCGGACTTTTTTTTTTTTTTGCCTCTAAAAGAGGCACTAGGTCTTAATTTCGGAGAATGTCTTACCTTAGGACCACCACAGCCAGGCCTCCCACACCCTGACACTTGTCACGCCACTGCTTGAGTTCTTTTGTGGCTGCTTGCCACCTGTTGTGGCCAGACACCATGTGGCACATTGCACCATTGCTGCTCCTCCCAGCAGGACACTGCATGGTGCTTTGCCCCATTTCTGCTGCTCGCGGCAGGATACTGTGTGGCTCTTTGGGCTGTTTCCACAGTGGAAACAGCCTGAAGCGCCATGTGGCCTCCTGCCACAAGCAACAGAAGTGGCCCGAAATGCATGCGCAACAGAAGCAGCCTGAAGCACTGTGCAAGACGCAGAAGTGGCCCTAAGCACTGCGCAAGCAATGGAAGCAGCCCGAAGCACACAAGCAGTGGAAGCACCCCGAAACACCATGTGGCATCCTGCGAGGGGGAGTGGCAACAGTGCAATGTACCACATGGTGGCGGGTCACAAGTGGCGGCAAGCAGCCACAGAAAAAGTTAAGTAGCGGTGCGACAAGTGACAGGGTGTGGGAGGCCTGGTTGTGTTGGTCCTATCGGTAAGATAAGTGGTTGCAAGGCGCATGGGGCAGCTTTACCCTGCTACCCCCACCCTAGCTTGATTTTTAGGGGTGCGCCTCACCCTAAAATTATGGCTTAATTTTGGAGTAGGGCTTATATTAGGCTCACCCCCAAAAATCAAGCTAGGCCTTACTATCGGGCTGGGTCTAACTTTTGGGGAAACACGGTATAGTAATTAGAAGAACTAAAAGGGATATGAGAAGAGGCAACAGTAAAGGCTTGGCAATATTCCACATCTGCTTGTAGGCATCACATTATTTCTTAGTAGAGTTAGCCTACCAATACTGCGTTTGGCCAAGTTATTAATCACTGCCTTGGTAAGAATGGGCTATTTACTAGGGAGTTGCACTTATAGAGTGAATATGGAAAGTCCACATCAGCACAGACT
Source organism: Crotalus tigris (assembly GCF_016545835.1). Classification (NCBI taxonomy): domain Eukaryota; kingdom Metazoa; phylum Chordata; class Lepidosauria; order Squamata; family Viperidae; genus Crotalus; species Crotalus tigris. Next base: position 251,851 of record NW_024096487.1, read on the forward strand.
TTACTCATACCCACTCTCATATTTGGACCTGTTTCCTCTTTCTTCTGGATTTCCTGAGAAATTCCATAGTTCATCAGATTCCCAGCAGAAATTAAGCTCAGATTGTGATATGAATAAGAAAGATATTGCTATCTAAAAGCTTGATCTTGTGCCTTGTTCTATAGCAGCCTATCCAAATAATGAAGAAATGACTGGGAATATCCTCCCCTCCCTCCCATCATACCTTTTTTTTCCCCCTTCACTTAGTAAGCACTTGAAAGGACCACAGAGGATGGTGGACTAAAGACAATGATCCAGCTTTCTCATTCCTGCACTCTGTTCATTGTAATTCCTGGCCAGCGTAGCCAAGGATCCTTCTGTAGCACATCCTTATCCCATTGGAGATCAGGATGCAAGCGCTATAGCAGAATCAGAGGGATCAATTAGTAAGACAAGTAAAACTCTTCCTATTAACACAATAGGATGCTGGGTGGGATCTTGAAATGCCAACATTGCCACATTAGAGTCTGAGATTTACTTAATTAGTTTAGCTTTCCGCGTACAAATACAGTATTCACACTGTCCAGCACTTTTTCCTTTTTTACACTCAGCCATGTAAAATATACTACTAAGATATGCCCCAGGCCTACTGATGTATGTATTTTCTCAAGCCTGTTCCAACATTTTACTGTCACTGTGTAAGTTAATCCCCTTTGCTCTAATGAGTAAAGAACAAGAAAGTAAATCCTTGCTGTGTCGGATCAAAGGGTTGAGGCTTCCAGTAGGAATAACTCAGCCAGGAAAAGGAAATGATCACAATATTAAAGCATCTGACAGATTGTGTGTGTGTGTGTGTGTGTGTGTGTGTGTGTGTGTGTGTGTGTGTGAGAGAGAGAGAGAGAGAGAGAGAGAGAGAGAGAGAGAGAGAGAATTTTTTCACCATCATTGTATTACACATATCCACGCATCTTAACACCACTGACATCTTAACACCACTGACAGCCTCAGGCCCTTGGGAAATGTGAAAACACCTTTTTCAAGTCACAACTGCTGAGTAGTTTCAACGGGCAAAGAGAGGATAGATGCTGACTACAGGAAAATCGTTGATTGAGCTTGGCATCCATGCAGCCTGGGCCAGCATTCCTAAATGGAAAGGAAGAATTACAATTCCCTTTCTCTTTGGGCAACCCAGTGGTTTTTTTTCTAAAAAATAAAAGGTGCCGGAACTCACACACGTCATACAACCCGCCTTACCTACCCTACAAGATTCCATCCCAAAAAAGGTACCCGGATTCCATTCTGGGTGTTCTATGAGAAAAAAAGCCCTGGGGCAACCTAATCCAAATAGTAAGAATGATAGAGAAATACATGGGGGTTTGTATGTTTGGAAGCCAGTTTGGTTTAGTAGCTAAGACACCAGGCTAGAAAGCAGGAGATGGTGAATTCTAGTCCTACTTTAGCCTTGAAACCCAGCTGGGTGACCTTGGGCTAGAGTAGACATTCTGTCTCTCAGCCAAACTCATCTTGAAATTATGCTTGGAAATAGCCTTTTTGGATTTTGTACTGCTGTTTCCTGGGAGAGAAATATAAATCCATGTATTAATGAGAGTAACAAATGAAAATATATTAATGAAAATTAGTTTTTAAAAAGGATTGTCAGAACACCAGTATGAAAGTGTATATCATTTTCCTTTAAATTCTCAAACTGATGCATAAATTGAACATGCTGCATTTAAGTTTCCAAAAATTAAAATCTGAAAAAAAATGAAATGGATTGATTTATTTATCAACTTTATAAAGGCTATTCCTGCTGCAAAATCATCAGAAGGACAATGCAGATAATGATGAATCACTAATTATTTATTTTTATTCTTATAGAAAAAGAAACTGATTTGTAAGTCATATAATTTAATCTCTTTTGTATCTCTGGATTGAATCTGTTGCTAATCTGACTCAACGATCTTGTGGAGTTCACACCTTAATTCCTAAATGTATTCTAAATAATATAGAAGAGCTAGTACAGTAAGTGTATCTGTCAAGGACAATGGATTTGTACTACTAAGACCTGAATCTGAAATTTTCCAGAAGCATAAATCTATTTGAAAAAGGACATTTCATGGAGCTGACTTATTGTTACAGACTGGTTATTTGGCATGAATTAAGTAAGAATTATACAGTAAAGCAACTAGACTGGTGCTATTCTTGAAGTGATAAATGTTAATTCATATGAAGGGGTAGTTTGATTTTTTTCTAACTGGAAAATTACTAAGGAAGTGTGCTGATTGACTACAGCATGAAGTTGAGAAGGTTCAATGGAGATTTGGAGAAAGAAGGAGTACTGGATGACAGAGAGAAGTTGCTGAAGGAAATTCTTTGATCTAGAAAGCATGTAATTTATCTTTAGTCTGACATTGATCAAAAGGTGTAGGAGGAATGTCATTAGAGCAGGAGAAATTTTGTGCTAGTGTGCTGGTTTCAACAGGACCTGTAAAGTCATTTAAATATGAAAACCTCTGAATTTTGTGTCCTCAACCAAATAAGACTTCATGGCAATTAGCCTTATTGTGTGTAAGTCTTAAAAGACCAGAAAGGTATTGATAACAGCCACATTCTGAGCAATAAAAAATAAAACAAGCAATCTTTTCAAAATAATTCTGGCTAAACAGTTTTTAAAAATAATTTTGCTACTGAAAGGAGAAAGAGTTGATCTGTTCAACCGGTAGCCTGGTTTGGAATTTCCTGAGCTCATATATACCATTCAGTTTGCTATTATGTTTCATTGGTGAAAAAGAAGCCAGACCATCAGATTAATCTCTTTCATGAATGATAAGCAAAATTTGAAATCTTTTTCCAACAGGAAGATAGTATCAACAATCAACAATTATCTTTATTGCCCAAATTATAGTCAGGGCTTAGAAGAAGCATATCTCATAAGAGGAAGCAACTACACAAGGTCTGTATGAGGACAATAATGGCACAACATTGTTGCTGGGAACACCTTGCTGAGGTCCTATTAGTAAACCTTGAAGATTGACTGCTAAAAGGGTGTCATCAATTAGATATCATGAAGAAAATTCAAGCTTAACCATTTGTATTCATCCACCTACATGGGAAATCAATTTAGTAAAACAATTAAAGCACCAAGTTAGAAACTGGGAGACATGAATTCTAGTCCCATCTTAGGCATGAAGCCAGCTGGGTGACTTTGAGCCAGTCACTTTCTCCCAGGGCTAGGAAGAAGGCACAAATCTAACAAAATGAAATTCAATTGTGAAAAAAGTAAGGTTCTACATTTAGGCAAAAAAAAAATCAAATGTACAAGTACAGTAAAGGTAGTATCTGGCTCAATCACAGTAATTGTGAGCGGGATCTTGGAGGCCTAGTAGACAATCATTTAAATATGAGCCAGCAGTATGCTGCAGCTGCCAAAAAAAGTCAACACAGTGCAAGACTGCATTAACAGAGGGATAGAATCAAGATCATGTGAAGTGTTAATACCACTTTATAATGCTTTGGTAAGACCACACTTGGAATACTGCATCCAGTTTTGGATACCACAATGTAAAAAAGATATTGAGACTCTAGAAAGAGTGCAGAGAAAAGCAACAAAGTTGATTAGGAGACTGGAGGCTAAAATATATAAAGATCAGTTGCTGGAATTGGCTATGTTTAGTTTAATGAAGAGAAGTACTAGGGGTGACATGATAGCAGTGTTCCATTATCTCTGGGGTTGCCACAAAAAGAGGGAGTCAAGCTATTTGCCAAAGCATCTGAAGGCAGGACAAGAAGCAATGGATGGAAACTAATCAAGGAGAGAAGCAACCCAGAAATAAGAAGGAATTTCTAGACAGTTAGAACAATTAATCAGTGGAACAACCTGTTTCCAGAAGTTGTGAATGCTTCAACACTGGAAGTTTTTAAGAAGAGATTGGACAAGCATTTGTCTAAAATGGTATAGGGTTTTCTGCCAGAGCAAGGGGTTGGACTAGAAGATCTCCCAGGTCCCTTCCAACTGTTATTCTGTTATTTTTTTATCATCCAACCTACATTACAAAATGTTAACATGAAAACAAAACTGTTATTGTTTAAAAGGCTGGTTCATTAAAGCATCATAACACTATATTAAAATAAGGGAAGATAGAGCTTAGGAAAATGATCTTTGTTGTGTTTGCAAACAAGCATCTCCGGACAGCAGGGATTGTTACAACTTATTTTCTTTACATACAGTTCCTGTTCAAACAAAATATCTAAACCAACAATTATAAAGTGGGCTTGAGAATCTAATAACTTCTAAGCTCTGGAAATCTCATTAGTGGATGACGTTGAGCAAATTCCTATCTCATCATTTATATCACTCCAAGTGGGCCGCTCTCAGATTCTTGGGAAAAGGGGAACATACAAGTGTGATAAATAGCATTAGTCACTTTAAGATAAACATGTTTTTTATTATATGAGAAAGCAAAGAAAACAGTATTATATAGAAAGATATAAAATCCTAAGCAGTGCACAGAGGCCACCAAATTATTTATGAAACACTCAAAGGAAATAATGCTATAGTGCAAATCCAGGAAAATAAGCCCTTTAAATTAAATTACATAGACTAGTTTTCACATGGTACATTTTGGGTACTGTAATCCACATACCCTTGAAATACAGCATCTGGGGAAAGATGTGGGAACAGCAGAGGAAGAAAGAATTGACAGTCTGTATCTCACTCTTAATACAGGTAGTCCTCGCTTTACAACCATAATTGAGTCCATTTCTGTTGCTAAGTGAGACATTTGTTAAGTGAGTTTTGCCCCATTTTACGACCTTTCTGGCCACAGTTGTTAAGTGAATCATTGCAGTTGTTAAGTTAGTAACACTGTTGTCAAGTGAGTCTAGCTTCCCCTTGCTTGTCAGAAGGTCACAAAAAGAAGATCACATGACCCCAGGACACTGCAGCCCGCAATAAATGGGAGTCAGTTGCCAAGCATCTGAATTTTTATCCCCACCCAACATGGGGATGTTGCAACAGTCAGAAGGGGGGGAAACAGTCGTACGTCACTGTGTTCAGTGCTGTTGTAACTTTGAACAGTCACTAAATGAACCATTGTAAGTTGAGGACTGCCTGTACCTCATTGAATGAAAAATCTCCACCTCAACTATATTTCGTCGTTTTAAAACATAGCCACGAAAACTCAAACTAAACCAACCTGACCCTGAATGGTCTTATCAGTTCTGAGTGTTTGGAGAAAACAGATTTGCAAGCATCAAATTTTACATCTATTTAGAGGATTCGGCCAGGCCTAGTGGTGACTGTGAGTAGGTTGGGCGGACTGATGAGATCACTGGCCTAGTTTTCATCCCTTATGCTAAACATCTGTACCTCTTGGCAGAAAAACTTTGCATGCATGCGCAAACACACAAACATACTCCTCTGTGTTATTTTCTAAGCAACCATTCAATCTGGATACAGTCATAACAGCATTTAGAATTCTATAAACAGCTGTTATTGAACAGAAATGGCCTTCCGGCTTAGACTGTCAGTCCAATTATGAGGCTAGCATTTCTGTAACTGTGCCCACTGACCTTTGGGGCAAAGAAACAAGATATTAATGGTGACCCTTTATAGTGCTGTGACAAACAATAGTGACCTGCAATCAAATCTTGGAAAATGGAATGCTCCTGACTATTGTCAGGAGGCCAGCAATGGCGTTTCATTTTTCTTCTCTTTTGTTTTCTGCCCTTTACCAACCAAGGGAGTCTACGAAGTAGGTTAAAAAAACAAAAACAAGATGGCAACCAAAATTGTATAATTGAAGCTTTGTATATTCTTTATGTCTATGTCGGACACCCCTGCTACTCACCTTGCTCTTCATTTCACAACCTCTCCTGCTGTGTACTCGGTCTTTGCTGACCTACTTCATGGGGAAGTCTGCCCTGGGTTGTCTCTCACCCCAATTTTTTTGTGTTTGTTACTCTAAGTCTGTTAATATCTCCTTGTGTTGTTTGAGTTACATACAGTACAGGCTTGCATTTGAATATTTGAGATAGCAATTAGTAATAATAATTGGTCTTGTGGGTATTATTTAAGTTGTCAATTAAAGCAAGAAATGAAACCTAAATGAAACTTGGCAGTCAAACATTCTTGGTAAGCTTACACAATCTGTCCTCAGATAAGAGATTTCAAGAGTTGTGGGTCTAATACAAGTACAGGAAGCCAGGTTTGAGAATGCAAGGCATCATAGTCACACCGTGCCTGGCTTTGGTTTCAATAGTGAGTAGTTTGTGAGAAGAATTTTCCTAGTCAAATGCTCCTATCAGCAGAAATGGGGAGGAATGTACTTCTTCCTGAATTGCCCTCCAAAAATCTTCTCCAGAATTTTCCTATATAGAATTGTCTGGAATTGTAGAAGCCTACAGTGTGAAAGGGAATTGTCCAAAAGGTCATCTCCCTACATTTTACTAGCAAAATGTCTCTGTTTTATTTGAAATCTCCAATGATCAAAAAGAAGCTTCTATTAATAGTAGCTGAAGCTAGAACCCAATCCTGGTTGAAATGTATCATTAAGGATACACACACACACACACACACACACACACACACACACTGTACATACATACGTACATATATATACAGGAGAGAGAGAGAGAGAGAGAGTAGGAATTTAAATAATTCACACATTTTATTCTTTGGTGTTTGTTATATCTTTGGCACACTGGAAAATGTTTGCACTCCTAATAAGGCAAAGGAAGTGTGATGGTTCTCTTCAAATAGTGTGTTGCTCTGCGTGCTCTAAAATCCTGAGAGAGAGAGTTTTATTTTATTTCGATTTCTTTTGAATTCTCATGAGAGAGACAAGTCATTCCTTTGCCAGCATTAGCATTTCCCATCAGTTAAATAATGTTCTGGGAGACCTAAAGGTCCTCTGGTACCAGAAGGAACAGCTGAGAATTTCTGCCTTGATTAAGCACTGAAAAAATGTCTAATATGAAGAGAGGGTCTCTCTGGAACCAGAAAGCTGTTCAGCAACTGCTGAAATAATTGTACCAAATGTACAAAAAACACTGAAGTGAAAGCATTAGGCTTTCTTTGAACTACTTATAGAGGATTTGCTCATTGAGCTGTGGCATATTAACCTTGAAATCCCATGTGGTTTATTATTATCATGCATAAATGATATGAATTACTCCTGGTCCTCAATGGAACCGCATCTACATGGAGGGAAGTGTGTAGTGGGGTGCCCCAGGGCTGTGTTCTGGGCCCATGCTCTTCAACATCTTCATCAACGATCTGGACAAGGGGATAGATGGGGAACTCATCAAATTTGCAGACGACACCAAGCTGGCAGGAATAGCCAACACTCCAGAAGACAGGCTTAAGATACAGAAGGATCTGGACAGACTTGAACACTAGGCGCTATCTAACAAAATGAAATTCAATGGTAAAAAAAGTAAGGTTCTACATTTAGGCAAGAAAAACCAAATGTACAGGTATAGTATAGGGGGAACCTTGCTCAATAGTAGTAACTGTGAGAGGGATCTCGGAGTCCTAGTAGACAATCACCTAAATATGAGCCAGCAGTGTGCTGCAGCTGCCAAAAAGGCCAATACAGTGCTAGGCTGCATTAACAGAGGGATAGAGTCAAGATCACGTGAAGTATTGATACCACTTTACAATGCCTTGGTAAGGCCACACTTGGAATACTGCATCCAGTTTTGGTCACCACGATGTAAAAAAGATGGTGAGACTCTAGAAAGAGTACAGAGAAGAGCAACAAAGATGATTAGGGGACTGGAGGCTAAAGCATATAGGGAATGGCTGCTGGAATTGGGTATGTCTAGTTTAATGAAGAGAAGGACGAGGGGGGATATGATAGCAGTGTTCCAATATCTCAGGGGCTGCCACAAAGAAGAGGGAGTCAAGCTATTTTCCAAGGCACCTGAAGGCAGGACAAGAAGCAATGAATGGAAACTAATCAAGGAAAGAAGCAACCTAGAACTAAGGAGAAACTTCCTGACAGTTAGAACAATTAACCCGTGGAACAACCTGCCTCCAGAAGTGGTGAATGCTCCAACACTGGAAGTTTTTAAGAAGAGACTGGACAACCATTTGTCTGAAATGGTATAGGGTTTCCTGCCTGAGCAGGGGGTTGGACTAGATGATCTTCAAGGTCCCTTCCAACTTTTTTATTGTTGTTGTTGTTGTTGTTGTTATTATTATTATTATATGCTTTGGGACTTTTCAGCAAAGATAAACAAAGTATTGTCCTGTGCTGTTACATAGATTAGTGACATATGGTCATTGGCTTCTGATAATCAGACCACAAAACATAAACTGTAATTTGAGCGTTCTTTGCTTTCCAATGATTGAACACAACACGGTCAGTGGTGGGATTCAGCCAGTTCGCACCACTTCGGCAGAACTGGTAGCTAATTTTATGTTGCCCAGGCCCAGAATGGACTTCTTCTGGAAGCGGCATCCACACAGAGAACCGGTTGTTCACATATTTGAATCCCACCACTGAACACGGTGTAGTATATCTGCACATCATGCTTTATTGCAGCACACACATTCCCCATCAATAGTCTATTGCTCTGGGTCCACACTTCTAGGACTTTGCAAGGTGATGCTGCCATGTAACTATGTCTTTAATACTCAGGCTGTTAATACTCAGCCAAACAAAAGTCTCAAAGTAGCATACAGCATTTGCCTTTTTTCCAGAAGTTCTTGCACTGGTTGGGATGGGGTGCTGTTTCCGTGTTTCAGTTTTCTAGTTGCTGCTGAGCTCCAGTGTAAAATCCAAGCTCCAGGCAGGACTCCCAGTAATAGCAACAGCAACAGCACTTAGACTTCTATACTGCTTCACAGTGCTTTACAGCACTCTCTTAAGAGGTTTACAGAGTCAGCACATGGCCCCCAACAATCTGGGCCCTCATTTTACCAACCTCGGAAGGAAGAAGGCTGAGTCAACCTTGAGCCGGCGAGACTTGGCAGAGTCAGCCTGTAATACTGCATTCTAACCCCTGCACTACCATGACAAGATATGCTTCTCACTGTAGCTTATGATCTTGCCAGTTGAGTAATATTCCTCTTGCCTGCTTATAGTAGCTGCCAACCTCCACATGCTGCCTCCACTTCTCCGTCTTTGTGTCATTTGCTATCACCTTTACTGCTACATGTACCCCTCCTCACTCAGTCTATACATTTGCTTTGCAAACTAAAAACCTGGGTGGACATCAGTGCATCCCTAAAAACACCAAGGTGTCATGCCTCCGTTGGAGCCTGAATCTGTGGAAGAAAATGAGCTGGAATGGGACCCTATGGAGGTCAAGGGAGAGGTGTTTGTGGTTTCAGAGGAATGTGGGGAAGAGCAGGCCGAGGCAGGCCAGGGCCCTTCAGGATTGGGACAGGATGAACAGGAGAGACTGAGTTCAGGCGATGAGCAAGGGCCACACCCACCTGAACCTAGAGCACGGAGAGTGGAGAGAAGGAGGGAACAACACAGGCAGGCTCAACTACTCGGGAGAAGAGCATCCTGCCCCTCTCCACAAGGCACACCTGGAGACTGAGATTTAAGGAGATGCTGTGGGGAGAGGTATTTGTCGGGTACAAATGCTGATTCCTTGGAGTTTTGTGTGTGTTATTGCTGATCTCTTGTTCTGTGACTTCTGCTTGGAAACCTGGAAACTCTGACCATTGGACTGGCTGACAACATTGCTTGGATGTTCAAAGATTTCGGACTGTATTTTGGCTTCCCTTTTGAAACTGCTCAGGCAAGTGTGTATTCACACAGACTTGTTAGGTTTATGATGTATGTGTCGTTCCTTGTTATCTCCATGGCCTTGAGTAAATTCCTCTCCCAATCAGTCTGTATGTGAAACTACTTGCAGCCAGAGGCAGCTGAAGGTGTATGTGTCTTCCTTTGTTTGGAGGCTTGCCAGAAACGTGGGAGCATTTGGGGAAAATTTGGAGCAATTAAAGGGTGGTTTGAATTGCACATGGTCCCTGCGCATGTACATGCAAACAGGCGCATGCACGACAGTGGCGCTAGTGTGCACAAACATGCACAGACAGGCCACTGGCACCCATGCAAACAGGCTGCTGGCACCCACGCTCATGTGCAAATGGGATGCTGATGCCTGCACGCACGCACAAACAGGCCACTGGCACACTCACACATGCATAAACGGGAACACTAGCACTCACGCAGTGGTGCTATTGTGAGGGGGAGCTTGCCAGCTATTCCCATGGCCCGGTGGCCAACAGGCCACAGCTTGGTACTGGGCCGTGGACATAGGTGGGGGACTCCTGATCTACAGCACTGTTTCTTAACCTTGGCAGCTTTAAGATATGTAAATGTCAGTTCCCAATTATGCTACTTGAGGAATTCTGGGAGTTGAAGTCTACACATCTTAAAGTCACCAAGGTGGAGAAACATTGGTCTAAAGAACATTTTTACAAATGGAAAGCATTTAAACAAGTTTTCCATTGCTAAATGTCTACAGAGATTCTCAGTCATCCAGGTCATGGTTGTCCCAAAGGTGCTTTTTCAAGAGGCAACTGGCCTTTCTTGTTTTTCTTTTAAGTAGTTTTACTTCTCATCCAAGAAGCCTCTTCAGCTCTGACTGAACGGTGGGGAAACATCTTCAAAGAAAAAACAAGAAAGTCCAGTTGCCTCTTGAAAAAGCATCTTTGGGACAAGATCTCCATCGCTATCCCCATCCTGCTGTTGCAATAGTCCTTTCCAACCTATAACTAGGCTAAAAGACCAGAAATGTGCAAGGTATCTTTTCCAAGGCACAGTCATAGGAAGAGCGAGAAGATGGATAAAGCACACTCTTGAGTGGAGTCTTTTTTTCATTTTTTCTTGGATTCAGTTATGAGCTTTATCATGGCTTGTTAAAAGAGTATTGCAAAGTTAACATTATTCTTCAATCAAAAACCTTCATTCTGCCCAATGAGATTTATGATTGGAATAGCCCCCAAAAGTAGTTTGGATAGTGGGATGAACCAATAAGAATAGGGATTTTTCCTTCTTTTCTTCCTTTATCATATTTCCATTTCTCTGAGATTGAGACTAGAAATGTGTGGTAGGAATCAGGCTGCACTGGTTTCCCTTAAGAAGACCTATGGCTCTGGAGTTTCTCTCGAATCTGTTGGAGAGTATTGTCCTTTGGTGAACCATCATATACAGGACTTATTGAAGAAATAGTGCCACCTTCCAAAGAAACTGAACCCTGAGTAAGTAGTATTTCCTCTGACTTTCTCTCTGCTTAGAAGTAGGATGAGCGCATATGGCAGTAGCATGTCTGCAATACCAACTTGCCACTGAAGACATTCTTTGGCTCTGATGAAAGGAGACTGTTGATGGCAGTACACCAGCTTTGAAGTGACAGGGAGAGACAGAGATGGCAGACAAGAGAACCCAGCCTCCAGGCCTTCTGACTGAGTGATCTTTGAATGAGCATGGAAGAAGGACAGCGTACAGAGCTTTATGTCTTTGAAATGACTGACAGGCTTGTTCTCAGATTGAAAGTGACCACAGATCATGTTTTGGCCTCTTGTCATTAGAATCTTAAATACTGGAGCAAGAGAAATGCATTAGGTGTTATCTTTTCTTAGATCAGTGGTTCTCAACCTGTGGGTCGGGACCCCATTTGGGGTCAAATGACCATTTCACGGGGGTCGCCAAACAACGCTGTCCGCCATTTTTTTCCCCTTTTCTTTGGCCACGCCCCTGGCACCCGGTGATGTATAAGTGGTTGGGGGTCACCACAACATGGGGAACTGTATTATGGGGTCACGGCATTAGAAAGGTTGAGAACCACTGTCTTAGATCCAACCAGCAAGATTCACTACAGTCACAAAGTTTGGATCTAATACTTTAACAACCTATTTTGCTTTATGATAGGAATATCTTTCCCTTTATATTCTTACACACAAACCTTTTTTCAGATTTCTTGAATCATCCTTATTATTGTTGGCAATGAGATGTGTCATTTAGGCCAACTTCGTGGGAATTGGGAAGAGGCAGAAAGTGGCAATTTCAGTTCTGCATTCTTCTTTAATCTAGTGAATATAATAGGACAAAGAATCAGCATCTGAATATTCATGTTTTGTGTCCAGCTGAACTTAACAGCTTTTGCCTAGCCAGCTAAATGAAATGAAATGATATAATTGCAATACATAGCCCTTAATAATTTCTGAAAACTGAAGAAGATTACAGTGGTAAATTAGATGGGGAAAAAAGAATTAAGAATGTTTTAAAAACTGAACTATATGACTCAACTGGGTTACCCCAGCAACAGTGTTTTGATACAAAATCAGTATTCAAAACATTTATCTGGAGACATCCTGTCAATGCTAAGTACAAACCTAATTTCTCCCCAAATTAAGTCTACCTAAATGCATTTCAATGAGGACAAAGGTGTAGCCATAGTATGTTTCCACAAATTAACAGGTATTTCTTCGGGTTTGAGATTTAATAGCGACAGCATATCTATATTCAGACATACTCTTTGAAAATGTCTTCTGCATGTTTACTAAGTATTATATCTGTTGCATTTTCAGTGTAAAATACTTCTTTCTGTTATGCTTCCAGTGAAGAGCTGGTATCAGTGTCAAGGTTCCGACTGATGATCCCAACGTAGTAAGCACAGCTGAGACATTCCAATCTCTAAAGCAAAACTTTATTGAGCACACTATATCAGCATTGATGAATAGAAAACCAGGTCTAGCTAAATTGGTGCCAGAACAGTAAATTAAAAGAATAGAAACTCCCCTTTCCCCTGATAGTGCAAGTCACATTCCCCAATTAAACATCAGACAATTTTTATGAGAGAACTCTTTCATTACTTCATAAATAATATGAATGACCTTGATTCCCAGACTTCACAGCTCACAACCTGCAAATGCACATTCCATTAATTTCCCACCCCCACCCCAGATCTGTAGGTAAGCCAAGAAACAGAAACGGCTGAAACATCATGACAATGAGATCTAGCAGTGTCTAGGTTTCAACTATCATCTATTGTCTACATAAAAGTAGGTGGAACTTTAAGGCTACTCTCAGATTGAAAAACAGTTTTTGAATACATTGGTTAAATTGTCTCCTCCCCCCTCCCTTTTCTTTTTTTTCTTTCTTTTTTTTTTTAGATATGATGACCCAGCGGAAAGATCAAATTTTCTTTGGCCTTCTCTTCCATTTGGTCTGCTCCTTTGGGTATGGCTTTCCTGCTGATTCCGGGACTGAATTCCGGTCTGCCTTCTCTGTTGCTAGGACCAGCAGCATGGAAGGAAGCACCGAGATGGTGATCACCTTTGATAAGGTCTATGTAAACATAGGGGATGACTTTGACCCCAAAGCTGGACTATTTCGATGTCGTATCCCTGGAGCCTACTATTTTTCCTTCACTGTTGGAAAGTACCCCAAGAAAAACTTGTCAGTCATGCTAATGAGAAACAAGAATGAAGTGCAGGCAATTGTATATGATGAACATCACCGTAAAGAGCGAAAAGTGGCCAGCCAAAGTGCCATGCTGCAATTGGACTATGGTGATACTGTGTGGCTACGTTTACATGGGGATCCAAAGTATGCCCTATATAGCAATGTGGGCCCCTATACAACTTTCAATGGGTACCTCATTTATCCAGACACCTCTAGCTACTTTCAGAATAGAGTAGGATCTCCAGAACTAGGCAAAGAACCTTCTCAGCCTCCCTCTCATGTCATTCAGCAGCTGTCCATCAACCAAAACCAAGTCTCAGAAAGACTCCTGCTTTCCGATGAACCAGAAAGACCACAGGACCCTCGCTCTGCCTTTTCAGCCGCCCGTTCTGAAAGCCTCCTAGGATCGGATGAAAAGCAAGCCCAGCATGAGCCCATCACATTTGACACCGAGTTTGTGAACATTGGGAGTGACTTCAATTTTTCAACTGGCATCTTCACATGTCGTGTTTCAGGCGCCTACTATTTTTCCTTTACCATTGGTAAAATGCCTTTCAAAACAATGTCAGTAAAGCTGATGAAGAACCACAATGAAGTTCAGGCCATGATCTATGACGACAACCATTCCAAAAGACGTGAGATGCAGAGCCAGAGCATTATGCTTCCTCTTCAGTCTGGTGACATTGTCTGGCTCTACAGTCACCAGCACGATGGCTATGGTGCTTATAGCAATCATGGCAAATACATAACCTTCACCGGCTTCCTTGTCTATCCAGAGACCAAGACAAATCCCTCTTCAAATTCCAACATTTCTCCAGGGTCAAATCTCTAAATGTGCATATACAACATAAGAGGCATAAGAGCAATCCAGATGCAGCAGACTCTTGTGCAGGTCCTGGACAAATATCACTCTTCATATGAGAAGCTACAAGCATGCTATTATATGTCCAGCGTATTCCTTATGGACACGTTCCTTGTGTTTTCTGCCTGCAGAGCCATTGTGATTTCTCTCATTCATCCCTAGAATGACATTCACAAGTTGGTGTGTTTTGTTCATCATTACTATTAGACATAAGACTAAAGCATGAGACAATTTGGGGAATAAAAGAATAGGGGGAGATAAATGAGATATGCAAATAAGGAAATTTTTAAAAATGCTGAAAAGGGTTATACGGTAAAAGGCTCCCTCTGTGGAACGTTTGAGAATTGATTGCATTCTGTTCAACTGTTGGCAAGCATCACAAGAGAGGGACAGATATAATGGAACACCAAATAAAGCCTGAAACTAAAAGGACTGTGTGTATTTGTACATTTGATGTCACGATATTCAAACCTTTCCATTCATGAAAAAGAATCCCAAGCTTTCAATGTGCGGTATGTTTGTAGTGTATCTCCAATAATTGAAAAATCATTTGATGTTTGATAAATTAAAAAGTACTGGATATTTTAAAAAAAATTGCCTACTGTCAAATCCTTGACAAAACTATCGCAGGGAATCGAATTTTATCAATGAAGCTATTCATCATTTAGTATTAAAAGGAAATACTATCTTATAGGCTTCTTTAAGTCTTCTCCATCTAATGCAGAAATACAACAGACCAAAAACATTTTTTTTAAAAAAATCCAAGAAATATCTCTTAACTAGATCAGTGATTAAAACTGATTCCATCTGATAAATCAACTATGGATATTTTTAACGGATTGATCTATCAGTTAAAATACTCACTTGTGTGTTGGCATGTTGGATTATTACAAAAGCAGCCCAACAGAGAATTATATGCCTCAAAAAGAAATTATATACACATTTTATATGATGGTTTACAGTGGCCGAAGTGTAACAAATAAAAAGATAAGTTTGTTGAGTTCTTCTATGGTACTTTCCTTGGTGGCTATATTAAAACAAAAGCTAAAAGATAAGTTGTTTAAGGATTTAGTTGCTAGAGCATTTCTATATTTTATTTTGCCCACAAAGAAATTGTTTGGGGGGAAAGGGTAGAACTGGAGACTCCAGGCATAACCAACCAGTTTTGGGTATTAAATTATCTATTTCACTAATGAGCAATCAAGTTAAGATGGCAATATAAAATATTTCTTAGTTATGATCGTACAGTCATGACCTTGTAAATTTGTATTTTAAAATATCACATAGCCTTCAGAGCGTCCAGTTTCCAGGGCAAACATATGGAATGTCCTCACCTCATTTACTATATATGTAAAAACTTGTTATTAATCATGAACAAATAGGATATTTAGCATTTTAAATTGCCTGGTGAAACAACAACACCATCCCAACTCTTTCTTTCAAATGTTGTGGATGTTCTCTCTTCCCTTTTTATGCAGATCCTGTTTTTGTAATTGTAATTGTAAAGTTTTCCGGCCATTGCAACAATGTAACAAAGAAAATGAAAGAAATGTTGTTGCTTGAGCACTGTTTCTCAAAATGATCCTGCTAAACAGATCATTACTCTTTTCATGACAAGATCTTCCTTTTAACATGCATCTGCTTTCTTAACATTTATGCTACACAAGAAGATAAGTTGTGTTTTCTAACAGCAGTTAGCATGGAGGGACATATAGTCCTGTTTTCATTGAAACACAATCCCAGCCAACAGCAAAGGCCTCCCCAGCAAAAAAAATAAAAAAGTAGCATAAAAGTAATCTCTGAATGGGACACCCTAGGCCTAGAAAAAGAGGGAGAGCTGTGTTCAAGCTCCTGGATCAGCCTTCTCTAACTTGGCATTCTCCATATGTGTAAGGGCTATAAGTCCCAAAATTCTTTATCAGACTAGTTATGACTGGGAGTTGTAAATTATAGTATATTTCAAGGTCATTGGGAAAGGCTCTCCTAAATTAGATACATTCAAGAACAAAGGACTGAACTTGGGAAAACAAAGCAGGAAGATTGCTACTTTGGTCCATGCAGAGTCTTAGGATAATGCTACAGAGATCAAACAACTTCAAATGTATTTCTGCATTTTAGTGTGCAGATTATGGGATGAAAGAAGTTGGGCCCTTTGTGCATGAAAATCAGTTTCCTTGAGTCATAACGAAGCTGGGCTGATAGAATTTCTTCAATGCACTAACGTAGACAGGCATTTCTTGCCAAGGCCTGGAGGCTAAATGTTGAACAGAATCAGTCAGTTCCTGAGGACAGAATTGTTTGCAGAGCTCCCGAAGAATTTCACTGACCAGCTGAGAGAAAAGGTTGATCCACAGATTTTTATCCAGGCCTTGGACAATCCGAATCTGGTAAGCAGTAAAGATGGTAGTGAAAACAAGCTGCTCAAATTCCTCCGGAGTGATAGGGGTGTCAGACTGAGAGAAGTGATCCAGGTATTCTTCAATTCCTGATGGATTTTTGGGAACTTTATGTTGAAAGAGCCAGAGTAGGCGCTTTGCAGGACGCAGAGATGCCAGTTCTTCATCTTCTATCTTGAGGGTCTCGTTTGCCGTAATTTCAATTCCTCCCCAAAGTAACTGAAAAAGAGGAAGTATGAGGGAGTAGCAGAGACCTTTTCCAAGTTTCTCAATTTGAGCTTGGGTAATATTCAGTGCTGAACAACTATCTAGCTTACAGCCTGCATTCAGATATCACACTGAACAAAACCATGCCGAGTGAAGCTCATTGTTCTGAAGCATGAAAACTGCTAACAGGATTAGGCAACGTTGAAACCAGTGTGGTCAAAACTGAATACTTAAGTGCCTGTTAAGGAATATTTTGTATATGTATCTAAAATATTTATGTATTCTTTCATTTACAGTAATTATCAAAATATAAAATAATAATGGGAATGACAGGGAGATAGACAGCATATAATTTAATAAATAAATGCAGATTTAAAAAAAAAAGCTATGAAAAGATCAAGATTGGGCGGCATTATCTATCCCTTCAGAAGCAATCTAATGTGCAGAATTAACTCTAGGATGCCATCTCCTGGCTCTTTGCTAAAAGAGTGACACAGGTCGCAGCCATAAAAGTTAATTTCACCAGTCCTTGAGCTGGTAGAACAGTGGTTCTCAACCTGTGGGTCAGGACCCCATTTGGGGTCGAACGACCATTTCACGGGGGTCGCCAAACGCAGTCCGCCATTTTTTCCCCTTTTCCTTAGCTGTGCTACTCCCTTTTATTCTATTGGCTTTTGAAAGCCAATAGAATAGACTCTCTTGAATAGAGTCTAATTCTATTGGCTTTCAAAAGCCAATAGGAATTGTCCAGGCTGTCTCTGCCCTGCTGAGCCCGCCAAAAGTCCCATTCTGCAAATGGTGCTGCAAGTTGTCTGCAGCGAAGGCGAGCTGTCTGGAAGTTTCCACCCCTCCCTGCTGAGCAACTACTAAAAATGTAAGTAAAAGAGGGCCAGGGTGGGAGGTGGGAGGCCGGCGGGCACAGGGAGGGTTGCTGGCGCACATGGGGCCCGGCGGGTGCCTTACCTCCCTTGGGCTGGGCCAGCTGGTGGCCCAGCCAGTGGTTGGCCTGCACCGTCTCTGCCGCTTGCCAGCTAAGCCTCGGCCGGCGCAGGGGGCGGCACCACTCATGCGCGGCGCTCCCGGGCAGGGAAAGTCCTCGACTTACAACCGGTTGGGTAGTCCTCGACTTACGACCAGTTGGGGGTTGCGGCATTAAAAAGGTTGAGAACCACTGTGGTAGAACAAGTTAACAAAAGAGATGAGTGGGATTTCTTTACCTTTGTTTCCCTTCCTACCAGGCATTACTTGCTGGCAGCAAAAGGAAGCACTGGCCACTCTCCTTAAGGTGGAATGGGTGTGTGTATGTTTGTGTGTGTGTGTGTGTTCCAAGTATTGTGATGCTTTGAATGAGGAGTGGGGTGGAGAGGTTTTAGTCACCTATCAACCCATCTAACAGCACAGGTCTGTGATCTGCCAATTGCTCTATTTATGAACCTGGATCTAATGTGAGATAAAGCTGGAGAGACCTCTCCTAATGTTTTGGAAGTTATCTCATCTGAAACTTAAATGCCTTAATTTAAATAACAGTTAACTTGAGATCCCTAGCCATACAAAGCTTAAAAAACCCCAGTGCTGTTAAGCAAAATGATTTCTGTTAAAGAACAACAACCCCATCACATCTTGCAGAACTAGGAAATGAGGAAGAATCATTTGAATAGTGATTAATATAAACTTGATAATCCAATGATAGCAGCAAACAATTTGGACGCAAAAATCCATAAACACTAGAGAATAATAAGGAGCAATAATCCCACATTGGAGAGCAGTACTGGATTTCCTCATTTTTCTGCTAAAGAGATGGATTTTACTTTTGTTACCTGTAATATGATCTCAGCATTCTCTTCAGTATCTTTATCTGTCAGGTTCTTAAGGTGAAATTGCTCATCTAGAAAATAAATAAATAAAAATACATTTTGATTTCATGGATTAAGAATATCCTTTGACCAATTTCCTTCACATCGGCAGTGATTTCTTTTTTTTTTTTTTGTAAAAAGTTTTTATTTTCAATTTTATAATACATTACATTCTTAAAAATACTTCAGATAAAAAATAAAACAAATTGATACACACCACTTTCGGTATTGCTCACCCATTTCCCCCCAAACCGCATCCACCCTCTAACCAACTTGCCTCTTTCCCTCTTCTTCCTTTTCCTCACTCACCCCTTCTCCTCCTTCTCCTCAACCTTCCTACTTGCTTCTCGCCTTCTTCTATCTTCTCACTCCGGATGTGGTCCAGGGGAAATGCCCAAGCAATTCCTCTCTCCAAATTGAAACATCAATATTATATACAATAAAACTATTTCTACTTATCTGAACTACTTAAACTTCAACCCATCCTCCCCCCACCCCCTCCCCCCACTTCCCAGAGCAAAGTACAGGGTTATACAAACATATTAAACATAATCTATTTAAGTTTACTAATTATACAATAACCAAAATCATACTAACCCTTAACTCTCTTCAAACTTTAACATCATAAGTTTATAAACAAATTCATTACTCATAAAATAAATGAAACTTTGTAATTCCATACTTCTTCTGAACATATTCTATCCATCTTCTCCATACATTAAAATATCTCTCTTGTGAATGGTCCTTTAAATAACCAGAAATTTTAGCCATTTCTGCTAAATTAGAAACCTTAAATACTCATTCTTCTAAAGAAGGCAGAGTATCCTTCTTCCAATATTGACCCACCAATAATCTTGCTGCTGTTATTAAATTCAACATTAAGATAGTTTCTTTGGCATCAAAATCCACAAAAATACCCAAAAGAAACAACTGGGGAGTAAACTTAATCTTCCTTTTAAAAACCTTTTGAATGTTCCATCAAATCATAATCCAGAAGGCTTTAATATTTTTACAAGTCCACCAAACATGAAAATAGGTTGCATCCAAGCAACCACATCTCCAACATTTAGGTTGCAGATTCGGGTACATACAAGACAACTTTTTAGGATCCAGATGCCATCTATAAAACATTCATCGGCAGTGATTTCTGATTTGCTTTTATTGTTTGAGGATTTAAATAAAACAAAGTAAGATAAGCACTAATAAAAAGTTAAAGTAATGTTATAATTCACCAAGGTCCCAGATCACTCCTGTTCACAGCTAATTACCCAATGGGAACCTACAAACTAAAAGAAGTATTAGCACCTAAGTTGTGAGTGGCATCACGAAAGTATGGAAGCTTCATTGGCTGGCAGTTGCTTTATCTGATGCTTTGATGCAATTATTACAATCCTTAGAGCTCTGGGATTGTCTGTTTTAAGCAAAATATAAATAAGATGATTGGAATCTGAGCAGCTCTAACAAAGGCAAAGGCTTGGGCTTATCCTTTCTGCTCTGTGCATGACTAGAATAGACAGACAACATTGTCTCCATTAATCCTCCACTCACCATCACAACAGTCATTTTAGAATTAGGAGTTTAAAGAGGAGAATTAACTACACAACTGCTGATAGAGCAAAATTATTTCTTACATTCTCCTTTGAAGCTGCTAGGTGAAGCTAATAAATATATACAAGAAATATAAATTGTTGTATTTCTTTGACTGCTTATAGAAAAATACTGTATGGTTATCAAGATTTCATTCTAAATTCTTTAACTTCAGGAGTGCTTACCATTTAATAACTAAATCATGCAATTCTGTTTGAAGAAATCTATACTTCCTTCCAGAGGGAGTTACAGGCACTTCGATTAAAGACAGATGTTTGTAATGTTGAGTAACATTTGGTTTGGAGAACCATTTATTTTTTCCTAATATATAACTTTTGAGGTTCAAAGGCTATGTTTTATATATTCTGATAAAATGACACTGATTAGGTCCTGATAGCTATCATCTCAGGCAGCCTAGCATGACTTTTAAAAAGAAAGTTGTCACTGGAAAGTATTTCTTTGCCTCTAAGAGCCAAATAACATATTAACGTTCCTGAATTCAAAATGACTAATTTTTAGAGTTTCTTACATTGTCCTCTTCATCTGTCCCAAATATAACTGTTTCATATTCTATAACCCATTTATAATGAAATCATATTCTCTACAATAATTCCATGTTCTTTATTTTTGAAAAGGAAGTGAACCACAATTCTGATGTGATTTTAAAAGGAGAGCAGCAGCCAAACAGAAACTATTAGAAATTTTCATGGAGATAGATCATTGTAATTGTTTTTGTTTTATAATGTACTCTGCCCAGAAAATTTTGTTGAGATGGGCGGCCGTAAAAATCTAAATAAATGAATAAATATTCCCAGTTTATAAGAAATGTTTATTTCAAGGAAAAATCTGCCTCTGTTTATTCTAGAACTTAAACAGGAAAAGAAATCTAATATCTTAAACAGGAAAATAAGTTCTAAGATTATAAGTGAAAAATATTTGAGCTTTTGTTCTGCTTAAAGTCAAAAGGCTGCATTTTAATTTCTAGTCTCACACTTTCAGGCATTTATAGCTGCATAAAAAGCAGCAAAACTATGAATGCAGATTCTCCTGCCATCCTTTCATAAAATCTGCACGCAGTGGAAACCCTTTATCAGTTGAATTTGTTCCACGTATAGCAAAAGCCCAGTGGCTTTCCTGCAAGAAAAATAACCTTTGCAAACATCCTTGCATGGGTTTCAATCTATTAAGATTGCTTGGGATTATATGGCAGGAATCAACAATTTCCTACACAGCTGCACATAATGGGAAGCTTTCGGGCATATGTTTTAGCCCTCCAGTAACAGGAATGCAGGATTCTCTGCCCTTGCCAAACTTCTCCCTTTTACACAAGTTATTCCAAAGGTACTTTTTCCAGAAAGTAACTGGACTTTCTTGGGTTTTTTTTTCTTTGAAAACATTTCACTTATCATCCAAGAAGCTTCTTCGGTTCTAAATTAGTGTAATTAATTAAGCTAATTAATTTAGTGCCAGCAGAGGAGGCATGCTATGGGCCCCATTGGAATCCGGCTAGTTGGGGCCCAGGAAAAGAGCCTTCTCTGCTGTTGGCACCAGCCCTTCGGAACATCTTGCCTCCCAGAGCGAGGTTGACTCCCACCCTTCTGACCTTCCATAAGAACTTAAAGACCTGGCTCTGCCAACTGGCTTGGGGCTCCAGTTCTCCCCTTCTTATCCTTCCCCCTCCATCCCCGTGTTTTAATTGAGGCTCAGTATTTGGATCTTTACAATATTTGATGTATATCTTTCAGGTTTTGTATAGTTTTATCTTTTAATATTGTAAGCCACCCAGAATTACCCTGTGGCAAGATGGGTGGCCAATACATTTTATAAACAAACAAACAAACAACCTACCTGTCTGGCTCTGGGATCCAGCAATCACAAAGAGAAGCAGAACTGCCCAGACAGAAGGTCTGAAATGTAGCTGGAGACTTTGAGCCATGTCGAAAAGAATCCTTGTCCTTTCTGCGGCCATACAAATTGGGTGAAGATAATTCTGTTTACTGCAAATTCTTTCCCCTCTTTTCAATCCCAGAGGCCACTGCTGGAATAGTTTCTTCGCTTCTGTTCCAGTGCTGGGAAGAGTTTGCAGTTGACTTCTGTTCCTAAAAGGTAGTTTCCATCACAGGGCAAATGCTCAGAACTCTCTGCCAACACAAGTCCCATTTATTTCCCACTTGGAGCACCAGGCTGTTCCTTATTTTATTTCTGGCATTTCATTTTAAGTTTCTGACTTTTTTTTTTCCCCATGGAAAGGATACTAGTTTTTTTGCTCTTAGAGCAAAGTGCATGCTTTAGAAACTAAGAGTTCGTATTGAATATTTAAAACAGAGTCATAACAAGCCCTTTTTCAAAAGCCAAGATGCTTCCCTTCAAGACAGGCAACAGCTTGCATTGCTGTGTTTAAACCATTACTTCTAACATTTGCTTTCCAGCAGTTTAACAGAAGACCAATCCTTACATACCATGGGAGGGTGGATCTGTCAAATGCCTCCGTTTTGCAGCATCCAGCACACATATTTCACTGGAAAGTTACTTCTGCTCTCCAAATCCACAGCCGTGTCCCTCAAGGAAACTTAGTCACATAACACAGCTCTCCCCACCATCTTCTAACATCAGCCGGGTTATTGCCACACATGAAAGAAGCTGGATAGTCTTTGTGAGTACATCCTACATAAAGTTTCAGAAACCATCTGGGTAGCAGATGACTATTGATTATTATATTATTTTTAGAATTTCAGCCCAACAGGATTACGAGACGTTGAAGCCTTGTGTTTCTGCAGCTGGAGTGACTGAAAGAATGAAAGCTATGTACTAAGACAGTGATGGTGAATCTATGTCACACATCAAAGGAGACACACCATGATGTTTTGGCTGACATGCCAGCATTCGCCAACACTCAACAACAACTATTCTCAAAAGCACGCCCAGTTCCTGTGTGATTTTCAGAGGCTGAGGATGCCACGCAAGAATGTCCTTGCACAGCTTCTGGAGTCTTCAAAAATCACACAAAAGTGTTGCATCATCATCATCAAGAGTCCTGGTGGTGCAGTGGTTAGAATACAGTACTGCAGGCTACTTCTGCTGACTCCCAGCTGCCAGCAGGTTGGCAATTCGAGTCTCACCGACTCAAAGTTGGCTCAACCTTCCATCCTTCTGAGGTCGGTAAAATGAGGACCCAGATTGTTGGGGGCCATATGCTGACTCTGTAAACCACTTAGGGAGGGCTGTAAAGCACTGTGAAGCGGTATATAAGTCTGGGTGCTATTTCTATTGCTATCATCTTAGCCATTGTCTATCCTCTGCAGGATGAAGGTTTGTTCCACATGTTTCCAACCAGCACGATCTTGAGCTTTCTTTTGCCAATTGGGCCCATAATACTTGCTGATGTCATCGATCCATCTTGTTTTAGGTATCAATTGTGGATGCTTTTCATCAAGTGGCAATGGAAATGGGCTGGTCACATAGCAAGAAGAACTGGTGGAAGGTACACTAAGGCAATTAAAAAATGAATTCCACTTGCTAAAAAGTAGGGCATAATTTTATTTATTAAATTAAAAATATTTATTAAATTTATATGCTGCCCATCTCCCCCATAAGGTAATTCTGGGCAATTTTGCCCATTAATACTGCATGGTTTTCGAAGGCCGCAAAAGAGCATTCTCTTAAACTGTCTCAAAAACAAAGGCCTTGTGTGACTGAAGCAGTCTCAGGTAGGCCACAGGCCTTCTGGCTGTCAACAGAACACTGTCTGAAGGTAAGCATCACACAACAGATCCTGAGGCATACGCCAACAGAATCAAGTTAGTCATTTTTCAAATTTGTGACACGCTGAGGACAAAAAGTTCACCATGACTCCACTAAGACTTGGTAGCAACAAGATAAACCACATAGTCATAGCTCTTTCAATAAAAATGAGATGCAAACATAGAGGCTCCAGGGTCTCATGGGACGCCCAAAAGATTTGGAATGACCTCCTCCAATTTCCAAAGTTGTTACCAAAATGTGGCCTTGAGGGGGGAAATTATTAAATGTGTTATTGAAAGTAATATTAACTGTTTCATTTTAATTAATTTTAAACATTACATTCAAGCATGGCCCTATCTATTCCTTTTGGGTTATGGACCTTAGCAGGCCATTCAAAGCCAGGTGTGGCCTCAGGGCATAGCCAGCTTTGTTTCTTCCATCATGGTATTAACCAGTTGTGATTCTATATAGGCTAGAAGTGTTCAAAGGGGATGAAGTGGGATTTTTCCCACCTGCCCAAATCTACCTTTGCTTTGCATTAGAAAACACAAGTATGCTGTTCATGTTGTAATTTGAAACCTCAAATCATTAGCAAGATACCTGAATTCCATAAGCATCTTTGCTGATTTTAACATTTCTGGAAAAAAAAGATTGCCTAGCACAGGGATTATGATTTTCCCACTAGAGTTGAAACAGTTTACTTTCCTATAATCTTCCCACTAAAATATATACCAGGGGGTATATAATACAATGATTAAAGCAACATTACCATCCCTCAGACATCAAGCTTTTAAATTTTTCTAATCAGTTAAAGCAGTGGTTCTCAACCTTTTTAATGCTGCGACCCCCAACTGGTCGTAAGTCGAGGACTACTCAACCGGTCGTAAGTCGAGGACTACTCAACTGGTGCAGCACCGTGTGCAGAATGGGACTTTTGGCAGGCTCAGCAGAGCAGAGACAGCCTGGACAATTTCTATTGGCTTTTGAAAGCCAATAGAATTAGACTCTATTCAAGAGAGTCTATTCTTTTGGCTTTCAAAAGCCAATAGAATAAAAGGGAGTAGCACAGCTAAGGAAAAGGGGGGAAAATGGCGGACTGCATTGTTTGGCGACCCCCGTGAAATAGCCGTTCGATCCCAAATGGGGTCCCGACCCACAGGTTGGGAACCACTGAGCTAAAGAGAGTCAGACAATATTCCATTCACCTCTGTACTGGTTGAGGAAGATTGTTGATACTATATCCAAATATACCGCCATCTCTTTATCTTTAGTGCTTTCACCACTGATGAGAATAGTAGGGAGGAAAATCTGCTTCAATTGCAAACATACTACAAAACATTCAAGTGTTCTCCTTCCCCAACCATAATCACTCCAGATATATTAAATTATAGCCACTGTTGCTCAAGACAGTAGGAATTAAGGGAGCCACACAATTTTCTTCTACCACATCTGGAGACCAAAATTATGGGGAAGCAAGCCTGTTTCACATCATCTCCAAAAGGAGAAAGAGACCGATGACGATTCATGCACCCCAATCTCTTAGAAACAAAGCTCACAGTATTGTGATGGATTCTTTCCACATCCAATCACCTTATGTTGCTTCACTTTTTGCTCCGAACTTGGCATGACTTCTGCTGTTTCTAGAAATTTCACATGTTGCTGCAGATTTCTGACATTTAATGTGCATTAAATATTAATGTAACTTAAAACATCTGTATTCCAGATGCTGTTCTGGGCTCTAAATCCCAGTGATAAGAAACATTTTTAATTATTATTTGAAGTCAAGTTAAATACTTTGCTTGCAGATCTTTTCAGCTTCCAGTTCAATTCTCCACACCTTTATCATAACATCCTTCTTTTAGTGTAACTTTCTAAACTCACTATACTCAAAATACTCTGATCAGAATGTTTTGAAATGGACGTATTCCAAATAAACAAAACTTGAAATATTCTCTCATGTGTTCCACATGGAAGAAAATTTGAAACATTTCAAGTGTGGAACAGCTAGAATGAAGAAAGCAAACCAGCTGCTCTTTTGTTTTTCAATCCAAATCTATATAGTTAATAGAAAGGATGGTAATAAGACCTTGCCATCAGGCCTAAAAAAAAAAAAATAGCGAAAGAGGTGATTATTGAGGTGATTATTTGTTTTTTATATGCAATTTTTACATTTTCATAGGAGACAATGGAAGCAAAGCTTTAAGAACACGTTTCCCAGTCTGTTTGCATAAACATTCACAGAAACTCAGCGAAGAATGCATATGGCATTATTCACTTGAACAGAGTCCATGGACAGCAGCAAAAAGAAAAAAAAATAACTTATTTGACCATTGACTTCAAGCTGTTTTTCTCTTCCTAGTGCAGAATTATAGAAACAATTCTGTACTTGACAATCTGGCACCAATACTCAACAAGCAGACAAAAAAGCAATATGGCCTTGACATTTGACTATACAGATTCAAAGCAGATCAACAAGACCAGGTATATGTTCCATGTTACAAGTTAAAAACTAGAAAAACACCATTAGCAACATTCATGCCCAGCACAGTCCATTGCACAAATCAATCACAAGTTGCAATAGCTGGCTGTCAACCAAGAGCAGTCTTTAATAGTGGCTATGTTTGGGCTGGTCATCCAAAATTGCAGATATAACTCCCTGCTTGCGTCAGGCAAGCCGATGATTAGAATCCAGCCAGCATCTGTCTTTAAGTTAAATAAGCAGTTATTTTTCCCATTCACTCTTCTCACTCTATTCTTTGCCAATAGCAGCCTAGATAAAACCAGCTCCTCTTATTTTTCTGGCTTTGCTGAAAAAGAAAACTAAAAACCAAGCTTATTGCAATTTACAAAAGAAGTTACAAGATTAAAAGTTCTCAAAACACTCAAAACAGTGTTAATAAAGTATAAGGCAATGCTGTCAAGCCATGAGATTCTGTTCCCAACTTGAAGCTTTTGGAGCAACCATTTCAAGCTTGGAATTTCTTGCACATTTAAAAACCTTTATATATGCTGGCAGATGGCGAGCATCTCGCTCATGACTTCCCATATTCCTCAATAATAGACACTGAAATCCTGGGAAGGCTATTCTGATTAATGTTCCAAGTAATGGTGGCTGCATCATTATAGCTATAATTCAGAATGACACACAGTCTCAACAGTCCAGTTCTATGATATATGTTCCCAACTTTCTACCTATAGAAACTCCGGACAGCTTTTTATCAAAAGTGTGAAAACA
The DNA here is from genome assembly GCF_016545835.1 of Crotalus tigris. NCBI lineage: Eukaryota > Metazoa > Chordata > Lepidosauria > Squamata > Viperidae > Crotalus > Crotalus tigris. The sequence goes on from NW_024096487.1 coordinate 279,144, forward strand.
TAAATCAAAATATAGTGTGCATGAATACACTTGTGAATGATGAATAGTTATAAGGCCTTGAAGATCTGCTCACCCATTCATTGCCTGGAGGCTTTTTGCTCTCCCGAAGAGAAGCTCAGCTCACCACTCATTACATGCTCATTTTCCTTTAACTCCTTTCATTGTCTCTCCCCTCCTTTATTCCCCCATGCATCCCTGCCTAGAACCCATCAGGCTCCCCCACAAAGCCAATGAGTGACAGGCGGTCTTAGCAACAGCAGTAGCCAATAGCACTTAGACTTATATATCGCTTCATAGTGCTTTACAGCCCTGTCTAAGCAGTTTACAGAGTCAGCATATTGCCCCCAACAATCTGGGTTCCCATTTTACTGGCCTCAGAAGGTAAACCTTGAGTCAGCAGAATCGAACTCCTGGCAGTCAGCAAAATTAGCCTGCAGTACTGCATTCTAACCCCTGCGCCAACACACAATTAGCAATTCGTTTCACTTTATAGATAATATTTTTTTTCATTTCACAACCAATCTGAAAGCTCAATTTCTCCCATACATGAGATAAGCAAAAACTTCACATCAAGTTTTATTTATTTTTTATTATATATATAAATACATAATTGGGCAGAGAGGTGGCAAATGTATCCGTTCACCTCACCCTCCCCTTCTCACTGTTGTTTCCCATCTCCTTTCTTCTCTCCTGGTTCTATCTTCAAGGTTTGGGGAGCCTGGCGATAGGCAGGGAAAGCCTCCCAAGGACTGTTCAGATCAAATTTGCGGAACTCTTGAGCCAATTCCAACGGCTCTGCGACCACTCGCTTCACCTCATCATCGTATCTGACCTAATAACCGAGAAATAATGTCAAAATGAAGGGAGGGGGTAGACTCTCTAGGGTGGCTACAAGAGGCACTTGAATTTTTTTGCAAGTCATTTTTCCCTTCACACATGCACTGGATTGTTATTCAATACTAAAATGTCATCTTTGCCAATAAAACCTCACGCCACCGTCTTTTAAGGGGATGCTACTCTAGATCTTCATTCTTGGTCCTCAGTTTCACAGCCCCACCAATGAATGAATTCTCATTTGTAACCTCAGTCAGAAGTGGAGCATGACTACAGTAGAACCTGTGCAAGCGCATAGAAAATCTGGTTTTTCAAGGCAATTTGTCTTGAAACTATTTCCGAATTGGCAAACCACAGCTGTATACTTCCGACAGCTACCAGACAACAGCAACAGAAGAAGACTATCATCTCCTTTGTATAGCTGTGAGCTTCCTGAATGCATCTGGGTGGCCTCTGCAATGCAGGATCAGATGGGCTTCTCTTTGTTTATGTTTGTTATTATGACTGAATAGGTAGAGAAGACCAGAAGCCAACAGCTCAGTGCAGTGTTCAGGAAGGTGAAGGAAGCTGGTGAGATGGACTGGTTTGCTCAAAGTTCCTTTGGGAAATGATTTCACGCTTGCATTTCATACCCTGAATTTGCCCGCAAGATGTTTGTTATATGGGTGAGGCCAGATTCTATGTATGGGGAAGGCCACTTTCTCCTCAGGTCCAGTTTGCTGGCTCTGCTTTTTAGTGAATTGGTGAAGGAAGAGGGACTCTCTGGCGGTGCAAATATTGCTGTGACCATTCAGTCACCTCCAACCCAGATGGACACTGACGGATGCCAGAATTCATCAAACATTACACATTTCCCACTCCTGGATTAGCCATATCTTGATTGCTCTCCTATCTCCCTCACAACAGCCTGGTTTTCTAATCCTCAAAATAAAAAAGTCATATCAGGGATGCTCAGTCTGTTATGAAATGACTTTGTAATTCTTTATCTTATTCATACCTCCACATATCCAGAAAGGGGGAAATCTTTCCTGAAAGGGTGACCTTCAAAACCATAATCTGTAAGGATTCGTCTCAGATCTGGGTGGTTGGCAAAGAATACTCCAAACATATCCCAGACCTAGAAAAACAGAAATGAGGTAAGTGAACAGCTCAGTATATGTTGACTTTACAGACTCTAGTCAATTAGTCTGATTTCTCTGGCCTGGATTACGATTTCCCAAATAATAGCTATTAATTGCTAGGAATGTAGGCAGCTGATAGAAACAACCGGAACTTAAATTAACAAATGCTTGAGAATTAGGAAAGTATCAGTCGTTGTATTCATTTATCACATTTATACAGCTGCCCTTCTCACCAGAAGTTACTCTGGGCAGTGTACAACAGATTTGATTTAACATTTGTTGAAGTAAATCACCAGGTGTGAGCACAAAATGGGGAAAACGTTTTGAAACTGGAACAAACCAGATCAGCCAGTTTGGAAAAAACAAAATCCAGAAAATACATTACCTGCTATAGGTATCAGATGAAACAAAATCTAGATGGCTTGCATAGGCCAAGGCTGGCGGGTGTCACCCCCTTCACTCAGCAACTCCTGACATAGTGTATTCCACTGATCTGCTTCACCCCCTCCCATTTTCCCAACAGCTTGTATTCCTTCCTCGGAATGGGACAACTCGACACGGCCAATTCACCATGGCCAACTCGCCTCAGGACAACTCGTCATGGCCAACTTGCTGCCAGACAATTCAACAATTCAATTTAATTATTTAAAATAATTTAAACAATGTTTTAATTTTTGTCATTCACATTTCATCTTGTCCTCCCTTTGGCATCCTTTCTTTAATGATTCTATTCCATAATTTCTTCGATATTAGTGTAACTCTTGTCCTGCGGCACGTTGTCCTGCAGCAAGTTGGCCATGGCGAGCTGGCTACAGCAAGTTGGCCGTGGTGAGTTGCCATATAGACCAGGGGTAGGCAACCTTGGTTCTTTTATGACCCGTGGACTTCAACTCCCAGAATTCCTGAGCCAGCATGGCCCCTGTCATAGACTGTTCCTTCCTTGCCCTCAACTGATGCTACCAGGGTCCCAGCATGGTGTGTCCTACCAGTCCACTTTCCCCTATTTTTCTTCTTTTCTCTGAGACACTGATGTCCTTAATCCCCCCCCCCCCACTCCCTATACTCCGCTAGGCCAATGTTTCTGCCTGGAACAGAGCATCCCCATTTTATTCCATTCATATAAAGAGGCCACCCCAAACCAGCTATTCCATGTACCACATCGTTTACCCATGGAACAATTTGTGCATTCTACTGTAGAAAGCCAGGTTAGTATAGTGGTGAAGATGCTGGCCCAGAAAAGAAAGGCATGAAAGCCAGCTGGGGGAATTTGGACCAGCACAACCCACCTTACAGCATTGTAGGGAAAATAGGAAGCAGGAGTATTATGTTATGTTCAGTGCCTTGAATTATATATAAAATACAAGTGGGAAAAAATATAATACTAATCCATTTAAATCATCCTACAATATTAGCAAAATAGTGTGTAAACAATGAAAGCAAAAGTAGCTTTGTTTTCAACAAATAATCTGTAAAAAGGAAAGGATGATGCTTCCAATATAAAGTTTGGTAATTTAAAGCAGACTCTCTATTAGCAAAGAACCAACCCCAAATACATATGACAGATGACTTTTATTGGTTGAGCAGCAACTGGATCAACTTCTCTTGATGAGAATTGAAATTCAAATGGATCTTTAGTTAATTAAAAGGGACTATTCCATGTTGATATACTAAAGAATTCTAAAAGTTACTTTTATATTTAAAAAGTGGGCCATTTCAAAAGGTCAGGTTCAAACTGAAGGGAAATATTTGAAAATGAATAGAATCTAAGTGTGAGTTAAAACAGTTCATGTTTGTTCTTTTTCCTAACCGCTTATATTAAACACGGTTTTGCAAAATATGCATTATACATAAACACTATTATCTAGTCTTGTCACGTGTTTTTTTAAAGGTTTCCCTGCATAATAAGACAATTTCTTGATCTCCAAAACAATAAACGCAAATCCTGCACATCTGGAATGACTTACAGTCATCAAATATAGCCCATCACAATTCATTTTGGCATGCCATTCACCTATGATGCTATAGTTTCCTTTTGCAACAGTAACAGAGATTGGCTCTGTAATATGAAAAAGATGGTGCTTATTTGAATTACCCAATTCGCTTTTGGCTTGAGTCAACATAAAACTCCCCCCCCCATTTGGAATACTCTTCATTCACCCCAAATCTTACCATTGATAACATCTGCTTATCAAAACAGAAAAAAAACATTTTGGAAGATTGAAGTTCTCCTCTGTATTTATATGAAGATTTTAGATTGCATTTCTAATATACAATCAGCATCACTGAGAAGGTATTCCACAGTATAGAAGCACTAGTATAGTGATGGCGAACCTTTTAGACAGAGTGCCCCAAAACCACCCTGCTCCCGCTCACTCTGCCCCCTGCCCCGCCCACTTGCAGGGCCACCTACCGCCTCCATGGCCCACCGCAGATTGCCCAGGCGGCCCTGCAGCACCATGGCGGCCAAGCCCTCTGCCTGCGCCCCACAGCATCTGCGCGCGATGGGGTGCAAGGGCGGAGTCTTGTCCCTGCTGCCCGTATGACATGTCCTTGGCTGCACTGCTCTGTGCGGGCCATGCCCGGGGGCTATTCTCCAGGGGGCTGCTGGTGAGGGGGCCACGGGGAAAAGCGGGGCTGGGGCAACGGTGTGCGTGCCCGCAGAAAGGGCTCTGAGTGCCGCCTCTGGCATGTGTGCCATAGGTTTGCCACCACTGCACCAGTACATTCCTTGGAATAAGAATATTAGCATGTGTGAAAAAAAATGGAAGGAATGAAATTCATCACTTTCTAAAAGAATCTAGACTGCAAGAGTCAGAATGGCTGACCTGCAAATAAGGAATAATATCACTGAAGCCGTGATGCTAGCACTATTTGGGCTTTAAGCAATATTGGTATCAGAAGCTCAACTACTGTAAGGTGTTCAAAGTCCCTGTGAATGAGTTGAGCGACAATATAAATTTTCTTGAATAAATAAATGAGTAAATATTCTCAGACATGTTAATAAATAGCAATGGAGACAGAAACCAATCCCAGTGTTACCATCCCTAAGGCTTACCTCTCTTTCATACCAATTTGCCCCTTCAAATAATGGTACTAGAGACTCAATCGGTGTCAATTCATCAGTATATGTTTTCACACGAATTCGGGAATTATAGTGTAGAGATAAGAAATTGTAGACAATCTATGACAAAAAAGGGAAAATAGTGAGGTGGACAGATTTTATACATTGTAAAAAAGAAGAAAAAAAATAAAGTGATGGATTAAAAGATGCTTGCTCAGTTAAGTTAACAAAATGAATATTGGAATGACAATCCTGAAAGGTGGATTGACGCAAGGGTCAAATTCTACCCTGATTCCTCTGCGAACCTTGAGCTGATCTTTTCTTGATTCTGAAGCAAACTGTCATCTAATCTTTATTTACAAACAACTTTATTTGGCTGAGAATCAAGAGTTCTTGTTTCACTAACTTCCACTTTGACAGTTAACAGTCTGATACACACCCATCCAAAATGGGATGGAAGACAGATCTTGCTTCTCTAATATAAGTGTTTTACAAAATGATGTTTTGTAGTGTCTGACAGACTTGGCTTTTTTTTTTTTTTTTAACTTTAGCTGAAAAAAATTCTCTGGCTACTGTAGAAGCCATAACATCACGTGACATGTCGTGACATATCACGACTTTTTACCATTGCCGGCAATGGGGTGGGTGCAGTTTCACTATGATACATCTGGCCCGTGGGCCGGGAGTTTGACACCCCTGCTGTAGAAGAAGCATGGTTTCACAGAACTCCACTCATCTTGATAATGCCAGACTTTACCATTGTTTTTTTTTAATATTTAACATTCACTTTCCATTTTTTACTTCCATAATAATCTAAGAATTTTTTAGCTAACAAAGTGATGTCATTTGCATATATTTCCAACTGTTAATATTTTCACCTATAATTTTAATTGCAGCCATCATCTCTTTCAATTCTGTCACTCTTATATTCACTACATAAATTAAACATTATGGAAACAATATCCATGCTTGGCTAATCCTCTTTCCTTTTCTGTACTATTCTGTTTCTATATAATAAGACATTGAATTTTTATTATAAATATTGAGGTTTCTGGCAACTACTAAGGTTAATACATTCCACATTCTGGCAGGATCTACACAAAGACCTTGTTGTAATCACTGAAACAAATGCCCTTGCATTGTCTTATTCTCTACATGATCCATCTTGTATTAGTTATGTCAGAGATCCCCAACCTTTTGGGCACCAGGATCCAGTTCCATGGAGAGTGATTTTTCTGCAGACCAGAGGGTGAATGGTTTTGGGTGCTGCCTGCATCCCAGGGATGAGGCTTTGCTTGTTTGTGTGTACCAGTTGCTGGCATGTTACGGCCCAGTACTGGTCCATGGACCGGGAATTGGGGACCCCTTAACTATGTGATTGCATGTCTCACTGCCTTTTTTGAAACTTATTTAATGTGTTGTTAATGTGACAAATTTGTATTTGGTAATTTTCTTTCATTTGTCTCTCCCTTCTTTGATACAAATACATAAGTCAATGCAGCAAACTCTTATGCTTTCCCTCCCTCCCTCCCTCTCTTTTCCTCACAAATAGACTGTCTGTAAAGTCCTACCTTCACAGTTGTTCACTCTCTCCAATAGTCAAAAATTAAATTGTTGCATAGGCTATTAAAAAAAAAACCCTGATCATGAAGGGGAGAGCCACATACGAACAAAGGCAGAATGTATAACCAAATATTTAATATAATAAATATTTAAAATATGCTTTGGCTAGCAGTGATCATTTACACAATCAGGCAAGGAAAATTATTATTTCCCCTTACTCTAACACTGAAGATAAATTGTTCTGAACCAGTTAAACTATTTTTTAAAATATCTCTTCATCTCTCTATCTACAATATTTTGCAATGGGCTCCTAGCTCTTATTTTCGCTTGCAATATCTTCAAAGGAAAAGAGAAAGTGGCTTTTAAGCTGAAAGTTCAGCTTTTAAGAAAGAAGCAAAGGAAACTCATTGATTTGATTTGAAAGTGAAGATCATCAAATCGCATGATCCCAGAAAGAATGTGAATATTATAGCACAAAAAGAAGGACTGGCCCAGTCCAACATCTTGACAGTTTTGATGGGTAGGAAAAGGATCAGAGTGGCAATGAAAAGATCACCAGGAACTAAAGCAGTTATAAGATAGCAAAAAAATGCCAATGTTATATTTTGAATTAAAGAGGATTTTAAAAATTAAAATTAAACAAAAGAGGATGCCAATTAGCCTTCTTCTCATTCAGGCTAAGGCGCACAGCTTTTTCAAGACACTGAAACAATGAGCAGAGCAGATGAGGACTCTACCAAAACATTCACCACCAGCCATGGCTGTTTTGAATGGATTCAGTGAAGATTTAATTTCCACAGCAGACTCATTCACACACACACACACATCAGGTGAACTGCATCTCCCTTACAGGCTTGCACACTTTCTCCGAGCTTCACTGCACCTCCCACGTACCAACCTCATGCACCTTCTCCGACCTTCACTGTACCCCTTTTGTATACTCATGCACCACCCTCAGACCATCCCTGCACCTCCCTCACACCCTCGGGCACCGTTGAATCTTCTCCTTGCACCCTTGAATCTCACTTTTGAACCCTAAATGGTTGTCAGATTCACCTCAGAAAATTTACACAAGCAAATCATTGCCGGGAAGCTAATGCTTTTTTTCAGCTACAGTCAAATGAAGCTGCTTATAATATCTCCTGGTGGAAAGAGAAAAACCGCTTTCCCATGACAATTTTAAACAACCAAGGAACTTTCTCGTAAACTTTACAAAATATATAAGGCTAATAGTTTGTATCACACAAACATATGATACATAATGTGAAATATGAGAAATATTTCTGCATTGGTAATGATTTCCATCTATAGAAGGTGAAGAAAGCACCTTTGTCCCAAAACTTCCTGATGGGATATCAGTAAACATGAAGCTAGGTGGATGGGAGTGTGTTTGGGGATTATGTGTGTGGGACCTGGTCTTTGGGTGTCAAGTAAATTTCGTTGTATGTGTACACTGTGTATACACATACAATGACAATAAAGTTTATAATTAATTATAATTATATAATTATAATCATAGGTATGTGAATAAGCAAGAAGAATACTCTCACATTTTCTGAATAGATAAGCTATACAACCAGTAACTACACTTTAACCTCAGTAGCCTTTGTGTTAAAGTTATCGTAGAATTCTACGGGTAATACATATTGAAAAGTAGATCTTACTTCGAAACGGTATTGCCGACTTGGAATATCGACTGCTGTCAGGTCAACTATGTTTCTGAACTGAGCATTTGTGTGATCTTTCAGAAAAGTTATCACAGGAAGGATTCCATCTGGATGAATTAAAATTTCCAGCTCATTGAAACATGTTATCTGGTAGAGATAGAAACAGTAATATGTTAAAGGGATCAGCTTCTTATGAAAACTGCAATGCTAAGCAGGCTCATTTCGTACTAATCTTTTATTTCAGTCACTCAGTAGCAAAATTTACAATCTTAAAATTAAAACCACCATTATGCCAATGATTTAATCTACTCGGTATAAAAATAACTAGGGTTTAAAGTGGTAGCACATATGTAGAACTGTAATTAAAGCTTTGAAGAATGGAGGAATTTTAAAGTCAATGATAAATACCTGTGTGTGTGTGTGTGTGTGTGTGTGTGTGTGTGTGTGTGTCAGCGCGCGCGCGCGTAGTGGGGCTGGCTGAAAGGCTTTGCAGGAGCCTGCCCGAGGAGAGGGAAGCTCGGACAGCCGCTGCTGGTTTTGTGCCTTTCTAGACTCTCTTTAGCACACATTTTCATTCCAAAGTGAGCTGGCATTTCGTAGTATAAGACAAATAATTGGCAGAACTCACCTGGACTTGTTGAACATATTTAGGCAGAATCTCAGCAACATATTCTCCAAAAGCAGACAGCTTTTTCTGAGCTATTTCATCCTTTGGTCTAATTGTGGCTAAAAATAAAATTTAGAAGGGTAACTTAGGAAAATAATAGTTTTCCATTTTGCTTTTCTTTTATTAATTAAAAACAATAAAAATAAAATTAACAAGTTATGAAAATAATAGCTGTGCCCAAAATCTGGCTCACCTAAAGCAACCACATCAATTTCAAAAATACCACATGTGCATGCATATAAGCAATAATACAGTATACTGTATACTGAACCCCTTTGACACTTTGATGAGTGACCGTGAGTGAAAGGAGAACCGGAGCTTATATAACTTTGCCCACTACATTTCAAAGGCACATTGGAAATTACAATATGACATTGGAATATTTTAAGACAAACCCATCCAAATTGACTTATTTTATTATTCATCTCTTCTTATTAGGGTAGCATGCTAGCTATGCTATGTTTGAGTTATAATCAGTGAATAGAAACAGTTTGGTTTACTAGGTCACAGGTTTCTGACTGAGTTTTTTCCCTGTCATCACTCAGGGACACTTCAGCTTGCTGTGAATGTTTCCTTCAAGGGTGCCAGTCAATAAGTATGGGGTGGGGATGGGGAGACATCTCATAGATTTGATGGTGAATGTAGTTTACATGTTTGTGTGTTTGTGTCAGTAATGTTTTACCACTTCTTAGTGTGTCATTTTACAACTAAAGCAAACTTAACGTTATTCCAACTATGCTAGGATCAGCGGCTGAGATGAAGTAAGAACTTTATTTTTACCAAATGGATTGGTGCCTGAAACATTCAGCTTTCCATAAAGGTAATGTACTATTGTCTCAGTGAGACAAGTTTAAAAGAGTTTTTACTGTAAATGTTGTTTGTAAATAAGTAACAAAATGCAATTTATATTATCTGAACATTGCCACAATCTCCTAACTCTGGGCAGTTTACAACAACATGATTTAAAACAAGTCAACAATTTAAAACAAAAAATCCACACAAACCAAATGTGGGCTTTGCAGAAGATGGGTTCAGATATGTTACAAGAGTAAGGAGATCCATGTCATGAGAGGCAGGCAACCACAGAGAAAGCCTGCCTCCAAGTCCAAGTTCCCTTTACTTATTGGAGAGATGAACCCTAAAAGGTTTCTCAAGTGATGCTCAAGCAGAAATAATCATTTTGAAGGAAAAATAGAATCTCATCAGTAACTTGACGTACTACCATGTAAAATGTCAAAAATAGTATTTCTGAATTCAGTTCAGAAACTTATAAATAAATAAGTTGCCAAAGAGCAACTTATGTTGCAAAAAAATGGAACATGTTCATTAGCAGCTTGGCTGATGCAATCTACACTACCTATACCGTTTCCATCATCTTTAAAAGCAGCTGCATATGGAGTACATTGCAGTAATCTAACCATGTAACCATAGATCACTGAGACTATTGCTCCATAGTGCAAGTACAGTTGTACCAGCCGAACCTACACAAAGGCTATCTTAGTCAGAGCCTTACTCTAAGTCCAGAAACCTGGAAGGAGAGTGCAACCTCATCCAGAGATCTCACTGAAACCAAACTAGAGCCAATATGTTTCAGTAACTCCTTTGTCCTAGAACAGGGGTGTCAAACTTGCAACATCACCTGATGTGTTGCGACGTATCGTGACTTTTTTGCTGTTGCCGGCAATGGGGTGGGTGCAGTTTTGCTATGATGCATCCGGCCCATGGGCCGGCAGTTTGACACCCCTATCCTAGAATTTAATCTGAGCACGTTTTATCCCCCTCCCCTATCTTTCATAGCCTGCAGAAACTAGCTCAAGATATTTTAATATTTTAAAAATGCAATTAACAGTATTGAAAAGAACTGCTAAAAAAACAAATAATTATTTTTTCTGCTGAGATATTCCAAACATACAAACCATTAAAACAATCCTAAAAATATTTAAACTCAGCCACAAATTATGATATGCCTTACATGTAACATAAAGCCTTGCAATGATTGAAAGTCAAATGTACTAACATGAAGGAACTAGTGATTCCATTCTAGGATGTCCGTATATTGCTGTATTACAAATTCCACAATCCCTAGCAAAAACAAAAGGAATTATAGTCTAGCAATATCTTAATATTTAGAATTAGGGAAACACTGCAGTGTTAGCAGGATCTTAAGCATAAATTAGATAGAATATTTTGGAATTATTCTAGCCACTCACAAAATCAATATTCTAGATGCACTGAAATAGACTAAACTGTCCATATTGAAAATGCCAGTTGAATATTAAGTAAATCAGACTTACGCTTAGTTTCAGCAGAATAATTTCCTTCAAACCGAGTCTGTAATAGCACTGCAGGACGCCCAGCAGCTACAAAATTGAAAAAAAGTCTATAAAGTCATATATTATTCTTTACGATAATAAACAAATAATCAGTAATATTTAGCCTACGTATCTTATCACAATTGCTGGACGTGGACCAAAGCTAATTTTCCATTGGATAATCAACAGGAAATCCCTGAAAAGATAATGCTACTGAAAAGACTTCAGAACAACTATTAACTAAAGTTTGCTTCATAGTTTAAAGATTCATACACAAAAATATTATGTTGAAATATTGTTCTTATCTAAGGAGTAAAGACTATGTATGTGGGATTCAAATGAATTTTCTATTAGATATTTCTATAGAAAGATGTTTTAAAATACTAGGCAGCTGTTAAAATTGTTCATTCGGGAAAACAATAAAATCACATTGCTCCGATATAAGTTTTCATTTTAGCATGGTAAAAACACGTGAACTGTAATTTGTACGTTTATTTGGAATAGATTATATTCCAAGCAGTGATAGATTAAAACGGTGGACAAATACAGGTTTCGAAACCCCAGAACAGAAGAAATTGACAGAACAAAGAAGAGACACTACGGTTAAGTTCATGCTCATAATAGAAAGAAATGTTTGTTCTCACTACGGTGTATGTACAGTAACTGTCCATGGCTCCATCTTTACAGAATCAAGGGAATTGTAGTTTTGTTGACGGAATTACAAAGACTCCGTTAGCGATCCCTGATCTCCTTAGCGAACTACAATACCCGGCAACCCGTGGGAAAGGAAAAAAAAAAGACATGTCCTCCAGAAATAACAATCGATGCCCTTCTACCAACAGTACTAGTGACCAACATTGCCTCACCAACTAAGAGAAACTTCACCCAATTCTTTCATTAGAATCAGGCAATTAAGCAAGATCACCTCTTAGCCCGACCCGGGCTAGCCCTCGAACTGCCGCAAGCATCCCACCGTCTCAGAAGCCCAATTCACAGTCCAGATTTTCAAGGACTTCAATACTGATCCATCATGCGCTTGCGCAGCGTTGGGGCTCCTCTGATTGGCCCGACGGAGAGGAAGTATCGTGACCAGATTGTAAGAGCTTCCACCGCAGAAAGCCAATCACGCACCTGACGGTCAAAATGATCCGGAAATGAAAGTAGCGCGCGGCTCGGACGATCACTACAGCTGGCTTCCGGGTATGCTCATCTCCAAATCGGAAAGCGCAGCTCCTCCTGTTGTTGTACCTCAGGACCGATCCCTCCGTACAGCCCCGAGACGGCGAAATGAAGGGAGGAGTCGCAAGTAAGAGCTGCCGTTGGCCGAAGCCGGGACGTTTTCCTGCCTGTTGAGGGGGCGGGAAGGTTCGGTAGCCGTCCGCAGGTGGTGGGTGGGGGCGGTAACTCTGCGAAGCCAACTTAAGAAAAGGCATGCCGGTGCCGTTGTGGATGACAGCCGTTAGTAGCTTCTCCCGCACAGCGTCGGAATGCTGAAGAAACTTGGGTTCGATCCAAGCTTTCTGTTCGTATGGTTGAGGAGTGGGACTAGCTGCGGCGGCTCAGGAGAGATCACTCAGGCCAGCCTGATTTCATGGCCTTGGTTGTGGTTTGTTTACGCGTTAATACACACAACCCCCATAACTTAAAGTGGTCAACTCCTGCAACCCTATTAAGCCCATTTTGGAGGTCGCGAGTTCTTCGGTCTTCTAAGTGACTGCGTCGGATTGGATAGTTTCTAATCCGCCAATACTTTATTATCCTCTGATTTCTTTTTTTCCTTAGAGATAACCTGTTGCTTCAATGGTCCACTTCGTAGAATATATAAAAAAAGGAATGCCTTTAAAGCCTAAATACATTTTAGGCTACTGCAAACCAATCATAGTCTTCCAAGTTTGAGTACTATATAATATTAAGTTGTTTGCTTAACACATTAAAGTGTGCTTCAATGGATTTGCACCATACATTAAGTGGCAAAGTACCCAACCGTGTTTTAGCCCACAATGGATATGGCTTAAATATGTTTACAATTATTTTGTTGTTGTTGTTAATTGCGAAGTCGTGTCCGACCCATCGCGACCCCATGGACACTGTTCCTCTAGGTCTTCCTGTCCTCTACCATCTTCTGGAGTCCATTTAAGTTCACACCTACTGCTTCAGTGACTCCATCCAGCCATCTCATTCTCTGTCGTCCCCTTCTTTTATTGCCCTCAATCTTTCCTAGCATTAGGCCCTTCTCCAGTGAATTATTCCTTCTCATCAGGTGGCCAAAGTATTTGAGTTTCAACTTCAGGATCTAAAGAGCAGTCGGGGTTGATCTCCTCTAGGACTGACCAGTTTGAACGCCTTGCAGTCCAAGGGACTCGCAGGAGTCTTCTCCAGCACCATAGTTCAAAGGCCTCAATTCTTTTGCGCTCAGCCTTTCTTATGGTCCAACTTTCACAGCCATACATTGCAACTGGGAAAACCATGGCCTGGACTATACGCACTTTTGTTGACAGGGTGATGTCTCTGCTTTTTAGTATGCTGTCTTTACAATTATAATCAGTGCTTTTTTTCTTTAAAAAAAAAAAAAGTGCCGGAACTCACACGTCATACTACCCACCTTGCCTACCCTATAAGGTTCCATCCCAAAAAAGTGCCGGAACTCCATTTTGCACGTTCTCTGAGGGAAAAAAGCCCTGGTTATGATTATTCCTGCATGTATTTGGCAGAATGCAAACTAGCACCTTAAAAACAGAATTTCTTTCAAGACTGTTTATCTCTGTAGATTTTAGCATATACAACTATGCATAAAACATCCAGCATTCATTGGGCTTGATTTTGTATTGAATTTTATATACTGAAAATGTAACTGGTAATCTCTCTAACATGATAGAATTATGAAAGAAACACAAAATTTCCTGCCAGTGACATGAACCTACTGAAAACACACTTGCCTGAGTACATTTCTTATAAACATAGTTAAGTTCTAGTTTTTTATTCTGGTACTTATTTTCTATTTTAGTTTCTTTTTTTATTTAAACACCAGCACACCACATTAAGGTATATTTAACATATACAGTACTTCATAAAATATGGTACTTAGTGTTTATCTACTACCAAACATACCTGTTGTCTTTTGAGATACTTACCTGGTTTATTTTTTGATTTTATAAATAAAATGTGTACTGTGTAAAAAATTGATTCTTGTTGCAGTTGCCTATTGCAAGAAATTGCAGAAATCATTATCCAATAATTAACTCTTACACAGTAAAATACATTTTTCCACTTCCCAAATTCTATTTTTTTTTGTATTTTAAGTAAATTTAACATTAGATTTGGTTTACATAAGGCACAAAATACTAGAATTCCCAATGTCTATTGTATTTCAGATTACTGGAGGTCAAATCACAGCAACAACATGAACTCACTGGAAGAAACAGGAAGTTCCTCAACAGGGGATACTGGAAATTCCTCAAATGAGGAAAACTACTTTGTGAATTACACCTTCACTGATCGTTCACATTCTAGCCGTGTGGCCCAAGGAATTATGAAGTTGTGCCTTGAAGATGAGCTCTTTGCTGATGTCACCATTTCTGTAGAAGGCAAAGAATTCCAACTGCACCGCCTAGTCCTTTCAGCTCAAAGCTGTTTTTTTCGTTCTATGTTCACTTCCAACCTTAAAGAGGCACACAACCGTATCATTGAGTTACAAGATGTTAGTGAAAGTGTCTTTCAACTTGTGGTAGACTATATTTACCATGGAACTGTGAAATTAAGGGCAGATTATTTGCAGGAGACCTATGAAGCAGCAGATATGTACCAGCTAACTGCCCTTTTTGAGGAGTGTTCTCGTTTCTTGGCTCGAACAGTGCAAGTGAAAAATTGTTTGCAGATTATGTGGTTGGCTGATCAGCATAGTGATGTAGAGCTCTACACGGCGGCCAAACATTGTGCTAAATCATGTTTAGCACAGCTTCAGGAAACAGAGGAGTTTCTGCACCTTCCTCTTCGTTTCTTGACAGACATTGTCTCAGGTAAGACAGTTACTAAGATATGTGATGATAAATCATGGTATTTCAACTCATTTTTAATATATATATTACTCTGATACGTGGCCAAATTCAGGTTTACTTCAGGCCCTGTTTTGGGACAGATAAAGATTTGTTTAAACTGACATGTCTATACAGGGTCGAGAAATACCTCCCCGTTGTTTCTCCTGAACCTTTTTTCAGCTTTCAGTGCAATCAACAACTGTGTCTTCTGCAATATTTGCTGTGAATGAGACTTGGAAAAATTTATTATGTTCACACATTGTATACAGTCATCTTTGGGACATAGTGCAATATGTGACACCAGTCATTGTGGTTTTGTATAAAGTGTTTCTTCAATTAAGTTATGGTTTAAAAATTTCAATTTTACACAAAGTCTGGACTCTGTATTATGGAGTTTCTTAATAATAGAGGTGCTTTTTATAGTAGATGAGATAGAATTTTTCTTGAAAAAGTAAACTGTACCTTACAGTTTTGACTCTGGCTATTCAGTTTCAATAATGAGCTAAGAATGGTGTACTAATCTTTTTTGTAAAGAAGAAAAGGTATTACGGTGTTTATACATTGTCTAATTGCCCTGCAATTGAAAAAATCAAATCCCATATAGAATTTACTTTGAACCTTCATTGTTCATCAATTTATTGCCCAGAATGATTAGAGACTAGTGTTGAGAATAAACTCCATTAGAAAAACAAGTTTATTGCTGCCTTATTATTTCCAGGTCCAATTCAAAAGGGCTTTGGCAGAAACAGATCATTTGGATCTATTTCAGTTGGGACAGGTTATATTATTGAGATTATTGATTATGCTAGCAAGATTGGCAGGTTGGTGTATCAGTCAGAAACCTCCTCCTCTCAGTGACTTTCATTGAATTGAACAAGGCTAAGCATGTGCATATTGTTATATGCCAGTGATATTTTTACATGGACCTCAACTGTATTTTTAAAACTGTTTTATTTGTCCTGTTTCAGAACAATGTCTGTTCACTGTAGAGTTCTACTGATTAGATGAATAGACATATAAATATGTTTATTAACTAAATAAAGATGCTGCTATGACATTTATAGCCTTATACTATTTAGGGTTCTGTTTAAGCGTATCCGTACATTAAGACCATCATATAGGCCTCCTGTCAGTTGCAATCTAAGAAACTGAATTTCAGAGAAAGCTTTTTCCAAAACTGCCTGCTATGTGGAAGCTTCATTTTGTCTTTTCATTAGCTTAAGTAAAATTTTATGTAACCTTCCATGTGTCATGAATAGCTGAACTACATTTTTTTACTTTTGTTAACATCTTACTGTGTGATTCTTTTTTAATGTTGGTTTGTTATTTTTATTTTTAATTGAAGAGAATGGTTGAACTGAGTACTTGGTGCTGTCTGAGTCTGGTGTTTGCTTGCAGACATCATTATCCAATTAGGTAACATCATTAGTGCAAATAAATGTGGGGTTTGCTCCCTGTTTATATACAGTAGCTTACTATACCACCTTTAGCAGGGATGTGGGCAAACCCCACAATTATTTGCACTGATGTTATTTAGTTGAGTAACGAAGTGTCTGAAAAGAAACAACCAAGCTCAGAGAGCAACAGGTACAGGTAGTCCTCAAGTTACGAATGTAATGGAGCCTGCCCATTCCATTTGTAACTCGAAAATTCATGGGAGCGAATCTCGTACCTCAAAGGAGATCACTCCCTGCTTGTTAAGACGCACACAGCTCGTTAAGTAAACATGAGGTATCTCAGGGCAGAACAGGCCCCCAAGGCCTCCCTGACCCACTAAGATACATCATGCTTCCCCTCTCTTCTTGCCCCACTGGGACTCACTAACCTTGAAAAGATCTGTCTCCTGTCTGCCACAGCTCCTGCTTTTGAGAGACAGAAGAGTCAATGGAAGTTCCTGGGTACTGTAATATTGTGCGAGTTCAGGCATCAGTCTTCTTTTGTAGAAAACGGGCGCCTGAACTCTCACTGTTCACGGTGCCTGCCTCCTGCTCCCCCAACTCCAGAGCCACATGGTTGTTACCCCCAAAATGGAGGTCAGGGAAGGCTTCTGTGTGCCTCCGGAGGTTGGATCCAGACGTTGGAGGCCTGCTCCAAGCTGTTGCTATCCGGAATGGAAGTTGGGGGAGACTTCTGTGTGCCTCTGGAGGTTGGATCCAGACCTCGGAGGTCTGCTCCAAGCTGCTGCCACCCGGAACAGACATTCGGAGGCATGCAGAAGCCTCCCCTGACCTCCATTCCAGGTGGCAACGGCTTGGAGCAAGCCTCTGAGGCCTGGATCCAACCTCCAGAGGCACACAGAAGCATTCCCAACCTCCATTCTGGGCAGCAACGGCTTGGAGCAGGCCTCTGAGGCCTAGATCTGATCTCCACAAGCATGCAGAAGCTTTCCTGACCTCAGTTCCGGACGGCTTGGAGGAAGCTTCCGGGGACAACTGGATCACTTCCTCCCCCGGCGCGGTGAGCTCCGGTGGGCTGGATGTGGGTGCGAAGGGCTTGGCCTTCTCCCTCAGTTGAAGGTTTCGGGCCTGCCCTCAGGCAGAAAGGAATTGGAGCAGGAGACAGGCACCGCAAACATCTTTCGCATAGAGCAGGGATGTCAAACTTGCAACGTGACGTGTTGCAACGTATCGTGACTTTTTTACCATTGCCGGCAATGGGTGGGCATGGTTTCGGCATGATGCATCCGGCCTCCAGGCCGGCAGTTTGACACCCCTGGTATAGAGAATGAAAGTTTCTGAGGTCTGTGATTTGGGACAACTTCAAACACTCGTGTGAGATCATGGACTCCAGAAATTTCCATTCTCTGCGTGAAAAGCATTTCCAAGCCCACTCTCCTCTCCCTCAAAGGGAAAGAAAAGGTGGCGGAGAGGATTTTTACAAGGTAATTGAGTCCAGCGAGGCAGGAAAGGAGGGGGAAGCAGTTGTGGGGAGGGAAGGGGAATTGGGTGAATGTTTCAGAGCCTCTGCAGTTGTTTGTAAGAGCGAATGACTGCCGTGGTGCTGCAAGATTTGTGATTTGGGAACTTGCTCATAAGCACTAGGGGGCAGTTGTCGCATAACTTTGAACGGGCACTAAGTGAACCCTCGTAACTCGGGGATTACCTGTAACATTTTTGTTTTTGTTGTATTTCATTTTTATTAGCTATGTGAAACATCCCTATAAACATGGCATATAAGCTTTTGTAATGAAATATACATTACAATACAATACATGATATGCAAAATCTAATAGCAGGGGCATTAGAAGTTTCCAAAAGCATTATAAAGTACATGAAAACTAGCTTTACTCTTAAATATGTATAGCTTATTTTAATAAAATAAATTTGTAACAAGTATACCGCATTTAAAGTTTTCCTTATATCTAGATAGTGATTCTTCTTAAACTGAAATCTTTTTAATAGTGCTGGCCTTACAGCCATTGATTTTCTTGGTTGTAATTAGATCAGCAAAACAGCATAGACTTTTCCACAATAGTCTCCTATACTGATGATTAAGAAGCCGGGTCTGGGACTACATCTAACAATGGACCTCATTAGAGTAACATTATAATGCATTGCATTGTATTACATTGAAACTGCATGTTCATAATCATTAATTCTATTAACTGCAACAAAAAAATATTGAACTCTTGAGAATATCCAATTAAAATAAAAATCTCGTATTCGAACAAGAGTGCCAGGGGAAGGTAAGTTGCTTCTTTAGCCAGTATTGAGTCACATTTCCCAGGTGATTCACACATTCATTGGGTAATCTTAGGAAATAGAGTGTATTCTTGCTGCCTCTAGAGTTTTGTAGAATAGAACTATAGTATTCAAGTGCAGTTTAAATGGATGGAAAAGGATCTGCAGAGATTATTTGTTCTGGCCATTTTACAAGTGTGTGTATGTTTGGTTTACCTCTACAATCATTCAGATGGGGTCCCCTGCTCTCAGAATCCTACAGCTGCAATAGAAACCTGGATTGGCTTCAGTAAAGAAGAGCGGGCAGGTTTCTTAGAGTTACTGCAATCAAGCTTAAAGGTAGAGTCATGCGCTCCCCATATTGTATCTGCCCACCCCATAAGACTTGAGTTCAGATTCTGTGTCCCCTTGCTTAGGAATTGCCAACTGCAAAAGTGCATTTGATTGCTTTTTCCCTTCTTTTGGAATAATATTCACTGCAACGTCCCCATTCCCTTTCAGTTTTTAAATACTTGGTTCTTCCAATGAGATTTCAACAGTATGATTAATCCCGCTAAAGCAGATATGTCAAACACAAGGCCCGGGGGCCTGATGCGGCCCGCAAAGTGATTTCATGCGGCCCGCGAAGCCATCCTGGAAACAGTGAGGGAACGGCCCCCGCTGCCTTGGCCCTGGCCCAGGCCGGCCAGGAGCCAATTTTGTGGTGGCCATCTATGCTGAAACGCATTCAGTCTTAGCTCCCACAAGGCCGTCTAGAAACAGCGAGTCGGCCCCGCCTCCTGGGTGCATGCTGGGGAGGTGTCACCCTTTGTGAGCAATGAAGAAATGGATTACGCCTTGGTGCTTGCCCTGGTCCCACCCCTTTCTGCAAGAGACCCTCAGATCTGTCTCACTATTGCACAGCCCCCACAGGCACCCTTGATGCGAATGTAGAGCTGGCCACACCCACCCAGTAGGCCACTCACTCCATCCACGCCCACCCAGTAGGCCGCACCCCCTCCGGTCGCACCCCAAGGGCAACTGCAATGCTGATGCAGCCCTCAATGAAATTGAGTTTGACACCCCTGCGCTAAAGTATGAAAAGTATTTTAATCTAGGTTATGTATTTCCAGTCCTAGGTAACATTTTAATTTGTATCTCACCTTTTATTATTTTTACAAATAAGGTGGCAAACATATCCAACACACCTTCCTCTTCTTATTTTCTCCGCTATAACCTGTGAGGTGAATTGGGCCAAGGCCCAAGGTGACCCAGCTGGCTTTCATGGCTAAGGCGGGACTCATATTCACAGTCTTCTGCTTTCTAGCCTAATGCATTAACCACTGGTCCAAACTGGCTTTCTTATGGTTTGGTTTTAATATGAGTTTATAGGGATGGAAATGACCCTTCATGTGGACAAAACTAAGAGATGCAGGATGTTTTAATAAAAAAAGGGTTCTCATGTATATCAAAAAGTCTTGATTTGCTTGTAGGGGATTTTTAACGGCATGCTTCCTTTTGACTAATATATGCAAGGCTAAGAAAAGTTCCTTTTCTTCCTTAGGAAATTGGAGAGAATGTTCATATCTATCTGATTGGAAAGGAATCCTCTCGTACACACTCCCTTGCTGTCTCATTGCATTGTGCTGATGATGACTCCATCAGTGTTAGCGGTCAGAACAGTTTATGTCACCAGATCACTGCAGCCTGCAAACACGGCAGTGATCTCTATGTCGTCGGAGGATCCATTCCACGGCGCATGTGGAAGTGTAACAACACTACAATAGACTGGGAATGGTGTGCGCCTCTGCCACGAGACAGGCTTCAACATACTCTTGTTTCTGTGCTCAACAAGGATGCAATCTATTCACTGGGTGGCAAAACATTGCAAGACATCCTCTCTAATGCCATCATATACTACAAAGTGAAAGACAATGTGTGGACAGAAACAAGCCAGCTGGAAGTAGCAGTGTCTGGGGCTGCAGGCGTGAATCTTAATGGTGTCATTTACTTGTTGGGTGGTGAAGAGAATGACGCTGATTTTTTTACCAAACCCTCTCGGCTGATTCAGTGCTATGACACTAAAACAGAGAAGTGTTACGTGAAGCCTTATGTGTTGCCCTTTGCAGGGTGCATGCACGCTGCTGTGTACAAGGACCTGGTGTTCATAGTAGCACAGGGAGATTCTCTTTTGTGCTATAACCCTCTGTTGGATAGCTTCACTCGGCTCTGCTTGGCAGATGCTTGGAGTTCAGTCCCATCCCCTTGGAAAATTGCCAGTTGCAATGGTAATATTTACATCTTCCGAGACTGTTACAAAAAGGGAGATGCCAGCACTTTCAAACTCAATCCAGCCACCTCTGTGGTATCCGTCACCCGTGGCCTCAAAGTGCTACTTACAAATTTGCAGTTTGTGTTGGCTTGAAAACCCCAGGATATTTTCAGAGCTAGGACAATGGAAACATCACATTCAGTAGGTCAGAGAAATGCGTAGATCCTTATAGCTCTGTTTTCTTGAGGCTGATCATAGTATTTTAGAGAGGTTTCTTACTTTTCACAAATACCAATATCCTAGCTGTACACTTATTTTCACTAGCACTTAATTAGTGAATATTGGTTATGGCTGGATTATTGTTAGCATTGCTTCTCCTACTGGTCAGTTTCTTGCCTCCCACAATCAAGGCCTGAACCCACTCCTAGCAGCAGTCCTAAGTAAATAAACTACTAGACTACTAGCCATCTAGAGCTAGGGCACATGCTGTGAATTTTACAACAATATTTCAAATGTATCTTTCCAATAAGTGATTTCCGGTAAAGTCCTTCTAATTAGAACGGCAAAAGACAACTATTGAGGTAGAATTATTTTAAGTAATACATATTTCAGATTTCTTGGTTTTCTAGGACAAGAAGGGGTTGCTGTTACTAATACATTTCCACCTGATATTAATAGCAAATTTACCCTTGACATCATTGTACTGAATCATCATCCCGATTATTAGGTGTCAACCTCACTTATACATACTGTAAGAACTTTGGGTACAAATCTCAATAAAGGCCTTTACTGCAACAGCACTATGATTTCAGAATATTTTATATCTGAGAAAAGATTTGTCAAGAAGTCCTAGGCATCTATTCTAAAGTAATTAAACATAGAGACAGTATACTCACCTATTGATTGCAAATCAGGCAGTAATTAAAACTCTTATTCTACCACTGAAGAAACACACTGACTGATAATTTGCTCCTAAACGATAAATTAGGAACCAGATGTTTTCAGAAGAGAATCCTGAATATCTTTCGGTGACTTTTTCTCTCTTTGTTTATTCTATGGTAGTTGGTGTTTTGTATCTGTCGGCTTCTGCTGTGATTGTGCAGGATTTTCATCAATTACAGACTTATGAAAATCTTCTAATAACTCCAACTGTTTACGGCGGACAATGATATGAGGACGAATCTTAGCAATGACTTCAATTGCTTCCTGAGGAGTCCAGTGATGGACCTATGAGAAGCCACAAAATCCATACGTAATTTCTATTTATTGTTAAACTACAATACTGTATGTTCCAGCATTATAATTGGAAAGCACCTAGCAGATAAAGTTCTGCAAGTCCCTTCCATTTAAGTGAATCCCATTTTTTCTTTCACACCTTGAACGGTTTATTCCTAATCAGATATTATGCCATTCCATTTTTAGCCTGTTCATTAAAAAAAAACATTCTTACCTGAATTAAATAAGCAGCAACCATGGTGGCACTGCGACAGCGTCCAGCTTTGCAGTGTACATAGACACTGTTTCCACATTCACGATGTTTCAATACAAACTTGACACCTTTCTGGAGATTTTCTAGTGAAGGGATTCCAGTAAAGTCCACAGTGCTAAGACGCATTTGTTCTACACCCATTGCCTCCCATTCCTGTAATTAACCCCAAAAGAAGAATCAGATTGAAGGAGAAACTATAGGGAGCTATAGGGTAGACGGCAGGAAAAGATGTACACTATCCACAGTCATTCTGAGATGGGTGCCCATATAAATTTAATTAAATAAACATTCATCTAGAATAGCACATGACTATTTCAACATAATTAAAAGCTCATCAAGGAAAAGTTCAAAAAAGAAGCTAAGAAGAAATAAGGCTGGAACATTAGATGATACCATGAATTGTTAGAAATGAATATAGTATCGTAGATTAAGGCAGCAATCAGATCAGGATCTTAAAAAAGCAAAACGTTTTGGATCAGTGAAAGTCCTGTCTAATCCTACACGTGTCACATGGCAACCAACCAGATGAATTGGGAACCTAATAGTGAACATGGAGGGTCACTGCTGCTCCCAAACATATGGTGTTTTAAGTGATGCTGCCTTTCACTTAGAAGGCACTGTAAAGCCAGCAAGAGTGTGTTTAAGTGTTTTTCTTAAAGCCGTGCACCCAAGAGTTGTGTATTCTATAGTTAAATGTGTTGCATAAAGATGTATTTTCTTTTACTGGTATTTCATTTCAGTGAATGAGGGTGCCAAAAGAAAATTCTACACCATGCATGATTAAAAAGCTATCGTGCTTTTTAAGTAAAAAAAAAAAAAAAAGCCGATGCTTTAATTCTTTGTAGTAAATCTTATGTAGTGTCAATTTGTTCTTTTATGCACCTTTTAACCTCATGATAGTATATGTAAAATTGAGGAAGTCTCCTAACACTTGATTGCATTCAGCACATCAAACTTAATTGGCTTGCTTGGATAAATCCTTTTGATTTTCCTATTTCAAATTATTTGCTACTTACAAATCTCTTCCTTGGCTTTTATACAAACATTGTCAGGGCATTGCTATGTCAAACAGATGTTATTAAACCAGAAGTCCACAACCTTTTGAGCTCCATGGACCTGTTCTGTGGAGAGAGGTTTTTCTACGAACCAGAGGGGGTGTGGTTTCATGTACTGCCTGCATCCCGTGGATGGGGCTTTCCTTGTTTGTGCTGACCATTTTCTGGCATGCCACGGACCAGTACTGATCCACGGACCAGGGATTGGGGACCCCTGTATTAAACCATATTGTTTCCTCGCAAAGAATTGGTACTCCGTACTAGGATTTGTACTCTATTGAACTGTGATTGCATCCTCATAGTGCTATGCTGGTGATGATGAGCAGAACGTACCTCTGGAGAGCAGCATAAAAAGCGAGTCTCATACTCTTCATTCATGGTGAGCACTCCTCGGATATTCTCTTGTTCTATCAGCTGCAAGAAGAATTCATTCACAACATGCCCAAATGTTCTAAATGTGGTTTAGTTTAACATCCAACTTGCATTGTCCATATGTAGTGCTAACAATTCTGAGAATTCTTAATTAATCTCTAAACTGACTAGGAAGTTGGCAAAATGCAGCTAACAATCTGTAAGATATCGGAGACTAAGAGCTCTTTTATTGGTTATGTTCTCCAATAAAAAAAATAAGTCAAGTTCAGGCTCTGGTGGTTACATGGATACATTCAAGGTTTTTTTTACTATAGTATTGAAGTAGCTTACAATTACATTTTTCTTGAATTGTTCATTTTTCCAGTTTAACCCTCACCTTAGAATTCCTTAACAACTTGCCATCCAAATACTAACCAGGTCCAATCCAACTATGCCCTGATTCCCAGCTCAGATATTACTATTCACTTAAGACTTCTCTCTCTCTATGGCTATAAAAACAAATGAAATAGGTGATAGGAGGTAAGGAAGTCTTCTTTTAAAAGTACAGGTAGTCCTTAACTTACAACCACAACTGGGCCCAAAATTTATGTTGCTTAAGAGAGAAATTTGTTGAGTGAAGTTTGCCCCATTTTACGACTTTTCTTGCCATGTTTGTTAAGTGAATCACTGCAGTTGTTAAATTAGTAACATGTCTGTTAAGTGAATCCTGCTTCCCCATTGACTTTACTTGTCAGAAGATCACAAAAGGTGATCACATGACCCTGGGATATTTGCAACCATCATAAAGGTGATTCAGTTGTCAAGCATCTGAATGCAAATGATGTCACCATAGAGATGTTGCAATGGTCATAAGTGTGAAAAATGGTCATAAGCCACTTTTTTCAGTGCCTTTGTAACTTCGAACGGTCACTAAATGAACCATTGTAAGTCAAGGACTACCTGTATGCTTTTGATTAGGCTTTTTTCCCCCAATAACTAACAAGCAAACTGAGATGACTAAAGTCAGTAAATCAGTTTCATTGAACATCTCCGAGGTGTCATCTTGTATGGCATGGAAGAATGTCTACAGCTAGAATTAAACTGCTCCGAAGGAATCTTTGTCTTGGTGTCCCTGACTTACCCTTTAGAGCAGCAGCTCCCAACCTTTTCTATACCCCGCATCCCTAGTACGCTTCTGATATATTCTCGCACTCCTTACAAAAGTTTGAAATAACAGCAAAGAATTATGCATATACACTATAATTTTGAAAACCCACGTTTTCTCACCCCCTGGAATATCGTCTCGCATCCCCAGGAGGTGCGAGCACCCCTGCTTGGGAACCCCTGCTTTAGAGAAACAACAAAAAGCAAGTCATTGTTTAATACCCCCAGTCTGCACAGTCTAGCCCCAAGATAATGTGTTAATATACTGTACAGAAGAAGCCTTTCAAACCAAATTTGTTACTGAACGCTCTTCACCTTATCTTAGTGTAATAGAGTGAAACCAGTGGTTCTCAACCTGTGGCCCGCAGACCCTTGGGGAGCCATGATGTTGTCACAGGGGTCTGTGAAGGCTTGAACAAATGTTATGATTTAAATGTTAAGTCTTTGGGGGGGGGGTTCGTGGCCACGATCCATGGCCACCAAAGGTATTTAAAGGGGGTCGGTGGAGTAAATGATTTTACCCCCCCCCCCCGGTTACTTCATTTGCGCCAATTCTTGCCCTTTTCCACCACACCATTCACAGCAGGGCAAATGTTGCTTCAGTCTCCAGAAGCGACCGGCACTGAGTTGAAAGGAACTCAGAGCAAACGGGACCGGGCAGCCATTTACATTCCTGAGGTGCAGAAAAGCGCACGGCTGGATGATGCCATTTAGGGCAACGGGCAGCAAGGTTGGCTGGAAAAAAAAAAACATTTCCTAAATATTTTCCTGGGAAGCTTGCGGGGGGGGGGAGGATGCCACCCCCTCCTCCTTTCCCCCGACTGGCTAAGGGAGGCCACCCAGCAGCCCCGTCCCTGGAGTGGCCTCCGCGGGGCAACCGTGGAATCCCGCAGACCCCGGTTCCGTACCTGGCGGCAGCGTCCCCGCAGAGGAAGAGCCCCCAAGACAACCGCGCGGTCGATGCGGCTGAACCACGAACGTCGCGAGCCAGGCAGCTGCTCCCGCACCAGCGTGTACATGAGGGTCGGGTAGTAAAAGAGGCGGGCAATCCCGGGGCCCAAAGCGGCGGAGATTACCATGGCCAGATCGGTCAGAGCTTCCCAGGACCGTCGAGGTGGGCGTGAAGAGTCTTTAGAGAAGCTCATGACACGCGGGCGAGAAGGGACGCGGCGACGGACATCTCGGCAGCATTAGCCACCCGCCGGGAGCCGAAATCTGGAGTCCCGGATTAGAGAACCAGCTGAGCGCTCTCATTGGTAAATGGGGGGGGGGGAGAGAAATACCGCGCTTGCGCCTTTTTTTTTTTTTTTTTTGCGCGTCTCTCCAGCTTCTCGATGGTCTCTCCCGGAAGTGCCGCCATCTTGCGAAACCGGCCTGAGGCGGAGGGAGGCGAGCGAGCGCGGGCGGATCCCCTGGGGCAGGCGAGGGCGGTGGCCGCCAGGAGGAGCCCGGGAAGGGCAGGGAAGGGACAGCGCGCGAGTGACGGTGAGCGTGCGGCTCGGTCGGCAGCGTTGGGGTGGCTTATGCGACTGGATCTCTCCGTTTTAAGAACGCTCTTCTTTCTCTTTTAGTTGGGCCTCGCTACTATCCGAACCGCTTGGCTTGGCTTCCCCCTGCCGGGGTGGGGGTTGGGAGCAGTGGGAGGGGGAGGAACAGCTGACTACCGTACTTGCCCCCTTTCCCCCCTCCCCCCCACGATCTGAGCGCCGGGGCTTTGATCTAGCTGCGCGGGGTGCTTTCCTTGTATCCAGCTGGTGAGTGTCCCAAGCCCACTAAGAAGGGTGGAGGGAGCCCCTTGGGGGAAGCTGCCTTCTCAGCCTACGACTATGGGGAAGCAAAACTCTTAAGCCAGGCGCCCCTTTCGGGTGGGTTGGGCTGTCTCCGTGGGGGGTTTAAGGGGTGTGTGTGAAGAGACGGATCGCAGATTCGGGGCATTGCAACTTTGCGTCGTCGCAAAGGGGGAGGGGGCGGGGCTCGTCCTCTGGTGGCCGCTTTAAGGCTCGACGCGTAGGAGGTTTCTTCTTCCCGTTAGGAAGCTCTCCCTTGGCTCGGAGGCAGTTCAGTCTCCCTGCCCGGTGGCGGTAAGCGGATCCCATGGCAGTTGGGCTCGGGTAAAATGACCCCGAAGTGTGGTGGAAAGGGGGGGAAGGAAGATGCATTCCTGGCCTTTGCAGAGAACCCGGATGGGTCAAGAAGAGGAGGGTGGGAATCCCTTGGAGGTTTGGGCACGTGGTACGGTGGAAATGACGATTTCCCGGCTCCGGTGAAACTTCGCGTTGATTTATGATGGAAACCTTCGGGTTCTCCCCCTGGGAGTTTGGCTGGGTCAAGCTAGGGTGATGCAAGGTCTGCATTGAACGACGGAGTAGTCAGAATAGAATACAGTCACTTAAATATGAGACAGATGAGGAAACGGTAAGGGGAGAGAGAGATTTCCACCCCCTTTTTTTTTTTAAAAGAAGAAAATGTGTTTGTTTACTAAATGTAATTTAGGGGCTGCTAGATTCTAGAAAACTTGCCTTGTAAAGCAACACCGCTAAAAATTAAAAAAAAAAAAAATGCCAAAGAAGTCCCAAAGGCAAAAATGTTAAAATAAAGGCAGTGAATAATTTTTTTTTTATTTTGATTTGGTACATTGTTCAAAACAGTAAGGTATGAGCTAATTATTTTATGATGCACGCTAGGAAAGATGTATGTCCTTGGAATAATTTTAAAAGAGCATTTAATGGCCTGATGTGTTCCGTGGTATTCTACTGGTTGAAGTAACTTCCTAGAATACTTTGGCATAGAAGAGAAGTGGCACAGTTTTACGTAATCTTGTATTACTTATAGTTTATTAGAGTTTGCATAAATTAAATAATTCAAATACTTTTGGAACTGTGCTTTGTCACATATAAGGAATTGAATACAGCTATTATATATTAACATTTCCTTGTCTTCTTTTGACTGAAAAAAGTGCAGTTATAAATGAAAGCCAAACCAGACATTATTTCAAATGGCAAAGATAATTTTGAAAATTGTTAAATGTTAAAAACTTCAATAAAACCATTCAGCTTTTATTTGTCCTTAGGAGTGAAACAAATGTTTTGTCAGTAGAAAAATAATTCAGCTTTACATAATTCTAGGACATATCCCAGACTCAATAAGCTTCACGTAGTCCAGAATGTAGATAGGTGGACAATTATGGCTATACCTCTCCATGCCCATGTTATACCTGAACTGGCTTCTAATTTGCTTTCAGATGCAATTGAAGGTGCTACCATATTACATACAAAGCCCTACATCAGTGGTCGCGAACCTATGGCACGCGTGCCAGAGGCGACACTCAGAGCTCTCTCTGTGGGCACCGCCATCCTTGCCTTCCCCTGCAGTTCCCTTCTCACCAGCAGCCACCCCCGGAGGAGAGTAGCCACCCTGGGCGTGGCCCGCACAGAGCAGCGCAGCCAAGGACATGGCAGATGGGCAGAGGGACAAGACTCTGCCCTCGCACCCCGTTGTGCACAGATGATGCTACAGGGTGCGGGCAGAGGGCTTGGCCACCATGGTGCTGCAGGGCCGCCTGGGAAATCTGCAGGCCATGGAGGTGGTAGGTGGCCCTGCAGGCAGGGCAGAGCAGGGGCGGGGTGGGGCGTATTTTGGGCACTCGGTGTCTAAAAGGTTCTCCATCACTGTCCTACATTGTATGAGTCCAGAGTATTTGAAGATTCTGTTACAGTGCTCCCATAATTTGTAACGATCTATTAGTTTTGGCAAGAAGGGCATGCCTCAGGGTCCCATCTATTAGGGATTGTTATCTAATGGAACTTGGGAAACATGCCTTTTCTGTAGCTGTGTTTACCCTCTGGAACACCACATTGCCCAGGTTTTGACTGGCCCAGGCTCTGTTTGCTTTTTGGCATGGGAGCCAGGAAAGTAATTGAGCCCAAACTATTAGTGAATGATGTTTTGGAAAGTTGTTTAAGAACTGTGTTTTTTTAAAATAGTTATTGTATTTTAATTCTTGTTAGCGCCTGTCACTCACATTGATGAGATGGTTGGCCAAATAAATAAATAAAGCACAGTCCTGAAGAACATATAGACCAGGGGTGTCAAACTGCCGGCCCATGGGCCAGTTGTATCATGCGCAGGCTGCACCCACCCCAGCTCTGGCAATGCAAAAAAAGTCACGATATGCCACGACACGTCACATGATGCAGCAAGTTTGACACCCGTGATATAGACAGAGTCATCTGATAAAAAGTATCTTGGCTCAACTTTGAATCATATAGGCTTTTGTAGCTAATGGAGTTTTTTAAAATAATATATTGCTTTTTAAATATCTAATTCAAGAAATCAGCCTTCCTGAATAGGATGCAATTATTTCTATAGAAGACACAGAAGAGATAAAACAAGGACCCCACAATACAAATATTTTTTTGTAGGAACCTTTTTTTTTTTGCACTCAAATCAAAACATTTTGCTAGTATTTTACTACAGTATATTACATTAAGATGATATAACTTCCTCTTCTAGAATTCTTTTATAGAGGGCCTCAAGCCTTATGTTTTTCCTCCAAATATTTGAAATTTTTGTTGATGAAAAAATTTACAGTTTTGTTACTATATGCAGAGCCTTACATTTTGTGTTATTTATTCTCTTCGTAGTAGTTCCATTTTGTACAAATATTGTGAATGATATGAGAAAACATTGATTAATGAAGTATGCTAAACCACAATTTAAGTTTTCTGAGCAATTGTTGATTCATGCAAGAAAGTCAACCAAATATAATTTAGGGCAATGTGTGAATCCAGTTTGGGCTATAATTCATGGCTTGTTAATATTTGTGAATCAGGATATTATATCCTATTACACAAACAGTACATTACTGTGATGTGTTTAGCCAACTAGAGATAGGGAACTATATTTTGGATGGGAGGTAGTGCATAAACAATAATATCACCAGAATGTGGACAGCTCAGGTTTTTACTACAGCACTTTTATCTTAATTTTATGTTTTTGTTTTTGTTTCTTTAAAAAAATCAGCTTTAGATAACTTGTGTTGAAATGTTTTTGTTGTTTTGCAAAATTTTAATAGAAGACATACCATACATATTAGCAATTTGCTGACCAATTTATATGTCACAAAAAGGGACTTGAGGGTCTCATGTGCTTCATGGGTTGCTTGCTTCTTAACCAAACCAGAAAAATTCTAGTACCCATTTCTTCACTTATGCTACGAAGCTTTATTTTAATTATAGTTTGTCAGATAACTCAGATCCCAAAACTATAGTTTGCATGAAACAAGCCAGTTTTAGATTCTAAAACTTAAAAAAAAAACTAAATTTAAAGATAATAATTGAGTTTTTGCAAATGGAAAGCAATAACTAATCTTAGAATCATGTTGAAACAGGAAACAAACAAAAAGGTTTGCTGTAGGTAAAATCCATCATGCTAAACATGGTTAATGTTTGAGCTGCTAAGTTCTGATACATTTTTAACAGTGCAGCTCGTAAGCTTTTATTTTTAATACCAGAAATACTGCTTTGAAGATTCATGTTTATTATTGCTTGTTGATTGTCTTGTTCAGTGCATTGAGCACTAAAGTCTTCAGAAGGAATTCATTAATATTTTTTTCTTTCTCTGTCTAGTATTTCAGAGAAGATTGGAATATAACCTGATTTAGTTTTGTCTTAACAAAAGTGTTTTTGGAACACTTTCTGATAAAAGGAAGCAGCTGGCTTCACACATCACAGTATGTTGTACTTAACTTTGGTTTATTAAGCAATTATAATGACCAAGTTAATTTTATGTAATACTGAGCCATAAACATAGCTGAGTTCACATTGTATGCTAAGCCAGCACCCAAAGAAAATGTTGTGACTTTAATGTAGTATAGAAGTAGAATGCAGCCAAGCTCTTATCTTCTTGGCCATCTAGTAGACCTAGTAGTGACATAAGCTAAGCAAATATTTCAAGCTCAGTATCCAGTTACAAATAATAAACTGCAAGTGTTAGAATTTATGATCAAACATGTAATATTTAGCATATCTATCTCAAATGTATTAAAATATGCAGGGTGCCAAGAGCACACTTTATACTATTCTACTGGTTATAACTTTGATAGGAAACAGCATCTAAAGAGCACCCTTTTTAAAACAACATCATATATATATATATTTTCTGAGGTTTTCGCGGGTGTTTGTATGTAGGTCTTTGGTTACTTGGGTTTTCTCCCGTGTAAAATTGGAAGTGTCTTGGCGAAACGTCGCCAAGACACTTCCAATTTTATGCGGGAGAAAACCCGAATAAAGACCTATCTATCTGTCTATATATCTATATATATGTATGTATGTAAGTATGTGTGTGTGTGTGTGTGTGTGTGTGTGTGTGTGTGTGTATATATATATATATATGTAGATATGTATGTATGTATGTGTGTGTATGTATGTATGTATGTATGTATGTAGATACATATCATATATGTATATATATGAATCAACCAATCTAATTTCAACACTAAAAACACCAGGAAGGGCAAGCAACATGTCAGGATGAGATTAAACCAAATTTTAACAATATAAATACCTAGTTGGTTTTTGCAAGTGGCAGAAAACTCTGGGAAACAGTGAGCAAGCCATAGAAGCTTCTTCCTGATTTTAGCCAAAAAGATGTATGTTTGGGAACACACAACTGCTTATTAGTTTTCCTAATCTAGTTCCAAATTATACCAAATGGCTGCCAGCTGAGACTTGAATATCAACATACCTTAGTAACAGCATCTTGAGAAATGACACTGATTACATTCATACAGCAGAAACCAAATAAACTGCTTTATAGTTTATTGCGGTGTGTGGATGCAGTTATGCAAAAAATTGCCCAAATAAAATCATAATTGATAATGGTGTTTTTCTGAACAATATTAATAGACTTATTGTCTTGTATTATAAAATTGTACATACTTTGCTTAAATGCATAACTTAGAATCCAAGTGATACAGTAGGTCTGTATATACACAAACATGCCATATATCAGGTGGTATTTTCAGTTTACAATTACCAATGTTGTTATTGATATTGTATGTTAGAGTTAGAAAGCAGGGAGGTTAAAATGTCTTTAAGCCTTATATTTCTAGAGGTTTAAAATACTTGTGTTTATTTATTTTTATTTATATAATGCCAAATACAGTAAAACTATTGCTTATCCAAGTCTAAATGCAAACATCAATTATTTATGAGGGGTTTTAAGCCAACAGAGGCCATAATGGGTCTTGCAAGATTCATAGACTAGTGTAATTCATAGAATAAACAAAGAGGTTTGCTTTTAAAGTGAGTAGAAATGTTTTCTTTAATTTTTTGCTATATTACTATATAAGTGCATATCAAAAATAGGTGTTCATAACATTTGTATTGCAAATTGGCTTTTTAAATCCATTTAACCCAAATTGCTCACTTGTTTGCATTTGCAGCCTGAAACTTGGTCATTTCTTGCCTGCTAATGTGTAGTTCTCAATGCAAAGATAGGGGTAATCCAATATGTATGCTTGGAATGAAAGCTGATTGGTAGGTTCATGAAAGTATCTTTGTCCTGTGTAAAATTGATATCCCAGAGTGCATAAAGTCCTTGACAGACATTAAAGCCTGTGAAATCTAGTCCTTTCCATATGCACTTATCCTTTATATATATTTTTGGAACTGCCACAAATGTTACAGAATTGGAATTGGGTTTTGGAGTTAAGAATTAGACTAATTTGAAGTTTGTTTTATTTTCTCAAGTATCTAGATGACATTAGTGATTAGAGTTTTGATATTTTTTTCTCTAGATATAGTTCATTCCATTCCATTTATATTTAAACTATCTGAGCAGATTTCGCATGATTTAAGTTACCTATTGTCAAAAGAAGTTACCCTGATTTCTTAATGTTTGGTCTCACTTGAGTCTCACCTGCTAAAACTGGCCCAATCAGTTTGAAAGAAAGTGATGTGTAACTCATGATCCTTTAGATCAGCGTTGGTGAACCTTTTAGGCTTGACATGTCAAAAATTCAGAAAATG
The DNA here is from genome assembly GCF_016545835.1 of Crotalus tigris. NCBI lineage: Eukaryota > Metazoa > Chordata > Lepidosauria > Squamata > Viperidae > Crotalus > Crotalus tigris. Next base: position 312,423 of record NW_024096487.1, read on the forward strand.
CCAAACTTTGCTGTGCTGGCATGTTACACAGGCATGTGCGCGTGCACACACACACACACACACACAGAGAGAGAGACAGACAGACAGACAGACAGACAGACATAATTATATTCTCCCCATTTAGGCCACCTTTAACAGTAGCATGTGGAGACAGTGCTAATGCTAAGCCTCAAATAGAGGCCCGGGGCTCAGTTTTAGCCCTAACCTCACTGCTGCCACTCAAAAAGGTCACCTGGTGTGTTCCCCAATCTGCTGTGTGCTGGTTATCTTCAGTCAGTATTCTCTTTTTGTTGACAGGCCCCTGTAACCTATCCAAGGCTGCTGCGGGTTACCCGAGGCCTTAGTGCTTGGGGCTTCAGAGAATATTCTTCTGCAGCCTCTGAAAACTGGAAGAAAGCACGCCCTGTTCTCACACAATTTTCAGAGAGTCCAGAGTCCACAGAGCATATCCCATTCTCGCGTGGCCTTTGCAGCCTCCAAAAATCACACTGGGACAGATCATACTTTCAAGAATAACAGCAGTTGTTAGGTGTATTGTTGAATGCTGGCATGTCTCCCAAAACATTGTGGCATGTCACCATTGAGACCAGTGTCATAGGTGTACTACCACTACTTTAGATTCTCCTGAATTTCAACTCCCTCCAGTGTAGCCAGCATGCCAATAATGAGGATTTCTATGATGGTCAGTTTATCAATCTCTAGTCTAAAACTTTCCATTAAAACACAAATTTTAGGCTTATACCAAACTACTGTATGTCATTCTGTCCATTTCTGCTTCACTTGTTTTCATGGTCACTTGTTTCTACTTTTTCAAAATAGAAACAGCCCCTTGGAAAACAAAGAAGGAATCAAATATTATAGAAAATACCAGGCAGCTTTTTGAGGCAGAAGCATAACAGATACCCCCATTCCTTTAATTTTTATTTTACTTGTTAAATATCTTTTCTCAGATTACCGCTGATGTGTTTCCTGAGTACTTCTCACAAATGTATTACTAAATAACTGTTTCTTATTACTACATGCTACATTTTTCTTAATACCTGGCTCTTTGCTATTTTTTTCCTTTGTCCTGGAAGATAAAATCTCCATGGCATTCTCATTAAATCTAGTGCTTTAGTAATTCTTCTCATGTTGCTATTATGGACAAGTGAAGGCAGTTTCCTGGAATTTGTCAGTCATCTTATTCCATGTTTATATGTTACTGAGATGGCATGTAGACAGAGCCTTATATCCTGTCTGAACATCAGAAGCCTACCTCTCATGAATTGAATTTGGAATGTAGGTGACCTTAATACTTTCATTTTGCTGTCCTGCACTTATATTTGATACATTTATTGGTTATGTAAACTGAATATTTCTTTCACTAAACATACTAGACTAGATTTTAATTCTCAACATTTTCAAAATGCAAGGTAACTTATCAATTTATGCTGCATGAATTTGCATTACAAGGCATTCTAGAGTCTCATTATCCTATCCCAGACTCAACAGACAACAAATACAAATACTTTGAAAGGGAAGAAAATCAATAATGAGTCGTAAAATAGCAACCACATCACAGCATTCAGAACAGCCAGAATTCTAGAACGGTGCTAGTTGAAACAGCCAAGTTTTGTTCCACTTTGAGATCAGCTTTCCTCTGCATTCTTTAGCACGGTGGCTGGCTGTGGAATTCTGGAAGTTGAAGTCCACATGCCTTAAAATTGTCAAGGTTGAGAAACACTGCATAGCAAATACACATTTAGAAGAGGCAGTCAGTTTTTTTTCCCCCTCCATTGGACTTTGTAGCTGCAGAAACAAAATTTATGCTGCTTCTACTGCTTTCTAAGTACAGTGCAGAGTAATATTTATGTTATGTTTGTCACATAACAGTCCTTTCCTTTCAATTACAGGTAGTCCTCAGTTAATTGCCATTCATTCACTGACTGATCAAAATTACAGTGCTGCTGAATGAATGGTACTTACATCTGTTATGGCCACTGCAGCTCCCCCATGATTACGTAATCAAACTTTGGGCGTTTGGCAGCCCACTTACACTTACAACTTCATGTCTCCTCATCAACCTATCTCCCCTCCCCGACAATCTCTGCCCTTGTGGCCACTCTGCTCAGTGGCATTCCTCGGTGAGTGGTGTGGAGGTTGAAGTAGAAGCCCAGGACTTTCAGCAGTCTCAGCCAGCCAAGAGGTTAATGTCACGTAGGGCCGGGAACTTTACCGATACCAAGACACATTGCCTACTTCTGCCCTAGCATCTCGGTAGTAACTATAGCTAATTCAGATTGCATCTTTGTAAGTATGAAGTTAAGATGTGCTTCAGTTAGCATCAGTTTGCACTTAACTCTCATCTGTTGTCCTCTCAATTACAAGGCAATATAATTTCTGCTGTCTTTGAAAAATATTCACCAATTGATTAAGCTTGCTGCTAATTACAAAGGCAAAAAACATAGAATTGTACTGTATTGGCATGATTAGCTATACCGCAGGTCGGCAACCTGCGACTCCGGAGCCGCATGTGGCTCTTTGAGCCTTCCCCTGTAGCTCCCAGCCTCCTCTGCCATTTGCAGAGAGAGACAGAGAGAGGCACTTACACTTCCCTGCCTCCCTCTGTGTGTGTGTGTGTGTGTGTGTGTGTGTGTGTGTGTGTGTGTGAAAAAAGTGGGCAGAAGATTGGAGAGAGGGAGAGGGAGGGAGAGAGAGACCCCTTTGACATCTAAAATGAAGATAACACTGCATATATCCTTTTTTACCTTTTATATATATTATATAATATATAATATATATTATAATTTTATAATATAATTTTACCTTTAATATATATATATACCATATATATATGTGTGTATATGTATGTGTGTATGTATATGTATATCTATATTTTAGATATCAAAAGAGTTTTGCGGCTCCTAGTGTTTTGTTTTCGGTGGGAAACGGGTCCAAGTGGCTCTTTGAGTGTTTTGGGTTGCCTACCCCTGAGCTATGCTCTTAAATTGTTAGAGGAAGCATCTTTATCCATGGTGATGAAAGACCACCCATGTGGCTTAATTTGCTTCATTTTGTCCTGGATTAAACAGAAGGTTAGAAGACTTGTTACTGGAATGCCAGGGGTACTGGATAAAAGGTTGTATGTGCTGTACTTTGAAGCCGTGTCTCAATTATCAGTGAGATGTAATGGTTAGGGAGTTGAATTAAAATTGGGGAAAGTGAGAATTAGGTTTAACCACAACCAGGGTTGCTTTATGGGTAGGTTTCAGTAAATCAGTCCCTCTCAGTCCACTTGCCTATAGGGTTTTATTGTGAGGAAAAAATGGGCGGAGGGAGTAATATCTCTACTGTTCCTGGAGACAAGTCAGTATATAAATAAATTATTTGAACAAGCAATATTGCTATTGTAGACTGAATTTAACTTAAAATTGTACGCTGCTTAATATGGGAGAGGTTAGTGGTCTATCTAGCCTTTTTTATTGACATTGCTTGGCAGACACTTTCCTTCTTGCAGGCCTTCTTTTATGCCCAGGAGTAAATTTGGGACCTTTGGCTGTCGTAATATGTGCTTTATTATTGAGTGACAACCCTTTTCTGTAGTAAATAGCAAAAATCTCAAGCCAGGCATTTGTGTCTGTTTTTTTATGTATTAATGTTTTTATCTGGTGCTGAGTGCCTCAATTTCACATAGGGAATGATATCTGGAGCTTTATTTGACCTTTTATCTATATTTTAGGCTGCCTGCATGAAGAGACGTGCTTTTCTTTGGAAATTCTTGTAATCCATAACAATAATATGTAACTTTGCTAGTCTTTTTCTGGAAACTTGGGTATAGAGACCTCCAATTTTAATAGAAGAGCACCATGTGTATTTTAGATTTTTCCTTTTGAACAATTTACCAATGTCTGTATAATCTGATCCGGACAGTTCTGCAATTTATTTCAACAGTGAATGTTAACACCTTGTTACTTAAATTTAAGAGAGGTTTTTTTTTTACTTACATTATACTTTTCCTTTAAAAAGTTTGATTTTGCTTACGCTTTGTGAAACTGGCTTAGCTCACAAAAGTCAATAGGAAAGGGTAAATCCTGTCCCCGTGCCTCTAAGCTTCAGAGTGAAATTTTTGCATTATGACTTTTTAATTGCCAGAATAATAGCAAAAGGCATAAAAGTCCTACCTCTCACACAAAACAGGTTTAGGAGCTGGATAGGTGGTGGTAACAGGGACTACCAAACTGTTGTCCCAAAAATAGTAAATAAACAAGGATACAAAGACATAAAAAGCTTCCTGAAGAAGCCTCTAGCCCAGGGGTTCTCAACCTTGGCAACTTTAAGACTTGTGGACTTCAATTCCCAGAATTCCTCAGCCAGCCTTGCTGGCTGAGGAATTCTGGGAGTTGAAGTCCACATGTCTTAAAGTTGCCAAGGTTGAGAACCCCTGCTCTAGCCATTTTCCCTGCAGATTTCACCATCAGCCACACTATTTGAAAAAGTTTAAATTTACAATCTTCAGAAAAATTTAAGGATTTCAAATAGAATAGCAGGTTTCTGAAGCGAATGTATTTCTACCTCAGTTTCCTAGACTTTTCCAGCTTCTTGCAAATACAAACTGTTACTCAGAGATTGATGAAGAGATGGAAAACCTTGCTCTTTTCCAGCCACAGTCCACAGACTTCGGGTGAGTTCTTTGTTGTAAAAGGATCAACCTTTTGTATTTATAGGAGAGGGAGGGGCTCAGGTAATCCGACTCTGCACATGATTAAGAACCATGTTTCCCTGGGGAGGTGGGGGGAATGTATGTTGTATCTGGCAAGCAAGTTACAGTCACAACAGCTAAATTCTGAGTATGAAAGGCTGGAATCCTTCAGTTAAAGAGTTCTGTATCTTTTATTAAAACTTGTACAAGTAGTCCTCGACTTACAACCACAATTGAGCCCAACATTTCTGTTATGGGAGACATTTGTTACGTGGTTTTGCTCCATTTTACGACTTTTCTTGCCATAGTTGTTAAGTGAATCACTGCAGTTGATAAGTTAGTAACCTGGGTGTTAACTGAATCTGGCTTCCCCATTGACTTTGTTTGTCAGAGGGGTGCAAAAGGTGATCACATGATCCCAGGACACTGCAACCGTCATAAATATGAGTCAGTTGCCAAACATCTGGATTTTCATTGCATGATCATGGGGATGCTGCAAAGGTTGTAACTATGAAAAACAGTCATAAGTCACATTTTTCAGTGCTGCTGTAACTTTGAATGGCTACTGCAGTGAGGAAAAAAAGTACTTGATCTCCTGCTGATTTTGTATGTTTGCCCACTGATAAAGAAATGGTCAGTCTATAATTTTAATGGTAGTTTTTTTTTTTACCAGTGAGAGACAGAATAACACAAAAAAAATCCATAAAAACGCATTTCAAAAAAATTATAAATTGATTTGCATTTTAATGAGTGAAATAAGTATTTCACCCCTGCGCAAAACATGACTTAGTACTTGGTGGCAAAACCCTTGTTGGCAGTCAAAGAGGTCAGACGTTCCTTGTAGTTGGCCACCAGGTTTGTGCACATCTCAGGAGGGATTTTGTTCCAGTCCTCTTTGCAGATCCTCTCCAAATCATTAAGGTTTCGAGGCTGACGTTTGGCAGCTCCCTCCACAGATTTTCGATGGGATTAAGGTCTGGAGACTGGCTAGAAGCACCTTAATGTGCTTCTTGAGCCACTCCTTTGTTGCCTTGGCTATGTGTTTTGCGTCATTGCTATGCTGGAATACCCATCCATGACCCATTTTCAATGCCCTGGCTGAGGGAAGGAGGTCCCGTCCATCGTCCCTTTGATGCGGTGAAGTTGTCTTGTCTCTTTAGCAGAAAAACACCCTCAGAGCATAATGTTTCCACCTCCATGTTTGATGGTGGGGATGGTGTTCTTGGGGTCATAGGCAGCATTCCTCCTCTTCCAAACACGGCTAATTGAGTTGATACCAAAGAGCTTGATTTTGGTCTCATCTGACCACAACACTTTCACCCAGTTCTCTGAATTATTCAGATGTTCATTGACAAATTTCACAGGGGCCTATACATGTGCTTTCTTGAGCAGGGGGACCTTTCAGGCACTGCAGGATTTCAATCCTTCACGGCATAGTGTGTTACCAATTGTTTTCTTGATGACTATGGTCCCAGCTGCCTTGAGATCATTAACAAGGCCCTCCCATGTAGTTCTGGGCTGATTCCTCACTGTTCTAATGATCATTGAAACTCCACGAGGTGAGATCTTGCATGGAACCCCAGACCGAGGGAGATTGACAGTTATTTTGTGTTTCTTCCATTTGCAAATAATCTCACCAACTGTTGTCACCTTCTCCCCAAACTGCTTAGCAATAGTCTTGTAGCCCATTCCAGTCTTGTGTAAATCTACAATCTTGTCCCTGACATCCTTGGACAGCTCTTTGGTCTTGGTCATGGTGGAGAGTTTGGAATCTGATTGATTGATTGATTGATTCTGTGGACAGGTGTCTTTTATATAGGTAACAAGCTGAGATTAGGAGCACTCCCTTTAAGAGAGTCTCCTAATCTCAGCTTGTTACCTGTATAAAAGATACCTGGGAGCCAGAAATCTTGCTGATAGGGGATCAAATACTTACTTCACTCATTAAAATGCAAATCAATTTATAACTTTTTTGAAATGTGTTTTTCTGGATTTTTGTTGTTATTCTGTCTCTCATTGTTAAAATAAACCTACCATTAAAATGATAGACTAGCCATTTCTTTGTCAGAGGGCAAACATACAAAATCGGCAGAGGATCAAATAATTTCTTCTCTCACTGTAAATGAACTGTTGTAAGTCGAGGACTATTTCTATCTCCTGTACAAGTTTTGGTAGCATATGGACAACAATCACAAGACAATTTCTAGATAGTATAACTATATGGCATGTTAGCCAAAATATTCAAAATTGTTTGATATTTTCAAAGAGTGTTGAATGTAGTATGAATACAAATAATTTAGAATGGTGTCAAACTGCCAGCCCACGGGCTGGATGCATCATGCGGAAGCTGTGCCCACCCCATTGCTGGCAATGGCAAAACTGTCCCAATACATTGTGCGATGTCATGTGACATCGCGAGTTTGACATGTCTGTTTTAGAAGGTTAAATGTTCTTTATCTCAGTAAAATATGTTGTTAACTAAATGTTTGATTGAACAAAATCATGATGGGTGGGAAGAACTGTTGGCCTATCTGGTAATAATTGCCACACATGTGGAAGATTGAGACTTAGAATGTAAGAAATGGAAAAGGTCATGGATTACTAAAGCCAGGTATATGAAACAATTTTTTTAAAAAAAGATGTAATAAATATTAAAATATTCTGATTCTGTGGAGCAGAGTTGATAAATGCATACAGGGAAGTGAAAGATTTATTTAATTATGAATGAAAAGACTAAAATAACAGAACATGTGATTGATATCAATTAGATTGTAGGAATTTATATGTTGTATATTTTTATGGGAGTATAAATGATGATATTAGAAGAACCAAGGCTGAGTTTTGGTAAAAATTGTGCAATTCCCCCCCCCCCCCGACATATTCATCTTCCTATCCTCTTTCAAGATAAGCAACATTGTGTGAATCTTTGAAAAGGAGTAAGTATTACAAAAACATTAAAGGCTCAAGATCAGAAAAAGGAAAGAAAACATAGTTAAAGGTAGTTTATTCCAGTGCCATTTACTCTATAATTTTCCTATTTTCAGGTTATGCTGGTCTAGAACATAACATGCATATGCTGTTCTGAGCATAGAGCAGATAGAGTTTGGTGGTCTCTATTTGGACTGAAATGCATATTCTGGATAGACGTTTTTCCAGTAATGAGTGTAATACTGGTAAAGGAAAAACAGATCTTGGAAGATCAATGGGCACATATGGGAGAGGAGTAGAAAGAATGCAAGATTTATTAACTTTGCCCAATCAAAAAATATGTAATAATGTTTTATTCTGAAATTCATATATGCATGATGTATGAACATCAGCTTGAGTACAAAGTTATTTTGTAACAAGAGGGAAGGATGGAAACAAATTAATTACAAAAAAGTGATTGGGCCATTCTCCAGCATGACAAGTGGAGAATCCACCAATGGGTTTTGCTTGTCTTCTGCCCGTATAGACTAAGTCAGCCAAATTGCCACGCCCCTCTTCCTGAGGCCATCCCCCAGTCTTGACTTAGTCTTTCGCCCCACAGGACACACACCTTGGATCTAAAAATCAGGTCGTATTGAAAACTCTTAAAAAATTCTATTTCTAACCTTTCTGCGGCTGGGGGGGTAGTAAAGCAGACAGTGTTGCTAGCTACTGTTAGGAGTAAAGTCTTCATCCTGGTTCATCCAAGCCGGGAATAAATAAGCAAACATGGCGACTGCTTTGGGAAGAAGGTTACAGTTTATTGCAGAAAGATGGTCTTCAGGAAAGTACAGAGGAGAGAGAAGAAGAGCGAAGGAGAAGGGCTGAGCACATGGGGCAGTAGGCTTTTATACCGCCTTGTTTGGAATAGTTTCCTGTTCCTGTGGCATGAACCTTGAGGCTGTTTCTGAGTGTTTGTCTAGGCCTTGATATCTGTGGTTTAGATCATATCCTGCTTCCCAGGTGATGGGGCTGACTCCTAGAGAGCAGATCTTCTCTTTTGTCTTCTTGATTGCTCTAGCTCCAACTTTCTGATGGTTTTACATTTGCATTTGTATAGGGCTAAAGTCTTGCTTGGGGCAGAGAGATAGATTTGGGGCCAAGTTTGGTTTTAAAAAGTCCTTTTGAGGAGCCCTTTTTAATATTTCCTTCTGGGCTAACTTTCATCAATCCCCCGCTTTGTGCCTTAACACACTTATTGGCACAACATTAAAATTGATCTGGTCAGGGAGACTTGGTAGTGTTAAGCAAGGACATTAATGGAGGCAGCAGAAAAAGATCCCTTTAGTGGCTCCCAAAAGGGGAGCTTGCACCCATAAAGTTCTAAAAGTCAGGGCAAAATTTTGTTAAGTGGAAAAGAAATTTATAGTGTCCAATATTCTGTGCCAATCATTTTCAAATGTTGGATATCACCTTTAGCTTTCAGTCAGGTTTGTATACCTCCCAAAATTCTTCACAGCCATGGTTTTCCTTACTACATGACCACTGACTGCCCAATTTCAAGGGTTGTTTCCTGCCTTAGCTCTTAATTCAGTGCATCCAGGTTTGTAATGTCCAATATGCCAGGCTATTAAATTTTTCTTTAAATTACACATACTGAGCTCTAGGAATCCCAATCTGAGCTCAACAGTGCAAAATATTCAGGGCATAAGTTTGGGATTTTTTCTGTTGCTTCCTTAGTCAGGGCATACGAATTGCAAATCACCTGAGGGGGCCTAGTTCCCTCCCCCTTGGAATCTGTTGGAAGTTGGTCCCACAAAGCTTTGGTGCAATAGAGCAAAAATCAGCCTGAGGAACTTTACTAAAGGTAGGTGAAGGGGATAGACTCAAGTGTGATTCTGAATGGTGTCTGTGTGTGTGTGCATGTATATGCAGCTACTTTTACAAAATAGTCAATACAAACATTCTGGATAAATTTTCCCTCTCACCAGATAGAAGTCCAAGGTGTTCAATACTTGTTCAGCCACCTATTCCTAAATGCCATCTCTCCACTAATACATTCAACTGGCTTGTTACAATACAAATGGGGCAAGAAAGAAAAGTTTACAATGAGTTTCCACCCTCCCCCCAGAATTTTCTCTTCTGAGGCTTCACATGGCACCACCTTCCTTCTGCAGCTCTCACAGGCATCTGGGTAAATGGTAGGACTTGGGAAGATGTTCCCCACTCAGATTGCATGGTGGCTTTTTAGTGGATGGCTGGATTCAAAACTCAATTCCATGGCACAATAGACAGCATCTGGGTCTGTGTGTTCTGCTTCCATTCAGGGCTGAAAGATACAAGAACAAGGTCTCCCCCCCCCCCGCTTTCTGGGTGGACTCTACCAGGAGAGGCAGACAAAAGGTATGGAGAACAAAGGGCAGGAAAAGAATTGGAAGGGGGGTAGCTTGCAGGCAGTTTGAAAATGCTGAAAACTCCAAATAATTTTAAAAGCCTAATATTTTGAGATGTGCAACTTGCCAAGGGTAGGAGAACATTTATTCTAAAATAGACCACATCGTTTTAGAGATTGAGAAATGCTTATATATTTGGGATAAGAAAAGTTTCATAGTAGCATCACCAATAAGTGATAGGATACGAAAAGTAACTTAAGGAAATTATTTCCCCACACAAGCAGACTTGAACTTCAAAAGGCTCTTGTAGATAGACACACATTTTTCAGGGAAAGGATAGATAAAACACATACAGTAAATGCAAGTGAAACTTTTCCAACAGATAAACTTAAAACAATCCCTCCTGGTAACTTAAGGCTTGAGGAAACATATATTTTTCTGCCCTTTTTAATATTTCCTTCTGGGCTAACTTTCATCACTACTTTCCAGCCAAGTGGAGCGACTGCGAGGCTTCCCCGAAGCCCAGCTAATCTGCGGAGAGCAGACAAAGAGGCCGGTCGCCTTCTTAGCTCCGCGTGACCTCCGGAGCGGGGGGAACAAATCCTATCCCTGAGTGGAAGGCAGACAGTTCCAGCCCACGGCAACAGCTGGACCGCCTATTCAAGGGCTCAGCACCCCAACCGTAGAGGCGGAGCGGCTGCAATTAATAGAACTAGTTCACGACCGCCATTTCAAGCCGAGCGTTCAGGCCGTGCTTTTCAAACTGCAGCTGCCAGCCCCGCTCAGACTCCTCAAAGCAAGACGCCGGTAAACCGCTGCTGGCTCGAACAGGCACTAGACGAGCTATTCTAAGTTTTCATCTTCCCTAATAGAGAGAATAGGGCTGAAGTGGTTGAATGTTGGAGGGAAAAGGCAGGGAATGCCGCCCTGCTTCACTTACAGTGCCTTCTCAACAGATTAAGGCCATTTCTCGCTCCTACCTAGTCACTGCCCGTCCCATAGGCAACGTACCACGTTATTATAAAAATAAAAGGAGAAAGAGAAGAGAGAGAGGACGAATTGTCTGACCAATACATGTGAGCGGGAGGTATCTTCAAGGGTGATATACCTCTGCCAGCAACACAACAGAGGCTGATACAGGAGAGTACAGCGGGTGTCTGTACCATTAATTGGCATTGTCACCGGAACTATTTCCAGTCACTACCAGATTGCATTACCAAGCCTCTTAACACGAGATTCGTCCAGTCTTAGCGCTGAGATATCTCTTCTGCCAATGGCAGATACCAACGCTGCTCAGGCAGTGCAGGACTCCACCATTAGTCCTGGACATAAGAGGCCAAGATCTTCCAACCAGGAAGCAGTGGGCAGGATCAAGGCCAAAGCAATATCTGGCAAAAGATCCTCCAAGGCAGTGGATCAGGAGGCCAAACGTTGCCACCAGGCTCTGGAGAAACAATCATCTAGAGCCGAAAATAGGCAAAACACAGCAGGAGACGGTCTAGTCCCACCTGCTTACATAGAGGAGGAAATATTTGGCCCGCTGCAGCCTAGTCAGGAACCTCTGGAAACAGAGGCTGACGCAGACCAGGCAGACAGATCCTCCCTAAGCAAGGGGCCTGAGAGCCCAGGGGTACCCAATGCACACTCAGCAGCAGCAGGGCTTCGTCCCTCAGACAATCAGGGAGCCTTGTCATTAGAACACTTACAATCCCTGATATCTCAGGCAGTCGCTCTTCATGGCCTCTTCTTCTAGAGCCGGGTCTGTGGCTTCAAGAGGTCGATCCTACCTTTCCCAAGAGGAAGCCTCAGCATACCAGGGATCAATTTTTCCATCTTGTTCCTCCAGAAGCAGGAAGTCCCCCACGGGGGACTATGAGCAAATGGATCAAGGGCTGTCAGAGGATGATGATATATCCCCAGATCCTCCACCATTCGTGAGTCTCTTCATCCCGACTCTATTCATATCCCTGCTCCACAAGGCCAGCAGCACCGCAAAAGTTAAGAGACCAAGGCTTCCCCAGGAGGGACCCTCAACATGTCAGGACACAAACAGCAGGGTGTTTTTGCAGCCCACTTACACGCAACAATTTATTCCCTGCCCCCCTCTCTTCTTTGATATAATTCAGAATAATTTGGGGGCACTGGGGTCTTTCCCTCCAATGGGGGGGGGAGACAGACAAGAAGCTGTTCAACATAGATCTGGCTTTATCAGAGGTAATAGAGGTCCCGGCAGTAGATGAGCCTCTAGCAGCTCTTTTTTCACCATCCACGGTATCCGGGGATGCGGCGGAGGCCTTGAAGTCTGAAGACAAGAAGGCAGAACTCACCTTCCGCAGGACACACCAGGCGTCAGCGTGGGCGATCAAGGCAGCCATTTCCAACTCCTTTTTCGCTAGGACTTCGTTGCTCTGGCTGTGCCAACTCCAGGCCAGGATCTCCCCAGAGGAGGAGAGAACCTACCATGACTTAAGGAGGTTAGTGGTGGCAGCAGAATTCATGGCAGATTCATCATTACACGCAGCAAACTACTCTGCTAGGGCAATAGCGTCCAACACTGCAGCACGCAGATTACTGTGTCTCAGACATTGGCGAGCCGACAGTAAGGCAAAGTGGAAGTTGGCGGTTACGACTTAACAAGGGTGGTCTACTCTTTGGTGAGGCCCTCAACTCTTACCTGATAGAAAACAAGGACAAACGCATGGTCCTGGCCCACCTTTCAAGGAGGGTGGAGAGGAGAGTCTCCTTCTTCCCTCGCAGATAGCCTTTCCAATCAGAAGCAGGCCCAGAGCCTACTTCTTTTTCCTGTCCCTATCAGCCCAGATCAGATCGACAAGGCGACAGAACCAGTAACAGGGACAGATTCAGACAGCAATTCCAGTCAAAGAGGCCCTTTTGAGAAGCAGGGGCCGTCCCTTTTGCAAGTGATGGCGGGGAGGGCTCCCCCATTGGTAGTAGGCTGGCTGTCTTCGCACACAGATGGCAGGCCACCACCACGGACCTTTGGTTCCTAAATACTGTCAGATTCGGCCTCTCACTGGAATTCATCTCCAAGCCCCCGAACCACTTCGTCCCTTGCCCATTACCCAAGGATCCGACCAAAAGGAGCCTCATCAAGGAGGCCATCCAGCACCTCCTGGACATCCAGGCTATAGAATTGGTGCAGACGGGACAACAGGGACAAGGATCCTACTCCATCTTATTTATAGTCCCAAAGAGTTCGGGGGGATGGAGAGCAATTCTAGACCTAAAAAGGCTGAACAACCACCTGGCATACAGAAAGTTCAAATGCAGACTCTCCAGTCAATATTAGCAGGTGTCAGAAGGGGAGACCTCCTGACTTCCATAAATCTGACGGAGGCTTACCTTCACACCCCCATACCTCTGGAGCACTGAAAGTTTCTCAAGTTCTGCCATGCAGGCCAGCATTTTCAATACAGGGCCCTTCCCTTTGGACTTTCTTCGGCCCCCAGAGTATTCACAAAAGTACTGGCGATACTCGCCGCACATCTACGAATCATCCCCGTGCGCATCCAGTGTTACCTGGATGACATTCTCATCCAATCTTCGTCAGTTCAGGCAGCACAGTCAGATCTGACACTGACCCTAAGAGCCCTTCAGGACCACAGGTTCTCAGTAAACTTCCAAAAGAGTCAGACAGTCCCATCGACCCATCTTCTTCATCTGGTCGCCGCGATAGACACACTAAAGTGCGAGGTCTACCTCTCTTGAGAACATCAAGACAGCATTTGAGCCCTGGTCAGGCAGATTCGAAGGAAACAGGCTACCACACTGGCCATACTCTGCTACCTGCTGGGAAAGATGATCTCATACTTAGCCATCGTGCCCTGGGCACGGCTACACTCCAGAGACCTGCAATGCTTTCTGCTTCTGTTTCAGAAAATAGGAACCAGCTCTTCCAACTAGAGGGTAAGGGTGCCACCAAAGGTTCTGATGTCGCTCCATTGGTGGTCGTCCCCAGCGAAAGGGCACATGGGAAAGGGGCACATGTTCAAGGAACCCACCCGAGTCACACTGACCACGGATGCCAGCTTATTCGATTGGGGAGCACACCTACAATCACAACTGGCACAGGGCCAATGGTCCAAAGAGGATCTAAGATACAACATAAACTGGTTAGAGCTCAGAGCCATACACCTGGCCCTCCACCACTTCTGCAATGCAGTGGCGGATCAGCACGTCCTAGTTCTCACGGACAACGTGGCGGCAAAAGCCCATGTCAACCGATGGGGACACACGGTCCAGAGCCCTCATTACCAAGGCCCAATCGCTGGGAGCCTGGGCTGAGAACAACCTAGTCTCCCTCGAGGCTGAACACATATCAGGAGAGGCGAATCAGCAGGCGGACTTTCTGAGCAGGGCAACAGTAGACCACTTGGAGTGGAGCCTACACCCAGCTCTCTTCAGGGAAGCATCAGAGAGGTTCGGCCATTCAGTGCTGGACCTATTTGCCAGCCCCAGGAATGCCCAGTTCCCGAGGTTCTTATCCTGCTTCCCATCACCGAGGGCAGAGAGAGCAGATGCACTTCAGGGACACTGGCCGAAGGGGTTGCTATACACCTTCCCACCTCTTCCTCTGATGCAATCAACCATCAGAAAGATATTGCAGGAAAAAGCAGAGGTGATACTTGTTGCGCCACACTGGCCAAGACGGCCGTGGTTTGCGGACCTCGTAAGCCTTTCTATATCTCCTCCTTGGAGGATTCCCCATGACCGAATCTCCCTCAGCCAGGGCACCCTACAACATCCAGAGCCATAGTGGCTCCAACTAACCACTTGGCACTTGAACAGAGCCTCCTAGAAGGGGAGGCTTATTCACAAAAGGTCATCAAGACGATCCAGGCATCAAGAAGGCCTACAACTAACAGAATCTGTGGAGAAATTATTGCAGCTGGTGTGCAAAGTAGCAGCTAGACCCTTTTAGGATTGCTATCCCAAGGGTCTTAGACTACTTGTGGGAGGGACTTGACAGGGGTTTAGCACCCAACACAATTAGCAGACAGGTGGCCACCCTGTCCACTATACTTACATATGGCAACTCTGAACCACTGGCCAAGCACCCAGTGGTGCGATCCTTCATAAAGGGCACAACAAACAACAGACCATCCGTGGTCCACAGATATCCCTCCTGGGACCTGTCCAAGGTCCTACAGGCCATCACCTCACCTCCATTTGAACCTATCCGGACCTGCACCTTACAGTACTTGACACTTAAAGTCGCATTTCTGGTCGCCGTTCCTCGGCAAGACGCATTTCAGAGTTGGCAGCACTACCAGTTATGGAAGATCTCTGCACCTTCCAGACGGATAGGGTGGTCCTACGTCTGGACCCCTCCTTCATTCCCAAGGTCAATTCCTTATTCCACAGGACACAAGAGGTGGTGCTACCAGATTTTTGCGTTCAGCCCTCCCATGAATTGGAGCGCAAATGCAACCTTAGACGTTCACAGAGCTTTAAGGCAATACATAAAGCGAACTGCACCCTTCCGCAAATCTGAGGCCCTGTTTGTATCCTTCCATTCGCACTCAAGGGGTCGAAGGGTCATACCGTCCACAATTGGCAGATGGATCAGGAATTGCATAGCAGAAGCATACCAAGGGCAATCACTCTCAGTTCCTAAACAAATCACTGCCCATTCCACTTGCAGCGCTGCAACATCAGCAGCGTGGGCGACTCAGGCACCGATTGAGGAAATATGTAGGGCAGTGACGTGGGTGTCGCCTTCCCTTTTATAAGACACTATAAGTTAGATAGGTTCGCATCGGCAGAGGCCTCATTTGGCAGGAGGGTCCTCCAATGCGTTGTGTCAGAGAGTGGGACACAGGCCCAGACGGCTTCCCACCCACAGGGATAGTGAGGCTTTGGTACGTCCCATTGGTGGATTCTCCATTCGTCATGCTGGAGAAGGGTCGTTGTCTTACCTGAACGCCTTTTCTCAGCATGACAATGGCGAATCCACTCCCACTCTTAGGGCCAGTCAGCTCCTGTTCTGGGAAAGGATTGAGCCCAACACACTTGAATCATAGCCAACAGCTTCGCTTCAGTTGAGACTGGGGGATGGCCCCAGGAAGAGGGGCGTGGCAATTTGGCTGACTTAGTCTATACGGGCAGAAGGCAAGCAAAACCCATTGGTGGATTCTCCATCGTATGCTGAGAAAAGGCGTTCAGGTAAGACAACGCCCTTTCAGAAAGCCAGAAATGAATACGAACAATAATTATTTGATGGATGTTAGATTTTTATTTTTAAATCTCCATTATAAGTACGTGGACTAACCAACAGGCTTTTCATGTATAAAGAAGGAAACAAATGAACATAATGTGATTTTATTACGATGAACAATTTAGAGAATTAGTAAAGGATAGACAGGTACTAAGAGGTTCCAAATTTAGGAAATCCATTATTTGATGGCAGCAAGCATAGAGTGACTATTAGACAAGAAGTTCTATTTAAAAAAGAAATTAGAAGATTCATCACTCAATTGAATGAAAGAAAATGGACATCAGGAAAGAGAATGTAAAAGCTGCTTAGAACAGAGTGAGCAAATACATACGTCCACAGAAGTGGAACTACTTTGCTAATTGTGGAACTCTACATTTGCATATGTAGAGTTATGCAAATAAGAATTATGAAAAAAATGCTTCATGGAAAAATGAGATGAAGGAGGCAAAGAAAAATGACCATTGGAAAATAAGAATCAAAGTTAATGTATAATAAGCATATAGAGAAAAGGAGTTGTAAAGTAGGTATTAAGAGGTCAGAAACATGAATTAAAAGAAAGTGCAAAGCAGTTTTAATGAAAATGAGTGTTTGAGTAAGGGACGTAACATTTATTTTTGTGGGATTGTGGGGGTTACTCTGTAAATCCCCAAAAAGGCACAGCCTTTTAAAAAGTGTATTACACTTCTATTTCTAAAGATCCAAACAGCTGCATGTCTGTACAGGTGACCTTTGACCTATGAACTGGCTATTCCAAGTTAAGACAACAATGAATGAATGATGGGTTACAACTGGTCCTCAGAATTCCAGCTGTACCAGCATCCTAATGATCATGTGATTACTATTTGCACTTACAACTGGTTTCCAAATATCCCACAATCATGTGATCGCCATTTGGTAACCCTGCCAACTTCCCCAGAAAGTCAAGAGGGAAATTGGTAGGGAAGGTCACTGAGGTATGTCTCCCACTCATGCACCCTCCCCATCCCCTGTGCACTCACTCTGCGTAAGTCACTCATGCATTCCCATGCACACTCCCCAATACGCACTGCGTCACTGTACACCCCAAGCCATATGGCGTCTCTTGTGTACCTTCTCAAACCACATACCTCCAACCCCACACACTTCTTGATGTACCATGTTTCCTCGAAAGTTAGACCCAGCCCAATAGTAAGCCTTAGCTTGATTTTTGGGGGTGGGCCTAATATAAGGTCTACTCCTAGTTTTGGGGTGATGGGCACCCCTAAAAATCAAGCTAGGATGGAGGTAAGCGGGGTGAAGCTGCCTCGTGTGCCCCGCGCCCGCTTATTTTACCAGTAGGATCACCATAGCCAGGCCTCCCACACCCCGACACCTGTCATGCCGCTACTTGACTATTTCTGCGTCTGCTTGCAGCCACTTGTCGCCGGATGCCATGTGGCACATTGTGTCATTGCCACTCCTCCCGGCAGGACGCCATATGGCACTTCGGGCCACTTCTGCTGCTTGTGCCACGCTTTGGGCTGCTTCTCTTGCGGCAGGAAGCCACCTGGGACTTCAAGCTGTTTCCGCTGCAGAAATGGCCCAAAGAGCCATGCAGCATCCTTCCGGGAGGAGCGGCAACGGTGCAATGCGCCACATGGTGTCCGGCAGCAAGTGGCCACAGAAGAGGTCAAGCAGCGGCGCGAGAGGTGTCGAGGTGTGGGAGGCCTGGCCGTGTTGCTCCTAAGGTAAGACATTCTCCAAAATTAAGACCTAGTGCCTCTTTTGGAGGCAAAAAAAATATATATATATAAGACCAGGTCTTATGGCACCTCTCATACTTCCTTCCCTTTCCCTCTTCCACCCAGCAGCATCAGCCTATTGCTTATGGGCTTGAGACATGCAATTTCCTGCCGGCTTGCCCACTCGCCCACTTTGGTTGTGGGAAGCTGGAGGAATTTGCCACCCCTATTGAATGTGGATTTCAAGTAATAGTAACTGGGATTTTAGCAGTTGCTGTCATTAAGCATTGCACTGTACAGCCGCATTGCTTAGCAACAGAAATTCCTGTCTCAATTGTTGTTAGTTGAGAACTACCTGTACAATAAGAGTGTTTATATGAAGAAGCTCTGCATTTGAATTCTGCTAAATCTCAGTTCTTAGTTAGATTATGTCAGAATTAGGATTTATATATAGCCCAGTGTCTCATTTCTCTCAGTGTCTTTGGGAAGTTGACAAGAAGCACCTAGGAAAGCAAGTGGTTATTTTACAGCATTTACTACAACAGGATAATAACCACTTAGTTCATGGCTTTAAGAGGGCAGATTTCTACTAGTAGTTATCAGTACATAATGGCATTTACTGCAACATTAAAGGTCAGTGTGCCATTGAATAATAGAGAGAAACCTGAGGGAAAGTGCTGTTATATTAATATTCTGCTTGTGAATTTAAAATATTGTGTATATTCACATAAGCCCATTTATGTATAAACTGATCCTTGATTTTTAACAAAAAAAGTCATAAAAATGTCATCCATGGAAAAGTTTTGTATTTAATTTTCACAATTGGTTTATCCATGGGTGGCAAATTTTTCATGGTAAAAATTTGAGGGATTGCTTATTCATGGATGGAATTAACTATGAGTATAGGATATATGGCTAATTTTAAAACATATATACTCATAAATAACCCCAGCTGTGAAAAAGCCTAGTCCAAATTTTGGATGTATTTTGTTACCTAAAATTCTCAGATTATCCCTCTTATACTCTTTTATAGGGGCATCTTCTGTCTTCTCATTTATGTAGAAGTAGGAAGAAAATTTGTGTTATCTCCAGTTTTCCAGATTATTGGATTCACAGTTAATCATTCTTCTTTATTTGTAAGATTAATGGGAGATAGAATCAAGCTACATTTGAAAACCATAGTTATAATACATCAATAAGAATTAATACATGAGTGATATTAAAAATATATTTTAACATCTTGGTATTTGCCATGTTAAATGCAGATGTTTATTCATTTTACCAAGGGGGAAAAAAGAAGAAAATAATGTGAGTATAATTTTTGCCCTAAGATGTTGTGGAGTAAAATTGCAACTGAATCAGTAATTATAACTTATCGCGATGCTATCCAGAATCAGTAAATATAAAACGCAGTTGTAAACAAGTAAATATATTTGAACTAGATAGAGATTAATGCATTAAATGTGTATGGCAGTTCACTTTGGGAAAAAAAAGTATAAAATTATATCCTTGAATGTTCTAATGAAAATAATTTTAAAAAACGGAAAATTTGCAGGGTTTTAAAATTAGACTGTCTTAGGTAGCGTACACAACATGTATTTTGATAGAATTGTGTGTGTGTATCTCTTTATCTCATGGTGGCAAAGGGGAGTTGGAAGTAGATATAAGACAGGCAACCATGGCTCCTGTTGCTAGGAAGCCTTTTACATAGAACATTTTATGGCATGTTTTTATTTAGTTAGTATCTACACAGCTTAGTTGCTACACGATAAATAAGGACAATTATATACTCAAAAATATTTGCAGACAGTTAGATTACAGAGATTTATTTATTCAACAGCATTTTTAGAGGCTGCACTGTTTTTACAGGACTAAACCCTGAATTTGAGTCCAATAGAGCTTGTATCTTGAGAAAAGCATTCAGTACGCAAAGTAATAATTTCAACATAATATTAGTATTGCTCAGTTCTATGGAGGAAAAACCATACTAGTAATTTGTTTATATTTTCAAGAATATTCCAGTCGTTTCTGAATTTCTTTAATAGTGAATTTGGGGAGCTGGCTAGTCCTTGACTTGCAGTCACAATTTTGCCCAGAATTTCCATTGTCACTTGGTGCAGTTTAAAGCAAGTCATCATTAGACTAGACTAGACCCAATTTTATTTTTTACCATGGTTTTTAGGGTGATCACTACAGCCATTAAATAAAACATCAAGATCCTTAAGTGAATCTAGCTTCCCCAATTGACTTTTCTTGTTAAAACTGGCTTGGAAAATGGCAAATTATAGTCAGATGATTGCAAGATACTGAAGTCTTTATAAATGCAAATCAGCTGCCAGGCACCCAGATTTGATCACATGACTGTGGAGGTGGTACAAGAGTTGAAAGTTCAAAGACGGGTCATCAGTCACTTTTTCCAAGGCCATCATAACTTTAAAATATCATTAAACAGTTGCAAATTGTATATATAGTGTCTCTCATATACTTATAGGTTCAAGGCAGAAATACAGTGTTTATTTAGTTATTGTTCACATTTTTAAGCCACTCATTTCCCTTATAGCTCCTTATATCTGGGTTTATAAATCTTACTGAGAAATAGCAGGTATGGTGAGACTAGGTACATATTATTTTTTTTCCTGGATCAAATCAGCATGTATTGCTTTATAATATTATCTTGCCTCATATCAGGAGCATAATGTAATGAGTAACACATCAGGAACTCGATGTATTACTGAGTCTTGTAATATTGTTCCATTTAAAATTGAAATATTTACTATCATTTTTTTTTACTAGAAAGCATGATTAGAATTATGAAGTAAGTTAGTGTTCCTTCTGCTCTGTTGCACACAAACATCGTTGTGGATCTGACACTGTTTATCTAACAGTGCACTCAATACTGCTTGAGTAGGGGAAATTGCACAAAACAAGTCCAGTGCATCAGCATTTTCATTGTATACCGAGCTGAGTCTCTTCATATGGTCACATCCCCTTTTTAATCCTGGTCCTCATGTTTCTTTCCCAGTCCAGCCTGTTTTTGTGGTGTCTGTTGCTGGTCTCTCTGAGCTTATGTTCTTGTGGTTTGAATGTTTTTCTATGTGGCTCAGTGTGTTAAGACCTGCAGAACTTAAGTGGTGGTATTCAATTGGTTCGACAGGACAGTGATCTAGCATTAGTGGTTTGTGGTAAGCAGAGAAGTGATGGCTGCTTTTAAGTTGGATTTCCTCCCAGAAATGATGGTGGATCATTGCTCCTTGAATGCCAGCCCGATGTAAGTATTTTGTTTTCAAAGTCATCTACCTTGATACTGATTGCTTTGAGTTTGTTATTTTGAAGGGTTTGGGGGTGGGAAATTTGCTCAATGAGTTAAAAAAAAAAAAGCAAATACATGTATTTAGATTATAAAAATAGAGCCTGAAATATATTTAGTTAGATTGATATTGGGCAAAATAGCCAATTGTTCCATAGTGGGCTAATTCTAGGGAGGTACATTTTATTTGAAAATATACAGCTAATAGTAATAAAGCTGTATATTGGCATGTCATTCTAATCTAGGAAGTAATGCCCTAAATATATGTAAATCTCTATAGCTTGATATTTAGCACATTAAATATGCAATTTAATGTACTATATTTCTTCATAATTTATTATATTTTAAATTCAAAATGTTGTAAAATTAATTTACTATGGGTAATATAGTTATCAAAGCATTTCAGTTATCTATGATTTATTATTGAAGTATTCACTACATTGGAATAAATTGGCTTCAGGTAAGTGTGCAAAGTATGTTGACTTATTTTTCTTCAGATAAACTCTCAGTATGCTTTATGTAAAGTACATTAGGGTCCCTCAATCTTTATCAGTATATAATAACTTCTCTGAACTAGTAGTTTGACATGGTTGTGTGTGTCCATAGAGCTTTACAGAATATAAGAGATCAAGTCCCTTCCTCAAATATCTTGAGGAATCTTAATTCAGTGAAAGAAAACCTGGGAAGGGGAAGAAGAATTGGAATTATATAGGAAATAATGCTTTACTTCAGTTGAAAATATTTAGAATGAATCACACCAGATATGGAAATGTGTCTATCCACTTATATGCTAAATAAATTGCCTATCAGATAGTAGTCAACGATTATAGATGTATTTAGTTTTACTTGGTAATGGTTTAAGGCATAAATTCTCAGGCATGCATTTTATTTATTTATTCAGCTTGTAGGGCCTCCCATATCAAACAAATGACTCTGAGTGGTGAACAATCATAAAATCAATTAAAGCCAAATTACAAGCACAACACAAGATAAATACAGCTGCCAAGAAATTACAATCCATAGATGTTAACATAACCAGAAAATGGGACTCTTAACACACTCGGGGCCCCAGCACATAACTGGGTCTAAGATCTTACAAAAGGGTCAGGGCTATCCTAATCTCTGAAGGGAGAATGTTCCAGAGGGCATTTTTGTTAAGCTGTCAGTGTTAATTGTATGTACCACCATGATTCGCTGAAATACCTCGCTGATATTAAACTTTTATGTTCAATATCAAATGTAATTGCTTCTCCATTTGGTAGAGCTTATCCCATATTTTCATTTAAATAAGATGCATATTTATTTAAATATATCTCTTAAGCTTTGAATTAATTAAAAAGTAAATATTTTTCAGTTGAAAAATTTGAGGTTTAAAGTACAAGAACTCATAACAGTACATTAAATTTGTCCATTGAGTTTCACAAATTAGGCATAAGATGATAACAGCCATTAGACAACATATTGAAAGTAGCATTAAAATTATATTTCAAACCTCACTTGAATTATCCTTGTTTTTTACCCTGATGGTCAGTAAAGATGTAGAAATTGGCATTTCCCTGGAAATTATGCTGCATACTCCTTAGATAATTTTTTAAAAAAATGCCCCATATGCATATTCTACTTCAGTTCTAAACTTCAAATATGAAATATATACCTTAAAAGAGAAGGAAGATCATGTACGATATAGGAGGATTAAAGAAGAATACTTAAGTAATTTTTGCTCAGACTCTTAGCCTTTGCAGTCTTTTGTTACTTTTAAGGATTAATGTAAGGGAAATTGTTAGTTAAAATTATTCTCAAAATGCTTTTAAATAAATAAATAAATATAAATAAATAAAATTTAGCATACTTTATTCCTTTGAGGTGGCTATTTAAAGAAGTTATAAAAACCGGCTTGAGCCCCATAGCTGGATTAAGTCCTCTCTTTCTTGTAGACTGAAGGAGCAAAGAATATAAACACTACCCTTCTCATTCAGACACTTACTTCTAGAGCAGCTCCTTCCAGAAAAATAATATCTTTAGGAATGGTCTAAGATGGATGAAGCACCAAACAGCCATACTTGAAGGTATTTCTTGCTGTCACCCCTTACATCTTTGTATCTGACATGTCCTACCATATATATTTGAGAAAGAAAGCCTAGCAAGGTGGGAGCCATGAAGTAACACTACTCTGAAACATTCTCCCAGGTAGGCGTACAAGAGGCTCTAGATCAGAGATCCCCAATCTTTTGGGCACCAGGGACCGATTCGGTGGATAAAGGTTTTTCCGTGGACCAGAGGGCGTGTGGTTTTGTGTGCTGCCTGCATCCCGCAGATGGGGCTTTGCTTGTTTGTGCAGACTGGTTGCTGGCATGCCACGGCCCAGTACCGGTCCAGGGACTGGGGGTTGGGGACCCCTGCTCCAGATGAAGTTCTGCTAGCTAGATGGATGGCTTTGGTAGTTCACATTAATCCCATGAGGTGAAGGTTGGACTTCAGTAAGAGTGAGTACATATCGAAAGAATATCCAGTTAAAAAATAAATCTAAATTATTTCACTATTTTTTAGATGTAGAATATTGGGATTAACATCACAGTGGGATTCATATATAACATGATTTTCAGCTAAACCTGTTGAAGCACATAATAGAAATGGAACCTGAATTGAGAACTGTCAGAATTGAGAGCTGTCAAGAAAAAGGGAATGAATGTTGTATATCCAGTTCAAATTTTATTTTTGTCTCCAAGAAAAATAGGAGTTTTAAAAATGTCTTTTATTGATTGAAAAATATAAACGGATTAAGGAGACAGCTGTCATCAAAAGCTGTGCAACCCACAATGAGTACTTTATAGTATCCATGGCAGCTTAGCATCTTGCTACTAGCAGTATCTGAGGAAGAATCTATTTAGTAGAGTCTTATTATGATTGTCTTAAGGCAGGGTAGGCAACCTCGGCTCTTTTATGACTCGTGGACTTCAACTCCCAGAATTCCTGAGCCAGCCATGCTGAGGGGAAAGGGAGAGGTTTCCAAGCTGAGCCATGCTGACTCGGGAATTCTGGGAGTTGAAGTCCATGAGTCATAAAAGAGCTGAGGTTGCCTACCCCTGTCTTAAGGCAATTGTTACTTAAAGTACATCCATTTTTATCATTTCTACCAATTACAAAGTTGATGAATTAAAAATGGGTGGTTTACATTTTTACAAAGATTCCTTTGTAATTCAATTCCCATATCAAATGTATGTGCCTGCATTCTACCCCTCAAACTTTTTTACTTACTTCTCCAAAAGGAGAAAATCACATAGACTTAGTCATTCAGTGTTCTGTATGATGAAAAGTTCATGGCTGAAGGCCAATTGTTTGTAGGCCATTATATAATTTATAATTAGATGCTTAACGGTTTTGAAATTAAGACCTTAGAATAAATGATACAGTTTGTCCACAGTAGAAATAATACCTTACTAGGATGTTTATGTAAAATTCCCCAAAATGGAAAGAAACTGGATCTCTTAATAATCAACTTTGTTTACTGTTTGTGTTTGATATTCTGAACAGTGTCTTTCTCTGAAATTACAACTGCCATGCCAGCTAGTTGATTCCCTATTTTATCATAAACAAACATTTCATGAAGCTGGAATACCAATGTGGATTCTGTGATTTTTTTCATGTTATCTCTAGGCTAAAATCCAGAGTTTCTAGTTTAAAATCAAAAGATAACATATTTGTAATCATTATATTTTAAAAATAATTTATTATTTTTGCTGAAGCTCAGTTCTGCTTGCATTGGTAGTCTTTTTTAGGTTCTTAAACATTTCTCTGGAGAAATTTCACTAGCACCAATACAACTGCAGGATATACAGGTAGCCCTCAAGTTACCAGGGTATTTGATATCGGAATTTCTGTCCCTAAGTGATGCAGTTGTAAAGCGCAACATCATATGACTGTATTGCTTAGTGACAGCAACTTCCTGCCAGTTTCCAACTACCAGGTCGAGAAGGTAGCGGGAAGTTGGAAGTCCCAGATGACTTACAGGAGGCTGACAGACAGATAAGCAGCTGCTGTTAGGTGAGAGAATGAGAAAAGAGGTGTGTGGGTGGCCCGGGAGGCACAGCTCTAATATGGCAGGACTTGAAGTACTACTGCACTTGAGAGGGGATGTGCAAATGGCTGGGGGAGGTGCAGTGTGAGTGCCGTAAGAATTGGGGAGTGTGCACCAAGATGCACAAGTGGCAGGGAAGATGCAGTGCAAGTGCAGCAGGGCTTGAGGTGGTTGCTGCCGGGTGGGAGAGGGTGCGCGAGTGCCAGAGTAGTGAGTACAACACAGTTCAAGGAGAATGGGTGGCCAGCAAGGTGCCTGGGTGGAAGAGACTTATCCAAGCAACTTGCGTTCTTCCCCTGCTGGCCTCCCCAATGACTTGTGGGAAGCTGGCAAACTGATCCCATGACTATGGAATGCTGCAACTGTTGTAAGTGTGAACTGATTGCCAAGCATCGGGATCACAATCACATGATTGCAGGGATACTGGGACAGCTGGAATTTCAAGGAAAAATTGTAATTTAGTGCCATTGTAACTTCAAACAGTCGCTGAACAAGTGCTCATTAATAGAGGACTACAGTGGACATAGAAAGTCTACACATCCCTTTTAAAGTGCCAGTTTTTGAGATGTAAAATAATCAGACCAAGAAAAATCACTTCAGATTTTTTTCTGCCTTTAATATAACATAGAAGCCGTACAATTTATTTGAAACCAACTGAAATATTTTAGGAGGAAAAATAAAAATTAAAAACTAGAATAATGTGGCTGCATAAGTATTCACATGCTGTTATAAGTAGGTATATGGCTGTGTTCAGAATTAACCAGTCACATTCAAAGTGATAATAAATAGTAACACATCTTTCATCGTTTAAAGTGATTCTGATGAAGCCCATATCAAGTTCAACTGTTCTAGTAGGATTTTTCTAATATTTATGCAGTTGCCTCTTACAGCAAAAAACCATCATCTGCGAAGAGCTTTCAGAACATCAAAGGGACCTCATAGTTGGAAGATATCATTCAGGAAAAGAGTACAAAAATCTTTCCAAAGCATTGGCTATACCATGGAACACAGTGAAGACAGTCATCAACAAGTGGAGAAAATATGTCATAACAGTGACGTTACCAAAACTGGATGTCCTTCCAAAATTGATGAAAAAACAAGAAAAAAATTGTTCCAAAAGGCTCCCAAGAGGCCTGTAGCAACCTTAAAGGAGCTGGAGGAATTTCTGGAAAATACTGGTTTTGTACTACATATGACAACAATCTCCCGTATTCTTCATGTCTCTGGGCTGTAGGGTATGTGGCAAGACAGAAGCCTTTTCTTACAAAGAAAAAAATCTAAGCTTGGTTACATTTTGCAAAAACCTACATCAAGTCTGACAAAAGCATGTGGGAAAATGTGTTACTGTCTGATGAGATCCAGGTTGAGCTTTTTGGTCAAAAATGCAAAAAGTATGTTTGGTGCAAAAACAACACTACATCACCAAAAGTACATCATATTCACAGTGAAGTGTGGTGACAGCATAATGCTTTGGGATTAATTTTTTTTTCACGTGGAACTGGGGCTTCAGTCAAGGTGGAAGGAATTATAAATAGTTCCAAATATCAGTTAATTTTTGGCCCAAAACCTTCAGGCCTCTGCTAAAATAGCAATAGCAAAGCACTTAAGCTTATATACTGCCTCATTGTGCTTTACGGCCCTCTCTGAGCAGTTTACAGAGTCAGCATATTGCCCCCAACAACTTGGGTCTTCATTTTACCGACCTCAGAAGGACGGAAGGCTGAGTCAACTTTGAGCCAGTCAGAATTGAATTCCTGGCAGTGGGCAGAGTCAGCCTGCAACACTGCATTCTAACCACTGTACCATCACAGCTCTTCAAAATGCTGAAGATGAAGAGGAATTTTTATCTTTCAACATGATGAAGATCCAGAGCATATCTCCAAATCAACAAAAAAATAATGGCTTCACCAGAAGAAGATAAGTAAGTTTTGGATGGCCCAGCCAGAGCCTGGACCTGAATCCAGTTGAAAATTTGTGGGGTGACCTGAATAGGGGATTTACACAGGAGTTTCTCTCACAATCTGATAGATTTGGAGTGCCTTTGCAAGGAAGAGTGGGCAAAGATTGCCAAGGCAAGATGTGCCGTGCTGATGGGCTCCTACTCCAAAAACTGCTACCATAAAATCAGTGGGGGCTTCAACAAAGTATATTTAAGGTGCGCAACTTATGCAACCACATTATTGTAAGTTTTTTAATTATTTCCCCCCCCCTCCCCAAAAAGATTTCAGTTTGGTTTTCAATGGGTTGTACAGCTTATATGTTATATTAAAGTGGAAAAAATTCTGAAGTGATTTATTTTGATTTTTTTTTTTTACATTTCAAAAATCTGGCATTTTAATGGGTATGTAGACTTTCTATAGCTACTGTATCTGTATAAAATCATGGAAGATCCTTTTTGTTTTGTTTTGTTTAAACCAGCAGAAATTTCATTAATATTTATCCAATTTATATGGCTGTCCATCTCTGGCTCTTATACAAGGAAAAAGATTACTTGTGTATTTGGAGTACTTATTTATGAATACAAGTAATCTTTTCCTCTATTTAATCTCAAACTTATACTGCTATTCTGGTGCTTGCACATTTATCAAATCTTAATACTAAATCATAATAAATACTTCTCAAATCTCTACTTATTAAGGAGGTAAAACGAAGGAAAAGGACAGTGGACAAAAAGCACGTAGATGTAGCATCTGAAATAATATATTAAATGTGTTTTACATTTCTTACAAAGATTATTCTAAATAAAAAGGGTACAGTCTAGCATATTGGAGAAAAGTTTCATTTTTTAGATATGCTAAGTTAAGGTTCTTTCTCTTACTGCAATCAAGTTGGGCCTTCCTATTATTCAACCATAGAGAAAGACTTTATGGTTTATGAGATGCACAGTTTGGAAGACAGTGGCCTTTAAACATTTAGGAAGACAGGGCCCTAAGCCCTTGAATGGATATTTGCTCTTGTAAAATAGGTATATAATCATTATCGAAAAAAAGAATTGTTTTTATAAAATTAGAGAATTAGAAGTGACATTAGAAGTCATCTAGTCTAATGTCCTTCTCTCTAAATCAGTGGTTCTCAACCTTTCTAATGCTGCGACCCCATAATACAGTTCCCCATGTTGTGGTAACCCCCAACCACTTATACATCACCGGGTGCCAAGGGCGTGGCCAAAGAAAAGGGGGAAAAAATGGCGGACAGCCTTGTTTGGCGACCCCCGTGAAATGGTCATTCGACCCCAAATGGGGTCCCGACCCACAGGTTGAGAACCACTGCTCTAAATCATCTCTAACAGATTAACATCTACCTTGTGCCAAATACTTCCAGCAAAAGAAAATAACAATTTTCTTGTGGCAGCCTTGACTGACAGCTCATAGAATCAAAAAACTCTTCCTGACTGTAGCCAGAGCCTGCTTTCTTAAGGTTTTTAACACAGTGATTCTGATTTTGACTTTTGAGGCAATAGAAAATAAGATTATTCCATCTTCTGCATAATAGTTATTTAGATACTTGAAGACTATCTGTCTCATCTCCCTGACCCTAACATCATTTATTTTATCGGCTAAACATAGATCTTTTAACTGCTCCTTACAAGTCTTAATTTCCAGACATTGTACTACTTCAGTTGTCTTTGAAACTGCTTCTATTTGTCACTTCCTTAAAAAAAAAACAAAAAAACCCCCACGACCTTTGGTAACTAAAAGAGTATTGCAAATGGGGTCTGATCAAGGCAGTGTAATTGGAAAAATCAAGTCCCATGATCTGGAGTTTGTGCTTCTATTAATCTCTTCCCCACCCCCCAAAAAATACTATCTTCCTTTCTAATTAATGCATCACACAGCTATTTCATGTTTAATTAGTGATTGAGAAGGACTCCCAGATTCTTTTCATACATATTACTATCACGTATCTATCTCTCCCATTCCATATTTGTACTTTTCATTTTTCCTGCCAGATATAGAGCTTTATTTCCTCCCTGTTAAATTCCATTCTGTTCATTTCAGCCCATTACCTAATCTTTTCTAGACTCTCTGAATCTTCTGTCCTCTCTGTACTAGCCATCTTTACCAGCTTTGTGTCATACTTAATAGGTGTCCTCTCGACTCCCTCCTCCATCATTGACTAAAGTGTTAAACAGCATAGGGCTTAGGACACAGCATTTAACCATCCACTTGATAACTACACTCCAAGTAGAAAGCATCATGAGATAGTTCTTCAAGAGCTTTACTGAGGTCAATGGACACTGTGTCCAAAACATTCCCCTGATGTGCTAAGCTAGTAATCTCTATCAAAGAAAGAAAGGAAATAGTGTAGCATGATAACGTTTGCAACAAATGTGAGCTTGTTGTTGTTGTTAATTGCGAAGTCGTGTCCGACCCATCGCGACCCCATGGACAACATTCCTCCAGGTCTTCCTGTCCTCTACCATCTTCTGGAGTCCATTTAAATTCACACCTACTGCTTCAGTGACTCCATCCAGCCATCTCATTCTCTGTCGTCCCCTTCTTCTATTGCCCTCAATCTTTCCCAGCATTAGGCTCTTCTCCAGTGAATCCTTCCTTCTCATTAGGTGGCCAAAGTACTTGAGTTTCAACTTCAGGATCTGGCCTTCTAAAGAGCAGTCGGGGTTGATCTCTTCTAGGACTGACCGGTTTGAACGCCTTGCAGTCCAAGGGACTCGCAGGAGTCTTCTCCAGCACCATAGTTCAAAGGCCTCAATTCTTTGGCGCTCAGCCTTTCTTATGGTCCAACTTTCACAGCCATACATTGCAACTGGGAAAACCATGGCCTGGACTATACGCACTTTTGTTGGCAGGGTGATGTCTCTGCTTTTTAGAATGCTGTTAGATTTGCCATAGCTTTCCTCCCCAGGAGCAAGCGTCTTTTAATTTCTTGGCTGCAGTCCCCATCTGAGGTGATCTTGGAGCCCAGAAAAATAAAATCTGTCACTACCTCCATTTCTTCCCCATCTATTTGCCAGGAATTGAGAGGGCCGGATGCCATGATTTTGGTTTTCTTAATGTTGAGTTTCAAGCCAACTTTTGCACTCTCCTTCTTCACCCGCATCAAGAGGCTCTTTAGTTCCTCTTCACTTTCTGCCATTAGAGTGGTATCATCTGCATATCTTAGGTTGTTGATATTTCTCCCGGCAATCTTAATTCCAACTTTTGATTCATCTAGCCCTGCCTTTCTCATGATGTGCTCTGCATATAAGTTAAATAGGCAGGGCGACAGTATACAGCCTTGCCGGACTCCTTTTCCAATTTTGAACCAATCAGTGGTTCCTTGTTCGGTTCTCACTGTTGCTTCTTGACCCGCATATAATGTGAGCTTACTCTTGTTAATTAGGGCATACTCACCAAAATGCTGTTTAACAATCTGTTAGAGCAGGCAACCTTGGCTCTTTTATGACTCTTGGATTTCAATTCCCAGAATTCCTGAGCCAGCCCTGCTGAGGGGAAAGCGAGAGGTTTCCAAGCGGAGCCATGCTGACTTGGGAATTCTGGGAGTTGAAGTGCAGGAGTCATAAAAGAGCCAAAGTTGCCTACCCCTGTGTTAGAGTATTATACATGAAATTGCTAACAGAACTGTAGTTTCCCAGATCCTCCCTTTCAAGGATGTCAGTAACATTTGCTGGGCCTTATCGGTCTTCTAATCTAGAGTTCCGAAAGATTATTGAGAGTAGTTTTGTGACTCTTTCACTACTCTTAAGATGCAATCCATTTGACCCTGGAAATTTGAATTTATTTAAATTAGCTAAATGTTCGTTTACTCTTCCGTTCCCTCCTTCCCTCTTGTGGAATAATAATGACCAGTTAGAGCTATATTCCCCTTCTGGGAGAAGTTTGGCATAAAATAGGAGTTTAAAAGTTCTGCCTTCTCATCACTTATTACCAATATGATGCTTTCTCTTTGCAGAGGAGCATTTTGACTTATCTTTTATTTCTAAGTAACTCCAGCTCATCCCGAGATTTAATCTTTCTGACACAATTTATAAAGTCCGTTCCTACAATGGAGGAAAAATTAAGGAGAGTACTTTGCTTTATCTTTCATTATGCATTCCTTCTTTAGTTTTCTCTAAGTCTTTTTCTCTTCAGGATTTTAGAATTTGTTTGTTGTTGTTGAAGTTAATGCTTATCCTTAAGTGATTAGTAGTCATTCTCAACTTTGCTACATTTCAGTTGTCAGTATCTGTCCATCAGTGTAGGATTGCAATACCATATGTTAAATCTAGGTCTTCTGGAATTAAATATGGCTTCCTTTTTCCTAAGTTTCTGTTCAGTTTTAATAGGACCTTCCATTAGAAAATTTGTGGTCTAAATACTGTAGAAAGAAGTATAAGATTCATAAATTGAAATAAATTATTGGGACATTTCCCTTAATACTATTTAATTTATTTGTTTAGTTCACCAGTTAGAAATATTCCCATTATCTTCTGTGAATGATACGGTCCACCTTTGCCAGGTCCAGAGTTGGTGATCACAAGTTTCCTGCGTTGAACAGCAGCGTTGGGTTTAAGGGTCCAATGGGTGCTGGCCATCTCCTATGTTACAAAGATGTATCACTCTGCTGAGCTCAGCTGCCCGTTGCTCTGGAGCGATCATTCCATTTTGCTATTGCAATACACGTTGTCCTTGACTTATGACCACAGTTGAGCTATGCTGACTCAGGAATTCTGGGAGTTGAAGTCCATGAGTCATAAAAGAGCTGAGGTTGCCTACCCCTGACCTATAGATACTAGGCTGCATTCTGTGGTTCCCCTTTAGGTTTCTGTTTTTAAATATGTCTTTTCTAACTTTAGGATTCAGGCACATGTAATACCTTTAGCTTTAATTGGGTCAGCATTCATTATATTTTCATTATTCGGCCTTCGTCATTATAAAGCAATCTTTCTGTTCATTCTATTTGATTACTTTTCTTATTCAATTAGGTTAAAAGAATATCAGTTCTTAGGTACATTTTGCCAAATTAGAAGCATTTTTAGGATGAATCTAATTTAAATCATTTTTTCAAGAGGAAAAGCTTTCTGAGAGTTCATCCTTGTGGATAATTATTCTTCAGTATCCAGAGGCAGTTTCATTTTTAGAAGTACAAATATAGAGCAACTATATTTTTTTCAGATTAATTTACATTTTAAAAAAATGGAACAATGAATTAAGTACCTAAAAAGCAGGCATATACTTTAAAAATAATTATGAGGAACCGAATTCTAATTCTTTTTAAGTTAATTATTTTGAAATATATTTTCTCATGATGTGCTCAAACAACCATCACTGATTTTTAAATTACAGTACATTAAATAATATTGACTTTCTGTGCACTTTTAGAGAGAGTTACAGTCACTTTAAAGTATGTGCCCAGCTCTTACTTGTTTTCAGATGATTATTTATCCTAAAACATTTTCATTTATAAGCTGCTAAATAAAATTAGAAACTTTCAGGTATATTTGGGAGAAGGTAGTGAGTCATCAGCCAACCATATTTTTTGTATAGAAAAATATTACCCTGAACTTTTTTCCCTTAGTATTTCAAATGTGTGTGTTATATTTATATTTATATTTAAATACATTGAATTTTAGCAATTTAAATACTGTATATCAAGTAAAAGGTTGATCAGGACCTTGCCAGTAAAATCGCTTATCACATTTTTCTCATTGACTCATATAGCTCAAAGAAAATGAATGGCACATTGGATCATCCTGACCAACCAGACCTAGATGCTATCAAGATGTTTGTGGGCCAAGTCCCACGGAGTTGGTCTGAAAAAGACTTGCGAGATCTATTTGAACAGTATGGTGCTGTCTATGAAATTAATGTCCTGCGAGACAGAAGCCAAAACCCACCTCAGAGCAAAGGTGAGAGGTTTTTTTTTCTTCCCATCAAGTTTTAGAAAGGCAACATTTGGCTGCACGTAGGGCCACAGATAGAACCAAGTGACTTAATGATTGGCATCAAGCGTTGTGTACATTAAAAGTTTCACCCAGTTGTTTCCATTATTTATACAAACATGAGTGTTTCCAGGCACCTACTGGTGTCATTCATTTCTATATTTAATAATAATAGTAAATTACTATAGTAATAGTAAATATTTAATAATAGTAAATTGAACATTTTTAATTTTGTTATCCACAATGATATGTGTTAATTAAGTTTTATAAATAATCATTGTCCATTTAATATCCAATGCGCATCTTCTATAATACTGGTTTCATAATATACACAAGGCTCTCAAACGAATCATTTTATAAGACTGAAAATTATCCTGACCTTCAGTCCAGTTTATAAACTACTAATTTATTAGGAGGACGAGGACATTATTAAAATATGTGAGTCATAAATGAGGTGTGTGGGCAGTTTATTTCAAGAGCAGATGAGTTTTTATTGGGCCAGTTATACATTCTAGGAATTACAGTTTGGTGGTCTTATATAGTAGAATGATAGAATCTGTGTCACTTCAGATGGTGGGCAGAGGGTGTTGGGGAAGAGGTAATACTGGGAATTTTTTTTAGAAAAATATAGTAAGCCATCTTGTTCTGTTTTTTACTTGTAGGATATTTGGGGGGTTTCCCCCCATAAAATCAGAAGAAATAATTATATTATTTGCTTTACGAACTTACTGGGAAGCATATATTAACAAGACCTAATAAACATATAACATTTTAAATATACTGTCTGATCTAGAAGGAATTCATGTGCAGAACAAATTTATTCTCTCATTCCCTGAAACATTATTAGTAGAAGATTGAAATCATTGTAGCATAGGAAACTGCATAGGACAGAGTGAGTTAATAAAGCTCCCCTTCCTCCAATAAAATTGTCCCCTTTTTGTGGGATATCTCTAGATCTAACTAGATTGTTTAAACATAGTCTGTAAGTAGGTAGTTTTCATATCATACATTCTACTGTAAATTAACATCTAATTAGTCAAGATTCTTGAAAGAAACAGCTTTCAGTCTTATAAAAAAAATTGTTGGTGGTCATGTGAAGGCTACACCTGGAATATGTGGCATTCAAATGTATATTACATGTCTCAAAAAAGTTCAGAATTAGGATGCTAAAAATGCCCAATTTAGATAATTAACTAATGTAGTAATTTAAGCTTGAAGTGGCTTTTAGTATGTGTTACAGAATGTGTTTATTTCGTAGGGTGCTGTTTTGTTACATTTTATACCCGTAAAGCTGCACTAGAAGCACAGAATGCTCTTCATAACATGAAGATCCTCCCAGGGGTATGACAAATTATATAATTTCTATATCAGCAAAACCACATTGGAAATGCTACATTTTCCCTAGTAGATTGTGTGGAATCCTTTGTCCTACTGTATATTTATGACTTATTTTGTATCTCTTTGTTCAGAACAATTTTTTTTACAAATAAAATGATAAGTACCTGACTATAACATGTTTCAAATTAATACAGTTATTTTGTGTATAAGTGATGGGTGATGCTTTGTAGGATGTTCTCAGGGCTTTGAATTCAACATTTTTCAAGATTGAAATGTCCCATTTTAGTCACTAAATAGTTCCAAACCTTCCTGGAAGTGATTTAAGCACAAATTCAAAATAGTTTATAAATGGACAGTACAGGCCATTGTGAGCTTGAAATGATTGTTTTATATTGAAAACATTTTGAATTTGTTTTGCATATTCCAAACAGTTTACTTTATAAAATAAAATGTTCCTCCATTACTTTCTTATCACAGATGCACCATCCCATTCAAATGAAGCCAGCTGACAGTGAAAAGAATAATGGTGAGTGTGTGTAAAAGATTATTTGGCCTTGGTATGTCCTATCACATTGTTGCAGCAACATTCATTGCATTATATGCCAAAATTGCAACTTATGGACACTTAAAAAAAATATTAAAAGCTCAGATCCCAACAATGCCATCAATGAAATAAACATCCTCTCGCAATTTCATGTTATTCTGTTGAAAATCAGAATAAGAAATGCAGACATTTTTATTTCATATTCAAAAGAAGACAGCTTCAGAAGTTTGAAACATTTCCGATAATGTTAAAATAGATTGTTTGAAACTCAAAACGTTTGTTTTCAGTTCATTGCTTTTTGCACACAGCTCTTCTACTAAACTGAGAGAGAATAGATTTTTCTGACTCTTGCTCTAGACTGAAGATTCTAGATTGGTGGTGGGAGGGTAAAGAAAGTATTCTGATGCTTATGATAATGTTCATTTTGGGGAAACTTACTGATAATTTTTTCTGGATTGTTCTATAAAAGGAACAAGGAAACTTACCCAATCAGGTAAAATAGTCAAGCTACTTTTCAACTTTTGTTGTTGTTTTTCATCTTAGCGGTGGAAGATAGGAAACTATTCATTGGGATGATCTCAAAGAAGTGCAATGAAAATGATATCAGAGTGATGTTTTCCTCTTTTGGCCAAATTGAAGAATGCAGAATTCTACGGGGTCCTGATGGCTTAAGCCGAGGTACACACAGACCTGTTTGCAACTGATAACTCTTCCCTTCAGACCTCTCTTTCTCCTCCTGTCTCCCCATCCCTTGTCTTCCCCATCTGTATAGACATATAAGCCCCTTATATTTAATTGGGAAGTTTTAGAAATGGGCAAGATGTTTCTTCTGTTCAGGAGATAATTTGGATAAACTATTTAATTTTGACTGTATTCCCTTCTAGGTTGTGCTTTTGTGACTTTTACCACAAGAGCAATGGCACAAACAGCAATCAAAGCAATGCATCAAGCACAGACCATGGAGGTAAAAAAACAAACAAACCAATTTTGAGAGGTTTTTATGTTTGTATTTAAGTATTGCTAATGGTATTCTAAGGACAATTTAAAGTGTTAGTTGTAACTTTTAAAGCCTACACCGTTTAGGGCCTACTATCTGATGATTGAGTTTTATTGACACCCATTAAAGTCAACAAAATACACCCTCTTAAAGATACTTTCACTTGAGATTCTCTTCATGTTTAGCTTCCAAGAATGCACTTGGACTCTCTTTTGCAGTATTACCAAAGGAGTTAATACTTCCCATCACAGCCAGATATTTTAGTTTATATTAAAAAATCCCTTAAAATTCTTGTAGAAACACTTAAAGCACTATATTTTCAACTGTTTTTGAGTTTTAAAGGTTTTTTTAAAAATTGTATTGATAACGTCAATGAGTGGTAATAACACATCCAAATCATAATACACAAATGTTTAGTTTAAGCTTTCTAGTTACTATGCTAACATCTCTTCATTCATACCCCCTGCATGGCACATAACCATACTTTTCTCCACTTCTGTGCAAAATAGGAAATATAAATAAGATACATGAATCTGCATTGGAATTCTGGAATGTGACAGGTTGCTTTAAAAAGCAGACAGTTTCAGAATGTATGTTCTTTTTAAAGCAATTATTTAAAGAATGTAAATTGTTAGGATTTTGGAAAGATGACAAAAGCTACAGCTGTGTGAATTGTATTGCAGGGATGCTCTTCTCCCATCGTAGTGAAATTTGCAGATACTCAGAAAGATAAAGAACAGAAACGAATCGCACAACAACTCCAGCAACAGATGCAACAGATTAGTGCTGCCTCTGTTTGGGGAAATTTGGCTGGACTAAACACACTTGGACCCCAGTACTTGGCAGTGAGTGTATTTGACAGTTTCTGATCAGAGTTATTTTCTAAATAATTTAACACACATTTCTTGTTTGCAAGTATTCTCATTCTGAGACTCTCTTACAAGCTCAAAAATTGGTAGTGGTAGGAGTGGTAAGTATAGATGATTGAAATGTTTTTTAACATTGAAGTATTGCCATGTGTTAGGATTTCTATTGTAAGAAGGAATGTGGCACTTAGTTGAGGATTTATGTTGTAGAACTTATGCATTTATAGAGTAAATAGGGAAATGAACGTTTATTTTTCTTTTTACTACAGTACCAATATACAATACTCTACCAATTTGCACAGTACCCTGCCATATACACAATATGAAGATGTCAGAACGTGCATAGTCTTAATTGTGCGAGATAACCCAGGAATAAACACAGTAAACAGTGGTCTATAGTAAAGGGTGGTTTATCTTACACTACCCACAATATCATACACCAGGAACAATATACATATATGTGCTAATACAGCAGGATCAAACACACCATGGTTACAATAGGAAAATGGAAGAGAGAACACAGCTGTGGAGCCTTCCTTTTTTACAAAAGCTCTTAAAGAGACACAGACCTAGTTGTTTCTTAAAGGGATACAGACCCTGCTGAGTCATTCCCTTCATTACATCTTACATGAGCTGGTTAGCTATTAAGTCATTACCTTGACAGAAGACATTACTGTTACCTGTGGGTTTGCCCTTATAGCCTTCTTCCCTTGTTTTTATTTACCTTGCCTCCTCTCAGAATACTTTTATGGTATCTGAGTAGGGAGGAGTTAGCAGATAAATGTTTCACCAGTGTTAGAAACCTTTGTAGCCAGTGTTGGTGGCACACTAGCCATGAGTAAATGAAGAATATTTCATCTTGAATTGCATGAGCAATTGGATTGTTCCTTTTTTAATAGCATCCTTCTTGGTATGGATTCACTGCTGCTTTGTGTGTATTGGTGATATGTGTGGTCAGTAAGAATTGTGCTTGTAACGGCATTTTGGCTGTGGTGTAGTGCAGTGTCTCCCAGAAGTGGAGCCAGCCCTCATTCTCACTCTTGTTCTGTTTTTGGTGTAATGTCTAGCTTTATTTACAGCTCCTTCAGCAGACAGCAGCTGCTTCTTCTGGGAATTTGAACACACTGGGCAACCTTCATCCAATGGGAGGTAAGTTTCTTTCTATTCTTTCCGCTTGGGATCTGATAAATAGGGTCAGTAACAAAGTGAAAAATGATTGATGTGCTGTGATATATTAATATTAGTGAAGACAGATCTTGGTTGCCCATACAAAAGAACTCAAGGACATATTCAGGTTTTTAACTTGAATACAAATATGCAATAGCTGATCTTTTCACAAATGTAAGCACCTTCTCTTTAAAACTTGCTATGTTCTACTTTATGGGAACAGGTGCCAATCTGACTTCACTATTTAAAAAGGAATCAAAGAATACTAAAGAAAAATTATGGGTCAATTAATTTCACACCTGTTCCGAAGAAGAATGGTTGAAAGTATTGTTAGAATTTTAAAAAAAATATGTAGAAGACTTACTGAAAAGAAATCAGCATGATTTTCAGAAAGATTAGTCTTTTTCATTGATTTTTCTAGACTATTTTAGGATGTAAGCAAGTGCGGGGACAAGGCTGATTCCATAGGTAACTTTATACTGGATTATAAATAAAGTCTTTGATACAGAATTATTATGAACATGCTTGGTGGTGTTTTTAAAGATTTGTGTGCCAATATCTTTTTAAACTTTACATTGAAGTACAAAGGGAGGTCTCCACAGCGGGTAAATTGGCTTCAAAATGGCAAATGTACTTCAGCGTAAATAAGCGTAAAATGAAATTGGCACACAAATCCAAACTTCACTTGTATATTTATTGGATCCTAGTTGACAGAGGCTGACCAGAAAAGGGATCTTGAAATTACAATGGAGAGCTCAGTAAAAAAAAATCAGTCCAATGTGAGCTGCTGTTAAAAAAAATAGAGTGAATGAATTTCATGCAAGGAATCATTAGGAAGAGAATTGAAAGAAGAATTGTTTATTTATTTATTTGTGAGACTTATATACCGCTTTAAGTGCAAGCACTCTCTAAGCGGTGTACACCAGTAAGCAATGTATATATATATTTACATTGCCCCCAACAATCTGGGTCCTCATTTTACCTACCCCGGAAGGATGGAAGGCTGAGTCAACCTTGAGCCGGTGAGATTTGAACCGCTGACCTGCTGAACACAGTCAGCTAAAGTGGCCTGCAGTATTGCACTCTAACCGCTGCGCCACCTGGGCTCAATTGTTGATACAATAAAGAGCAAAAAATATCAGTCAATATGATAGAGGGGCTAGAGATATCAGCAAGTAAGAGTTATTTAGCTTGGAAGAAAGGGGGTAAGATTATTGGACTTCTTCTTCCATCAAAACCCATTTCTAATTGATGATGATGCTGGGTCCACCAGTGGTTAATGGCAGACACACTGCATTAATTGATGTATTTCAGGGTTGAATGCAATGCAGTTGCAGAATCTAGCTGCATTAGCAGCTGCAGCTAGCGCAGCTCAGAATACCCCAAGTGGAACAACTGCACTCAACTCTTCCAATAGTCCATTAAGTGTTCTCACCAGTTCAGGTAAGGGAGTTGTTTTATTTATGTGTTTTTTGATTAATTGACCTATTTTTGCCTCTTTGCATACATAACAA
Source organism: Crotalus tigris (assembly GCF_016545835.1). Lineage (NCBI taxonomy): Eukaryota > Metazoa > Chordata > Lepidosauria > Squamata > Viperidae > Crotalus > Crotalus tigris. Next base: position 352,029 of record NW_024096487.1, read on the forward strand.
TAGAACCAGTTGCCATGATTTAATTATTAAACCTTGCCCTATATGAAGATAAAAATTACATCCCAAAACATGTGTTTATGATTGAAAAAAACAAGGAAGCAGGTGCTTCTGATTTGCTGAATAGTTATGTGATTTTGCTACGTAATTACAGGAATATAGCAATAGCACTTAGACTTATATACCGCTTCACAGTGCAGTATACAGCCCTCTCTAAGGGGTTTACAGCCCTCTCTAAGCAGTTTACAGAGTCAGCATATTGCCACCTACAGTCTGGGTCCTCATTTGATCAACCTTGGAAGGATAGAAGGCTGAGTCAACCTTGAGCCGGTGAGAATCGAACTGCCAAACTGCTGGCAGTCGGCAGTCAGCAGAAGTAGCCTGCAGTACTGCATTCCAACCACTGCACCACCATGGCTCATGTATACATGCATTCATATTTACAAGGACACACAGAAAACTTAAATTTCACAAGAGGATATTTATTGTTTGTAAGTGTAATTGATCCATTTGTTCAATGAAACACATTGTCTGAAATGTTTTACTACATTCTCTTGAATTTTCTTTGCAGATACAATTTTTTTGAAAATTGAGATAGAATTTGGAGAAATTTGGTTTTACAGTGACATTATTTGTACCTTATACTACGACTTGCTTTAATCATGCTTTTTGAACAAGCCAGTTGGTCTTACAGATAAATGTAGTAATGGTTTATTTCCATTTAGTAGTTTTTAACTTGAAGATCTCAGAACTGGATGGGGCAGAAAAACCTACCAAGAATAATACATAAAATCACAAATGAGGCGCCTCTGCAGAAATCACAGCAAGCCAGTAGCAGATTTCTTTTAACGTGTGGCTTATTGCTGTAAAACAAGGGATTGTTACTTCTAATATTATTTACATATCATAGTAGGCAAAAAGCAAGCCACACAATTGCTTGGCTTGATATTGGAAATTTCTTTTATTTCTGCTGATTGGAACTAAATGATGGTAATTTTAGATATGGAATAAAATAAATGAAACTTAAGAAAATCACTAGAATTTAAAATTAAACTTGCCTGTGCTTGACTGACCTCTTGCACCTCTTCTTTTTGTTGCCATACCAAGGTATGATATCAGACTATGGTATGTATACCCATAATATGGAACAGGGTTAGTTACTGAGTATTCTGAGATGGCAAAAAAGAAAGAATACTGTGGCCTGGGTCATTCTGCTTAAACAGTAATAAATTGAGAGTCTGTAAGTAGCAAATGATTCTGGCTCACTGGATGAGCATTTCATTGGATACTACATGGATACTCCAGAGGTTTTTCTTCATTGCAATTTTCATCTAGGCAAAAAATAGCAGGATTGCTTCTGAATGTTGGTAAAAAGTCTTGCTATTTCTTACTTGACTCATACTTCCCACAAATTAAAAGATACATTTTGGAACCTAGAGGATACAAGGCTGAAGACTGGGGATTGCTGTTCACTGAAAATTCTTTTGGGAAAATAGAAGAGAGAGAAAAAGGAAAGTTTATGCCGCTTTCCACTTGATATTTTAGAAGAATCTTGAATGTGCTTTATTTAGGCCTTTCAGAGATAGTGCTAGGTCATTTTGATGCTGTTGAAAGTTCTTGCTGATGTTTTAACTCTCTCATTTTAAATAGCAGGTTCATCACCCAGTTCCAGTAGCAGTTCCTCAGTAAACCCAATGGCTTCTCTTGGAGCGCTGCAAACACTGGCAGGGGCTACTGCAGGCCTGAATGTTGGCTCTTTAGCAGGCAAGTCCAGTACATTGTAAGCAGAAGTCAGACTCCATCATTGTTTGCTTCATACACATGCCTCAATTTCCCCTACTTGATCCATTATCTTACTTGAAACCTTATGGGAAAAAATATTTATTCATATTTTCTGTATAGGAATGGCAGCCTTAAATGGAGGGCTAGGCAGCGGTGGCCTTTCAAACGGCACAGGGAGCACAATGGAGGCCCTAACTCAGGCATACTCTGGGATTCAGCAATATGCTGCTGCTGCATTGCCCACACTTTACAATCAGAGTCTTTTAACACAGCAGAGTATTGGTGCAGCAGGAAGTCAGAAGGAAGGTAAGTAGGAGGCAGTGTTGAGAAAGTTTGTTCTTTAGCTGTGTCGTACTAAGCCCTGGGTATCATATTATACTCAAAAGACTCTTCTCCAGTGATACGGAATCTGAAGTTAAGGATAAAACATGGGACTTATAAACATGTTATAGTGCATTTTGCAGACATTTTTACAGAATATTGTGGTTACTCTGAAACATCTAATTCTAAAATCCTGTTTAGTTTTATCTTTCACCCAACCAAGAAATTCATTTTTAAAATTGATATATACAGTGTGTTATTTTTAATATTTTCAGTCACATTTTGGGACCATCATTAATCATTTCTTATTTATGAGAAAGTACGTAGCAGTTTTTTGCATACAGTATCCTTAATCTATACAGATGCTTTGCAAGTTATTTGGCCAGTGCTGTTAACTGTTGCTAATTGGAGGGTTGAAATTGCCAAAATCTTGATTTAGTGGGAAAAAAATGGTTTAGTGAAAGGTTATCTAATTAATTTTACCTGATGTGAGAGTGCTGTTATTTTATGGATCATATTGTCTCATAGGTCATATATTTATTGTGGTTGTATCACATTTTAAATACACGACAACCTTATTGAAACATTAATCTGAAGGTGTAGGCTTTAAAATGGAAAGAGTGATGGTGCTCTGCATCCTTATTTTGAATTGTATTAAGGAAGTACAGCCTGGTCATCTTATCAACGTTAAAGCATCACAACTTCCTGAAGTGGGCTAGAATTTATCGTGCCTACGTATTTAATTATCAAGATTTGTTTCTGTATTTCTGGTCTTTGACTGAAACTACAAATAATGGTCCTTTATTTTTTAAGTATTTTTTTATTTTTACTCTATTGTTATTTGTTCTTATTTAAAAATGAACACTAGGTATCATTTTTAACATCGCAAGATAATTAATTTCTGCAGACAGATTTTTCACTAATATCATGAGTTTTGACTGTTAATTAAACATGCTTTTACCTCTCCTTTATTTTCTGTATTAAAATCCAAGAAGTTCTACTTCTTTTAATTTCCTTCTAAATGGATATTTTAAAGGTCCAGAAGGAGCCAATCTGTTCATCTACCATCTTCCCCAGGAATTTGGGGACCAAGACCTGCTACAGATGTTCATGCCTTTTGGGAACGTTGTCTCTGCCAAGGTTTTCATTGACAAGCAGACCAATCTAAGCAAATGTTTTGGTATGTTCTGTTACATTGTTTTTCGTAAAAGAAGAATATTCATATCAAAGCAGTTGTTCGGAAGGTTTGTCCCACCTTCTTCCTCTAATTATTTCTCTCAGCTTCTCCCCTCAGAAAACAATAACCAGCTGATGTATAATGAACTGGTACAGAAACTTACTGTGAAACATTTAAGTCAGTAAGTTGCTGTTTTGTAGCTAGCAGCTTAAGTAAATAGATGCATTGAAAAAAAACATCGTAGTATTTCAAGTAACTAAAATCTTTTAGCTGAAAATATATCCACTTGCTTGTGCAAGCAAGTTATATGTAAGCAAAACATAGGTAAATAAAGCAACATGACTCTAAACTTAAAAGTAGAGTTAGTATGATTGCTCAGTCATATATTTAACAATTATACTCACTAAAAATTACAGGTTTGGATGGCATCTGGAATATTCTAGCCCTTCTTTTCCAAGAAATTAAACATCAGTAGAAGAATTGACATTTACAGATTGTATCTCTAAAAAGACACTAACATCTGCTAGTTTGTTTGAGTCGAGTAGGGAAATTTTGCCTCAGTTGTATTTTTTTTAAAGTTCTATCTCATATGCTTTATCTGTAATTACACTAAAGATTAAGATTGGTTTTGTATTAAAAGCAAAAATGCAAGCTGTGGTGATGGTGGGTAGAGATGATGATGATGATGTACTTAGATATTCTTATCCTCTAATTGCACTTAACTGTTGAGTTTTTCTTTTCTTAGGTTTTGTAAGTTATGACAATCCAGTCTCTGCACAAGCTGCCATCCAGTCAATGAATGGATTTCAAATTGGCATGAAGCGACTGAAAGTTCAGCTCAAGCGCTCTAAGAATGACAGCAAGCCATATTGAGTGCCCCTCCCCCTGGAACTGGAGTGAGAAGGATCTTCTGGTAAGTTGGGGAGGAGCCCACTTAGGGATTCAAAAACTCTTTAAGGCTGTATTTTTACAGTCACAGAAGCTGATTGATACCATTCTGTCTGGCACATCTTCTCCTGAAGACTCAGCTGCAGCCTCTACTGGGAATTCTGCGGATGGAGGACAACTTTGTGCTTTTGTTTCCAGTGTTTTACTTTGGAGCTTAGGTGCCATATCACTATTTTTTTTTAAAAAAAAAAGTTTGCTGTGTTTGTAACTGTGTTTTTGAGAAGGACCAATGCCAGCCACCTTGGAGAGCAAAGGAAAATAGTAAGTGCAATTGGAAATGACACTGCATGACTTAGATATGAGGAGACCCCAATGATACTCATGAAAGGGTGAAGCAGGAAGCTGAATCCAAATCATATGGTGGTTGGTTAATGAACAACCCCTAAGGAACTTTGCCAAGCTATTTGCTAGATTTATTTAGTAAATGCCTTATGTGAGAACTGTATACAGAATCAGTCAGTTGGAGGATAATAGTTGGGCAAAAATATTCACGTGGTAAAGGAAAAATGCAGTAATTATAATGCTAAAATACGTTTGTATAGTGCAATGTGTGTGGTTGCAGCTTATAAAAGTATCCAGTGATGTTTTCTGATCAGCTGTTTACACTTTGGACAGAACAATCTTTTTTAAAATTGGATAATATGAATTAGTGTTTCAATTTCTTGGAAACTACACTTGAAGTTAGTTGGTTTAATGCAGCTATCTACACTTCAGGCTGTAATCCAGGAATTCCTGGATTTAATTTACAATCTTATTACTACAAATCCAATGTTTCATGATAAAATTTGTTCTTCCCCGTTCTAGAAATTGTACATGAAGGTGTAACTAGAAATGGTGCTCATAAAGTACAAGTTAAAACCTCCTTAGTGTTAAACTGACAGTTGGTTTTAAAATGAGCTCTTATTGCTCTGATTTCTGACATTCTTTTTTTTTTTTCAACTTGTGTGAGCGTGTGTCAGAATAATACTGGCCCAAAGATTTTTTCTTGTTGCTTATATAGATTTATTTTTCACAAATATTGTCAGCTTATTACATAGCAGTTTTCCTTTGAGTGTGTGCCAGTACAAAGGAATAAATTCAAAGGTCTGAATTTGTGCAGGATTTGGATCTGGTCTATATACTGCCTGAGCCTAGTGCCTAATAATTCAAAGTCAGATTTCTTTCCCTTCTAATACACATCCTTTTTTTCACGTGGGTGTATGCCAAAAGCATTAAATTTTTATACACACTGTAAGTCTGAGTCCAAAGGGAATTTTTAACAGTATGAGTTGAGCCATGGCAAGAAATTATGTAAAATCTAGTCTTGAGGCTACAAAAAGCTACTCCTATTGTTAGGAAAGTTTACAGTGTTATATATAGATTCAGTGTATTGCTACATTGGATGGAAAAAATCTCCAATGAAGATTCAAAAGCTCATCAAATTTGAAATGCCATTGTATAAGATAAAAATCTCCAATGAAGATTCAAAAGCTCATCAAATTTGGAATGCCATTGTATAAGATAAAACTCAGTGGGAAAACCAGATGTTTACTAGGGACTGGGTCCCCTTGTTTACTAAAACTGAGGCATTATAATTTGTGTAAGGCTACCCATCTGTGATTCAAGTTGTTTTTCTGATGAATTTGGAATCTCACTGCAGATTTATAACTTGATGAATGGCATAGTAAAAATTTAAACAGCGTTTATTTAAAAAAAGCATATACTGTACAGTGGTGATAAAAAGGTGGAATGGTCAGATTGCCAAATTTTCCATTTGTGCTGGCATGTGGTATCCTTCAGTGTTGAATATTTGGGGTCTAATTTAGAAGCATATGCATACACTTAGATAACTGTATACCATTTGATTGTTTGTGCACTAGGAGAAATTTTATCCTGATATTATTAGGATGAGGGAGTGTTGGAGTGCTAAGGGTCCCAGAATTGTCAAGGGATTTTTTAAAATAAAAATATACTTTCAGGAAAAAAAAAAGAGGTCATGGTTGGGAGCAGTTGCTCCAGTTGCAACCTGATATAACCAAGAATGTTGTTTCTATTTTTATAGAAGTTTTATACTGCTCCAGGGTGGAGAATATTTATTATCTAAATTATTTCACTGGATAAGACCAGGGTTTTGCATAATCCTGAATGTGATTGTGTAATGCATACATAAACAATGTGCATGATTGAAACTACTGACTTTCAGTGGCCTGTGTGTAACGGGGCAAACTGCTAAATAGGATAAGAATTAATGCTGTGAACCAGTGGAGGAGGAAAGCTGTGCTCAATTTTTGCTATAGTCACTCCTCCCAGTACCACTACTCTTCTCAGTCACTATTACTAGCTTTTCTAAATACTTTGTTGCTATTTATTCAATGTCCATATACTTTGTAACTTTTCTGTATGTTTCCATTATGACCGCTATGGGGCAACTTTCCTCCTGTTGAACTAGCAACACAATATTTGTGTTATGCTTATCCTATAATACAGTATTTCCTTTCATAGGTATGATCAGCGCAAGTGCCCTAATTCCACTGTCAGAGTTACCAAAGTTTAAAATGCAGGTTAAATTCTAAAAATGGGATCTTTGGAATAGATTGGCAGAATTCCTGTGCCTTCAGTGGTGCCATTCTGAACTTTAAGATAGTATGCTTCAACCAAAATACTTGTTTCTTCTCAATTTCCCGTGACCTGGCCACAAATGCTTTTCAAAACAAATAATGAAGATTTGTTTCCCAGGGAGAGTCCCACTTGGCAAGAAAATGAATCTGGTTTATACAAGGATACATATAGATGCCCCTCTGAGGTTTTGCTTCCACATATCATGCTATTTTCTGGACAGATTGTTACTCTGCCTTCACCCTCCGCCCAATTTTTGGTAGAAAATCAGTGAAGCCAATCAAATTGGAACCTAATCATTTAGTTACTTGATATCATAATTGCTTATACATACATTCTCAGATTAAAATAGTGAGTTTGGTAATACATATGCAGAACACTGAAATTGATAAAGAACTCCCAAGTTATACTGAAAATTATATTGACCAGAGTTGGCATTCATGAACCAAATTGTGCAACAACAAGAGCCTGAGTTAGTTATTGGGAGGGAGGGTGGATAACTTTAAAATAAATAGTCATCATGGTTTTGCAAGTAGCTTTTTAACTACGTATTTTGTTAATTCATGTGAATGGATGGATTCTGGGAAAGAGAAAAATGTTCTATTCAAGTTTTTGGGTATGTATTTTATGATAAAAATAAAGACTCTCATATTTTATTTCAGCAAACTAACTTTCATAATCTCATACACACACACCCAAAGGTAGGATTCCTGCAAGTGTAATCTTTGCTGTTTCCTTAATTCAAACATATTTGGGCAAAAGACACTGCTTCTTAAAGGAGAAGGTTGAGAAGTAGGGAGGGGTGCCCAAGTCAGATCTTTGGCATCTTTGAACCTGAACATTGCACACCTATAGTTAAGATTAGAGATTTTTCTGCCAGTGGGAGTCTTCTTGGGTTCACTAAGGATACTTCAGGGAAGTGGCTTTACTAATGTACTTCTCTTAGTGTTACTATCAAATTCTTCCAGTGAATTCCCCAGTCCTAGGATATTCAGGGGTATAGTGAATTATAATGAGAAGGAAAGTTAACAAGGATTACCCCTCCCTTGTTTCAGCTGAAGAAGCGTTGCCCTAGATCCAAAACATCAACTAACGGAAGGATGGTTTGTTTCACTCATTTTGATTCCAAGCCAGTGTTGTTAAACTAAGTAAGTTTAAAATTAAATAACATAGTGTAGCTTGACATTTGTTTAAAAAAAAGTAAATTATATTCACACAAATGTATTCTTCATTCGTATTACTCAGCTGAAATAGATCTCTGTATTTAAATCAAAATATTGTAACATGCATTTATTATAATTAGGATGGAAGTGAGGGCAAATCTAAGAACAATACTTTTTCCAATAATCGTATGCTGCTTCAGACAATTTCTTATGAACACTATGTTAAGAGAATGCTTTAATGTGTTTGTCCTTGATATTTAGGCCTCTTGTGTTGTGATCCTGTTAGAGATTCTGTCACTTTGAAAATCTCTTTACCAGTCTCTGCAGATAAAAATCCTTCCTTTCAAAACTGGCAGAGGTGACTATAGAACTTTTGAGAGTCCAGAGTTCCTCCTCACAGAATCAAAAGAGCAAGATTTATGTATTGAAAAGAGTTGCAAAATGAGGGTGGTGGGTTTTTTTTTTTTTTTTGCAAGTATCATAGTAAAAAGGGCTCAACTGCAGCAAGTCTTAACTTGCAATCAAGTCTTAATTCTTTCTGTGAGGGCATCAGTTTTACTCACATTGTAAAAACGTGTTTAATGTCATTTACTGCCAGAATCTACATACATGTGCATACATACGCATACATATGAGTTCCAATTGCCTAAGTATGCCCCATAGTAAGAAGAAGAAAGTGTTAAACTCTCAGTGCCCAGTTGCCCAGTGATCTCTGCTTTGTCCTCCCACCTGTCATGTGAACTGTCCTACAATTGCATTTTGTGAAGTCAGGTTCTCGTGGAAGAGGGGGCTGCTACCTTCCTCATGAAAAGGTAACAGGAACACTGACTTAGAGCTGTGTTGAATGCACAGCTGTATGCCGCTAAGTCAGACTCCATTCTGTAGCCAGAGTCTAAAGGGAATCCCAGGCCTCTGTTCCATTTAATTTCTGACAGTTTTTACATTTATTTGGTGTCTTATGCACTTCAACTTTTACTTGTTCATTGTTGGCATGTGCTGCCCTTCCTCGTCAGCTCCCCTCCCCAAGAGGTCTCATTGTACAGTGCCCATTCCTGTTTCACTCTCTTCTCTCTTTCTCTCTCTGTTTGGATGTACTGTTCTGTGTAACTCAGTAGGTCTCCTTCTTTCTGGTTTGTTTTTTTCTAGATTCCTGCCGTTTGTTCATCGTTGTGCCTAAAGCATGTCGATGTGGCGTTCAAGTACATCGTCCAAATCCTTGTCTCTTCAGCTTCTCTGATGCTTGAACTCTCACCCTTTGACCTTGTGTTGACTTTTGATGCTGATGTGTATTTTATTATGTTTGTTTCTTCTTTTTTTTCCTTCTTTTTTTTTGTGCTGCCAAATTGGTTTTGCTAGAAAGACTGCTGATGGGGAATATTTAAACTTGCATTTGAATATAAAAGAATTCTATTTTTCTAGAACTTCATAAGATAACCACTTGATTTTGTGATTCTGATTCTTTGTAATTGTCTTCAGAGCAGCCTTGCTAGCATACCTCGTGGAGTATTTGTATTTCTGTGAACATACAGCCAATCACTTTCTAGGCTTAGTTTTTTCTGTGTGCTTAGTTTCAACAAAAACCTTTGAAGGAAAAAGTAAAAGGATGCAACTCAAAGCTTTCAGGAGGCTTCTGGTCACATTTTGCTGAACCTACTTGCCATGCTTGAGAAGAGAGCATGCGTTCTTTGACTTGAGTAGCTTCAGCAGAAAACACTTGAACTACACTTTTTCCTGATTGTAGCTGCATTTTTGCCCTGGCACTTAACCGCTTTTTCCTTCCTGTGTGATTATCAGCCTTTGTCTGCAGTGAGAATTTAATCAAAGTTGGTGTTGTATTTTGTTAAACCTTTGCATGCTTAGTTTTTTGTAACTACAATCTCCTCAACAAAATGTGAGTTTTTCTTTTTGTTTTGTTTTTTTTTCTTTTAAAATTTCAAATAATGCCCCTGTAAATGTTTTGCATGTTTCCTGCTGTGTTCTTCACAATCCTGTATATATACACCCTTCACCTCTGTTTTCTATAGTTGGTGCAAAAACTGAGCAATTTATTAGGTTTCAAAGCTGTCCTTTTTTTGGGATGCCAGACTTGTGATCATATGTCATGGAAGGACATCTCCTGTGCATTTAGACTGCTTTACACAGTATCTGCACCTTGCTCTATTATCACAGCTATGGAAAGGTCTCAGGGGCTTGATTGCACTGTTCAGATGGTCATGGTGGCAGCGGCAGGGATACAAGTTTAACAGAAAGATGTGGGATGTTTGCGTAATACTGCTTCTGAAATCCTTTGGAGCTCAGGCTCCTTTGGGTTAGCCTTAATTTGTACCTCTTGTTTAATATGCGACTTGCTTTGTGAAATTTTAACACCACTAACTCTCAGTGAATGGAAGCTTGATTGCTCTCCAGTTCTTACACTTGAAATAGCATGTCGTATATATCCCATAGAAGGAATCTGTAAGCCTAGGCACAAAACTGCTGGCTCTTTCTCCAAGTGACAAGCACAATATAACAGCACGTTGGCTGTTACCTGAACAGGGTACCAACCCCGGCTCCTTTTCTCAGGGGCCTTAGCTGGGGGAATCTCCTCTGTGGAGAATTTTTTTAAAAAAAAAAAGTTTTGTTCTTTAATTGGGTTAGGAGACGTGCAGTTTTCTTTCTTCTTTCTTTCTTTCTTTTTTTTTTTCTGGCCTGATGAAGAAAAACAGGACAGATTATCCTTCTCTGGGAAACATGCTTCAGCTTTGCTGCACATATGATCTGCTTTAGAAGCTGAGATATAGTCCAGGACTTCACAGCACCTTGCAAAAAGTCCTGTGGTAGGTGCCTAAGCACAAGAGGCAACGGGGTGGAGGAGAAGCTATGAAGGAATTTTAACAGGAGGAAGGAATGTGAAACAAAACATTTGGAGAGTGGAAACATCTAAGAGATCTATCTAGGCCTTAGGAAGCTTTCACTCTGTTGTTGGCAAACACCAGCTGCCAACTCTCTTGCTGGATGGGTCATCTCTCTCCGTACTTGCTTTTCTCTCAACCTTGTGATCAGCATCTCTAAGGATGAGAGTGACTTGAAAGGGGATATCATTGTGTTATTTGGGGTACAGCTGTGAGATGATTGACCTTGGGCTCACAGTCACAATGCACAGGGGTGTCTGATGGCGGGGAAGTCAAGGCCTTGCAGTGTATTAATTAATTTTGCCAATACATTTCTTTATAATGTGCATACTGTTTCATGAGAAACTCTGGAGAATCCTGTGGTAAAAAAAAATCTCCGGAGAAAACCAAAATGCCAAACATTAGATGTTCCTTTCCTTTCTTTCCTTTGATTGTTTTAATAATTCTGTGGTGGTTTTAATGGAATTGAGACAGTAAAGCAGCAGCTGCCTTTTATTTCTAGCTGCTTTTTGTGAATAATTAAAAAAAAGAAAATTTACATTTTGGAAAAAAAAACCTGTGGGCTTTTTTATTGGTACAAACATTGTATTTAACACTAGGGGTTTTGTACAGTTTTTTGCCTTTTCTACTAGAAAACAATGTAAAGTGATTCACAAATGTGACAAGAAAACAAATTGCCACTATGACCAAATGTAGAATCTGTTCTGCAGTTTAACAGGATTTAATCAACTCAAAGTCGTGATTCTGTTGTAGCAATGCTTTTCTTTACCCTGTTTGAACTGTTCCTTTTTCTTGTTTGATTTGCAAAACAAAATGTCTTTTTTGTGTGAAATTGTGTTGTACTCTGTAGAAAATTATGGATTTTACTTTAGTGGTTAAAAAAGAAGCACATGTTGCTTTTCTGATCACGGAGTTTGTGTAGTGGATTTAAAAATGAAAGTTTTGTTACAAGTTTGGAACGAGCGAGTATGTATTAAGGAATTTTCTTCCTTTTGTGTGTGGTTTCTTTTTGTCCCACTGGGGAACTTAAAGCTGTTTTAATTGCACAGACACACAGACAAGAAGTCATTTTGTATATGCCAAGTGTGGTATCTCCCTTTGTTTATTTGCTATTAAACTGTTTGAGAAGAAATTTTGTGTCATCCTTGTATTTACTTATACAGAACAGGCAAATTGGTATCCGGGTATTTGAAAAAAGGGTTGCTTAGTCTAAATGTATGAGGAATATATACATCATTTTTTCTGTCACTGGCATGCTGCTTCCCCAAACACAAAGCTCACCTTTCCCCCCCCCCCTCTCTTAATTTAAATTATTTTTCTGAGGATTTTACTTTAAGGTTTACTTTCTTTCTACACTTGATGTAAATTGGCTGGGCCCAGATCAGTTTCATCAAAGATTTTTCTGGTAGCTAGTATATGAAATATAAATATACACATGAGGAATAATTTATTATAGAAAAGTGCTTCTCCATTCAGTTTTTTTCTGGTAAGTTTATCTTGTTTAAATCACCTTGAGTAAGCTGCCATATTTTTTACAGCATAAAAATAATATAAGTAATTTGATAGATTCTTTCTCCTAATTCCTGCAACTATATTTGCGTCTTTTAAGTGCCCTTCCTATTATAACTTTATTATAGGTATTTATATTGAATATAGATTATAATTATTTGTACTACAAGCAAATAAATCTTAAGGCCTATATTGCAGAATATAGTTCCTTAAAATTGTTTTTACTTTTTACCAAATAAAGGAAGCAAAATCCTACAAGATAAGATAATGACATTTAAGCAGAAATTAATTTAAAAGTCAGCTAACTGGAATTTTTTTTTTTTAACTTTTATCTTCTAATAAGCACTAAATCCTATCACCTTATAATTACCAAAATAATAATTGTTTGGATTCCTCCTTGGATCAAGTTAAAATGAGAAAGGTGTCATATTTGTTCTTACAATAACTTTTTATGAGTGTGCATGAACCATTTCTGCAATTTTTTTTCCTGCTAGAATAATCCCTATAAATGAGTTTGGAAACGTTTTAAATTTTTTAATTTCAAATGTATCGGGTGAGTATTTAGTCATCAGTCAACAGCCATCTGTTGGATCATAACAAAATTCTGCATCACCTGTTTTGTGGTACATTAAACAGCAGAAGGTTGAAAAGTTATTTTGAAATCATTTGTAAGCGTGAGTGGAAACTGAGGAAACACTTGAACAATCAATTTGACATTGATAAAAGATTATTACAAACATAGTTCTTATAAGTTCATACTAAAGTGAAACCAATGTTGAATGAGGTTAAGAACTGTGTAAGAAAAGCCTCTGGAGTGCTATTGGTTTCTTATCTTCCCCCAACTAAATGTTTAAAAAAACTAATCAATCTTTAGATAAACCATACAACTTCAGTCAATCAAAGACACAGTTCAAGATTTCATGCTGTATTTTTGAATAAAAGGTGATGCTCAGACAAAGCCAGCATAGGAACACAGATCCCTTAAAACATAATATGGTTATTAAATGTACTTTTATAGTTTTTAGTTCCAGCCTGATCTAGATGCTTGAATTCTAATAAACAATTTTTAAGAATTAAAAATTTGATTCCATTGAAATCCCAGCACCACTATAAGTATTTATCATATTCTGAGATGAATAATTTTCCATGTGGTTCAATTGGCATTAAGAATGTAGACAGGGATGTATCTGATTTGGAATCGGATCTCATACATTTTATAAGTATTTACATAGCTACTAAATTCCATCTCTTCCCAAAGTTTTTATTAGCTACTATTGCCATCATGTGTAAAAAAAAAATCATATGGCATTTTATCACATACTAACTCTAGCCTGGTCCTCACTTGCAACAAAATGAGATAACAGTGAATTGAACTGCAGGTGAAGGAATTTCTGGTTTTTAATTCTATTCCAAATTAAATGAAGTTGGTTACAGTATAATTTTTATGGAATACTACCTTTTTAATACAGAGAAGTATTGAAAATAGATTATTTCTAATCTGGGATGTAATCTCATGCTGTATGCCTAGAGTAATTAAAAGCATTTCTAAGTAGATTATATTAGAATTAAATGTTTAAAGTAGGCAAATTTCACATTTCTAATTGGCTCTGAGGGTTGAGCTGTATAATGCAGGGTTGTCAAACTGTCGGTCCACAGGCCGGGCACGTCATTGCCGGCAATGGTGAAAAGGCTCCGATACGTTGTGCGATGTCACGTGACATCACGAGTTTGACATGTTTGATATAATGCAAGGTAATAATAAGAAATTCCAAGAGAAATTTTTTTCTCTCTAGTCTCAAAAATAAAACATTGCAGTGGCAGTTTTAGAGTATTGTCTTACATAGGTGTCATTAACTGTCTTAGCACCTCTACAGCTACTGATGTTTGAAACGAAAAGGAACTTGGATTGCCAGCTGACATATAAACTAGCTTGATATGCAGAATTTTTTAAATCACATTCAGGTGATGTTAACTTGATTCCTGCAGGTAAGCTGCTCTTCCAATACACTGCAGAAAAAGTTAATACAAAGTTGAAAATACAGCATTATCACTAACATTTGTGCATAAATTAGATACCATAAATCCGATTTTCAGTCTGACTCAATTGGGAATTCTATATTACTGTCAAGTAAACCTTCTGTCTCCCAGTATCAGTCTTTCCAATGTACTGGGACTGCTTTAACAAATTTGGAAGGGTGATATCCAATAAAATGATACGTGTATTTACATTATTTCCATGCTGCCCCAGATACAGACTCTGAGTGACTCACTATAAAAATAGAGAAACACATAAAGCAGCATTTCAGCATAAAATCCAATAAAGTTAAAATTACAACAACTGCATAAATATATTGTAGATGTTGAGAAATGCCCAAGCAGGAAGGACTTACGCTGGGGGTTAGCCTTGAATTGTTGCAGAGCCACAAAAGAACCAGAACTGACACCACTACCCTCCTCCCAGGCTCCGTAGAACTTTATCTATCAGTTCCCAAGAGAAGGCAAGCAATCTGGGAAGATTCCTGTATAATAGGCAGAATGTAATAAAGTAGTTAGCTTGAACTCTACATGTGTGGACCTAGCTGCTTGTGCCTGACAGACATTGTGTCTTAACAACCTACACTTTGTAAATCTGGCAGAGAAGGATCCCATTCCTCAAAAAATGGTTCAATTATGCTTCACCCCAAGCCAATAGATGACCTTTCATAGTTGTTTCCTATAATGTTAACTGGAAAAGAGACAAACCCTGCGGTATCTTAGACGGGTGGTCAGGTACTTAACCTCTCGTTCCTCCAGCATTCCTGATAAGGCCCCATTTTGTTAGGAAGAAATAGCACCATTTTGTTTTAAAAGCAAATATATATATATCAGGGGTGTCAAACTGGTGGCCTGCAGGCTGGATGTGTCATGCGCAGGCCACGCTCACCCCGGCTCCGCAAAGGTAAAAAAACGTATTTCATGATACGTCACGTGACGCAATCAAGTTTTACACCCGTGATATATATTATTAAACATTGTCCAACACTGCTAGTTCAACTGATGATTTCAGGAAGAAGTGCATCACAACTTCCTTACAGGTTGTTGGTATGACTCCCCTTTTTCTAAGCATTTACTACTCCTAAAATGCAGTTGCCTGTTCTTTTCTCTGGTATCTTCAATAAACTCCCAAGGAGGCTGAGCTAACACAATGTAAAGCTGTCCATTTCCTTGGCTTCAACAGGTTCAAAAGAGTGCCAGGTGACTTCACAAGAGATTGCCTCAGTCACTTCATTGTTTTCTGCCCGTGATGTATCCAATTTACATGAGCAATTTTATCCAGAAAATGCCTAGCAAACAAGTCACAGTGGCTTGTAGATCTGCTGGTAGATTCAAAGATACTGTAAGAATATTACTTTGTTTCATTCTAATCCCTTCCACTCCAAGTGTCAATGTTTTTTATTTCTGCTTAGTTCCCTTTTCATTTTTTCCTTTACGCTTCCATGTTTCATATATTCCTATGTTCATTTCTGCACATTCTGTTCCCCCAAGAAAACAGAAATAGCAATGAAGTATCCATAAATTATCTAGCTTCTCACAGCCTCTTGCATTCTGAAAATAATGTTCTTTGGGCTCACATTTTCAGAAAAAGCTGATTGCAGTTCAGCCATTGGAATAAATGCTGTCTTAAGGAAATGGCATACTTTTTTTTTCTTTCACATTATAGAGTAAGATACACCATGCTAGGATGGGGTTTTAGGATGACTGTCAAGTCACTGGCAGGTGACTTGACACAGAGAACAGCGGAAATACTTAGCTAGAATAATGAAAATTGACAAGCAGCAGTTCTTCAGCTATTCCTCTTTCTTCCCCCAATCCTTGGTTGCCAAGAAACAGCCTGCTTTCTTCTCTCTCTCTCTCAAACCGTTCTTGATTTATCTCTGTCATGGTCTCCCAAAAGTAGTTTCTTAGCTAAAAAATCTCCCAGTGGTTGCAACTTCCCTTGTAAGGTAGATAGAACAATCTCCTGGTTGTTTTGACTGTTCCTTTTTGCATTTTTATCAGTCATATAGCATTCCTTTTTAAAAAAAATCCAGTTGTCAAAACTGAAACAAAATACTGTACGTAAAAGGCTTGTTTCTAGCTCTATCTAGTGGTCATCCCACTAGAAATAATTCTAGTGAATAATGTTTTTTCTGTTAATTGATTGAGGAAAAGCTTTTTCGTTTTCAAGCTCTGAAAGTTCAGCTCCAACTTCCTTCATTTTGCGTTTGCCACTGTACAACAACTCGTTGAAGAAAGGCTCCATTTGCCCTCTCTGATGTATTTATATAAAGGCAGCGTAGAGGGAAGGAGATTGGTTGCTCAGGCTTGCTTTCTGACCTTGGGGGTTACCAAGTCTGACATTCCTGTGAGATCACATGACAAGGATTGGCGGGCACAGCTGTCCCCAATGGAAGGGAGGGGCTCGGGAGGGGCCATTCCGATTGAATTTCACTCCAGCCACTTAGGCTCTTTCCTTCTTTCCTGGCTGTGCTTTTCTTGTCTTCCACTTTCTTTGTGACTTGGGTTGTAGAAAAGCTCTGATAGGATAGCAGCACCGAGGATGCTATTCTAGACGATCAGGGTGGTTGCTTCAACATTTGGGTGGGCCTTTCTTCCCATCTCCGATGGACATTCCTCCAGGCTGAGCCATCTGAGATCCTGGTGGGCCCCCTGCTTTGGCACCAAGCAGTCCATCCTCTTGTTTGAGCACCAACTTCACTGTCACCGTTTCTTTTAGCCCATCTATACAGCCACTCTGACAGGTCTGCTGCTCTTCCGACAAGTTGGTATATGCAGCTCCAGAGCACGAAGGCAATGGGACAGGACCAGACAAAGCAGCAGATAGAAAAAGGACTCCAGCTGTATCAGTCCAGTCAGACAGAAAAGGCCCTTCAAGTCTGGCTGCGGGTTTTGGAAAAGAGCACAGATCCAGCTGGCAGGTTTCGAGTCCTCGGTTGCCTCATCACTGCTCACTCGGAGATGGGCAGGTACAAAGATATGTTAAAGGTAAAACATTCTGATTGGCTGCGTGTCTTTTTCTCTTACTATGTTACAGACAGGGTGGTGGATAGAAAAGTAGGGCTCCAGATTACAGTTCGGCCACACTCAAACAGCAAGTGTAGCACTGGTTAAAATTGCAGATACTGACAAATTTTTACCTTTGAAAATTGCCATTCTGCATTTCCACCTGCAGTCCTAGACCTAATGAGCAATTTACATGTTTCTTATCTACAGAATTAAGTAATGATGGGTGTTAACAATGTTAGCCATTTGCATGCCTACCTGAGGGTTGTGTGGTTTTGCAAAAAAGCTGAGACGCGGGATGCTGTGGCGCACCTTTGTTTCGCAGAATTATCAGCTGTATAAGATAACTGTAGGTTAAACAATATGTGTATGTGCACATGTGTGTACACAAACACACGTGCACACAAAGTTTGTACTGTGATGGCTAGAGAAGGTATGTTTCCAAATGGCACATCACTAGATTTTTTTCAGTATTATTTATTTGAATGGAACGTTCTCTCTTTTTTTTTTTCTGTTCAAATCACTACTGTCAAACTGTGATGGTTGTCCGCCTAGAAGCTGCCCAGATTGCTTTTCAGAGTGAGATGGGCAGCATATACATCTAATAAATAAACAAATTCACTGAGACATTGTTTTCTTTTAAATGTTGCTTTGGAAGATCTTAAGTTTAAGATCTAACTTTTGGGGAAATACTGTGGAAATCTTTCATCATTTTCATTATACATGGCCTTGATTCCAAAAGTCCTTTCTTTTTAATTATTATTTCTGCTTGAGGGGTGAGAAGGGTTTTTATGAGGCAATCCAGAGAGCCATGGCTGAAATGAGATGCGAATTAGGATTTTCCTAATCTCTTGCAGATGCAACTTTAGATTTTCTGGAAAACAGGAAAAAGAAACCTGTGGAAAATCTCAGTATTGTAGTACTGAGCTAGAACCCTGAACCCCCATTGGTGTTTTACTGGTAGTCCTCAGCTTATAACAATTCATTTAGTGACCATTTAAAGTTACAACAGCATTGAAAAAATAACTTAGACTTTTTCACACAACCATTGCGGCATCCCCAATGGTCACGTGATCAAAGTTGAGATGCTTGGCAACCAACTCATATTGAGGACCGTTGCTGTGTCCCAAGGTCCTGTGATCACCTTTTGCAACCTTCTGACAAGCAAAGTCAATGGGAAAGCCAGATTCACTTAACAATCGTGTTACTGACTCGGCAACTGCAGTCTTTCAGTTAACAACTGTGGAAGAAAGGTTGTAAAATGGGGCAAAATTCACTTAACCAATGTCTCAGTTTGGGCTCAGTTGTGGTCGTAAATCAAGGACCATCTGTAGTTGCAGTTTAGAAACATCCCCATATTTGGTTAAAAGTTATATAGGCTACTATATGTATACTGTACAATATGGGTTGTAAATGGTTTTAAGAAGCTTATTAAGGGATCGAGACTGATAAGCCCGTGGGCTTTCAGTTAAGGAACATTTGTGTTAATGGGCCCCTTGACGAAAACATTTAGGAACAGTATTTCTTGCAGATGTAGTAACAACTAGGTTGTAGAACAGGGTTTTAGGATTTACATATACATTCAAATGGGATCTATAAACAGTAAGCAAAGGAGAGATGTACAACTATTTTTGGAGGGGCTGATTAGAGATTTCTAATGTTAATTTTTCAATTTATGGGAAGATTTTTTTAAACTAGCCGTGAGAGATCATGCATAGAACAAAAGAATAGAGTATTGTTTGAACGGTGAATACCATATGCTGATTGGATGACAAAAAAAAAACCACATTATTTTATAAGAAAAGAGTTCATCCATCCATGTGTATTTTGAGGAGCATCCTGGATTGCAAATTTGCATTATCAAGCTAACTTTCAGGCAAGTGTTTAAAATCCTCCACTCTCTTTGTTAATAAGATGTTACAAAAAGCTGGGGGAGAAGAATAAAAAGATTTAATGTTGAAGTCAGTATATCTGCATGTTCATAAAATGTAAGTTCCGAAGTTCCATCTTCGCAGTAGTTTGAACCTGATATGATGATCTGACTCCTCTCAAAACTGTTAGGATAAAGTCCATGGATGGCACTCTTAAAAATATAATATGCAAGTAGATATTGTTTCAGGTGCATTGAAGGGGACTGTATATATTCAGAATATCTATACAGCTTTTATAAGATTTAAATTGGTAACATATTAAAGTAAACAGGTTAAATGGGATTGAAGGAGAAAAATCTATTGGGATCTTAAACGGATTTTCTGATTATTATAATTTATTTTTATCCTTATTTCCTCCAAAGTGTTCAAGTGAAATTTGTTCTGTGAACTCCATTGCCAGTTGAGTATTTCAGTCCATATCTGCACAATTCTGGTATAACAGTACTTTCTGTGCTGAATTAGCTCTTTAGTCCATTCTGGCAGACAGTTGTGATTTCATCACAGACAATTGCTTAGTAGTGCTATGGGAAGCGTTTGAAAGAGGCCCTTCGCAAAGCACATTCCAAAGAATATGGCTCGTTCAACACTCTGCACACAGGTATCCTACTAGTACTAACTCATATGCAAAAATGCCTGTTTCAAATGCTTTGCACAACCCTAATGTTCAGTAATTGGTTTACAAAATACATTTTATCTTTGGGGTTAAAGGGCTTGTTCAGGCAGTTGCCACAAAACAGCACTAATTCAGAAACACATACATACATACAAACATACATACAAGATAGCGGCACTAACTGTAAATCACCCCGAGTGCTAAGGCAAGAACAGATCAGCGAGAAACTGACTATGATATGAAAGGAGATGATATGGAATTAGAAGGCCTGTAGGAAAGAAAATAAAATATGGTTTGAGTATGCAAATATATAAGGCTTTACTTTAATCGGTAAAGGATATTAGGAAAGAGAAGAAATTGCATTTTCTTCTGTGCTATGAGAATAAGAGTTAAATAGTACTTCAGAAATACTGTACAACAGACCTCTTTTCATATGATTTCCCCTTTGTCTTCGAAACAAACTGTTCATCAGGGTTAGAGATGTCTAGAGGAAGGAGCTTCTTCTAAACCTTCTCCACTCAGGACAGCATTTCATTTTTCTGCCAGAAGTTAACTGAAGACTGGTTTTAAAAGCATTTTATTGTTTATACCAAAAGAGAGACTCCTCAATATCCGGATGCTGTGGAAGTAGTTTTGTCTAGCATGAATATCAGGCATCTGCAGTCCAGATGCATTTAATCTCTTTCTTGATCATGTGCAGAGAAACAAAATCACCAGGATTGGCTTTGCACAAGACTCTGTAAAAACACATCAATAGGAAATAATAACAAGTTATTTAATGTAATAGATTGCATTATAGTTGTTTAGCTTGCTTACACCGTTTTCTTTTTATCATTTCTAAACTTCATTTAAGTAAAAAAAAAGACCATATCCTTTTCCTTTTTTTCTATGGATTTTTTAAATTAAAAATTAGATGGTTTTTTTATCAAAAGCATGTGCAAATAGGATACCATATTCTTTAGAATTTGACTGCTTTCCTGAGCCACCATTTTGCACATGGCACTATTTGGTGGAGCTTAACTTTATAGCAAAAACCAAGGTAGTTTTGTAGCCCTGAGCCTTGTCTGCCACAGAGTAGGTCCAAATTGTCAACTCCAGTCTTGATATGATTAATGTGAATTCATTATGGTTGGTAAAAGTGTCACAATTAGCCAGTTTGATTAGAGAGAGATTAATAATTACATTTATCAATGACTGGAAACCCCCTTTGAACCTTTTGCTGAAAAAAACTGAACTTATGTCTTACAGGTTTATGGATAGCTTAGGGAAAGAAGGAAATTATGAAGTAACCTTAGAGAAAAAAGTGTAAAATATAAATGTATTTATAACTGCTGCCCAAAAGATCAGAAGCCACTTCTTTATAATATTTCTTTTTCTATTTTCTTTTACTTATTCACTATTCTTTGTTATTTTGTTTCTTTTTTAATGCCTGCATCTTGTTAAAAAATTCATCAATAAAATTACACAAATTCATTATGACTGAAGTTTAGGATTAGATGTGTTGATTCTTAAGTATTGTGTTCTTTTGCTAAAAGTTTGCAGTCATGCAGATTGACACTGCCCGAGAACTGGAGGATCCTGACTACCTTACTGAGAGCTACCTGAATTTGGCACGGAGCAACGAGAAGCTCTGTGAATTCCCCAAAACTATCTCCTATTGTAAGACTTGCCTGAACATGCGAGGTACAACACTGGGCCTGCAACTGAATGGCCAAGTCAACCTCAGCATGGGCAATGCCTACTTTGGCCTCAGTGTCTTCCAAAAAGCTCTGGAGTGTTTTGAGAAAGCTCTACGGTACGCACACAACAATGATGACAAGATGCTGGAGTGTCGCGTCTGTTGCAGTCTAGGAAATTTCTACACACACCTCAAAGTGAGTATTGCAGAAATGCCAATGGAAGAGAATGTAGATCAGAAGTTTAAAAAAATGCAACTTTTCCAACTATGTGAAAGATTGTACAGATGGTAGATTGAGTGCAGTGGTTTCCACCTGTTTTCTGTGAACCCTAACTTCGTGATCTGAAGCTTGTCAGGACCATCACATAAATCAGAGCTCAAGTATATGCCACATACATGACTCCTCTAAAATGGTATCTATGGGATGTCAACATTAAATAAAAAATAATGTTTTGTTTAGGTGAGGCCCGAAATCTTGCAAATTTGCTTAGTTTCTCAACTTTTTAGAATTATGAGCTAAAATCTTGAGACATTAGGGAAAACATACCAAAATATTACATGGTTTTGTAATATTGTGGAATTTTGGCTATTCAGTGCTCACACAAGGTCCTAGATACAACCCTTTGTAATATCCTGCCTCAGTGAAACTATTGTTTCAACTCATATATTTAGATGGTGAAAATCTTCCAGAAAAAGTTGTTGTATCACAAACTGCCATTTGTGGACATGGGTATTATTTATTTGTCAGAAAAATGTTGATTAGCTAATCGAAAAACTTAAATAGTCTTTTTTATACATTTTGGCCATCTAATTTTATCATTCTATTTTATTAAAGTCTATTTATTTTTGGATATCATGAAACAAAAAAAACACTGAGAAATCACAGTATGTACCAGTAATATTTTTCAACAGTCTAACAATAAATGAAAGAAAGGAAAAAGCCTTTCTGCTAATTTCAAGGATTTAATCACACAATCATTTTCATAATATAACTTAAGGTGGAATCACACAATATGTTATCTGCTATCACATGCAAAGTATTCTATGTTAATGCTTATAGATTCATTTGTGAGAAAAGATTATCAAATGTATAACTTAATATCTATTATATATTGAAGTATGTAAAGCTCTTGAACAGTAATATTTATTTTGATAATGTTTTCAACATGAAAGTTAAAGCATTTTGCTATTTCTAGGAAAATACATACTATCAGTTTTAACATTGCTTATTTTGGTGTAAATTTGGACAAGTTTACTTACAATAATCATTTTTCAATCTTCTCACTGTGAACTCAAATGAAGTGCGAGGACAAGCCTTATCTTAACAAAGACTTCGGATATATAGACTATAGTTTTACTACTTAGTGGAAACTTGCCATATTAAACTCTCATTATGTATTTCACAATGTGTACATGTATAATGCACGTGTTTACAGTACTATCACCAATTCATTTTTTTTAACCAGAAAAATATAATTAATGTGGTAATCTTACAGTATATTCCAAAGAGCTCACCATTCCAAATTCCATACTGGGTGCTTCTTGTAAAAGCGGGTTGAAACCATGGCTATTTTCACCATAATTTTTAAATCAATCAATCTAGGTTACAAATTATCATAAACCTTATTATGTCATAAACCTTATTTACATCCCACAGTTTACCATAGAAAAATCAGAATCAATCAAAACAGCTTAAAAGATTTCATAACTTCAAACAATCATAGCTTTTCTGCAGCCTTTCTTTTTCTTTCTTCTCAATCTCACTCCTCTTTTCAAGGACCATGAAAAAGCTCTGTTTTTCCCATGCAAGGCAGCAGAGCTGGTGAATGATTATGGAAAAGGCTGGAGTTTGAAGTACCGAGCCATGAGCCAGTTCTACATGGCTGTAGCCTATCGGAAGCTGGGGCGCTTGCCAGATGCTATGGAATGCTGTGAGGTACAAGCATGGCTTCTTGGAGTGTGTGTGTGTGGGGGGAGTCTGCTGGGTAAAATTAAAGGGCTATCCAGTTTGGGAGGGTATGTCAGTTGCATCACTTTCTGAGGAAGGCAGATTTGACCACTCTGAGTCATACTTTAATAACTTTTTTTGTTTAGACTATTGCAGCAAACTGATTAGTTCTTGGTGTGTTTTGTTGGCCATACTACAGCCATCTTGCAGCAACTGCCAATTCAAGTTGTTTTTGGTTATGAAGCCCCGGTGTGGGGCAAAAAAGTTGAAAGCCATCTTTATAAGTATCAGTACACACCACTATTTTTATAAGAACACAGATTCTTTCCTTTGGTGAAAGAAAGTGGCTTTTGAATTGCAAAGGAACCCAATAAAACTCCAAAGCAATGGCAAAGTATTTTTGACTGTTTGAGGAAGATCCAAACTGCATAAACTACCTCTTCCTTCAGTCATTTATTTTGTTGAAAGAAGGGATGCTGTCTTTAATGTGGGTTGCAAACAGGACAAGACACCCCTTTTCCTTCACTCAGGCACCCGTTTCTTAGAATAGTCAGAATTTAGAACTTAATATGTGATAAAAGTTCAAATTGTGATTCTGAAAGCTTATCTTGCTAGGAGTCAATGAAGATTGCCCTTCAGCATGGAGATCGTCCTTTGCAAGCACAGTGCCTGCTTTGCTTTGCTGATATCCATCGCAGCCGTGAAGATGTACAGGTATGACCCTCTCCTATGACAGGCTGTCTGAGGGCAGTAGTGGACAGCGACTGACAACCTTTTCTTACAACCCAGGCAGCTTTTCCCCGCTATGATTCCTCCATGAGCATCATGACTGAGATTGGAAACCGTCTGGGACAAGTTCAGGTGTTGCTTGGTGTAGCCAAGTGCTGGCTGATTCAAAAGGACCTCGACAAGGTCAGTAATAGGCTGTATAAGAAACTGATTAGATACAGTTGCATTGTTATGAACCAACAAAATAGGCTCTAAAAATGCATGATGTTTTTTCCTATGGACAGTCTTTCGATCCACATAGTAACATCCATACTGAGGAAATGAGTATTCAGCATGTATTTTAGGCTGTTTATCTAATGTACCTTTTGATCTGCAAGATGAATACACTAGGTGTGTGACAGTTATTTCTAAGCAGTTAAATAAATGGAGTAGCTGGGATTCATCATGGATTACCTTAGGATTCACTTGTTGTAGTTGAGCATCTAGAAATGATCAACTGAAAATTGTTTCTCCATAAGATATGCTGCCCCCAGAAGTATATATGCTGTTTTCCTTATGACATTGCGGAAGACACTAAAAAACATTGGTTATAAGCAGGGTTTAGGCCCAGAATTAGAACCTGTGGGCTACCCAGCTAGCTTTATGGCTAAGTTGTTTTTATATGGGTGAAGAACATTATGAACCTTTATTAGGTTAATTAACTATGGTTTGTATACTGCCCAGAGTCTACTGATAGAATATATATAAATATAAACAGTTATGTATAATTTGGGTACCATGAAATCTCGACTCTTGGCAATTTCATAAACATTGGCAGTTTTCTTGGGAAACATTGTGGAAGTAGTTTGACATTTTTTCTTCCAGGGTGTTTTTCAAATTCCTAGGGCTGACTCTCAGGTCTAGGGCTGAGAGTGACTGACACTAAATGATCTATCTGGCCTCTATTCCTGTGAGACAATGAAAACTTGCTGTCTTCCTGCTCTTAGTCCAGTGTCTTTAATTACTGCAGCAAACTGATTTGTGTGTGTTTGTGTACGTGTGTATGTGTGTATGTGTATATGTATATATGTGTATGTATTTTTATAGAGTATATACACAAATAGTTTTGAATATGCATAGTATGTAGCTATTATAAAATAAAGGGAGTAAATGTTTCCTAATATTATCTAGACTTCCAGGGATTAGGTTAATGCAGTTTTCCCTATCTTGGCACCCTCAGGTACTTATCATAGATTCAAGCAACAAGGTCTTCAGAACCACCACGTATTTCAAGACATCATCTTGCATACTTTGGCACCTCACTCCCCTCACCTATAAATACTTCATGGCATGGGGCCTGATTACTTGATGGACTATAGTTTTTGCTTGTCCTATACAATTGGACTGACAATCCAAATTCCTTTGGTTAAACAATGTCGTATATCAGGACCCAGGAAGCATACCTTTTTTGTTGTAGCACTTTACTCTTAAATAGCATCCCTCCTTAGACCTGCATGGCTCCTGCCCTGATGATGCCCTAGATTTCATGTGTCTGGGTTTTTTTTCCGGGATGCACATGATTTCTATTCATACTGTTTTATTGTTGTATTATCTTTTAACGTTGTAAGCTGCCCTAAGTCTTATGGAGTTGACTCAAATACATATATGTTCTGCTTTCTATAGGCATTAGAAAATATCGAGAGGGCTCATGAGCTGGCAGAGGGACTAGGAAACAAAGTAAGTTGTCTCATCTGCATTTTTTTTTACTCTAGTCATGTTCTTTGTAATGTGTGCGAATATATGTATGTCATAATTCTGCCTGATAACAGACCTCCAAGGTTTTGAAAATGTACTTACATGCCCAAATATTATGTTGAATCATTGTTGTTGTTGTTGTTAATTGCGAAGTCGTGTCCGACCCATCGCGACCCCATGGACAACGTTCCTCCAGGTCTTCCTGTCCTCTACCATCTTCTGGAGTCCATTTAAGTTCACACCTACTGCTTCAGTGACTCCATCCAGCCATCTCCCCTCAACCTTTGAAGGAAGCGGTGGTGAGGCCCCTCCTCAAGAAGCCTTCCCTGGACCTAGCTGTTTTGAAGAACTTTCGTCCTGTCTCCAACCTCCCCTTTGTGGGGAAGGTTGTAGAGAAGGTGGTGGCGTCCCAACTCTTGCGATCCTTGGATTTATTATTATTATTATTTATTATTTATTTTATTTTTAAAATTTATAAGCCGCCCCACTCCCGAAGGACTCTGGGCGGCTAACAATAAAAGACACATAAAACATAACAAAACAACAATACAAAAACAATCATCCAGGGGTAAGGTTTTATAAACCCCAGGCCTGCCGGAAAATCCAGGTCTTAAGTAGCTTACGGAAGACCAACAGGGTGGGAGCGGTCCTAATCTCCAGGGGGAGCTGATTCCAAAGCGTGGGCGCCATCACAGAGAAGGCCCTCCTCCGCGGCCCCGCCAAATGGCACTGCTTGGCCGACGGGGCCTGAAGGAGGCCCAGCCTGTGGGATCTAACCGGACGTAGGGAACTATGAGGTAGTAGGCGGTCTCGCAAATAACCTGGCCCTGAGCCATATAGGGCTTTAAAGGTAATGACCAACACCTTGAATTGGACCCGGAGACCAATAGGCAACCAGTGCAGCTCACGGAGGATAGATGTAACGTGGGTGTATCGAGGAGCACCCACTATCACTCGCGCGGCTGCATTCTGGACCAACTGTAGTCTCCGAATACTTTTCAAGGGTAGCCCCATGTAGAGCGCGTTGCAGTAGTCCAAACGTGAGGTGACAAGGGCGTGAGTGACTGTAAGGAGAGCCTCCCGGTCCAGGTAGGGTCGCAACTGGTGCAAGAGGCGAACTTATGCAAAACGAATTATCTGGACCCTTTTCAATCTGGTTTCAGGCCCGGCTACAGCACTGAGACTGCTTTGATCATACTGATGACCTCTGGCGAGCCCGGGATAGGGGTCATTCCTCTGTCTTGGTGCTTCTTGACTTCTCAGCGGCTTTCGATACCATCGACCATGGTATCCTTCTGCATCGTTTCAGAGAGGTGGGGGTGGGCGGCACCGTATTGCGGTGGTTCTCCTCCTACCTCTCTGACAGGTCGCAGTCGGTGTTGGCGGGCGGACAGAGATCGACCCCTAGGCACCTCGATTATGGGGTACCTCAGGGCTCGGTCCTGTCCCCCCTCCTTTTTAACATCTACATGAAACCGCTGGGTGAGATCATTCGGCGACACGGGGCGAGGTATCATCAGTATGCGGATGATACCCAATTGTATATCTCCAACCCGTGCCCTTTCAGTGAAGCAGTCAACGTGATGTGCCGGTGCCTGGAAGATGTGAGGGTCTGGATGGGGGTGAACAGGCTTAGACTCAACCCTGACAAGACCGAGTGGTTCTGGGTCTTGCCCCCCAAGGGTCATCCTGATGGTCCATCATTAGTCCGGGGGGGAGGTAAATTTACCTCCCTCAGTGCAGGCACGCAACTTGGGTGTCCTCCTGGACTCACAGCTAAATTTGGAACAACATCTATCAGCTGTGGCCAGGGGGACCTTTGCCCAGGTTCGCCTGGTGCACCAGTTGTGGCCTTATTTGGACCAGGAGGCTCTACTCACGGTCACTCATGCCCTTGTCACCTCAAGACTGGATTACTGTAATGCGCTCTACATGGGGCTACCCTTGAAGAACGTTCGGAGGCTGCAGTTGGTTCAGAATGCAGCCGCGAGAGCGATTGTGGGTGCACCAAGGTACACCCACGTGTCACCTATCCTCCGCGAGCTGCACTGGCTTCCTGTGGGTCTCCGGATGCAATTCAAGGTGTTGGTTATCACCTTTAAAGCCCTTCATGGCTTAGGACCAGGTTACTTACAGGACCACATACTGCCGCATAGTTCCCAGAGACCGGTGAGGTCCCACAGATTGGGCCTCCTTCAGGTCCCGTCGGCCAGACAATGTCGGCTGGCAGGCCCTCAGGGAAGGGCCTTTTCTGTGGTGGCTTCGACCTGGTGGAATCAACTTCCCCCCGAGATTCGAACTACTCCCACCTTGCCGGCCTTTAAGAAAGCCATTAAAACTCTCCTGTTCCAGCAGGCCTAGGGTTGATGTCCCTGGGGGGGCCGGGATACGATTGGGACATGCTGTATGAATGCAATTATTTTACTGTTTTATTGTTATATTTATTGTTTTAATTTTGTATGCCGTCCTGAGTCCCTAGGGATTGGGCGGCATATAAATTTTATTAATAAATAAATAAATAAATCTCATTCTCTGTCGTCCCCTTCTTCTATTGCCCTCAATCTTTCCCAGCATTAGGCTCTTCTCCAGTGAATCCTTCCTTCTCATTAGGTGGCCAAAGTACTTGAGTTTCAACTTTAGGATCTGGCCTTCTAAAGAGCAGTCGGGGTTGATCTCTTCTAGGACTGACCGGTTTGAATGCCTTGCAGTCCAAGGGACTCGCAGGAGTCTTCTCCAGCACCATAGTTCAAAGGCCTCAATTCTTTGGCGCTCAGACTTTCTTATGGTCCAACTTTCACAGCCATACATTGCAACTGGGAAAACCATGTCCTGGACTATACGCACTTTTGTTGGCAGGGTGATGTCTCTGCTTTTTAGTATGCTGTCTAGATTTGCCATAGCTTTCCTCCCCAGGAGCAAGCGTCTTTTATTTTCTTGGCTGCAGTCCCCATCTGAGGTGATCTTGGAGCCCAGAAAAATAAAATCTGTCACTACCTCCATTTCTTCCCCATCTATTTGCCAGGAATTGAGAGGGCCGGATGCCATGATTTTGGTTTTCTTAATGTTGAGTTTGAAGCCAACTTTTGCACTCTCCTTCTTCACCCGCATCAAGAGGCTCTTTAGTTCCTCTTCACTTTCTGCCTTATCCTAGGTTGTTGATATTTCTCCCGGCAATCTTAATTCCAACTTTTGTTTCATCTAGCCCTTCCTTTCTCATGATGTGCTCTGCATATAAGTTAAATAGGTAGGGCGACAGTAATACAGCCTTGCCGGACTCCTTTTCAGTGGTTCCGTGTCCAGTTCTCACTGTTGCTTCTTGACCCGCATATAGGTTTCTCAAGAGACAAATAAGATGGTCTGGTATTCCCATCTCTTTAAGAACTTGCCACAATTTGTTGTGATCCACACAATCAAAGGTTTTAGCATAGTCAATGAGTGTCATATCTTTTTGCCTTTTAGTACTGTCCATGGGGTTTTCATGGCAAAGATACTGGAGTGGTTTGCCATTTCCTTTTCCAGTGGATCACATTTTGTCAGAACTCTCTGCTATGACCTGTCAGTCTTGGGTGGCCCTGCACGGCATAGCTTATAGCTTCATTGAGTTACACAAGCCCCTTCGCCATGACAAGGCAGTAATCCATAAAGGGGGTTGAATTATTAATAACCCATTAATATCATGAGGGAGGGGTAAACAGTGATGGCCCATATTTGTGTTCCAATCCTTTAGACGTTGTTGATGAGATTCTGTCACTAATAGCTCTCTTGTGGGGGTTACATAGCAGAGTGTAAAGCTAGCATCAGATATTTTGATTCTGGGGTAATGGGGCATCTCCTAAAGTGGAATATGTGTAGCTCCTGACTTTTCTGAGTGGTAGGGTATTTAATTATGCTTTGGAAAGATGATGTTAGAAAAGACCATATCTTAACCCAAAGATCCTGAAACATTTTGAACCTATGGTTTTGGGGGTATCAGGGATAGCCACACAAAATTTCTTGCACTGAGAAATCCAAGCCTTAAACATTCTATATTGCTAGCATTATTCACGTGAAATTCTTCAGAAGGGGGAATTTTGCAGGGTATACAATTATGTAACTATGAAAAAAGAAGTGATTGCTGAATGTATAAGATAAAATGGTAAGCAAAGAGTGAAATCACCCATTTTTCCCCCAAAGTGCTATAGAGCAGTACAAATAGGAATGGTAAGAAGCACAATTTGGGAAGAGGAGGCAACAGATGGCCAAAGAAAAGAAGGATCTGTCTGACAGTTGGTGAGCTTCTGCTAAGTAAAATAAAAAGAAGCAGAAGGGATGGAAAAGAACATCACATTTCAAAAGCTTAAAAGATGCCATATTTTGGGTAATCAGGAACTAGGAATGTGTTGGGCCCATAGATTGCCTCCTTTGTAATATTCTTTTCATGTGATTATTTTTCTCTGTCTTCTCTTTTATGCAGCTCTGCCTGCTGAAAGTTCATTGCCTGTGTGAAGGGATCTATCGCACAAAGGGTCAGCAGAGGGAACTTCGTAATCATGTGGTGAAGTTCCATGAATGTGTTGAAGAAATGGAACTCTACTGTGGCATGTGTGGTGAATCCATTGGTGACAGAAACCACCAGCTCCAGGCATTGCCCTGCTCCCATGTCTTCCATTTAAAGTAAGGGGCAAAAGGGATGAACGCAAACCATGGTGGAATAAGAAAAAACAAAATCCTAAAGACAAAAAAGGGGAGGTAATTCCTCCAGAATGAATGAAACAAGGACATTCTATATTGGCATTCATGATTTTTAAAATGCTTTCTACCACTCCATTGAAACAACTCCTTATCTCTAAAGTTTTTATCCTTGAGGCTGGGATACTTTTCTCAAAATTGATTTTTAATCTGCTACTTAGATTTCCTTCTCAAGAATACATTATTTTATCAACATCTTAGCTGGTTTCTTATATCCTTACAATCCAATTTTAATGAGTTCTGACTTAGGCATAATATCTGTGTACTTAGAAGTAAATTTTAGCGTGCTGAATCAGGGGAACAAGCTTGAGAGTCACAAAACTCATGACCCATGGAGCCAAACACAGTTATCAGCTGTGGCTTAACAACTTGCCAGCAGCCCTGTTTACACTGCCTATCCTAAAATAGAAAAACCAGGTATATATTAAGCATGCAGCAGAATGTTCTAACTTGGTTAGAAGCTGAATTTAATTAGACATCACGAGTTGTCCAGTCCTGTGCTACGCAATGTGATTGAATGTGTATTGCGATTATTCCCTTTTTTCCTGGTGCTTTCTCATTCAGTCATCTCTGCATTAGAAAGCTGAGAGCTAGGGGGAAAAAAAACCAAGTTAGAATTGCAAAGATGTTAACAAATGTGGTTTTCATTTAAAATATGCATTTGATGTAATATTCAGTCAAAACTAATACTATTACATATACAAAACATGTATGTACCATGCTAAAATATTTATCAAATTTATATAACTGCCTCACAAGAAGTGGCATCCTACAATAAAGATATAAAACTATAAGGCATGTTAAAATATCATTATTAGAAAGTATTGCACACATGAGATTAGTTTAATCTCAAAAACTCACTGGATCCATGAAATGCACATACACGCACACTCTTTGGAGGTCTTCTAGTCTAACTCCTTGCTCAAACAGGAAAGCCTATACCATTGGGAAAGAGCTGTGGTGGCATAGTGGTTAGAATGCAATATTGCAGGTTAATTCTGCTGATTGCCAACAGTTTGATTGTCACCAGCTCAAAGTTGACTCAACCTTCCATCCTTCCAAGGTCAGTAAAATGAGGACTCAGATTGTTGGGGGTAATTCACTGTCTCTGTAAACCACATAGAGAGGGCTGTAAAGTACTGTGAAGTAGTATATAAGTCTTATTGCTATTGCAAACAAATGGTTGTCCAGTCTCTTCTTAAAAACCTCCCATGTTGGAGCACCCACAACTTCTGGAGGCAAGTTGTTCCACTGATTAATTGTTCTAATGTCTTTAATTCCAGGTTGCTTCTCTCCTTGATTAGTTTCCATCCATTGGTTCTTGTCCTGCCTTCAGGTGCTTTGGAGAATAGGTTGATCCCCTCTTTTTTGTGGCAGCCCCTTAGATATTACTATTGTGGCACCCTTAGTTCTTCTTTTCATTAAACTAGGTATACCCAATTCCTGCTGCTGTTCTTCATATGTTTTAGCCTTTAGTCCCCTAATCATCTTTGTTGCTCTTCTTTGCATTCTTTCTAGAGTCTCAATATCTTTTTTATATTGTGGTGACCAAAACTGGATGCAATATTTCAAATGTGGTCTTACCAAGGCATTATAAAGTGGTATTAACAGCATAACATACCATGCAGGGCTGCTGTTATGATAAAATAGGGGAGATTTGCCATGTACACTACCATCAATTCTTAAGAAAAGGCGACATCTCAATGTAATACTATTATTATTGCAACATCCTTTCTATACTTGCATGCACTCAACTGATAGAATAACCTCATTCCTCCTTGCAACCAAAACACACATACTCATTTTCACTGGCACACGCTTTGTAGAAAATGAAGTTAGCCTGCTACCCACTATTCAACTTGCTACATACATGATGCAAATAAGGCAAAAAAATATAGAAATGCCCCAAATAGAACACAAATATTTCATTTGCCCACCTCCACCCCATAAGCTTCATGAACAAAGCAAGGCAATTAATGTCTTGTCTGGTAACAGTGATGTAACAGAAGTCAATTAGAGCTAGGTTCTCATTAAGAAACAGATTTTAAAACACCAGTGGAAAGAACAATTAATTTGAATGGAAATAAATGTTTTCAAGCCTTGAATAATTCAATCCCATTATTAATGAGTGAATTGATATTTTATTATTGCTGTTAATGAAAATGGTAATTAGGCAGACAAGGAAGAATACTGAAGTTCAGTACATAGCTGCACCTAGGGCACCTATTATAGCACTACTAGAACAAGGGAAGGTCTTGAGTTGTGATCAGCTGACTTTGTGCCCTTTAATTGAATTTACAGTGAGGGTTCCTAGTTTTCATCTGGTTATTATTTGTAAGAGGTGGGGGAGGGAGAACTATAGCTTTATTTGTTCATGCTTTGGTAGCTTCTCACCTACATTGCTGTTATAGTCACATGTTAGATGTCCACAAGTCCTCTTTCTGTCCCTTCATCTTAATCCAGAACAGCGCCATTCAGGTTGTTCTGCACCTTCCAGACTATTCTCATATCTCATTATAACTCAGGGGTCTTTGCTGGTTCCCCATTTGAGCCAGAGCCCAATTTAACCACTGGTCTTTCTGTTTGGAATTCTTGGGTGACAAGCCTGCCAGTATTAGTCTTTCATTACTTCTCTTGACAGTCCTGCTTGCTCCAGATGTTTTTCTGAACAAGGTCTCCCTCCAGAGTTATGGTGTCCAGATTCCAATTTTCAGGGGCCTAGCCTTGTGCACTTTCAGATCAGCTCCCTCCTCCTCTTCATGAACGTTTAATGGCTTTTAGAGGTTTTAAAAACTTTTTTTATTTGAGTAGTTAGTTACAGTAGCATAGAGCCTGGTCATCTCACCCTATCTCCTTAGCTTTTGAGATTCTTATTGTAAGTTAATACTTGTTTTAATTTAATTATAGATTTATATATACCCAACACTATTGAAGGGTACTGTTTGAAATATGTATGGTGGGCAGTTTTCATTGATAATCTTTATTTAATGGTTTGACTTTAAAGTTATAGACTAATTTCATTGGATGGACTTTTTAAATTACAATAGGTTTTAATTTGTACTGTGCACAATAAATATTGTTAAGAATTGATAACTTGTGTTACCCCTCCCCCCAACTGAAATAAATATGTAGAATCATAAACGCAAAATATAAATAGATTCGGAATCAACCTCTGGATTGAAAGAATTGCTTCAAACGAAATGCCTAAAATTAATGGCAAGAAATAATCTGTTGAGATTTAACTCTGCTGCATCATGAGAAATGATGCACGTTGGCAGATCAAATAGGTGAAGCATAATGTTTAATAAGTATGCATGAGATCTAGAAAAGTGTTGATGTATTTATCCTGTTTTCTGTTCAAACAGAGCACTCATTCTGAAGAGAGAAACTTGGACAGGCTTTTGTAAACGAAGAGCTGTCATGGCCTACATTACAAGGAAAATAGCAAATGAACTCATGGATAAGTGTTTTTGGCAGCCAATGTCTTACAGTGAGGTTAACTTTAGAGTGCACTAAGTAGCATGGCAAATATTCCAAAACAAAAATACTTCTGTGAACATGTTGCACTGGCCATGACAAAGAGTGAATGAGCATTTATTGTTGCAAAGTTGTTTAGACTTCTTCAATAAAGAAAACAGGATCTGCAATACTTCTGGAAAATAGCAAAATGAAACAAGTAACTGCTATCTTTAAAATAAAAGTTAGATGCTCTAAGAACAATGTTCACTGCTTAACATGTTAATCATTGCCTATTGAGAAAAATGAAGGAAAGAAGATTAGAACCATGTAAAAGATCTAGTTCAGGGATAAGGAATCTTCAGCTCATAATAATAATAATAATAATAATAATAATAACAACCCCCAGTGAGGCACTACCTTGACGTGGTTGTGGGGCTTGTGTACTCTGAGGAAGATGAGAGCTATGCTAGAGGTTCAACCATACTGGACAGGTCTCATCAGAGGAGTCAGACAAAGAGTGTCTCTCCCATAAAAAATATGGTGAGACGTAAATTTCAGAATGCCATACCGGCTCGGACGTCGCCCGGGTTAACAAGGTCCTCACTAGATATTGGAGTTCCTGGATATCTGGTGAAAAATGGGTTACAGGACTCAGGACTGTTGGCTGAGCAACCAGGGCCAGCAGCTGCAGAACTACTGGAAGAAAAGGTGTTTACCCGTCGCAGATACACAGTGATGGAAAACAAAAAAATAATGATCTGTTACTACAGATCAAGTCCAACAAGAAGAGGATATCTAAAACGAATGCACCAGTTCTGGAAAGAACAACATCCAGAATCAGAAATAACAGAACAGAGACTAGCAGATCAACGCCGATTTATAACACGAAATAAAGTATTCACAGAAACAGAATTGGACGAACTGCAAAGGTTTACCCAGGGCAAAGAAATCAAAGCCTTACCAGAAGTAATTCAGAATGTAGAGGCAAACCAGGGGGAGTTGGCAGTGAAGGAATCCAGCAGAGATATACAACTGTTCTCATTTGGAAACCAGGCACCTCTTCCTCAGGAAGAACAAAACCCTCTAACTAAAGAAATAAAAGAATTGAAACAAAGAATAACTGAGCATCTAGAACAGCACAAAAACAACAGAATAAGGCTACCTGCATTGAAGCTTGTTCCAAAGAAACAGCTAGCACAAGCATTAAAAGATGCAAATACTGCAATATCAAGTATAAGCACCAATTCACTGCAAGAAACAAACCAACTAATGTACAGCACAGCTGCAGTTATAACAGAATACCTGGGATGCAAAATCAACAAAAAAGAAAAACAAACAAACAGTGCACCAGAAAAATGGAAGGTTAGACTAGAAAATAAGATCAGCAAGTTAAGATCACATGCAAGCAAGCTAGAACAGATGAAAGAAAAGAAGCTGAAGAACAAGAAGACCAAAGAATACCTAATCAAGAAATACCACTTAGAAACAAGAAGATCAAGGAAGCACTGGAAATAATAAAGCAACAAATAACAGCTATAGCCAGGAAAATCAGTAGATATGAAGCTCGAATTGCAAACTATAGGCAGAACCTCCAATTTCAATCCAATCAGAAACGTTTCTACCAATCCATCAATGGAGAAACTGCAAGGAATCAGTCAGTACCTGACAAGGAAGAACAGTGCAGTTCTGGAAGCAGATATGGGATAACCCAAAGAAATACAACAAGGATGCGGCTTGGTTAAAAGAGGTGGATGCAAATAAAACAGAAGTTGAAATGAAAGAACTAGTAATAACAACAAAAATGGTAGAAAAAAGAGCAAGGAAAATCAAAAATTGGTCAGCACCAGGTGAAGATGAACTGCATGGGTTTTGGTTGAAACATCTAACTGTTATACACCCACTCATTGCCAAGCAGTTCAACAATATACTACAAGGAGGAGAAATTGAAAAGTGGCTAACAACTGGGAAAACCTACCTAATAATGAAAAATCCAGCAAAAGGGGCAACACCAGGTAACTACAGGCCAATTACCTGCTTACCAACAACTTTCAAATTACTAACTGGTGTGGTAGCTGATGCAGTACAACAGCATCTAGTTGAAAACAATCTCTTTCCACCTGAGCAGAAAGGAAACCGCCCCAATAGCAGAGGAACAAAAGATCAACTCCTAATAGACAAAATGATCTTGGAAAACTGCAAGAGAAGGAAGACCAACCTGAATGTGGCATGGATTGACTACAAAAAGGCATTTGACTCTCTGCCACATGATTGGATAATAAAGTGCCTAGAAATAACAGGAGTCAGTAGAAACATCAGAAAATTTGTGCAAAGATCGATGGCACAATGGAAGACACAGTTGCAGATCAATGGTGAGAGGCTGGGAGAGGTTAATATCAAGAGAGGAATATTTCAAGGAGATTCATTATCACCATTACTATTTGTTATTGCACTGTTTCCTCTGTCAACAATACTGAATAACTCAGGACATGGTTATCAAACATCAAAAACATCTGCTAGACTATCCCACCTCCTTTACATGGATGATCTGAAGCTGTATGGAAAAACATCATCTGAAATAGAATCGCTGCTCAACACTGTCCGTATATATAGCCAAGATATTGTAATGGAGTTTGGCTTGGACAAATGTGCCACACTTACTATCAAACAAGGAAAAATAGTGAAAACTGAAGGAATCAAGATGCCCCACGAAAATAACATTAAGAGTCTGGATGAGGAAGAGTACTACAAATACTTGGGTATCCTTCAAGCTGACAACATCAAGCACACTGAAGTCAAGAAAAAGATTAGAGGTGAATACATCAAGAGAGTGACGAAGATCTTAAAATCCAAACTCAATGGAGGAAATACCATAAAGGCAATCAACACCTGGGCAATCCCAGTCACAGCTGGAATAGTGGACTGGACTCAAGCAGAACTAAAAGCAATGGATAGGCAGACCAGAAAAATAATGACAATGAATCATGCCCTTCATCCACGCAGTGACATTGATAGACTTTATCTACCAAGGCAAATAGGTGGGCGTGGAATGCTACAAGTACATCAGATGGTTGAAGAAGAAAAAATGGCTTTGGAAGAATATCTGAAGAACAATGATGAAGATGCACTGAAATTAGTATATCAGGAAGGCTTACTAACTACTGGAGAGACCAAACTGGCCTACAAGAAAGACCAAATGAAGAACAGAATAGAGGCATGGGAAGACAAAGCACTACATGGCCAATACATGAAAAAAATAGCTGGGAAAGCAGATAATAATAAAACCTGGCAATGGCTAAGAGCAGGAAAATTGAAGAAAGAGACCGAGGGACTAATTCTGGCTGCACAAGACCAAGCCTTAAGGACAAATGCATACAAAGTCAAAATTGAGAAGACAGCAACAGACAGTAAGTGCCGCCTATGCAAAGAAGCTGAAGAAACAGTGGACCACTTGGTAAGCTGTTGCAAGAAGATTGCACAAACTGATTACAAGCAGCGGCATGACAAAGTAGCAACAATGGTGCATTGGAAGATCTGCAAAAAATATCATTTGCCTGTAAGCAAAAACTGGTGGGATCATAAAACAGAGAAAGTCATAGAAAATGATAAAATTAAACTGCTCTGGGACTTCAGAATTCAAACAGACAAGCACCTGCAACATAACACCCAGACTTAACAATTGTCGATAAGAAAGACAAAAAAGTCTGGATAGTGGATGTGGCAGTGCCTGGAGATAGCAGAATAGAAGAGAAAGAACTGGAGAAGATAACAAAATACAAAGACCTACAAATAGAAATAGACAGACTGTGGCAAAAGCAAGCAAGGGTAGTACCAATAGTCATAGGCTCCTTGGGTGCAATCCCAAAACAACTGGAGCACCACTTGAACACATTGGCATTGACAAATTCGCTATTAGTCAATTGCAAAAGGCGGCCTTATTAGGAACTGCTTCCATCCTGCGACGATACCTGTAATACCATCAAACATCCACATCTGCCTATCCCAGGTCCTGGGTAAGGACTCGATAGGTAGACAAAATGCCAAATCCAGTCTGAACATCTGGCTGACTGTGCGATGATCGATAATAATAATAAAGTTGGAAGGGACCTTGGAGGTCATCTAGTCCAACCCCCTGCTCAGGCAGGAAACCCTACACCATTTCGGACAAATGGCTGTCCAGTCTCTTCTTAAAAACTTCCAGTGTTGGAGCATTTACTTCTTCTGGAGGCAGGTTGTTCACTGATTAATTGTTCTCACTGTCAGGAAGTTTCTCCTTAGTTCTAGGTTGCTTCTCTCCTTGATTAGTTTCCATCCCGTTGCTTCTTGTCCTGCCTTCAGGTGCTTTGGAGAATAGCTTGACTCCCTCTTCTTTGTGGCAGCCCCTGAGATATTGGAACACTGCTATCATGTCCCCCCTTGTCCTTCTCTTCGTTAAACTAGACATACCCAATTCCAGCAACCGTTCCTTATATGTTTTAGCCTCCAGTCCCCTAATCATCTTTGTTGCTCTTCTCTGTACTCTTTCTAGAGTCTCAACATCTTTTTTACATCGTGGTGACCAAAACTGGATGCAGTATTCCAAGTGTGGCCTTACCAAGGCATTGTAGAGTGGTATTAATACTTCACGTGATCTTGATTCTATCCCTCTGTTAATGCAGCCTAGCACTGTGTTGGCCTTTTTGGCAGCTGCAGCACACTGCTGGCTCATATTTAGGTGATTGTCTACTAGGACTCCGAGGTCCCTCTCACAGTTACTACTATTGAGCATGGTACCACCTATGCTGTACTTGTGCATTTGTTTTTTCTTGCCTAAATGTAGAACCTTGCTTTTTTCACTATTGAATTTCATTTTGTTAGTTAGTGCCCAGTGTTCAGTCTGTCCAGATCCTTCTATATCTTAAGCTGTCTTCTGGAGTGTTGGCTATTCCTGCCAGCTTGGTGTCATCTGCAAATTTAATGAGTTCCCCATCTATCCCTTCGTCCAAATCGTTGATGAAGATGTTGAAGAGCACTGGGCCCAGAACAGAGCTCTGGGGCACCCCACTACACACTTCCCTCCATATAGATGCAGTTCCATTGAGGACCACTCTCTTGAGTACGGCCGGTAAGCCAGCTACAGATCCATCTGGTGGTGATTCTGTCTACCCCACATTTTTCTATCTTATCAAGTAGTAGGTTGTGATCTACTTTATCAAATGCCTTACTGAAGTCCAAGTAAATTATGTCCACAGCATTCCTCTAATCCACTAATTTTGACACTTGGTCAAAGAATGCAATAAGATTTGTCTGGCATGATCTATTTTTGACTTTGTTTGCCTCTAGGTGTTCGTTGATTCGTTGTTTGATTATCTTTTCCAGGATCTTCCCAGGTATTGAGGTCAGGCTGATAGGTCTGTAATTTCCTGGATCCATTTTTTTTCCTTTTTTGAGGATGGGAACTACATCAGTTCTTTTCCAGTCCTCTGGTAGTTCCCCTGTGTTCCAGGATCTTTGAAAAATATAGTTCAGTGGTTCCGATATCACATCTGCCAGTTCCTTGAGAACCTTGGGGTGTAATCCATCTGGTCCTGGCGATTTGAACTCATCTAGGCTGGACAGGTGCTCACTAACGATTTTCTTGCCTATCTTAACTTGTGTTTCTGTTTTGTTTTTTGTGGCACTATTTTTGATAGGTTGGTCTTTTTTTTCCCTTTGTGTAAAGACAGATGCAAAAAATGAGTTAAATAGTTCTGCTTTCTCCCTGTTGCTTGTCACCTTCTTGCCACTTCCACCCACTAATGGACCAATCATTTCCTTCACTTTTTTCTTGTTTTTTACATGTTGAAAGAAGCTTTTTTTGTTATTTTTGACTTTGGTCGAAAGCCTTAATTCATTTTGAGCCTTGGCTTTTCTTACTTCATCTTTGCAGGCTCGGGCCACCTGCCGATATTCTGACCTAGCTATGTTCCCCTCTTTCCACTTTCTATACTTGTCCTTTTTATCTTTCAATTTGTCAGAGAGTTCTTTATGCAGCCATGCTGGTTTCTTTTGAGAGCTGTTGTTTTTCCTCTTTGTTGGTATTGTGCTAGACTGTGCTTTTATTATCTCATTTGTCAAAATTTCCCAAGCTCCTTGAGTTGTTTTCCCCTTGAGGATTCTCATCCATGGAATCCTTCCCAAGCCCTCTCTAAGTTTATTGAAATTAGCTCTCTTGAAGTCCAAGACTCTAGTTTGACTGTGTTCTATTGGTTGTGCTTCTATAATGTTGAATTCTAATATTGCATGATCACTTCCTCCCAGGGGTCCTATGGCTTCAACACCGTCTATCATTTCATCTCTGTTAGTGAGAATTAGATCCAAAATGGCTAATCCCCTAGTTCCCTTCTCTACTTTTTGGGAGACAAAGTTGTCTGCTAGGTTTACCAGGAACCTGTTTGATCTTCCACTTGGTGCGGAGTTTGTCTCCCAGTTGATGTCAGGGTAGTTAAAGTCCCCCATTACTATTTTGATGTGCTTCCTACATACCTTAATTAGCTGACTAACAAAAAGTTAATCTATTTCCTCTGTTTGGTTGGGTGGTCTGTAGTATACACCTATGGCAATGTCATTCCCCCCCCCCCCTTTTATATTGACCCAAATGCATTCAAGACAGTTTTTATCATTGTTGTACTCTATTTCTGTAGAGATGTAGTTATTTCTTATATAGAGAGCAACTCCACCTCCTCTTTTATTTGGTCTGTTTCTTTTAAATAATTTAAATCCCTCTAGCTGTGTGTTCCATGTGTTGGTTTCATCCCACCATGTTTCCGTAATGGCAACAATATCGTATCTGCCCTCATTAACCTGAATTTCTAGTTCACCCTGTTTGCTGTTCATACTCTGTGCATTGGTGTATAAACATTTGAGTCCTTTCTACATAACCTGTGTGGTGCCTGAGTTCCCTTTTTGTCTTACCACCTATTTGGTTAGTGCACTTTGTGTAGCACTCGCTATTAGAGGCTTCATTTTGCTTGATAGCAGGGTTGGTATTCGTGTCCACACACACATCTATGCTACATGCACTGATAGCCCTATAATTTTTAGATTGCCGGGGACAGGATTGTTCCGTATCAATTAACTTCCTGTCCCCGCTGTTTAGTTTAAATTCCCCTCCAGAAAATCTGTGAATTTATACATGTTGTACATGGC
The DNA here is from genome assembly GCF_016545835.1 of Crotalus tigris. Taxonomy (NCBI): domain Eukaryota; kingdom Metazoa; phylum Chordata; class Lepidosauria; order Squamata; family Viperidae; genus Crotalus; species Crotalus tigris. The sequence continues at coordinate 393,439 of NW_024096487.1, forward strand.
CCCAAAGAGGTCCTGCCTTATAAGAAGAGAAAGTTATCAACAACCACTCTCTGCCTATCTGTATAATTTCATGTTAGTAATCTAGACCACAGGTTCCCAACCTGTGGACCACTAGTGTGCTGTGAGGGGTTTGCAACTGGCCGCGGAAACAGCCAGTGAGCGCACATGCATGCTCATTTGTATGAGCAGCAGGCAAGCGCACGTGCTCCATTTGTGTGAGTGGCAGACGGTATGCATGCTACTCGCGCAAATGGAGCTGCACACACGTGCTTGCCAGCCGCTTGCACAAACCATCCCTCCCCCCGCCCCCCCCCCCCGGGGTCCACAAAGCCGGAAATGTTTTTCTACACCATGGCAACCAAACTAGTCACCAGTGCCATATTTCAACACTCCCTACAGAAGAAATGTGCAGATGTTTTCTGCTTGTAATACTTTGCAAACTGCAAGCCACTCTTTCCCCTGGGGTCAGAGGAAACCATTACAGGTAGAAATAAAAAGTAGTGGTTCTTTTTTCTTTTCCTTCTCTTTCTCTGCAGAGAAAAATGACTGCCTTGAAGGATTTTTTTGATCAGGCTCACTATATTGTGAGTCTCACAAAATGGATGTTGTAGAAATATGGTAAAATAAATAAATTAATCAGGGATGGGGGCATTGACAAAGGGGAGGAGGCTATTTTCCTTTAAGACCCACTCATTGATATATAGCCTGTAGAGATGTCCTGGAGAGCAATTGAACCCCTTCAAGCCAGATTATGTTTCCATTCTAGTTTGGCTGGTATACGGTTCCAGTGTTAATCAGATCGTTTTATGTGGTGAGAAAATGTAATGCAAGAAGAAAATAAATTGGATCTAATGTGCTTTGTACTAGGTCTCTTTAAAATCAGAACAAACTGTTTATAATTCTAGTCCTATTGCAATCAGAGACTAACATTCATCAAATTTTATTCTGCATTGCAACAAGTCATGTTGCTAAGCACAGAGAGCTGGGTTATCCCCAAGTAGCTTGTGAATATATAGTATAGTGCAATGATGGCGAACCTTTTAGAGACCGAGTGCCAAAATTGCAGCCCAAAACCCACTTATGTGTCGTCGGGTGCCGGGTGGGCGTGGCCTATTGGCTGGGTGTGGCCCATTGGGTGGGCGTGGCTGCGATGGTAACGGCAGACTGGGTGGGACTAAAATGTTCAATCAATCAATTCCAACTTTGCGAGATCTTTTTTTTTCCCGAGAAATTGAAATTGACTGACTGATTGATTGAATCTTTTTGGGGGGGGGCACATGACGGCGGAGGCCTAAAGTGAAAAGGTTTTATAAAACCCAGCTGAAGGCCTAGGACTGGGACAATGGCGCGAGTGCCCACAGAAAGGGCTTTGCGTGCCACCTGTGGCATGTGTGCCATAGGTTCGCCACCACGGGTATAGTGGATGGTGGAAGAGAGAAAGGAAGGATTCATTATTGCTGATATAACTATTAATTTTTAAAAATATAAGTACCTAAATATCTTTCAGAGACCAAATGTTATAGCAATACTTATATATTATCCTCAAAGCACAAAAAAGCAGCAGTTAAAATGATATTCGTATTATTGGTTCCCTTCTTGAAGTAATCATTGCAAAAGACCTCAATGAAGGTCTTTATTCTTCAAATAATTTTAAATGAGTGAAATTCCAATTAAATTATTGTTTCAATTATCATTGTTTATTTTAAGCATGTCTTAATTATATTTGTTTATGTTGCATTTCTTTATAGGAACAAAAAGGTAAGATAGCCTTAAAATACTGATATTAAGGAATATGTTACAGTATTTAAAACAATCACTTCAATGAAAAATGCAGGAAATCATAGCAGAAAAAATCATGACCTTCTCCATCAGAATTTGGAATATAAAATTGAGTATTACTCAGACTCCTGCCTAAGATATCCCCTACTGTCTTTTCCCACTGCAGGTGCCTGCAGACTAACGGAACACGAGGTTGCCCCAACTGCCGGCGTTCATCAGTTAAACCAGGGTTTGTGTGAACTGCTGATGAATTGATGACTTAAGAAAATTCATCCATTAGGTGTGAAAAGACAGAGCACTGGAGCAGTTCTGTTACAGGATCTAGAGATGAAACCCATCATATAGATACAAAATCTCCTGCAGGATTGATGGAAAATGCACACCTAGATCTTTGTCATCTCCTTTCACACATCTGAGTTGTGAACCTCTTCCAGGAATTCTGTATCATCTCCTCTTTCAAAGCCAGCTAGAATAAGCCACCTTTGCTCCTTCAACAACTTGTTAGCTTGATCTTCCACAATCTCAATTTGATTTTGATTTTAATTTTAATTTTCTGCTTCTTTTGCTAGCTTCCTTCAGGGCCAACTCTGACACTCATACTTCACTTCAGAGGTTGTGGGAGCTTCATCATTGGAAGCTTTTAAGAAGAGATTGGATTGCCATCTGTCAGAAATGGTGTAGGGTCTCCTACTTGGGCGGAAGGTTGGACTAGATGACCTACAAGGTCCCTTCCAACTATTCTATTCTAATCTATTTCTTTTCTATTCTATTCTATTCATTCCTCATGGGAAGCATACTGATCCTACCTACATAATGCTTCTTGAACTGGCACAGTATTACTTTCTTGTAGGTATAGTGACAGCTACTCTTTTCCAGACATTGCTTGAAGTTACTTCGACTTAACATTCTGACTGATATTTTTCGTAATTTATATTGGTACCTAACAGCTGTTTATGGTTTAAAACAACTAAGCCATTCATAATGCGTCTTTTTCCATTTCCAAAGAACTTTTCTCAACTTGATGCTTTTCAAATGATTTCCAGAATTTTTAGGTAACAAATTTTGCGATTCAAAGTCCAATTGTCTGGAAGGAGTCAGATTGGTTAACTAATATGTCAGAGTTAAGAGACTGCCTCTCAGCAATGTAATTATTTCAGTATGTCTCTGTTTTCATTGTACAGCTGTATCCTTCAGGTTCTTCTTGAAGTATCTGATATCTTTAGTTTGCTTACATTCTCACAGAACATTCAATTTCTGCATGGGACTAGGGGGGGGAAGCCTTACAATGTCCCAGGGAATGTTTCTTGCCTTGTATTCCTTTGCCATCATCTTGTAATGTTATATGGGCAGTGATTGGTCCAATCATGGAATTGTCAGCAATGTATTTATACTTTCTGTAAACTGTTTATACTGGAATAAATAAAATCGCAGCCTGTAAGTCAGTGTTTTCTAAAGTTGTAGCTATGTTTTCATCTTTTAGAAACTGAAGAAAGGAAGGAAGGAAAGGAAGAAAGAAAAAGAGAGAGAAAGAAAGAAAGAAAGAAAGAAAGAAAGAAAGAAAGAAAGAAAGAAAGAAAGAAAGAGAAAGATGTATATTGACTAAGAAATATAGGTGTTATTAGTAAGTGTCACCCTGACCAAAAATACAATATAACATTCTGTGAAGAAGCTGTTTTAGAAGAGTGGGAAGAACATTATAAGAAATTCTAAATGTTGGTTGTGGGAGATACATATATATGAGTTGTGGAGGATATATATGAGTGAGTCATCTGAAAGATGGCCCAAAGGCACTGGCAGAGAAAGGTCAAGGATGGATGCTTGTGTGCCCAGAGCACATCAAGATAAAGGCAGATTTAGAATCTACAATATACTAGGGAGCCAGAATAGTTTAGAGAATTATATGTTGGAGGCAGAATTCAGGAGGCTGGATGTTGGAGGAAGGAGTGTGGGAGAGAGATATCAGTAGGGATTTAAGAGGAGGAAGGAGATAAAATGCCAATATAAAGGAAATGAGAAGTATGAAATAAAAGCAGAAGTGAATTGAAGCAACTGGGATACAAGGGTCATGGATATAAATAGGAGATAGAAAAATAAAAAATACAGCTTTAGAAGAGATTATAAAATTAAGAGAATAAAGAGTTAATAGACCATAGATTAGTTTGAATCCAACTAGGTAAAAGTAAACTGCTAGTCTCATAAATTAAGATATGTTATCACTGCAGAGATATTAAGCTAGAAATAAGATAGCAGAGAAACAAAATATAGAAATAAAAATACAAAATTATATAGTATAAAGAACAAATGTATGAAAGATAATAAAAGCTATGGAATGAGCAATGGCGTAATGATTAAAGTGTAGCTGAAAAGGTATAGCAAAAGTTCAAAGTTTACTTGACACGTACTCGTCAATTTGTTGAAAATCCAGCCCTTCTGTAACCTAGTTGTGGATGAACATCTGTGAACTTATCACTACCAAGTTTACTCAGCACTAAACTGCTCTAACAGATATACTCACTCTTCTGATTCTTGATGTCTAACAATACACAATTCTCATTATTGGGAAAGGGAAAGAACAGAAATCAGTCACCACCTATAAAAAGCTTTGCCTCCTCTCTAATGAACCACTGTCTTTGTTTTTCCTAAGTTTGTACCAACCCTGAACTACAACAATCTTAGTAATGCTCCCATCATGATAAAGAGAGCCTAGTAACTTGCACAAACATTCCAGTTTCTTTTCTAATTCCACAAGTAGGCAGCCATTTTGTTCATTTGAGCTGACCATCTTTTTACTGATGTAATGCAGTAGAAAAGCAAGTATGTGTATTGTTAATTTGTTAATGGAAAAATGAAAACATAATCCCCAATAGCATTTTGCGTTTAACTACTTAATAAACATACTTTTTTTTACATAAACTGTCTCCAATCCTGTAAACAGTAGCATTTTTAAGACAAAACTATCAGCTTTTGTGATCAGTTTTCTTTAAACAGCTGAAAAATACTTTATAAAAACATAGATACCAATCTAGTGTTCTCTAGGTTTATTGGGACTACACCTCCAAGACTACTAAAAATAAAAGTTTTCTTGATAAAGTTCTATGGAAACATATTTACCTCTCTTATCTGGATTTTCCAGATTTTTGCATGTCTTTGCTACTAAATACTATCAGCTTTATCTTGTTCCTACCAATCTAAAAAGGGGATGTGAGTAAACGAAGTTTGGTGCTTGTTTCATATATTCCATAAAGTTATGAATTGTGTGAAATCTCCATGTAACAGAATAATAATCTCTTTACATTCAGTTGCACCACCTTTAGCTGGAGTAACTGCAATCAGATTCTCCTTGTAATTGGTAATCTCTCTTATGCGTGCTTAATTTTACCATTACTCCAATACTGAAACATAGAAAAATATTAGCATACATGACATTGCTCATAGAAAAAGTCAGTGGAGTAGACAGTGATTTTAAACAAATTCCTGATAGTTGGGGAAGGAATTATTGCAAACCTCTCTGTACAGTAGAATTCAGAGTTATGAGTCCTATGATGCAGATTAGTGTGGAAACCATAAGAGTATGCCATGGTCCACCTACAATGGTTGAAAAGCTGAGCATGACTTGCAATGCCTATGCTAGGAATACCTGGAACCTGTCTGCATTTGAAAGATTGTAGCCTCTCAGTATTTCTAAATGCCAAATAGCACCTGAATCTGTATATACACCTCTCGGGCATGAGATTTAATTCAGGAGATCCTCTACTACCCCTCTTTTTTGTAGATAAAGTGGTTTGTTATTTTAAAACTGAAGGCAAAGCCCTAAGAAAACAAGAGTATGCTGTTGTGTCAGCTGGAAAGAAACTACAAATATTCTCTCTTCAAAAGCTCTGATAAGCAGCTGGAATTACCCACAGAAACTGTTCTACTTCTTTTGATACATCTAATATTTGTTCTATCCTTATATAAGTGCATTTTGTAACAGTCTGGAATTGTATATGAGGCATGTCCTTGTATTCTCTTTAACATCTTATAATAACCATAATTATAAGGTGACCAACTTTTTTACAATGAAAAGGAGGACACAAATTGAAGAAAAAAATATCCTAAATAAAAGAAACATTTTATTCATTGCAACAATAATACAGACAACTTGCATGTACAAAGTTTGCCAGCCAGGTGTTTTGGCGCACTCAGTAGCAATTCCTATTAGCTTTCGAAAGCCAATAGTGGGAGTAGCACAGCTCATGCAAAAGTTGAAAAAAAAAACCATCAAAAAAAGGTGCCGGAATGCCGTTCTGAGCATTATATGAGGGGGGAAAAAAAGCCCTGCAGATTAGTCTTCAAATATCGAAAAGGAGGACATAAAGGAGGACACTTTTTTTAAATTTTTATTCATAATACAATTAAAACAACAGTGGACAAACATGACATTCAGGAATACATTTTCCTATCAGTTCCTATCATGTACAAAAGTTTAATACATCGTTCTTAACCTCTATATAAGCCTCATCTTCTATACAATACAATTATATATACAATTATATGTACAGTTATGTATATCTTTTAATTCTACCATTAACTTAAAGTCCGAGCAGTTCTTAATTCATACCAACGGTAAAATTTGCCCCAGATTTCGAAGTATTCATGTTCTGTCTTGTCTTTCATAATCATTGTAAGCCTGTCCATCTCAGCACATGATAGAATTTTATGCAGGAACTCTTCTTCCGTTGGGGTTCCCTTATTCCTCCAATTTTGAGCAAAAACCAGTCTGGAAGCCGTTAAAATGTGTAGCATTAAATAAAGTATGCCTTTGTCATGCTTTTGCGTAGTTAAACCTAATAGAGTTCTGGTTTTGGTTCTACCACTTGCTCTAATATTTCTTCCAACCATACTTTAATCCTGTTCCAAAAATCACAAGCTCGCGTGCATTCCCACTACATATGATAGTAAGTTCCACTTGTCAAATTACATTTCCAACATTTAGGGGAGACATTGGTACACATTTTAGCCAATCTTGTGGGTGGGAGATGCCATCTATAAAACATTGTGTAAAGGTTCTCTTTGTAAGAGGTGGCCAAAGTAAGCTTCTTGTTTCTTGCCCATAGTTCTTGCCAAATGTGCAGATCAAAATTAAGACCAAAGTCCTTGCTCCAATTCAACATAGTCACTTTTACTTGTTCTTCGTACATTGCCTGATCTAACAAATAGTAGTATAATTTTTTAATAATTTTATCCTCCGACCCCAAAATTATTTTATCCAATTCTATTGGTTCTAATTTAATGCCTAACTCTTTTTTGTCTTTCCGATATCTCGCCTGCAGTTGCAGGTATGCCCACCATTCTAATTCTATCCCTTCATCCTGGAGGACACTTTTTGAGGGAGGACAGAACTTACAAAAGGAGGACTGTCCTCCCTAAAGGAGGACAGTTGGTCACCTTAATAATTAGCTTGGAGAAATTCTACTTAACATAGCACCATCTTCTGATCTACTGGGAGCATTAGATTTTAATGGATTTTTTTAAAAAATTAAAACAATTGTATCTAACTTCTGCAGCATCAAAAAGCCTTTGCATTTTAAAATTAAAAATATGTTATAGTTTGATTATTATTTTTTCTCTAGTAAGATTGATTTAGCTCACAGAAGGGGAGAATGGCTGAAACCTCTTATAACACTATGGCCTTCTTACAGCCTTCACACTATAAAACCAAGCCATTAGATGAGTGATTTCATTTTTACCTTTACATTGGCAGTAAAGCATTGCAGGTTATCAGCCTTCTCTCCTCCCTCCCCCCCCATACTTTCTGGAATTAAGGGACGAGACGCTGTCTGGAGATAAATGGTGATAAAAGAAACCACCAAGGCACTATTGCGAGAAGGCAAAGTTAGTTTTTTGCAAAACATTTCTTCCCTTTGAATACATGCTGCAACAGCTATCCAGGCCTAAGATTCGAAACCTATAAGAACGCCAGATTAAATTGAGGGTATTCTTAGTCTAAATCAGTGTTTTTTCAAACTTGGCAACTTTTAAGATGTGGGAACTTCAACTCCCAGAATTCCCCAGTCAGCATGTGGGAATTGTTTGTGAAAGGAAAAGGGTTTGAAAAATTGAAAACCATGGGTGAAATTTCAGAACAACACTGAAGGCGTCCGAGCTCCGCTCACACGGGTAACGTTTTCCTCCGGATACCCGAGAAAATCGGCCTATGTGGAGCCACGTGCGACTCTGTCTATTTTTTATCTCTGTTGACTCAAGGCGGGCTTCCGCTCTTGCCCCTGACTAAGATGGCGGCGAGATCACCGCCGCGGAACTGAGAAAATGCCATCACTCAGCTCATTTGGACGCGATCACGTGATCAGGACACCGCAAACTTGGTAGATTCGACAAGTCGCTCAAGCTAACTGATCAATTGAAAGGGCGCCGGAGACCAACGTGGTGGCGGCACTAACAGAAAAGTTTTAGTTTTCACGGCAGAGAACAGGACCCTTGGTGCTGTTTTTGTCCAGCGTGTGGTATCTGCTACCCGGAATTCAAACGTCAGGCCTTCTCCTGAGGAGAAAAAATGGCGTCAGTTTGGGATGAGGCGGAGGTAAGTAAAGCCGGGGACGGGATTGTTGCCGAGAATGAGAGGCCGGTGGGCAATAGTCGTGAGAGCAGTTGCCTTGTGGCCGAGGCTTGCAGAAATTCCCTCAGGAACCGGCCTGGCTGGGAAGGTCCGTGGTCGGCAGAGGCTGCGTGTTGCCTTTTGCCATGACTGGCTGTTTCTTTCTAGGATGGCATCGGGGAAGAGGTGTTGAAGATGTCCACGGAAGAGATCGTCCAGCGTACCCGCCTGCTGGATAGCGAGATCAAGGTAGGTTTAGCCGGGGGTTCCCGCCTTGGAGGCCTGGACTTAAAAAGTTTCTCTTCTTTCTAGGGTGCCTACAAATTGTATGGGTGCCTTTTTGTTCCATATAGCATCAGCCTTGTGAAGTTTCCTTTTTCCACTATGTATTCAAAATGGACAGTGATTAACGTGTGTGTGTATGTATATAGCGTGTGTATATGTGTGTCATGCATGTGTATGGATAGATATATACTTTTGAGAGCAGGCAACAGAATTTCATTTTTAACGTTGGCCAGTGTGCTCATAGTGAAAAATGACAATAAAGATTATCTTATCTTTGTGATTCGGGGCATCTGAGTATTTCATTTTTTTCCTCCACCACTAAAAGTTACACTTAGCAGGCCTTTCTTTTGATCTGCTTTTATAGACAGAATGGACAAGCAAATGTTTTTTAAAACGGGCTGACCCCAAAGTGCTCCCAACGCCTTTTTAAAAGCAGCTAGTTGAGGCTCCTTTGACTCGAGCAGCGCTGTCTGGGAATCAATGCTTTCTGGGAGTTGAAGTCCATCCAAGTTGCTAAGGTTGAGAAACTCTGCTCCAGGGCAAAGCCTCTTGTGGGGAGGCTGTTCTGTAACCTTGGTGCTGATTCTTAAGCAGACTTATTGGAGAGAAAGAATGCCTTGATTATAGCTTGCTCAAGGGCAGATTTAGGCTTTTAAACAAGATTACAGGGAGGTAAGCAATAGCATGCAATCCTGGTGAGAGAGCAAAAGATTCAGTCTTATAAATGTTAGAAATGGCAACTAGGAGATGCCCAAACCTTCTGGAGGTAGCCAAGTGACATGAAGGCAGATTGGAGACTTCTCTCCCCAGCTTACCTTTGGTGTGGCCCCTGTTACAATGTTGACAAGTCAGTACTACCAGAGCTCTTTGTGAGGCCACACCATGTTCTCTAGAAATCATTGTTAGGACTATGGCAGGCCTGCATAACTCATAGAGGAGAAAGTGCCACATTGATAAAGATAATTAACTGGCTCTGCAAAGAAATACTTGGTGTGTCAATCAGCTGCTAGATGACTAGTGGGATGGCAGCAGTGCTGGAACTGGTGGTAGCAGTGAGGCTTGAATGCACTCGGCAGGGTGTTTCTTGGGACAGATTACTTTTTTAAAAAAAATGCTGGTGGGCTGCATTTGTGCAGGCCAGGATTATGGGTTGCATATCTCTGATGCAATCTGTTTCTACCATTTAAAAGTCAACCTTTCAATCCAATTCTAAATTTGTTCACTGAGATAACAGATACACAGCTTAACTTGACTCATGGAAAGTTGCCCATTCTGGTATATTCCCACAAGCTGTGTCTCCTAGCTTTATACAACATTACATCTGTGTTATGGTATGAAATAAAGTGGCCTTTATTTCCCTTGTTATCACATGAATGTATGATGGCCATATACTGCTCCTTGTTTAGTTTTCAAAGGGACTTGCTACACCGCATTTTAAAAATAATTGTTGATTTGGTTTTTTTCCCCAAGAAAATAAACTCTACAAAACCAATTACCTCTATTAAAGCCAAGTAATTTTGCTATTTCATTTTCTCATTCAGTTCCTAGCCTTTTCCCCATTTTTATTATCTCTTTCAGGATTTGCAGGAAATATTTTTTAAAAAATAATTGTTCTGGATTTTCAGATCATGAAGAGTGAAGTTCTAAGAGTAACTCATGAGTTACAGGCAATGAAAGACAAGATTAAAGAAAACAGCGAAAAGATCAAAGTGAATAAAACTCTGCCATACCTTGTATCCAATGTCATAGAGGTATGTTTCTTACAGTAAAATATATAGCCTATAGCATCTATAAATATTGTAATTTTGGTATGAGTGAATTCCTTGAAGAAAAGAATAGGAAATGGGGTAGGCAAAACTGAGAAGATTATTATAACTTGGCCCTGCTTAAAAAAGAAGTCACTTTTTAATAATCTGACTTGATATTCTTTCTTGATATAATTTCTCAGGTGCAATCTAAAACATTTGTAAAAGAGAATAATGAGTCTTATTTCAGAGTAAGCATGTATACATCAGTGATTACAATCAAATCAGGAATCCTGTTTTTCAAAAAAAACTAAGGAAAATGCTGGAAGAAATTATTTTTGAAGTGTTTTATGGGATGACAGGTTGCAAATACAAGAGTCAAATTCATTTCTATTTTGCTAACCTGGCTATTTTCATAGAAAGGTAAATATAAAAAGTGCATATTTTTTAGTACAGTTAGGTTGTTATAGGTGAAGTTGATTCCATAAACATTTGCCTTTCAGGAAGAAACAGGATCACTGCCATAATTTGCTTGCTAGGCTAAAATAAATGATCTACTGCCTGATTACACCAACTAGGATTTATAACAATAAATAGATTATTTTATTACTTTATAGTTTATTTTACCTATTTCTGTGAGGACCCTGCTTTTCTCAATAAAAGAAAACTGTCACTTTTTGAGAGGTGGGTCTATAACATTTTGAAGACCCTGTATAGAAGAACTTCTGCATTAACTCTGACTAAATATCTAATGCTTTTATCCGCTGCTGGGAATGATAGGAATACATATTGCGATAGCATTGTATGCTTGACCAATGTAACTATGTTTACATCTGATCTGTTTGCATGTTAGCTGCTGGATGTTGATCCCAATGACCAGGAAGAAGATGGAGCAAATATTGACCTTGATTCACAAAGGAAGGGCAAGTGTGCTGTCATCAAAACCTCTACTCGACAGGTGAAAATAGCATAATAAAATGTTTTTAATTATATAAATACATGATGTTGCCTTATATTAATAAAATTCAGCTCAATATTGACCATTCCACTGGCAGAGGCTCTCAACAATGTGTGGTGCTTGACATCCTTCTCACTAATGATACCTAGAATTGAATATAATTTCTTGAACGTGGAAAAAACAGTTGAGTGATACTCCTATATGGTCTGATTTGGTAAATCTCATGATATTCAAAATTAATCTTCTCCAAATGGATGTCCTCCAGATATGCATCTTTCAGCTTCCAGATTTCTCAGTAGTGGCCATGCTTGAGAATTCTAAAGTTGTTCATATATCTAGAAGTCCAGTTTGGAGAAGGTTAGTCTAGATCATAGTGTGATCTGTTAAGAGCCTTCTCTTTTTATGTTCCCACTCATGTTTAAAATGTATGAGTTCAGACATTTTTGAGGTTAAGGTTTTAAATTGAAATGTTCTTCTACTTTGATTTCTGTCATTTTAAGAATATATGTTAGATGCAGAATATATTTTAACTGCTTTGTGCCTCTTTGCATAAAAAGGCAAAGTTGAAATAAATACTGTAATTAAGATAAACTATTTTGTTCTTAACAAGCATCTGCAATTTTAATCCAGCACATGCTGCATCTAAAGTGAAAATCGCTGCTAGTTCACAAAATAAGGTATATGAACAATTTTGATAAGATTTAGGTCAAGCTGAACATTTTTGTTGCCTCTTCTTCAACAGACTTACTTTCTGCCTGTGATTGGGTTAGTTGATGCTGAAAAGTTAAAGCCTGGCGATCTAGTGGTGAGTAGTTACTATGCTGTTTAAGAATGAATAACCAAACATACTTTGTTTTTTAAAAACAAAGCAAGTTCATTGATAACCCAGTGTTTCTATCACTTTCACAATATTTGTAAGTTTGCTTATTCCAGTTAATCCTTATGACTATGCAGTCTTTATTCAATCCTTAGTAGGTCTCTCTTGCAATGTGGTTGGGAAGTATTTTATGCTGACCAGTAGTTTCAAGTATGATAGATAATGAATTCAGATTGCAAACACCTATAGTTCTTTAACAGAAAAATGGCCTAATATTGTTTTAATAATATATATTTAATAATATGTATTTTCTCTAAGGCTAAATCTTGGTATAGTTAATTTCAGCTGTAATTTAAATTACCATTTTGTATTGTATCATCTATTGCTTTTCTCTCATCTCAAAGCTGTTTAGTGCCATAAAATAACAAAAAAGCTTACATCTTCTTTCTCATTTTAATAGAATAAATAGAGACAGCAGTGCTTATCACATTTAATGTTCTGAAATAATAATGTTAAGGGAAAATTTAATATTTCTTACGCTACTGAAAATAATGGATTCTGCCCTCTTTTTTCCTCACCTGCTTTTTCATGTTACTATGTAGTGAGTCTATTTCATTTATAATAGTAGTACATTTCTCTCCTCCACCCTCTCAATAACTGCATAAGTAAGATGTGAGAAAAATGGGGGAGAGGTAGAATTAAAAAAGAAAAAAAGCCCTTTTGTGGATTTCTTTTTGCAGGGAGTAAACAAAGACTCCTACCTGATTTTGGAAACCTTGCCCACAGAATACGATTCAAGGGTGAAAGCCATGGAAGTGGATGAGAGACCTACAGAACAATACAGTGATATCGGAGGGCTAGATAAACAAATCCAAGAGGTAAGGAGATGTTAACTAATTCCATTTATTTGGCTTAATATTTGCATAGCTTTGAAAACATTTTAGATGTCTTTGTAATTTTAACCTGTTCTGTAATCAGGATTACTGAGCCAGCGTCAATTCAGCAGTTACGAAGATGATTTCGTTTACTTTTTGTTTTTACAGCTGGTAGAAGCGATAGTTCTGCCAATGAATCATAAAGAGAAATTTGAAAACCTGGGAATCCAGCCTCCTAAAGGGGTGCTCATGTATGGACCTCCCGGAACAGGAAAGACTCTCTTGGCCAGGGCTTGTGCTGCACAGACAAAGGTAAAACCTGATGGCTTCTCAAGGTGTATGTAATGCTTCTGGGGAGTTTTGTTACTAAAGACATTGTACTGACAGAGAACCTATTCCCCTAATTTTTAATTTAGTATTCTGTGTCTTTGATAGATTTCTAATAGCTCTGCTGTGGTCTACGAAAATGTATTCTCTGCATGGCTAGTTTTTCTTGGATTTTGTTCTCCAACACTTTAAAATGGCTATAAAGAAACAGAGAGGTAACCAACACAATAAGGAACCTAGAAACCAAACTTCAGGAGAAGGAGTTGAGGGAACTGCAGATGATTGCTTGCAGAAAAGAGGAGAGTAATGGGAAATGTGTTAGCAATCCACAAAAAGCATATGGCCCAAAAAAAATGGACATGTTTTCTGTTTTAATTAAGAACAAGACAAGAACCAACCCGAGTCTATTAAGATGAACGTATAGTTAGATTTATTGAGCAATGGAAAGATTTGTTTAAAACAGTGGTAGATTCCCTCTTGCCATATGTTTTCAGTTTGGGAGTTGGATGGCTACCTGTGATTTAATGATTTCCACACTGAATATAGGGCTGAACGAAATTGCTCTGACATTATAGATTGCAAAATATTATCTTTAATACCATTTCTGTTGTTAACTAGAGTACTGCACTATGGCAGAACATAGAGAACATATATCCTATTTCTTGCCTTGTTTTAGGCTACATTCTTGAAATTAGCTGGTCCACAATTGGTGCAGATGTTCATTGGTGACGGAGCCAAGTTGGTCCGCGATGCCTTTGCATTGGCCAAGGAGAAAGCACCTTCTATCATCTTCATCGATGAACTTGATGCCATTGGCACAAAGAGGTAGGAGCTGTATTCTCAGTCTACAAGTTTTAAGATAGAGCCGGCTCTCTTCATATATCCCAACTATGGCAATGGTGTTCCTTTGGAGATTGGTTCTTAATTAGTATCACTCCCAACTCTTCAAGAATATATACTGTATACATTTTTTTATCTAACCTACAATTAGCATGTGGTAGGGAACAAAGTTCAGAGGATTACACATGCTGTATGCTGGCTACTATAGTAGTAAAACCAGATAATAATTGAGAAGTTTTTTGTTTGCAGTAAAGTCTAGTGTGAAGTGTACCTATTGAATAGCAAGCATTTATGAGCAATTATGAGACAGTCCATTCTGTTACTGCCAACTTCATTTTTAATCTGTCAGTGTTCTGTAGCTTTGAACATGTTCAAATCGGATTGAGATGCTTTTAGATTTTTTCTTGCTTAGCTTCTTCCCCTTTAATTTATATTATACCCCTGCAATTCTTAGGTTTGCACTCACCTGCTGGCATATTCTCTTGTTTGTTTATTTATTAAATTTTTATGCTGCCTGTGTCTCCTGTAAGGCGACTTTGGGCAGCTTACAAGTTATAAAAGAAGTTGAAAAATAATTAAAATATTAAAACATTTAAACAGATTAAGATTACAAAAACTATACTGAAACCAGAATTAAGAGATGGATGGGACAGGGATGAGGTCTTCTTACCCCATCAGCTTCCTCCAGTGGTAATCATTCCCCTCGGGCCCTGGGCCAAACACAAATGCTCTTGTGCGTGTTTTGTCATTTTGAAGTCACACAGTCAATGTGTTTACTATTAAATATAAATATAGTATTACATCTTTTATGAACAGTAGATACATAGCTCTAAACTCATGAGAATTTATTTTTTGAGGAAATGAGTCTTACAATGTGTAATTCGAGCATGAGTAAATTAAAGAATGCTGTTTATCAGGAGAGCTGATAATCAAGGAATAGTTTTCCTTTTTAAAAATCAAGCTTATCTTATAAGTTCTCTTAGATCCATTTTATTTCTGGTCGTCTTAGGTGGTAACCGAGGCCAGATGTGCTTTTGCACAGTTCTGCCTTAAACACCAAGTATATCTGCTCCTGGGTAAGTCAGATCCAGCCTTGGTGTTGTATGATTTTTTTTTTTTAATTGAAAATTTTTATAAGTTTTTACAAAAAAACAGAAAAAAATAGAACAATACAAAAACAGAAAACAACATATACAAAAAACTAAACATAACATCCCCTTCCCCATCCCCCCCCAAAACACCCCCCTTCCCCCCCCCCGAGCTTCCCAGAGCAGAATATAGGCTTAATTAAAAAAGAATTAAAAAAATTATATATAAAAGAGAAAAAAAAATAAGACTGAAATATATGTATATGTATATAGAAATAAGAATTATGAAAAGGCAATGTGATATTTTTTTATATCCAATTTAAATTGTATAAATTCTATCCATTTATCCCAAACAGCAAGAAATTTCTCTTGCGTTTGTTCCTTTAAAAAAGCCGAAATCTTTGCCATTTCCGCCAAATAAGACACTTTAAAAAACCATTCCTGCAGTGTAGGCAAGGATTCCTTCTTCCAATATTGTCCTACTAACAGCCTTGCGGCTGTAATCAAATTTAACATCAATATAACCTCCTTTGTATCACAATCAGTAACTATACCCAACAAAAATAACTGCAGAGTAAATTTTACCCTCCTTCTAAAAATTCTCTGAATATTCCACCATATCTTAATCCAAAATGCTTTTATCTCTCTGCACGACCACCAAATGTGGTAATAGGTGGCATCCAAGCAACCACATCTCCAACATTTAGGCTGTAAGTCCGGGTACATGAAAGACATTTTTTGTGGGTCAAGGTGCCATCTATAAAACATTTTATAAAAATTCTCCCTTAAATTCTGTGCCTGTGTAAATTTGACATTTCTTACCCAAATGGTTTCCCATGTATCCAATGGGACTGATTCACCAAAGTTTTGGGCCCATCTAATCATACAATCTTTAATTAATTCCGTTTCTGAGTCCAATTCAACTAGCACCCCATAAATTCTCTTAATATGGGCTTGTCTTTGATCCTTCACTTGCTTAATAAGATTTTCATCTTCTCTAAGAAAACCCACCTTGCAATCCACCTTCCATCTGTCTGCTAATTGCCTATATTGAAACCAAGAATAAATAATATTTTCTTGTGCTAACTCCTCCCGTAATTTTAATTGCCAATTTTGTCCATCCCATCTGAGTAGCTGTCTATAAGACACCATGTCCATTTTAACACCTCTTTTTATTCCTTCTATCGCATGCCAGGGTATAGCCCATAATGGTACTTTAAAATCACTTTTATAATATTTTCTCCAAATCCTAAGTAAAGAAGTTCTTATAATGTGAGATTTAAAAGCCCAATCCACTTTTTTATTGAATATTAAATAGGCATGCCACCCAAAAAGTAAGTCCCATCCCTCTAGATGGAGTATCTCAAGATTTGTCAAATTTACCCAGTCACTAATTAATGTTAAAACCACCGCATCATAATATAATTTCAAATTTGGTACCTTGAGTCCACCTCTTTCACGGAAGTCTTGCATAATTTTAAACTTAACCCTTGGCTTTTTCCCTGCCCAAATAAATTTATTAACACCCTTCTGCCATTCACTTAGATTAGTCTCATTCTTCAAAATCGGTAACATTTGAAACAAAAAAAGAAACTTGGGTAGAATATTCATTTTTATCACTGCAATTCTTCCCATGAGAGATAGTTGCAGCTTCTCCCAATTCTTCAAGTCTTTCTGTACACTAACCCACAACCTGTCATAATTATTTTTAAATAATTTTGCATTAGAAACAGATAGCATCACCCCCAAATATTTTACCTTATTAACAATTTCAAAACCCGTCAAGTTAGCCAAAGTCTGCTTCTCCTGAATAGTCATATTTTTAGGTAGGATTTTAGTCTTGTTAACATTAATCCTAAAACCCGAAACCAAACCATATTGATGAATTAACTGTAATAACTTTACTGCAGAACTAATAGGTTGCGACAAAGTAACCACCAAGTCGTCTGCAAAGGCTCTTAACTTATATTCTTTTTTATTAACTTTTATTCCTTTAATTTCCTGCGAGTCTCGAATTTTGATCAACAATATTTCTAATGTTAAGACAAACAACAACGGTGATAGTGGACATCCCTGCCTAGTACCTTTTTCTATTGTAAATACCTCTGACAAACCTCCATTAACAATAAGTTGTGCCGTTTGTTTTTGATATATTACCGTAAGAGCTTGTAATATCTTTTCACCAAAATTCATCTTTTCAATTACTCTTAACATAAAATGCCAATTCAATTGATCAAAGGCTTTTTCAGCATCTAAAAATATCAGCCCTGCAGGGACTTGGTTATTCTTGTCTAAGTATTCTAATAAATTAATGATTTGTCTAACATTATTTTTCATATACCTACCAGTTATAAACCCAGATTGATCTTTATGCACAAGATGATGCACAACCCTCAAAAACCTATTTACTAAGATTTTTACAAATATCTTATAGTCCACATTTAAAAGAGATATAGGTCTATAATTCTTTGGTAAAGTAAGATCTTGATCCTCTTTTGGAATCAAAGAAATAAAAGCACTACGCCATGAAGGAGGAATCTCTGAGCCCTGTAAGATATCATTGAAAAGATCGCCTAGTGGTTGGATCATCTCCTCCATTAAAACTTTGTAGTAAACAGCTGTCAACCCATCCGTACCCGGTGCTTTCCCTAGTTTCAATTGTTTAATTGCTATCGCAATTTCCTCTTTAGTAATTAAGCCATTAATTTCATGTTTCTGATCCTCTGTCAGTTTGGGAAAACTAGCCTCACTTAAATATTTATATCTAGGATTTGCACATTAGTAGATTTGTATAATTTTTGATAATCTAAAAAAGATTTCTTAATCAATTCCTTCTGAAAGACTAATTTGCCCTTATAATTTATTTTATCTATTATCCTCTGTCTCTGCTTCTTTCTTAATTGATAGGCCAGCCATCTCCCTGGTTTATTGGCATTACAAAATGTATTTTGTTTCATAAACAATAAGTTAGTTGCAGTTTGATCCACCAGCAACATATTAAATTGTGCTCTTAACAACTTTACAGATTCTTTAATGCTTTCATCTGAAGGATTTAAAATCAAAGACTTTTCTTTTAACTTAATTTCATCCTCCAATTCTTTACGTTTTTGAATCTGGCTTCGCTTATGAGAATTATTCATTTTTATCAAGATCCCACGCATAAATGCTTTACCTGCATCCCATACCATTGACATTGAAGTCCCCTTATACATATTTAAAGCAAAATAATCCTTTAAAGACTCCTTTAGCTTTTGAATATTCTTTTCTTGTCTAAATAAGTTTTCATTCACCCTCCAGGATCTTATCTCCTCTTTTTCTTGAGTCAGCTCCATCCAAACTGGACTATGATCCGTCAGCGACCTAGGAAAAATCTTTACATTCTTTACTCTATTGTATAAGTCCGTTGTAATTAAAAAAAAGTCAATTCTTGAAAAGGATTGGTGTCTATCTGAGAAGAAGGTAAAATCTCTCTCCTCTTGATTACATTCCCGCCAATAATCCCTTAGTTCCCAATCCTCCTTCATATCAAAAAAAGCTTTAGGTAGTTTTGCCTGTTTAAAAAGAGGAGAAGAACCTTTCTTATCCCTTTGTATATCTAAGACGCCATTCCAATCACCCATTAATACCACGGATCTATAGTCCAGCAAAGTTATTTTTTGATGTAGCAATCTATAAAATTGTTCCTGTTGCTGATTTGATGCATAAAGTCCCACTATGAGTATTTTCTTACCATACAAACCAAGTTCAATCATCACATATCTTCCTTGGGGATCTGATTCTACCAGACAAGCTGGTAAATTTTGCTTCACATAGATAACCACTCCCCCCTTTTTCCCAGGAGCAGAAGATACAAAGTGAGATCCCAGACGGGCATTAACTAGGTATTTCTGATCTTTAAGTAAAATATGAGTTTCCTGTAGACAAATAACATCATTGTTATGTTGCTTCAAATAGTAAAAGATTTTCTTTCTTTTCTGTGGAGAATTCAATCCGTTAACATTCCAGGTCAGGAACTTTGCCATCTCCCTTGGCCAGGAGCCTGGAGAAGACTCCCTGGAGATCTGCCATTCCTTCATGTGTTGCAGAACTCTTGGGTCTTGCTCCTCCCATCGGCGATGAAACACTTTCGGAAGAAGATTCTTTAGCCTCTCTCTTGCGTTGCTCTTTCTCCTTACGTCTATAAGCTGCACGGGTCATTCTCTGCTCTTTGACCTCCGTTTGACGTTGCCATTCAGCTTGCAGCATCCCAGCAGAAACCAGACCTAGTGCTTCAGATTGCTCCAACTCTTTGCCACTCAGGGGTTTCTGAACAGGTGGAACTGAGCCTGCACCCAGGACCGTGTTGTAGAACTCTTTGGCTTTATCAACCATATTCAACCTATAACGCATCCCCGCATGGCTCAGAACAATACCCATCGGGATCTCCCATCTAAATGGCATCAATCTGGCTTTAAGCTCATTAGCTAGAAAAGCAAAATCTTTCCTACTTCTTAAAATTTTTGATGGGATTTCCTTTAAAATGATGATATCTTGGGCAGCAATCTGGAATCTCTTATTATAAAAAACTTGTATAATTTCATTACGCAGAGACTTCTTTGTAAAATAAATCACCACGTCTCTAGGCAAATTCTTCTGCTTGGCAATCCAAGAGTTAACTCTGTAAATTTTTTCCACTTCTCTGCGTAATTCTCCTTTATCCATATTCAGAGCAATAGCTAGGTCAGTAAGCACCACCTCCATCAGGTCTTGATTCATATCTTCCTTAAGGCCCCTGATCCTCAGGGCATACTCCATCTGTCTATACTGGAACATAAGGATATCTTCTTGTGAAGTCTCCATCTTCCTTTCCATATCTTGGAATTTCTCCTCAAAAGAGTCAACTTTATCTGCCACTTCCTCCACCACCGTAGCCAAGCCTGATACAGCTGCAACTATATCTTGCCGCAAGATGGTGTTATTATCTTCTAGTGAGACCTTCATCCCACTTAACTCTTCCTTAATTTCAGATTTAATCTGTGTAACTAGTTGCTTCATTTCATCTCTAATTTGAGATACAACATCTCCCATTATGCCTTTAATCTCTTGTACTGACGGGCCTGGCAAAGGAGGGGAGGGTGGTGGCTGGGTCGGTGGTACATGTTTAAGTTGTTGTTGTGGTTGTGCAATTAAAGCTGTGGGAGAGGAGACCACCTTGGATGTTATAGAAGGCGGCTGTCTCTTTGAAGCCATTTTATATATCGCAGTTCTCTCTTCCCTTCTCCCCAAAGAAAAAAAGGGGGAGGAGGGAAACAGAATTTTTTTTAAAAAAAGGGACAAAACACTGTAATCCTTAAAAGTCCAAGGAAAAAAGGAGAAAAAATCCAATACCAGGAACAAAAAGATCAAAAGCAGTCATTTAAGTCCAAAACTTTAAAAGCAAAAAGACAAAAGAGAAAAGGAAAAAAAAAAAAACTCCGACACTTTTAAAACGCCATCTTATTTCCTCTCTCCATACCAGCAAAAAAAAAGAACAAAGGAGAGATAATCAAAACTAACTAAAAGAAAGAAATAAAACACTAAACTATATAAAAAAAGATCCTTTAAACCGCTCTGTCCGCTTCGGAAATTACTCACCAAGACGCTGTAGTCGCGGAGATAGAGGCGGCGGTTTCTTTTGCTTCAAAAGGAAGCAAAAACAGCTGGGAGGCGGAGATCAACAGGAGCTCCGAGGGAACACTCCTTCTACCCCCTCTAGGAATAAATCCAGAGGGGGTTCAGGGGTTCTACCTCTACTCCTGCGTTCTCTACCCCTTCCCTTTGCCCGGGAAGGGGATTCCGAACCGCGGGCCAGCTGATACACGCTGTGCTCCGCGATTCTGACACCTTCCCAGCTGGATGGCTACTAAGTAGCCACCATCGCCGTCGCCCTGTACCGGAAGCTCCGGTGTTGTATGATTTATAGGCCAGAAAACTGCAGTGTCATATATGTGGGACACATTTTGATAAGGTTGTTTAGATTTCAGTTTGTTCAGAATGGTTAGTCTGGTGAACTGGTTGTCCCTGGGAGCATGTGATTCTAGAAGCTGTTCTGTAAAGACTCTTGACTTCCAGCTCATTTCTCGGCATAAATTGAAGAACTGATAGATCTTAATATCTGGTTCCAAGGTATTTGAAAAGGCTCAGTTTCCTGCATGCTTCTTAATGTATGTTTTTCTTTTTATTCTGATAATGGCTTAGATTAGGCTACATAAGAGAGAGTCAAATCGGTTTTATCTTGATAAGTTCTTTTACCTTTTTTTCTGTCATAATAAAGATGAAGTTTATTTGTCAAAATAAAGTTTGAAGCTACTTTTATCTGTCAGTTATCTCTTTTTAAAATTGATTTTATTGGTTGCTCTTTGCTGCTCTGTTCAAATTTGTGTAATGCTCTTGGATGGAAGAGCAAAGGATAGAAACTATGAAGAGTCCCTGCATTTTGCCCTCTGTTCTACAGCTGTGGCTCTATGCTGAAATCCAGATACATGGCTCCTAGTAGTATTTCTTTTCAGGTAGAAGAAGGCAGTATTTGAGATTTTTTTCCTTATAGTTTTCAATTACGATTCTAAATGTACATTGGCAACAAATTATGTAAAATTAACTGTATTTGGCTCAGTGGATGTCAACTGAAGAACAAAACTCTATGACCTCAGCTGCCTCAGCATAGAAGAATACAGTAGATTAAATTCTTTTCCTCAATTGGTCCATTACTGCTGATATAGGAGGAAACAATATTTACATAATAACATGGTATGCTAAGTGCATGGGCTGTGAGAACATGGAATGATTTTTTTTTGTTGATTATACTTCAAAGCAATCTTTTAATTAAATCTGTACATATATATCAAAAGGTAGAAAGAGGATTTCTACAGAAAATGAGTAACAAAAGAGAAAATGCATAATAAAAAAAGAAAAGTTTGTTTTTCCCACCAGATTTGATAGTGAAAAAGCTGGTGATCGTGAAGTACAGAGGACCATGTTGGAATTGCTTAATCAGCTTGATGGGTTTCAACCCAACACACAAGTCAAGGTAACTATTTGCCTGTCGTTAATATATGAAGCAGTTCTGTGATCAAATTATTATAGAGTAACGTTAGAAATCAGATTGGTGACCAAACTGAAGTTTTTTTAATAGCTTTAAGTCATTATTTTTAATGTGAAATGAAAATATGCACCGTATCATAATTGATCTGGGGGATACATGAAAACTATGGACTGCTCGCATCCATTACCGTGATTTGATAGTTGTGGTATATAGAATCTGTGTCTGCCCAACCACAAAATGATGTCCTTTATCCAGGTGATTGCTGCAACCAATCGTGTTGATATCCTAGATCCTGCTTTGCTACGCTCAGGACGGCTAGACCGCAAGATTGAATTCCCAATGCCCAATGAAGAGGCCAGAGCCAGGATTATGCAGATCCATTCACGCAAAATGAATGTCAGGTATTAAACAGAAGGGGAATGTAATTTGGATGACGTTGGTGAACTATGAATTATGGAATCATTTTTATTCAGTGTATGCAACAATCAGTTACCTCAGAATGTGCCGTTAACTAAAAACTATTACACTTTTTCAGAATTTTAGCTATTTTGTGAAAAGCAAGTTTCTAATCTGTATGACTGTGAAGATAGTACTAAAACATTACAGTAGTAAAATCCGAGATGTCACAACAAAGGTTGAATTTTAGTTTCAGAATTAGGTCAGGTCTTTATTTCTTGTCCTTCCCTATTTCCAAGAAAAATGAGAATAAAGTAAGAGCAAATTGGTATGGTTTATGTGGATTATGTTCAACATTAAATCATATCTTTCCCATTGAGATTTTTTTTTAAAAAAATGAAATTCTGTTCTCTGCAGTCCTGATGTGAATTACGAAGAGCTGGCGCGATGCACGGATGACTTCAATGGTGCACAGTGCAAGGCTGTGTGTGTGGAAGCGGTAAGTAGGTTTGGCCAGTTTCCATTGGAAGTCTGCTGACCTATGGAGACTTTGGACAACAAAAGAGTTATAGTTTCTTATGTCAACTATATTGCACTTTTGCTGAATGCTTTTTACTTCCTTGGGTCAGGGAATGATTGCCCTTCGGCACGGAGCAACAGAACTTACCCATGAAGATTACATGGAAGGAATTTTGGAGGTGCAGGCCAAGAAGAAAGCCAATTTGCAATATTATGCCTGATTTTTGCTCCTGAATGGGATAGTAAAGCCTTGATACAAAAAGCTCAGTGTTGTAACTTTTGCAACTGAATGATATGAACTTCTTTCACTTATGAAAAAAATAAAATTAATAAGTGTTTCCTCTGACTGAGACTGCTATTATATTTGGTTGGAGATGGAGAACAAATATTAATTATTCAGGATATTCATGTATATGAAACATCTCTCATTAATCTCCTTGAACACCAACATGTGTACAACCCTCTTGCTTTTGTGCTTGAATTTTTGGTACACTTTCACAATTTGTCTTTGGTTGTTAACAATAAGCATTTCAGTTCTTACCTATATGGATTCTGAAGACACCTATATAAAATTTCAACTAAAGGCAAAATCTGTAAACCATTTGATATGAAACTATATTTGTTTTTAACTCTGAGGTAAAACTTAGGTTTTTTTTTTAATTTAAGTTGAAGGTGGAGGAGCAACAAGGAGCCAAAGATTTCTGTAGGGATTGGGAATATCTCAATTTATCACACACACACACACACACGATAACTGAAGTAGATACCATCTAGAACACAGGTGTCAAACTCACCGCATCACATGACGTGTCACAATGTATCACAACTTTTTTTGCTTTGCCAGAGCTGTGGTGGGCGTGGCCTCCATATGATGCAACTGGCCCGCAGGCCGGCAATTTGACACCCCGATCTAGAACAAGAGATGTATCTATTTCTGTCACCACAGACCAAAATTTTCTCCTTTGTTACCCGTTTGGCTGTGAAAAAACAAATTGATGCCTGAGCATCCTCATTGGTAAAGACCAGTGTGAAGAATTAATTGGACTTCGACCACATTTAGTACCCTTGTCCAAGACTCAAACCATTTTTGTAGCTAGTTTCCTGCTTTGAATATGAATACACTCACATACATACACTTGACAGTGTTAATGTCATTTAGTTTATTAATTTGATATATACCCACTGATATCTTTCACTCATCTTTTATTTTGTTTGTGTGTTGTTAAAGGATGTATTCTCCCCCCCACCCCAGTTGCACTAGTTTTCTATTTGGATAAAACTTCCCTTATTCATTGAAGAAAATTTCTTAACTCTAATGTTCTCTCTGATGTGATTTGATAACTTATCCTCTTAAATTTGATAGCACTTTCTCAGATTTGATCCACAATATACATTCTAATATGTATTGCATTTTTAAAGTAATATTGTGGCATTTTGGAGACCCTTGTCCTCTTGATTCTCCCTTTTTCTTGAACAAATGATCTCATTTTCTTTAGAAAGTTTTTTTTTAATCATGTATGTTTGTGGGTGCCCTTTCCTATCAGTAGCTTTGTGGGTGCCCTTTCCTATCAGTTCAATCACTTTTTGATAGGACCTTAGTACTCCCTAAGTCTCTGTGGAGATTCTCAGTCGTCCAGATCATGGTTCTCCCAAAGGTACTTTTCAAAAGACAACTGGACTTCCTTGGTTTTTTTCCCTTAAAAACAAACTGGAGAAGTGAAAAGTTTTCAAGGGAAAAAAACAAGAAAATCCAGTTGCCTTTTGAAAATATTCTCTAAGTCTACAATCATTCCTTTTATGGTTAGCCCATAAATTGTCTTTAAGGATATAAAACATGTGTAACATCTGTTTTTATAATAGAGTGATTAACAATAGCACTTAGACTTTTGTACCACCTCATAGTGCTTTGTGGCCGTCTCTAAGTGGTTTAGAGAGTCAGCATATTGCCCTCAACAATCTGGGTCCTCATTTTACTGACCTCGGAAAGATAGAAGCTGAGTCAACCTTGAGCCGGTCAGGATCGAACAGCTGGCAGTTGACAGAGTTAGCCTGCAATATGCATTTTAACCACTGTGCCACCACAGTTCTCTTAGATCAGGGGTCTTCAAACTTGGCCCTTTTATGACTTGTGGATTTCAACTCCCAGAATTCCTCAGCCAGCATGCTTGGCTGAGGAATTCTGGGAGTTGAAGTCCACAAGTCAAAAGGACCAAGTTTTAAGACCCCTATCTTAGATTAAGGTCTTCTTTTATAGGTGCTGTTGAATTTCATTGCCTATCTGAAAATCACTCCATTAGAAAAAGCATTAATAAGTTCTTAGAGTTAAATTTGTTTGTGGGCCTCTTGCATATAACAAGTCTGTAAATTGCTGATTTGTTGGAATATATGCTATCATTGATAAGTAGGCTGACAGTTTGCCACTAAATAGCCTCCAATGTATTACAGTAAATAATTATCAATTCCTGCTTCCTTTCTGTTCATTTGTTAGGTTGGCTACATATGTAATTGGTAGACAACAGTTTGCTTACCTAGATAAATTATATAAAATAGTAAGGGGGAGGAAAAGTCAACAGCTCCTTATTTTGCTGCCAAATTGGTCCTGATTCCAAATGCCTGTTTACTTTGAGATTTGGTTCCCAGGACTGATATTTTTCATCAGATGGTGCTTCCTTATTCCTGTAGAGATACTAAATATGATGTAACAGGTTTTCTTTTGCAGCTATAACACGTAGAAGAAATCTAAAGCCAGAGAATTTCTCTCCTTTTAACGTAACCAAGCCTTTTAATTTAATGCCTCTTGAAATGTACAACTTCCATTTAAAAATCACACTTGCCATGAATACATTAACTTTAGCACTGAGTAATTAATTACATGCCACTTCAAAATACAATGTAAACAGCCCTTCAACAAAGGGTTCTGTGCAGTCTTTGGGGGAGACGGTAAAGAATTACAATGAGGAAAGACCAGGGCTTCCCTTCAGCACCATTGTTGATGTTCCTGAGTTAGGCTCAGCTTGTTAATCATCTGTATACTGTGGACCCCTCTTATGAGTTATGCCTCTTTATGTGTTAAAAGATAATGTCAGATTTTTAGGGTCTGTGCTCCTTTTCCAAAACAAAGTTTCTTCTGTATTCTGGAAGGATTGAAAGTGGACCAGAAATCTCAGGTTGCCTTTTAGAGAAGCTACATGATTTGAAGAGTGGGCGTGCCTCCCTTGCTCACTTTGCCTGTGATTTTTTTTTTCTTTGCAAATGAACATAGGGTTCCTACTGAATCAGCAAGATTTGTTGCAAGGGAGCAAAGAACCACATCAGATTTGTGCAACCCTGAACTGGTCAGTTTGGGTGATTACATCATTGCAACTTGCCCCCTTGTGAAAATATTCTTCAAGCATCTGAAATCTAATACGCACTTTACTCCAAAGTACTTAGTGCATAATTGACTTCCAGTGCTAACAAGATACAGATAGTGAACAGCCTGGACTGAGAATATTTCCCTCTCTGAATGTTTAAAGCCTTCATCTAAACCAAGGTTTACTGCAAGGTAATGGGCCAATTCCAGCATTGGGTCTCTGCTCAAAAGAGAATCAATTCTGAGACTGGGCAGATTTTTCCTTGGCTTTCCCTTCTAATTGACCTTCCAGTTCTTGGAAATAAAACTCCTTGGCATCAAACAGAATTCACATTGGCTTCTGCTCCTAAGAAAAAGCTGATGCCGTTTAAACGATCAACAGGTCTTATAGCACCACAAGCCTATTTAACAGAAAACTGCCTCTTAGAAAAAACAGGAATAAGAATTAACCCAGACGGTTGATGTGAATCAGAAACAGGCAGACAGAAGAATCACGGGCTGCATTCCTCCACGACTTTGCCAGAGCAATAGAACCCCTTAGTTCCAATCTGGTTTGCAGATCTCAAATGTCCACACTGTGTTCTGGTAACGGGCGGTGGGCTAATAAGACTCTCTGGTATTCACATCACACAGCTCCATTTTCCTGTCTGGGTTTCTGTACAACAGTCCGAGGGGTATTGAGAGAAGGAGCGAGGGTGCATAAGAATCCGGCCAGCAGCGTCAGTCCCAGGCCGCCCCAAGCGCAGAACATGGACCAGCCATAGCCATGGCTGATGTCCTCTGGTAATCCGTAAACGTACCGAGGGTAGCGAGACAGCTCAAAATTTATCCCTGCTACGCACGTGCAAAGGGAAATGATGCAGCATGTCCCTGAAAAGGAGGAGAAGAGAGAGAGAAAAAACAAGAGCAATGTGTAATGTCTTTCCTGCCAAAGGCAGAATCAGGCATGTGAAGCTGCCAGTTTTTATCTTTGTCAGCAGCGCACAAAAATACAGAAATGAAATAACTTTCTTGTACAGGCAGATTCCTGATTTTTCCTCAGGCTCATTACTCTTTGATTCCTGTCTCTTCCTTGGCATGCAGCTGTCTTGACTGACTGGGTGTTTTTACTGCTGTTTTGGATTCTTTGATCTTTACATTTTGAATACTTATCTGCAAGGAGAGCCACAGGGTGTAGTCCCCAAAGTCAAAATGGCTGTGATGGCACAGTGGAATCTCGCCCATTTTTTGTGTGTGCTGCACATGCAGTGGACATATAAATAAAAGGTGGAGCCTCAGTCATACTGTTGTGGTCACCATTGACTTTTGGGACCATATTCTGTAGACACCCTGCTTGTCTGAACTCTTCTATCAACTGTCGTCAGGCTGCGTGTTAATCTGGCCACACAAAAACTGCACCATAATACACTCAGTAAAAGCACTGTAATATTCAGATTTTAGATAATGGTTCTGGGGATTACCGTAAAACTTTCAAGGAAAAAGACTGAGCATATGATAGAACTGCACTGCTTCTATACAACCCTATAAATAGCAATTTCATAAAAAGCCACTAACATCTGTATCATCTGACAATCCAAATGCTAGTAACAGAGAAGGGAAACACACAGTCTTTGTGGTGTTTCTCTCTTATCTTGGTAAATAGTAATCATTCCTACATCTCAATAGTTAGTAGTATTTGTTGACATCAGTCCCATGTAATTTTGGCCAGCTAAAACACCATTGTTTTTTTTTAAAAAAAAATATTCATATGCTTTGATGTTGTAAAACTCAAAATGTACTTTATGCATAAATATGCATTCGCACTAATATTAAAATATACAAAAATAAGAGTCTTTAGTTACTGCTTTGAGCCATGCCTGAAATGCATGTGATCTGTTTGTAATTTTGTTATAAACCAATCGACACAGACAAATCATTTTGTTTGTAATTATCTTTCAGGTAAGTAAATACAACAGTGGCCAAGCATTGCTTCATTTTTTTCTATTAAGAGGTTTAACCATCCAATCCTATCAATATGAAAATGGTAGGTAGGAAGGAAGGAAGGAAGTTTAGTTTGCTTGTTCTCTTCCTTTTGAGCTATCAGTTCTTTAATTGCCCCCCCCCATAGCTGTCCTTTTTAATAATCATCAGATTGTTCTGTTTGTATTAAAGTAGTGGGTTAATTTCTAAACCAGTGACTATTGATAGGTAAACAAGTTTGATTGTTTTTTCTTTATTAGTTTGTATTTTTAGTTTTTGGTTGCATTTAAAAAAACAAACA
This sequence comes from Crotalus tigris, assembly GCF_016545835.1. NCBI lineage: Eukaryota > Metazoa > Chordata > Lepidosauria > Squamata > Viperidae > Crotalus > Crotalus tigris. The sequence goes on from NW_024096487.1 coordinate 422,335, forward strand.
TTGTTTTGTCCATCATTTTTAAATAAATTGGGAAAAATAAAATTATATTTAAAAAAGCAACCCTCAGACTGTCAGCAATGAACAAAGCACAGAATTTTTTTCTAAATTTGAAGTTTGAATTAATGCAAAGGAGAGGCAATAAGAGGAGACATTTTAATCAGCACTTTAAAAAGATAGTCCTCCTTCTGGCTAAAATGTATCTTCATACAAGAGAAAGATTATTCACGTATTAATTCCTGCCTCTAACTACAGCAGTGTTTCTCAACCTTGACAATTTTAAGGCATGTGGACTTCAACTCCCAGAATTCCACAGCCAGCATTGCTGGCTGTGGAATTCTGGGAGTTGAAGTCCACATGCCTTAAAATTGTCAAGGTTGAGAAACACTGAACTACAGCTTATGGCACAGCCATAGGGGAGTGTTGAAAAGCTAACAGCCCTAGAAAGGGAGACAGGAAACAAATTATATCACAGAGGCAAGCTGTTCAGTTGATGCAAAAAATTTACAGCTATGGTTTCAATGAAATGTGGCCTTCCAACACTGGCCTCTAGACTGCCATAGAAAACCCTGAGGCCTTTACTTCTTCCTGCAAACCATACTACTAGAGCTCTGAAAGATTGCTTTAGATGTGGGGGCTCCGTTAATTCTGCACGGCAACTCCTAGCATCCATCAAACTAGCTACTGTACGTTAGCAAGGGCTAGTGAAAATCAGAGATCGGTAGTATCTGAAGAGTTAAACAATGCCCATATAAGGGGAGGAAAATCTTGTATCTAGCAAAGAAACCGCAGCATACTCTCTTCATACTCGCGAATCAACATTGCGCGAGCTTTCTACATATTTAACCGGTATGGGAAGTTTAGGTTACAGCCTAATAGGTGAACACTATTATTTTGTTCATTCATTCCTATGAAAATTCTCCAAACATTTTAAAGCCGAGTTGCTTAAAAAGTATTTGAGTTGGTACAAGTACCATAGGGTGGCCAAGGGTTGGTCATGACTGACGATAGTACAAATAATGGCATTCTTGCTTCCGTGTTCTTTTCGTCTATTCCAGGGGTTCTCAATCTTGGCAACTTTAAGACTTGTGGACTTCAACTCCCAGAATTCCTCAGCCAGCAAAGCTGGCTGAGGAATTCTGGGAGTTGAAGTCCACAAGTCTTAAAGTTGCCAAGGTTGAGAACCCCTGGCTCTATTCCTCTGTTAAAGCATGGATTTATTGCATATAATGCATAATACAAAGGCCAGGATTATATCCGAAAATATTTTGAACAATAATAATATTTTTTAAAAAAATTACCTCCCATAAGGAAGAGCAGTCCAGCTACATATTGCATGAGCTCATGTTGTTGACAGCAACCCAGCATGCCAATGATCCATCCAAAGAGGATTATGGACACCGCCATACCAATGAAGCCAGCTGTCATTCTCCGCAGGTCTGAGAGGAGGCATTGTTGGTGCATGGAAGAAAGAAGGAGAACAATAGAGGAAGAAAACCCACAGAGAGTCATGTGGGCAACTTTAGGACAGTCTTTTTCAAAGCTGGCACCCTCTAGACTGATGTGGACTATGGTTTCTAGCTTGCAAGAGCCGATTAGCGTTCTAAGTCCAACACAAATAGAAAAGATGAGTGTGGAAAAGGCTGCTTTACAGATCTGCAACACATTAGGGCAGGATATTTGTGAATTTTGAGAACTGTATAAAGCAATTAAGAAAGCCAGCCAAGCCAAGCCTTAGCACTTCCTATAATATATAAGGTCTCTTTCTTATATAAGGTCTCTTTCTTAACTGAATCATTATCTTGCAAAGAGGGAGGGATTACCTCTGTAAATCTGCCCCACTGAAAATATGTTGATTAGTGTTGTTCTGTTTTCTGGGATCATCTATGACTCTATGAATAGGCAATTTCCTTAAATGTTCAAGCAGTCAGGCTGTTCTGTAGTGCAGTGCAATACAGAGCAACCAGGCTGTGAATATGGGATCATCTATGATTGGTCGCAGAAGACATTATGTTAGGATGTAATACTGCCATAGTCTCAGAGGACACTATGTTATGATGTAATGCTGCCACTGTCTCAGTCTGATTGTCTCTTGACAAGAGCTCATAAGGATTCAAGAAGGTAAACAGACCAGGCAAATGGGAGAGGAATAATGGGAGTGGCCTAATAAATGATCGGGATTGTGGCAGTGAAGACGAGGGGAGGCATTGCAAGCTAAGGTTTCTCCTATCTTATGCTCTCCAAATATATTGGATTTCAACCACCATGAAGGATTTTCATTTGCGCTGGAGAGCAACAAGTTGGAGTAATACTTTCCTCTGAATTAAGGTAGATGATCCTTCCACTGAAATTAGAGTTCTAGTGATTTTCTGATCATATCTCCATTGCTTCCTTGGCAAAAATATATAAAAAAAATAGATTGCTTAGTCAGGATAGAACTTTACTTTTGACCTTTTTTCTAATTTTTGAGAGGCAGGTGTTGCAACAAATAAAGTTGTGTCACACAATTGGATAGGATCAGAACACTGATTGGAAGAAGGAGGATTTCCTTTTTCACCACATGAGACAAGGCTATTTTAGAGTTTACATAACAATTTCTACAGATTTGTGACCATAAAATAGTAGGAAACCACTCAGGTGGTTTTAGGGCTGCCAAAATGTTTTGGCAGAGCTGCATGAAATCATGATTCAGCCTCAGGTATAAGGTATAAACTAACTCCCTTCCTGGTATAAGGTATAAACTAACTCAAAATGATGATCCTAGAAAAATAAGCTCTTGAACATTGTATAATAAGCATTGTATGGGTATAGCTGGCTTGAAAGTCAGGAACACTTGAACAAAAACATGCAAGATTCTTCCTGCATCTTTCAGTCCAGAATGAAATATGTGCCAGAATTTCCTCCAAATTGCTTTATCTCTTCAGAGCCTTTCCCCGAAAATAAGACCCCGTCTTATTTTTTTTTTCCTGCAAAAAAAGGCATTGTCTTATTTGGGGAATGTCTTTTTTCTCCCACTATCTCGCCTTGCGGTGGCGGCATCAACAGCCCTGTCCAGCAGGAGTCCGCATGGCCACCGGCAGCCTACTTCTTCTGTGGCTGGTTGGTGCTGCTTGCAAGCGTGCCTTGCCCCCAGCCTCTATTTCACTGGCAGAGGCCTTTTCTGAAGTCCTCTGCCAGTGAAAGAGAGCCTGGGGGGCAATGCATGTGTCAACCTAGAGCTCCGTTCTGGGCTGCAGAGGCCTTTCCTGAAGGCCTCTGCCAACGAAATGGAGGCCATGAGCAATACGTATGAGCGGCGGCGAGCAGCCAGAGAAGAAGTGGGCCAGCAGTGGCCACACAGGCTCCTGCTGGATGGGGCTGCTGCTGATGGTGTTGCTGCCACAAGGCAAGGCAAGTATCGGGGCATGGGAGGCCTGGCTGTGGGGGCCCTGAGGTATGTGGGTGTGGAGCATGTGGGGCCACCCGCCCACTCTCGTCCTGGCTTTTTACCCCAGAGTGGGCAGGGTCTTAACTAGGGCTTATTTTGGGGGTAGGGCTTATATTAGGCACACGCGTAAAAATCAAGCCAGGTCTTATTTTCGAGATAGGTCTTATTTTCAGGGAAACATGGTAACTGCAGAACAGGTAGATTCACTCAATCTAGATAAGTAATTGTTGCTGATGCTCTTTTCTCTACTTCCATTAGATGATTAAGAACTGTAATTCCCTACAACCATCTTTTTGAGGTTTTGCCTTCTGGTCGTTTTAGATGTAAACATGTAGATTTTCAGCCATCAAAGAGTACCATATATTTATTTCAGTCCTCTTCAACTGAATAATTGGAAATTCTGGGGGAAAAATCTGGAAAGAAAGATGGTAAACGTCTGATTCAGTTCCTTGCTTCTAAAAGAATCCAAACTATTCCCCTGCAAGCAACTTGTTCCACTTATATCCACCTACTTCTTGCTGAGGTATTCAAATGTTAAATATGTAAACAATCCAGCAGACCATCCTTGAGCAAATATGGAATATGCTTGTTTTTGACACATATATTAGCTTTTGGCACATATGGCAAACTAATACATCTAGTAGAAGAATATATCTCTCATTGAGATGCTAATGTTCATGTTTATCATTCTCTACAGAAACAAAACATGCAAATACAGAGAGGGAGAGAGGGAGAGAGGGAAAGAGGGAGAGGGAGAGAGAGAGAGAGAGAGAGAGAGAGAGAGAGAGAGAGAGAGAGAGAGAGAGAGAGAGAGCAGAAAGTTCTAGGTGAGACCTGAAGATAATTCCCCCAAATAGCAATTTGGTTCTGATAGTGCACATACAAGGATGTGCTTGGGACACTTACGAAGAGCATGCCATTCATCCTGGCGAATGGTATTGGTAACATTAATAGGCAAGTTGCGAGGCAGGGAAGATGATGTGTAGTGATATTTCACAGCTGTGCATCGTTGAATGACTCCTGCAAAGACAAATTCAGTGTGCAGTTGGGGATTCTGAACGATGACATTTGTAACACTGCTTTCCCTTTACTGTCCATAAATCAGATTAAACTTCTTTTGTAGCCAGGAAACTGAATTAAGAAATTACTGATTAGATTCACCCCCATGCTAAACCGCTATTTATTTTAATTTTAGTTTTAATTTTAGGGAGAGTTTTTTGCAATTTTTTTAGTGTATTGAAAAAAGATTAAAATACAAAATACCAAAATATTTAAAACCACAACAGAAAGGATATTAACAAAAAAATATCTTAAAAAAACACATATACACATAGCATCTTCCTTTGCTGAATGCGGATTGGTATCGTATAACAACTTTGGCTTCCCGCTCCTTGCGAAACAGGCCAAAAGAATTTTAAACTGTTAAACTATTAAATCTACTTACAAATTCTTAGCCTGTCATTGATAAACTATATTAATAACCAAGTAGTTAACAGAAAGAACAATAATAATGAACAGGATTATGTAAGAACATGAAAATAATAAAAATTGTGAACAGTAATAGGAGAAAGACAAAGTTGAAACTCCAGAACCCTCTGTTAACAAGCTGTTATTGTAATCAACTTGTAGAAAATTTACCAACACTTCAATCCCTAATCATCCCAAATATAATCTTAATTGGTTCTGGATCAAATATTCTGAGTCTATATTTCTTCCTGGACAGTTTATAACTGGGAAATCACATTTCTTCTTCTCAGCGTTTTCCACCATCTGTGTTATTCCCATATCTGTATTTCTTCCCAACGAATCTGCTGTTTTAAAAACAAATTCTTCTTATAGGCTTAAAAAATGTGATGTCTGTTTTTTAAAAAATGTTTTGCGCAAAGTTTATAAATTCATTAAACTCTTTTGAAAAAAAGTCAGCCAAGGATTGCATCCCTGTTAGCCAGAGTCTGTTTTCCCCCTTGGGTGTCAGCCTCCTCCTTCTCTCTGCAATCTGATCTGTTGTTGGCTCAAAGCAGGGAGGGAACAGGGAGGCAGCGAAAAAAGACAGGGAAAATATTTCCTGGCCATTTGATCCAAAATGTTTTTGCAAGTTAATAAAGTACAAACCCAAAGTCCTCTGCCTGTTTCCGTATGGAAGACAGAAATGAATGGGAACAGTCAAATAAATCAAAGAAGTAAAACAAAAAAAGGAGAACAGAAAGAATCCAGCAGGGGTCGAAACAAATCAGCATTCAACCAGTCAGTTAACATTTTAAAAATAAAAAGCAAAAGTTCAGAAAGTGAAAGTTAAAAGTCCTGGCTTGCTTAGGAATACATCTGCTGGTCAGAAGAGGTGTAAAAAAAGGCCCTTGACTTTTCAGCTACTCCTTCACAAGGAGTTGCAATCTTCAAGATTCCCCTCCTTGGGTGGGTCTGCAGCTGTCCAAAACTCATCTTGGGTCTTTCTTACGTGCCCCCATCAAACCCAGTTCTGGCAGCAGACATGACAGATCATGGGTAAGAAGAAGAAAACTTTCACCCTACAGCAGCCGTTGGGAGAGGAATCAAGCTGATTTTAGTTTCTTAAATAAGCCATAATATCCTGTTTCATTAGCTATAATCAAGCCGCAGTGGTTCAGAAGTTTGTGATACTATACAGAACAAACAACCCCATTTTTTTTATGCTACTGTACAGGTAGTGCTCATTTTATGATCACAGTTGGGACTGGAGTTTCTGTTACATCAGTGATTCTCAACCTTTTTAATGCCGCGACCCCCAACCGGTCGTAAGTCGAGGACTACTCAACCGGTCGTAAGTCGAGGACTACTCAACTGGTGCAGCACCGTTTGCAGAATGGGACTTTTGGCGGGCTCAGCAGGGCAGAGACAGCCTGGACAATTCCTATTGGCTTTTGAAAGCCAATAGAATTAGACTCTATTCAAGAGAGTCTATTCTATTGGCTTTCAAAAGCCAATAGAAGAAAAGGGAGTAGCACAGCTAAGGAAAAGGGGGAAAAATGGCAGACTGCGTTGATTGGCGACCCCCATGAAATGGTCGTTCGACCCCAAATGGGGTCCCGACCCACAGGTTGAGAACCACTGTGTTACATACTAAGGGAGTTGTTAAGTGAATCATGACTTTTTTGCCCTGCTTATTAAGTGAATCACTGCAGTTAAGTGAATCATGCTAATGTTAAACAAATCTGGCTTCACCCGTTGAATTTGCTTGTAAGAAGCTGGCTAGGAAGGTCACAAATGGCAATCCTATGACCCCAGGATGCTGCAACCATCCTAAATACCATGCCAGCTGCCAGCTGCCTGAATTTTGACCAATTGATTATGGGAATGCTACAATGGTCATAAGTGTAAATGTAAGGATGGGTTGTAAGTCACTTTTTTTCAATGCTGTTGTAACTTGGAACATCCCTAAATGAAAGGTTGAAAGATGAGGGCTACCTGTATACTAAGTTGATGTTGCTATTGTGCTGCTACCTCCCATAATGTGTTTTATGATGATTATGATCATGATTTATCACTTGTTGCTTGTATGTACACTGAGAACGTATGTATGCATCAGAGGCAAAGTCCTTCTGTCTAATCACACCTGACTAATAAAGTATTCTATTCTATTCTATTCTATTCTATTCTATTCTATTCTATTCTATTCTATTCTATTCTATTCTATTCTATTCTATTCTGGAACTACTGATGTGCAGTGGGCTAGGTTGTCAGTTGTGAATACATTGAGAGCAAAAATGATGTCTGCTTTAGAAGAAAAGAGCAAAATTCAAGAAGCTTTTGAATTAATATTGTGATTTCACTCTTGAGCACTTTTGAATGGAACTGTATTGTATACAATGTGACTCACAAAGGTCTTCTATTAAATCTGCCCATAAGTGGCCTTTTATAAGTTATTTTGCACTAGATAATCATTAGGAAGCCAAACCACAGAACTGGCAGTGCGTGACTCTATTGTTAATCGTGTAATTTCAGTACATTACATAACCCAGCTTTCCTCTTAGCACAAATTTTACTGACTTTGGCAAGTCAAAGAGGATTCAGGCATCTAAAATTCTGGCATGAATTAATTCCTTATATTTGTCTTCCCAGCATTGTTTCTGATTAATTTGTCATCACTTGTTTCAGTTACAATAAAACTCAGAACTAGAAACAACCTGGCTCCTAGTTTGGCCCTAGAACGATCGCACCCAACACTCTTGCCTTGTTCCAAAGTATGATTCTAACTTATTTGAGTCATGAGATGTCCAATCTAATGTAGTCTTTGCAAACTTAGAAAAATATCTGCTTAATGAACATTAGGCAAGCGGTATTGCTTTTTCTCAGTTGTAAGAGAACAATGAAAATCAGTAAACGGCATAATTACATTGCTTCTTAGTTTAAAGGTATAAAAATTCATCTTTGCTGGCTTTTTACAAAGGGAAATTATGACAGAAAATGGATGTTTCAGATGTGAATAAGTGGCCTTTCCAAACATGATTAAATTATGGATGTGGTGGTGGCGATGGTGACGATAATGCGTTTTTATTAAACTAGATAATTCATGATTTGTTAAATTGTTTCAGAGCTATTTCTTCACTAGATTTTTCAGTGCTTTTAACAATGCCAGAACTTCTAAAGTACTGTAAAAGTTCTGCAAAATTCAGGGAGCTATGAAGAGATGCATCTGCCCTGAAAGTAGCCCAAGACAAAGTGTATAGCAGTCAAACATCAGCAGTTGACCACAGGAAATGTTTTATGAAATTTTGTATCATGTCATAAAATGCTTAATAGTAATTTTTTATGTCATAAAACGTTTTATAAAAATTGCCGAATTTCAGTTCCATTGGGACCATGGGTTTCAGATTTTGGATGCATTCTGTAAGTTAGCCCACTTACGTTGCCTTTGCTGAAAAAGCTCTGCCCTCTGATGCAGCACTTCTGCCAGTTAAAGGTTATAGACGCAAGAGTTTTAGTAGTATATAGATATACTTCAGCATCAGAATGGTAGTAAGACCTTTCTATGCAGATATAATGCAGCCCCATTACATAGCCATAAGCCTCAATCTCATCAGGCTGGAATCCAATCAGAATTTTAGAGTTAGAAAAGGCCTTTGTGCTGTTGAGTTTTTCAGTGCAGGGATCCAAATTAAAGCATCCAGGATTGATAGCTGCCCAGACTCTGCTTGTAAAAAGAAAATGACATGTTCTCAGTTTTTGAAATAATAATAATAATAATAATGATGATGATGATGATGATGATGATGATGGAAGGGATCTTGGAGGTCATCTAGTCCAACCCCCTGCTCAGGCAGGAAACCCTATACCATTTCAGACAAATGGCTATCCAGTCTCTTCTGAAAAACTTCCAGCGTTGGAGCATTCACTGCTTCTGGAGGCAGAATTGTTCCACTGGTTAATTGTTCTAACTATCAGGAAGTTTCTCCTTAGTTCTAGGTTGCTTCTCTCTTTGGTTAGTTTCCATCTGTTGCTTCTCGTGCTGTCTTCAGGCGCTTTGGAAAATAGCTTGACTCCCTTTTCTTTGTGGCAGCCTCTGAGATATTGGAACACTGCTATCATGTCCCCCCTCGTCCTTCTCTTCGTTAAACTAGACATACCCAATTCCAGCAGCCGTTCCTTATATGCTTTAGCCTCCAGTCCCCTAATCATCTTTGTTGCTCTTCTCTGTACTCTTTCTAGAGTCTCAACATCTTTTTTACATCGTGGTGACCAAAACTGGATGCAATATTCCAAGTGTCACCCAGTTGTTTACATTAGGGTTCTTCCTACCATGTTTCTCTTTCCTTTTTGGGTTATTTTCTTGTAACTTAAAGAAGACTCCTACATAGTTTGTTGAAGATTGTCTACTGATATTTGATTTCTTTTAAAATGCCACTTCAGCAGCCTCTGTTGTGGTCCTCAGCTCTGCCAAAGTGGTGTCACAGGCATGTGCTGACATCATCATACAAACGCCACTTGCATTTTTACATCTTGCCACTTGACTCATGGATTTAAGTCACAGCATTTGTGTGATAAATAGAATAATAACTTTAGAATAGTTATTCTATAACTTTAGATGTCATGCCCTTCCTTTATCTCCTTCATCCGCCTAAGGGTGCCCATCTGCTATTTAACCGATTATCTATAATTTCTTCATTTTAGTTACCTTTCTGAAACTTCTTTGCAGTTCTCCTAGTCTGATTTTCAACCAGTAGCTAAACATGACATGGTGCTTGTGTATTATAGAGAGATTAGCCTGGTTCCTGCTATTGTTAGGTACAATGTTATAATTTGTTCCTTCCCCATCTGTGCAGAAAGAAGTAATAATTCTTTTGACAGCCTGTCTCTCTATCTTTCAAATTACAAATTCTGGATAAAAGCAGAAGCACATTCTGTGTTTTAAAGGAAAATAATTATCTGCTCTGGTGCTCTTTTTGATTGACTTCAACAAAACAGAGGATCCAGGACTTCAAAACATAAATATACTGTATATTTTTTCTTCTCTGCATATTTCGTCCTGAATTGCAGAATCGTTCTTTACTGAGTTTTTCAAGTGTCTTCAGTGTTTCTGGTACAGAGATGTAATGGAGTAATTTGCCCTCAGATGTGACACATTCAGGACATCATCTTGTTCTGAGGACAGTTTTTCCCTTAAAATCACCTGAAGGCAGGACAAGAAGCAACAGATGGAAACTGACCAAAGAGAGAAGCAACCTAGAATTAAGGAGAAATTTCCTGACAGTTAGAACAATTAACTAGTGGGGTTGGACTAGATGACTTCCAAAGTCCCTTCCAACTATTATTATTATTATTAAGTAGTAGTAGTAGTAGTAGTAGTAGTAGTAGTAGTAGTAGTAGTAGTAGTATCATGATTTCCTATTTCTGATCCAAGGACCATTGGTGCTCTGGTGGTCCCTATTGCAAGTGTCAAAATAAAAATAAGTATCAAAAATTATCAAAATCTTGGGCATTTTCTTATTCAGAAGTTTGAGGGATTTTAGGTGGATCCACCAATATGTCATGAAGTTTAGCAACTTGCCATTATTTCTGCTATTTTTTTAATTATTTCTTTTATTGTTTAACTGGGGACAATCTGCAGATGCTACTGGGGATATTGGAGAAAACATAGGTGTTATCTGCAATATTGACTCTTGAAGTACATTTATTATGTATCAAATTTATACGATAGGCCTTAAACCTTACAGTGGTTGCTATATGATTAGTGATGGCTCAGTGGTTAAAAACCCTGAACTTGTCAGCTGGACCCAAGTGCTACATGACCCGGTGAATCCTGGTACTTGCCCCAGCTCCTGCCCACCTAGCAGTCCGAAAGCATGCAGATTCAAGTAAATAAATAGGTACCACTTTGGTGGGAAGGTAATACGTGTAGTCATGTTGGCCACACGACCACAGTAGGGTGTTTGGGCAACACTGGCTCCCTCGGCTAAGCAACGGAAATGATCACTGCCCCAAAATGATTAGAGAGAGGAAAACCTTTGCCTTTACCTTTATAAACCTTTTACACGTGATACGTATAAAATAAAAGCTGGGAATCCGCACCTTATGAATTAAATTCTAGATCGGTGGTTATGGCAGAAACGCTGATACTAAAATAATAGGAGCGCATATGAGATGGCTCTGTCTGTGGTTTTTCAATGCTCAGTAAGATCATTACCCATAGGAACCTGGAACTAAAAATAAATATAATATTCCCAGAGCACTGAGAGGATACTTCACAACTGCATTATCTTATCACAACAAGACATGGATTAATCAACGCTGTCCACCAAACCTATTGTTTTGTAATATCAGGAAAGCAAATCCAGTTTACTCAACTGAAAACCATCCTTGCTCAGTGTATATCATACATTATAAATATCACACGTCTGTCAATTTCTTTATCAGGCCGATACCCACAGTAATGTCCAGCTCAGTGTGAAGGGATGTCACTTCATTTAAACTGAACCCTCGGAATGTGGAAGTTATTAATTCTTACCCAGAATCATGTTCTTCTTCCCTTGGCCCATTTGTCTTCCCTTAGCTTGCCTTTTAACATTAAATCTGTCTTTATCGGATTGATATTTGTCAAAGAAATCTGACCTTTTTGACCAGAGAATCACACTTAGAATTTGAATGGCAAGTAGCAGGGCAGAGTACTCTCTATGTAAGGAAGAAAAAGAAAGACTAAAACGGATTAATGTTAAAATTTAAATGCAGCTAAGTTGAATAAATAGAGGTACTCCTCAAATTGCAAACACAATTAAGCCCATTTCCATTGCTCAGCAGGCAGATGTTAAGTGAGTTGCGCCTCATTTTATGACATTTTTCTGCCACCATTATTAAATGAATCACTGCAGTTGAATCATATAGTTGTTAAGTGAACCTGGCTTCTCCCACTGATTTTGCTTGTTGCGAGTCGGCTGGGAAGGTTACACATGGTGATCACATGACCTGAGGACAGTACAATGGTCATAAATACATGCCAGTTGTCAAGTGTCCTAATGTTAAACATGTGGCCATGGCGACGCCGCAACAGTCATAAGTGTGTAAAGTGATGCATGTCAATTTTTCAATGCTGTTGTAACTTTGAATCGTCACTAAATGCAAGGTTGTAAGCTGAGAACTATCTGTATTATTCTTCCCATATCTTTAACGATTTCCCCCTCCTGTCCTGTTTTAATTCATTCATTCGTTTACTGGGACCTCTATGCTATTCCATTCCAACAGGATTCTGTTAAAAAGTACAAAGTGGCAATAACTACCACAGCGTGCTGGGAGTTGCACCCAAGGAACCATCTTCAGTTCTGGGGCTTTAGATTGTGCTCCCTTGCTGGCAACTAAAATTCAATAACAGTAAATTTTAATTTAAAAATTAACTATTTTGAGTTGTAACCTAAGAGTGAAGCTTACTACTGTCTTTTAAAAATGTGCCTTTAGCCAGGAGAAGTTGGTTTATTACATGTCACTCAGGAAACTGCTTCCTGTATGCCTAAGGTGAGCGATATATTGTGGTCTGTGCTAAGATTAGGCAAGGAAAAGAAGAAAAAACTGTAGCCAAGAGACCAGATACAAATTGTGAGGTCAGGACTCTACTATACTTGCTGTGAACATGGATCCGTACATTCTCCTCCTGTCCAAAAGCCACAATGGCTAAAGTGATGTGATATTTTATTGGGAGGACTGAATCTGAAGGCATGTTACCCTCCAAAATCTATTTCACAAAATGGAAGTCACAATCCAAAATAGAGTTAAGTTTAAAACGCTGGGTTTAATGGGCTTATACACACCTAATGTGATATCGGATTTTAGCTCTATTATCTAATATGTGCATTAGCTTTGGCAGAGTCACAATGGAGAGAGAGGGCGACCAAAAGAATTGGTTTTAAATTCCTTGAGATCATTGGTGGACACAGAAAGCTTTTAGCTAGAAGGGAGGAGGGCATATCAGTAAGAAGAAAATATTATGCTGGGGAAAATCAATTAATAAAATAAATGAATTGCCTTTCAGTGGATAAAATCAGCATGGAAACTTAACAAAGGCAGAAGATACATACTGTATGTGCGAGGATTAATTGCAGGAGAGCAGCTGATGGTTTTCTAATAGATTCTGGAAACAGAATACTGCAGCTTTACCTTCGCTACAAAGGTAGGAACAGAAGAATCTCAACATTATTTAGCGCCACAGGGCTTAACAAAGGCAGCGTTTGACAAATCCCTTTCCCAAAACACAAACAACCCAAAATACAAGCAGGCAGGAACAGGAAAGGGAAAATGGAGGGAGGAGTAATATATGGAATACACAATATTCTATCAAATGCTGATGTCTTGTATTTGTTTCCAGACAGAAAGATCTAAAGCAGTGGTTCTCAACCTTTTTAATGCCATGACCCCCAACCTGTCGTACGTTGAGGACTACCCAAACAGTCGTAAGTCGAGGACTACCCAACCGGTCGTAAGTCGAGGACTTATCCTGCCCGGGAGCACCGCGCATGCGTGGTGCTGTCCCCTGTGCCGGCCGAGGAGTAGCTGGCAAGCGGCAGAGATGGCGCAGGCCGACTACCAGCTGGGCCACCAGCTGGCCCAGCCCAAGGGAGGTAAGGCACCTGCCGGGCCCCACGCGCGCCAGCAACCCTCTCTGCGCCCACTGGCCTGCCACCTCCCACCCCTGGCTCTCTTTTACTTACATTTTTAGTAGTTGCTCAGCAGGGAGGGGTGGAAACTTCCAGACAGCTCGCCTTCGCTGCAGACAACTTGCAGCACCGTTTGCAGAATGGGACTTCTGGCGGTCTCAGCAGGGCAGAGACAGCCTGGACAATTCCTATTGGCTTTCGAAAGCCAATAGAATAAAAGGGAATAGCACAGCTAAGGAAAAGGGGGAAAAAATGGCAGACTGCATTGTTTGGCAACCCCCGTGAAATGGTCGTTCGACCCCAAATGGGATCCCGACCCACAGGTTGAGAACCACTGATCTAAAGGGATGAATTTGAGAAAGGATTCTAGAGATGCATTTTGGGAGGCGGGGTGTGTATGTGTGTGAATTCCAAATTTAAGGGAAAGCAAAGGAGAGGCCAGGCATTCAAGTCCCACCTTAGGCCCAAAGTCAGCCTCTCTCTCTCTCAAACCATTTCTGAAATTGTACCATGGAATCTGCAAGGTTTTGTCCGGGCAGGTGCCAGAAGTAAAAAAAAAAAAAAAAAAAAAAGGACCTGAAGGCACATACCTTACAAAAGGAAAATAATATATGGCTTCTTTACAAATATAATTGATGTTTACGAGAACTGGAATTCTTTACAATCATCCGTGCTGCCCAGTGGTTAAAATGCGGTATTGCGGGCTAATTCAGCTGACTGCCAGGAGTTCGATCTTGACCTGTTCAAGATTGACTCAGCCTTCCATTCTTCCAAGGTTGGTAAAATGAGGTCTCAGATTGTTGGGGGCCATATGCTGACTCTATAAACTGCTGTAAAGCACTGTGAACTGGTATATACTGTAAGTCTAAGTGCAATTGCTATCTACGGAGGAGCTTACCAAACTAGACCCTGCAAGAAATTCTATGGTAAAACATAATCATACTTATAGTTCTGCTCTTTCATAGATGCCATAATAGAAGCACTTTGCCCCCCCCCACTTTAATGTAATAGGACAGAGTGTACTACACCAATCCCAGAGAAAATGACACCCTCTCCAGCATTGGTCCCAGCATATTTCAATTTCCTCTTCCACTCCAGTGGAATGGCACTAGTGGTGGAGTGTTTCACAGGCAGCCCAATGGCATGAATTACTCGGCCAGCGAAGCAATAGGCAATGCTGAATTGGAGGACTTTTCAAGTGGTTCCAACCAGCAATACTTTTGCACTCTAATCCATTGTGAATTATTCCCAAAGCACCTCAGACAGTTTTCTTCCAAGTTTCTTCAGATTTTTATGTGTGCCATATAGTTTATTGTTCAAGAATGATTTTCATGGGGAGAAAAAGTTTTGGAAGCGGATGAAAAGGGCTAAAGAAAATGTTGCCATCAGAATGAATGATTTAAGAAAACTAATGTGGAACGAAACTGAAGGGAAGAAATGCTAGATGAAGTATTTTGGAGATTTGAATGGGAATTCCAAACAATTGAAATAAATATGATCAATGTTAGTGTCCAAGAAAAAAAAAAAAAGGGAAGCAAAGTCCTAAATGCTGTAGAACATTGAAAACTGGTAAAGCTTTAGGAGCAGAAGGTATAACAGGAGAACTGTTCAAATGCAGAAGTAATAGAATAACAAAACAATAGAGTTGGGAGGGACCTTGGAATCCTTTAGTCCAACCCCCTGCTCAAGCAGGAAACCCTATACCAATGGGGGCGAACCTATGGCACGCATGCCAGAGGTAACACTCAGAGCCCTTTCTGTGGGCATGTGTGCCATTGCCCCAGGTCGCCTCCCCTGTGGCCCCCTCCTCACCAGTAACCCCCCTGGAGGAGAGTCACCCCTGGGCATGGCCCACGGGGAGCAGCGTAGCCAAGGACATGGCAGCCAGGCAGCGGGGACAAGACTCTACCCTTGCATCCCATCGCGCGCAGATGATGCTGCGGGGCGTGTCTGGAGGGTGTGGCTGCTATGGCACTGCAGGGCCACCTCGGCGATCTGCTGTGGTGGGCCATGGAGGCGGTGGGTGGCCCTCGTGCGGGCGGGCAGGCCAGGGCCTGGGTGGGGGGTGGAGCAGGGGTGGAGTCGGGGCAGGGACAGAGTGTGTGGGGTGGGGGGTAGGCTGGTGGGTAGGGCAATTTTTGGGCACTCAGTCTCTAAAAGATTTGCCATCACTGCCCTATACCATTTCAGACAAATGACTGTCCAGTCTCTTCTTAAAAACTTCCAGTGTTGGAGCATTTACAACTTCTGGAGGCAGGTTGTTCCACTGATTAATTGTTCTAACTGTCAGGAAATTTCTCCTTAGTTCTAATTCTCTCCTTGATTAGTTTCCATCCATTGCTTCTTGTCCTGCCTTCAGGTGCATTGGAGAATAGCTTGACACCCCCCCCCTCTTTGTGGCAGCCATTTAGATATTGGGACATTGCTATCATGTCACCTCTACTCCATCTTTTCACTAGACTAGATATACCCAATTTCTACAACTGTGGTATAGTATGCTTATGCAATTTAGCTTCCTTAATGTCTGTGCCTGAAGGCTACATGGGTGCCTGACAATGCCGCTGTTGATCCACAAAGCAGCAAAGCAAAAAGTAACAAAACCCAATGCAAAAGCTATAGATGAATCAATTGGTTAAATGTGCCATGGAAAGTTTTTGGTAGAATTCTAATCAAAGGACTATAAAACATAACAACAAGGAAAATTTGGTAAATGCAATATGGCTTTATACAAGTCTTTATGGCTTTAGCGAGATCCATGTTTTGCTTTCCAGGAGCTCATCAAGTAGTATATGACTGTTGATTTAGAGAAAACATATTTTTCATTGGTATTGAGTAGAAGGGTGATTTCTGAACGTAAGAAGAATCATATAACCATATATGAAGTAAAGCATAAATGGGAATAAATGGAACGCTTAGCAAATGATGGAAGTAGTTGTGCTCACAGAAAAAAAATGCAGAGAACAATTGTGAGTTATATACAAGTGGATAAAAATAAGAGCAAGTTGATGAAAGTTTACATTTGTAGAAAGTTGAAAGGGGAAGACTTCAAAAATTGTGGTTGAATGGAATCAGTTGGATCTTAAAAGAAAAAAAGAGACAAGACGTGTAAAGATCAAAGGCCATGTACAGGCAGTCCTTGACTTATGGCTACAATTGAGCCCAAAATTTCCATTACTAAGCAAGATGGCTGTTAAGTGAATTTTATCTCATTTTACGGACTTTCTCGCCAGAGTTGTTAAGTGAATCTGGCTTCTCCATTGACTTTACTTGTTAGAAGATCGCAAAAGGTGATCACATGACCCCAGGACACTGTGACCGTCATAAATGCATGCTAGTTGCCAAGCATCTGAATTTTGATCATATGACCCTGGGGATGCTGCAACAGTTGTAAGTGTGAAAAGTGATCATAAGTCACTTTTTTCAGTATTATTGTAACCAAAATGAATAGTTGTAACCAATAGTGCAATACATATGCAGCTCTGCATGTGCTCTGTCCATAATTGTTGTCTAAATTATTTCTATTGTGAATTAGTTTTTAGCTATTATACATACAGGTAGTTCTTTACTTATGACCATTCCTTTAACAACCATTTGAGGTCATGACAACACATACACATGACTTACAACGGTTCCTGGCTTATAATCACTGCAGCTCCTCTGTGATTCTGTGACCAGAATTGGGGCTCATGGCAACTGGTATCCATTTACAATAGTTGCAGCATAACAGGGACATGGGATCTCCACTGGTGATGTCCCTAGGGGTCTTCCAACAAGCAAAGTCAATGGAGGAGGCCAGATTTGCTTAATGACTGTAGCAAAAAAGGTAGTAAAATCAGGTGTGAGTACAGAGAAGAGCAACAAAGATCATTAGAGGTCTGGAGGCTAAAACATATAAGGAACAGATGCTGGAATTGGGTATGTCTAGTTTAACGAAGAGAAGGATGAGGGGGGACATGATAGCAGTGTTCCAATATCTCAGGGGCTGCCACAAAGAAGGGAGTCAAGCTATTCTCCAAAGCACCTGAAGGCAGGACAAGAAATAACAGATGGAAACTAATCAAGGAGAGAAGCAACCTAGAACTAAGGAGAAACTTCCTGACAGTTAGACCAATTAACCAGTGGAACAATTCTGCCTCCAGAAGCGAGTGAATGCTCCAACACTGGAAGATTTTAAGAAGAGACTGGACAGCCATTTGTCTGAAATGGTATAGGGTTTCCTGCCAACAGGGGGTTGGACTAGATGACTTCCAAGGTCTCTTCCAACTATAATAATAATAATAATAATAATAATAATGACGACGACGACGATGATGATGATGATGATGCTACAAGTACATCAGATGGTTGAAGAAGAAAAATCTGGCTGACTGTGCGATGATCCATAATTATTATTATTATTATTATCGATCATTGCATAGTCAGCCAGATGTTCAGACTGGATTTGGCATTTTGTCTACCTATCGAGTCCTTACCCAGGACCTGGGATAGGCAGATGTGGATGTTTGATGGTATTACAGATATCGTCGCAGGATGGAAGCAGTTCCTAATAAGGCCGCCTTTTGCAATTGACTAATAGCGAATTTGTCAATGCCAATGGTGTTCAAGTGGTGCTCCAGTTGTTTTGGGATTGCACCCCAAGGAGCCTATTACTATTGGTACTACCCTTGCTTGCTTTTGCCACAGTCTTTCTATTTCTATTTGTAGGTCTTTGTATTTTGTTATCTTCTCCAGTTCTTTCTCTTCTATTCTGCTATCTCCAGGCACTGCCACGTCCACTATCCAGACTTTTTTGTCTTTCTTATCGACAATTGTTAAGTCTGGGGTGTTACGTTGCAGGTGCTTGTCTGTTTGAATTCTGAAGTCCCAGAGCAGTTTAATTTTATCATTTTCTATAACTTTCTCTATTTTATGATCCCACCAGTTTTTGCTTACAGGCAAATGATATTTTTTGCAGATCTTCCAATGCACCATTGTTGCTACTTTGTCATGCCGCTGCTTGTAATCAGTCTGTGCAATCTTCTTGCAACAGCTTACCAAGTGGTCCACTGTTTCTTCAGCTTCTTTGCATAGGCGGCACTTACTGTCTGTTGCTGTCTTCTCAATTTTGACTTTATATGCATTTGTCCTTAAGGCTTGGTCTTGTGCAGCCAGAATTAGTCCCTCGGTCTCTTTCTTCAATTTTCCTGCTCTTAGCCATTGCCAGGTCTTGTTATTATCTGCTTTCCCAGCTATTTTTTTAATGTATTGGCCATGTAGTGCTTTGTCTTCCCATGCCTCTATTCTGTTCTTCATTTGGTCTTTCTTGTAGGCCAGTTTGGTCTCTCCAGTAGTTAGTAAGCCTTCCTGATATACTAATTTCAGTGCATCTTCATCATTGTTCTTCAGATATTCTTCCAAAGCCATTTTTTCTTCTTCAACCATCTGATGTACTTGTAGCATTCCACGCCCACCTATTTGCCTTGGTAGATAAAGTCTATCAATGTCACTGCGTGGATGAAGGGCATGATTCATTGTCATTATTTTTCTGGTCTGCCTATCCATTGCTTTTAGTTCTGCTTGAGTCCAGTCCACTATTCCAGCTGTGTACCTAATGACTGGGATTGCCCAGGTGTTGATTGCCTTTATGGTATTTCCTCCATTGAGTTTGGATTTTAAGATCTTCTTCACTCTCTTGATGTATTCACCTCTAATCTTTTTCTTGACTTCAGTGTGCTTGATGTTGTCAGCTTGAAGGATACCCAAGTATTTGTAGTACTCTTCCTCATCCAGACTCTTAATGTTATTTTCGTGGGGCATCTTGATTCTTTATTATTATTATTATTATTATTATTATTATTATTATTATTATTATTATTATTATTACTTCTCAACTGCATCACTTAAAGATGGAAGTTATAGTCCCAACTGAGGTCGTAAGGCAAGGACTACCTGTGGTAATGCTGAAGAGCAAGATATATATTTTAGGAAGCAGAAGAATTATTCATTCTCATTATCTGTACTTTCCAGAAAGGTAAGGAGATCAAGTGAAATTTCTGTTTATATCAGACTAACACATCATTATATTTATCATAACCAATCCATTATTTTTGCAATTTCCACATCTGTTTCATCTGAAGGATATCCTTTGGAAAAACTGTGTTATTCAGTGATTATCATAAGAAGCTCAACAGTCTCGGCCTTTGGCTCCTGAGTCAGTGATGTAGAAAAATGAAGATAACCATTATCTCCTTTGAGTAACACAAGGTAATAGCCGTGCTTTATAAAAAGCTGCTGGGGGCATGTCAAGAATAACAGGATTGAGGGAAAAATGTTCTTTTTTTAGTAAGATTGGATAGCAAAAACATTAAAATTCAAAAATTAAAAGAAGAAAATAGACTGTGAGACACATCCATTACTATTTAACAGTCAGAACCAAATCACTTAGTAACAAATGCCAGACAGTACATCAAAAATGCTTTGTTTAAGTCTCCACTACTTAGTCCTCTGGAAAAGGCCTACAGCTGTATCTGGATTTAAGAATCAATAATGGTGCCCACTATCATAATTGGGATTATTTCTTATAGCTAGAACATGCAACTCAAGAACCCCCTCACTGGCCCCCAAGTGGGCCTGAAAGTGGGCAGGCCATTCATTTATTTAACTACTTATGTGACTTATATATAGCCACTCAACTTGCAATTGGCTCCTAAAGCAAAAAGCAAAAAATAATTTACAACAGTAAAACAATAAAAGGCATAAACCACAAATAGAATACAACAAAGGCCAAACCACAAACATATTCATAATCCCAAACCATTGCAGAATGGATTCACCCAACACCCTGGCACAATGCCCAATGGAAAGGCATATTTTCAGGGCTTTATAGAAGGCCAATAAAATTGGAAGTATCTGAATCTTGGGGAGTGTGCTATTCCAAAGAGCAGGTGCCTCAACAAAGAAGGGGTGCCTTGTGGGTTCCATCACATGGCATTCCTTCATAGAAAGGACACATAGTATGTCTACCCAATCAGATTTTATGAGATAAGTCATCAGGGATAGGTGGTAGTCCAACCTGTGGTATGACAGATTTTATAGACAGTAACCAGTACCTTGAATTGCACATATTAGCCTATGAGAGCCACAATAGTTGACTAAGTGGTGGATATACCATATGGGTATACCAGAGTTAATTAATTAGTTAACACACATACATGCACAAAACTATCTAGAACCGTGGTGGCAAACCTATGGCACGCAGAGTCCTCTCTGTGGGCACGTATGCCATCATTCCAGTCATAGGCCTTCAGCTGGGTTTTATAAAACCTTTTCACTTTATACCGTGTGCAAAAAAAAAAAAAAGAATCAATCAATCAATTTCAATTTCTTGCAGGAAAAAAAAATCTCACAAAGTTGGAATTGATTGATTGAACTTTTTAGTCCCACCCAGTCTGCCGTTACCACCAAAGCCACACCCACCCAATGGGCCACGTCAACCCAATTGGCCACACCTATCCAATAGGCCATACCCACCCGGCACCCAATGATACATAAGAGGGTTTTGGGTTGCAGTTTCGGCACTCGGTCTCTAAAAGTTTCGCCATCACTGATCTAGAAGCTTCATTCTAGTTATGCACCAAATGTAACTTCTAGATAATATTTAAGGGCAGCATTATGTACAAGTATTACAATAGTAGAAATGAAAAGTGACCAAGGCATGAGCAACCCTCAGTAGAGTCTCCTAAACTAGGAAAATGTGGAATTTGTACCCAAGACAGATTGGTGCATAGGGTGGATTTGCTCTTCAAACAAGATAACAGAATCTAACAGGCTTCCCAAATTGCATAATGGCATTCTGGAGGAGTGTTGTCCCATTAAAAATTAAAGTTGTAATATTCCCAGCTCTGGGAGTTTTGATGTGGCCTTCTGTAGGAATGTTTAGTTTTCCTTGGGATATTGGAAGATGAACACCAAAATAGATTCCTAAAGCACTATTGGAGAATGACAAACAGTAAATCCAACTGAGCATGTGTAAGACCCATCATTAAAATTACATTGAATTAATAAAACAGTTATTTTTCCACTCTTAATATGTCCTATGACTTCTGAGAAAATGGACTGGATGCTTGAGGCTGTTAATCCAGTCATTTGTTTAATTAGATCCCCAGCCTTTGGGTTAGTTAAAGCCTCTGGGGATATGATACATGGTTGGATCTATGCAGTGTAAACATTTTTGAGAGAGGGGGCAGTTGTGCTTTCCTTGAATGACATGGTGATGCACCCCCACTTCAAGACGTCATTGATGGATCCAATGGTTCTGAACATTTTCATCCAATTTCCAATCTTCCCTTTTTGGATAAGGCTGTTGAGAAGATAGTCAGACTACAGCTTCTGAGGCTTCTTGAGCAAATCTATTATCTAGACCCCTTCAGCTCAGGCCAATGCATAGTATAAAGATCACACTTATTGATAACTTCTGGTGAACCCATTCTCTCAGACAGCTGTCTTTGACCTTTCAGTGACTTTTAGTACCATTGATCATGGTATCCTCCTGGACCAGCTATGGAGTATGAAAATAGGAAGCACAGTGTTTTGGTGATTCTCCTCCTTTCTTTGTGGCTGATTACAGTCATGTTCACAGATTAGGAGCAATCTAGCCCAAAGAGACCATGTTTGGAGGCAGGCTTGGGGCTCCACATACTCATTACTACTGTTTAACATCTATATGATCCTGAGGTATAGGACAGGGTCCTAGAAAGCTGAGCCCTGCCACCTGCATGCCACCTCATGTCCTTTCAGGTTGACTAAAGCTGAGAAAACATGCCATTGAGTCTAGCTGGTAGTGGTCCCTCCCTTGTGGGAATGAACAGTGCTGCCTGCTTTGAAGGAAGCTGCAGTTTTCCCTCTCCTCAAAAGCTCATTACTGAATCTAACAATTTTGGACAATTTTCATCCCATTTCCAACCCTCCTTTTTTCAGGAAAGTTGTTGTAAAGTTGAAAAGCTCATTATACCAAAGGAGCTTGAAGGAAATGGATTATCTGGACATCATTCAGTGTAGATTCAGGCCAGAATATAGCACCAACGTAGTATTAATCATGCTTGTGGAAAGCAAGGGATTGTGTCTCTGTTCTGGCCCCCAGGAAGTTGGTAATGAGGGTCATTGTCCTTCAGCAGTTCTCTTCCTTTTTCTGAGGTTGGTTTCAATCAGTGTTGGTGGATGAAGAGGTACAGTCCTAGGCCTATGATCTGTGAAGTAGCCCATGGCTCAATTCTGTCTCCACTTCTATATAACATCTACATCAAACTGCTGGGTTAGATCATGCACCAGCACATTAGGTATCATCAGTGTACTGATAATATTTCATTATACATCTTTTTCCTGGGCTGCCCAAAGGATGCTCTCTCGCAGTATCTGGAGTCTGGGAGAGTCTGGATGGGAGAAATAGGTTTCATCTGAACCCCAGGAAGACTGAATGGCTTTGGGTTTTGGGGAGTCCTAGATATGGAGAGTTTCCATAATTAAATCTAATTAGGTTTGCACTCCCTCAATCTTCCCCGGAACATGCAGGATGGGGCATGCTCCAGGTCTTCTCTATAGAACAGAGTCCTTTTATGGGATCTAGGAAGCTTGTTGTCTTGTGGCTGTGTCTGCCCTAAAGAAGAGCCTGTGTCCTGAAGTTCTAGGTGCTTTGACTGTGTTGAATCTTTGTAAGGCCTAAAAATTTGTTTCTTCCATCAGACCATAAGGCAAGGATAATAATAGAGTCCAGCTGAGGGTCTTTGCTTTGGCTGATAGAAGAGACATGGGAGGGGCATATAAATTTGCATAATTAACAAGCAAATGTATAAAAAATAAGCCACAGTGATTTGGTTTTACTATTAGATTAAGCTTAAAGCCTATTCGTCCCCATCCAGATTTCCACAGCCTCCAGATATTGGGTAAAGCCCTTTATTGCATCAGTTGATTGACCTAGGTAGATATATATCATTAATTAACATAGCATTTGACAATATTTAACCCCATGCTGATTGATCATGTCACTCAATAGTTTCAGAGCAGAGAGAGCATGGAGACCTAAGCAAACAGGTCTAGGGTTAGATCTTTCCCCCATTAATATCAATTGGAGAGGGAAGGAGGGGAACCACTGCAACACAATGCCCTAATTCCCAGTCCCCAAGGTGGGTGTACAACTGATACTATTTTTTACTCTTTTTTTCAATTTTGGAAAACTTGTATTTTCAGATGTTTAGGAATGAAGATGTAAGGCACCCCCGCATCCCTAAAATCTCTCAAACTTTCCCTAGTTTGGGTTAGTTTTCCATTCTGAGGGGTTGGGGAAGATTACTGAGCAAAGTGGCTGCCATACAGCTTTGCAAAAGCTTATGAATCACGTAGCCCCTTAAAACTCTTCCAAGCCCTGAGAAGCACAGAAAACAGGTATAAAAAAATTTCAACCTAGCTGGGTCAGTGATATCATAATATCATTAGCCATACCCCTTGGAGTCTCTCCCAGATCAAAAAACTACTTTTTGGATATACTATATAATACAGCAACTGCTTAGGGTTTGGATCTGATGCTCTAATCTGATGTTCAACACCAGAAGAGCAGGTAGATTTCTTTGAATAATCTCATCTCAGTGTTTACTGTGCAGAAAGAATATCCCCACCTAGTCAGGCAAATTAATCTCCTATAAATTGTCATATTCCTATATGCATGAGTCAAGAGACTTGCATAGGCTAACTAACCTGTTACATACAAAACACCACAAGCCCCTGTCTTAACTATATTGAACAAAGTATCCAATGCCTGGATAGAGGAATAAATGGATAGAAATCTGACATCAGACATGTCACTATTTTAAAAACATGAGGGAAACAATCTGTGACTGATCTCAAAATAGTAATTCTGCAGCAAAAGAATAACAAAGATTTATTTCATTATAAAATATCCGAGCTAGAATTAATTAAAATTGATTAAATGATGGGAACTCTCCAATGCCAGGATGTTTGCATGCCAGACTCAGCAATTGTTTTCTGAATGGTTCCTATCAATAAGCAATTATCATTTTCTACAACTCCTGTATTTCATTTCTCTATGACTCTACAATTTAGTTTCTCTCTTCCCCTCCAAATCACATAGACATGATCCACGACTATATTCTAAGGATCTGATGAGATGGATTGTATTCCATAATGTTTATGCAGTAATAAGTACATTTGCTGAACATGATGATAGAAGACTTTGGTTTTGATTTAATAGAAGGGTAATGTTTCCAAGGGTATACTGAATCAAATAAGGACTCCTAATTCTAAGCAGATGGAAGACGTTTGGTAAAGGATGCATTCATATGAAAAAAAAATATGAAAAATCAAATCAGCTTATCATATATACATCCAGCACCAGGAGTGCTTCCCCCAAATGCTGCAATCACAGAAAACCTTGCCAATCTTATCCACAATCCGTGGGTTCATCTAAAGTCACAAGAATTTGTACAGAATTTGTACTGTAATTATTTTTACGTTCATGGCAACTCTATAGGTGGCTAGGGGTGTGCATGCACATAGCAACAGAAAATTCTATAGAGTCTGAACACTAGAAACGCGGAGCAAAGGAAGTAGACCCATTTTATGAATCCTATTACTTGTGAAGAGTCCGTTCTATGGTCAGCTCTTCCTGAGCCTTCTAGCCACTATCTGATGAAAGAAAAGGCTTCAGGACCTCGGAAATCTGATATTTCGAGGATAATCCCCGGGAGGAGGGATCAAGAGGGTACCCTCCAAATAAAGGGATGGGGATCGTTATCATATCACAAGCGAGCTCAACAGCTAAGCTAAAGAGCGACACTTGGAGGCATCTCCCTCAGCGGTTCAGCACCCTGGCCAGCGACATTCCCGGGGCGCCTTAAAGGGTAGCTCGAAGGGAAAGGCGCCCGAGCCCCTCGCCCATAGCTCAGCCTGCCTAACCTGCCCACTGAATGGGGCGCATCGCTCGCTCCTGCCCTCCGCACCTTTCCGGATAAGCTCCTCGCTCTCGGGTTCGAAGCCTGCGCGGTGACAGCGCCGCCACAAGCCGGAGACGGTGGAGTTGAAGCGGCGGCCGCACTGCGATTCCAGGGCAGCCGCAATAACCGGGAGCCGAGCCGATGGCGGAGTCTGGCCGGCCACCAGGGCCCGCGGCTGCCGGGCGCGGAGTGGAAGATGCGGGCTGGGCGCTGACATAGAACCCGGCGGGTCGTTGCTATTGGCGTTGCGCTTGTGGCCAAAGCCCCGGCAGCGCTCCCGGTGTCGCCGTGCGTCGGTCTCATACCAGGAGTCGGTACCTATGGCCACCGTCAGCAGGGCCAGGGCGGCGGCGGCCAGCAGCAGCCCCGAGCAGCTCAGCGCCTGAGCCGCGGCCGCCATCTTCCCCGCGCCGCCGCCGCCGCCGCCGCCGAGTCGCGCCGCCCGCCACCGCTGCTCCCCCTGCAGCCCGGCCGGGGGGCCACAGCGCCAACCAGTCAGCCACCGGACCCGTTCCTCCCCGCCCGCCCCTGCAGGCTCTCGTGGCTTCCTTAGCCCGGGCTTAAATTACGGGACCGGGTGGGATGGGACGGGACCAGTGCCAGGCTTCTTTTGCGCAAGACAGGGACGGCTGGCGAAGAGAAAGAGAAATCCCCCCTCGCCTTCCCTCCCACCCAAAAAGTAGACTTCGGATCCAGGCTATTTCAACCCTGGGGACGAGTTTCTGCTTAATGAATCCCCGAGTAGTCTTTATTCTGTGTTTGAAATGTCTGTTTAAATATATGACTGACAGGATTCAATTTTAGGCTCATGTTGCTCAAATCGAGGTGTGTAAGTGTGTGCGTGCGCGTGCCCCAGTGGTGTGAGTGTGAAAGACGTCGTCAGAATTGCTACAGGCTGCTGATTTTGACCTCTGAGTATCAGGCCCACACACTTCTAGGATGTTTTGAATGGGAAAATATTCTGAAGGGGGTTAAAAAAAAATGGCTTCTTTCTCTTCATCTCACTATATGCAAAGAACACCAAGGCCAGCTTCAGACAGCCTTTGCCCTTCAGCTTCTTTGGCACCATTTTGCTGGTGTCCCATGTGCTGGGTTCTGTCTTCCCATATAAGCACTCCCTTGCCCTGGCATCACTCTCTTCACCTGCTAACAAGAGTGCAAAAAAAAAAAAAAAAAAGCAGCCCAAAATAATCCATCCTCCTCCCTTTACATTTATTTTTCTTGAGGAGGGAGAATGGCCCTTTTGGAGGGAAGCAGAAAAGCTGACCTTCAGAGCAACTAGGGAATTGCAATGGGAGAGGGGGGGGGGAACAGAGCATATGCTTTCATCAATAGGAACTGCACTCAGCTCCAGTGGAAATTGTTGAATGGACACATGTCAGCCAGTTGTATCAATCCCTGGCTTCCTCAGTTGGGTCTGCCCTTGCTGCTCCATCAACAGTTTTTCTGGCTGGGTTATTGGAGATTTTGGAGCACTGGGGCGGGGGGGGGGTTGGGAGGGGTTAGATTTCCTTCTCCGAGTCCATATCTACCATTTGGTAGAGACTTGAAGAAGAGGTGGAGTGGGTAGAGTATAACTCTGAAAAGCTGCTCCATTGTCCTTCTTAGACTGAGCAAAGCAGAGAAGCAGGAACACTGGACGTCAAAATACCACCATAACTATTATAGGTAATAGGAAGAGGACACTGTTACAACATTACCCCATCGGTGTAAAAGCAAATGGATAGTCTCAGGGACCTAAAGCTGGAAATTGGGTATACTTAAAATGATCAATGCTTAATGCAGGGATCTTTGAACTGCACATTACCCTAGACTCTCGTGCTGTCTTGTATTTAAAACTGAGCTGCAGCTCTGAGTTTTGGAAATGTGCCAAAATGCTGCTAAACAGGTGCTTTCAACAGTCAAAATAATTCTGGTGCTGCTTTTAATGGCAGCAGAACTACAGCACTGTGCTCCTGATTGTTGGGGGAGGGAACTAGGGGATGAAAACGTCATGGCTTCCTTTTTCCTCCTAGGGAAAAGGGCTCAAAATGGAGCAAGAAATCAGTGGTTTTTCAGCCATTAGAAAAGATGCTCTCCAGAGCAGGAAAAAGTGTATGTGTGAGGAGAAAGAGAAGTATGATAGATATGTGTGCGTGTATGTGTGTATCTCCATATGTGTGCATATGTAGGTGAAACCTCCAAGATCTAGGTACCTGGAAGTATCCTCCCAAATAGTTGACCATTTTGGTTATCCCACTCAGGAGGAGGGGGAGGAGGAGGAAGAAAAAGGAGGAAGAAGAAAGAGAAGGAGGAGGAGGAGATAAAATAAGGGGTTATGAAATTATACATGGTATGGCAAAAATGTACTGTATACAGAAAGGGGTTTCTCCCTCTCTCTTAATATCTAAGTATTGTCAACAGTATTCTGATCAGACAAAAGTTTACTATTTCAGAATCTTGTAGTGACTTTAAAAAGTGCCTTATGGTCTCTGCTTACTGCCCCATGCAGTATCTGCACATTGATTCCTATCACTGATTCTGTAAGATATCCAGATGTTACTGCCATTCCTTTAAATCATCAAACCAATTTTATTTCTTTTCCTCCTTTTTGTTTTCTTTGCCTCATCGGTTCAAGGCTGACTAAGCCTTCCCTCGTTCCGAAGTCTGTAAAATGAGGACCTAGATTGTGGGGGGCAATATGCTGACTCTGTAAACCGCTTAGAGAAGGTTATAAAGCACTATGAAGTGGCGTACACATCTAAGTGCTATTGCTATTGCTAAGTCAATGAAAACCAATCTAAAAAGACAATCCTTCGAAGAAGTGGGTGTTTGGTCTTTTCATTTTCATGAGGAAGGAGCTTCAGGAAATGCAATGGCTCTTGTAGCCCTGTATTTGTGCAGTGATTGTTGTGGGTCTATGGCAATTATTTCATCCATCTGCATGGACAACTTTTAAAAAAATTAAAGCACAAGTCTAGAATGTCAGTAAACTCCAAGTCTGCTGGTCTGAATTTTCCTCCATGCCTCATCTGGGCCATTCCTTCCAGTACAAAATTAATGTTTTCTTCTTTGTATACAATTGCGGACATTGGAGTCTCTGTGGAAATGCATCATAACAATAATTCCTGTATATGGCACTAATTCTGAAAAGGGAAAAGATATCACCACCCTTGCAGCAAATAATACCAACCACTACTCTTTAGAGAGAATTCCTTTATATATTGCACTTCATTAGCTAGTCTTATGAATTCTATTGGGTGCATTTGCAATAAAAGCTTCTTTAACTATTGTCAAATAGAAGAGCAGCATCATAACAGAAATGTTTAAGAAAGAGACAATGAATTCTTGAAATATTCTGAAATTGCAGAGGTTCTATTTCATTTTTTTTTTTAAGGATGTGCTTGCAGATTTTGAAACTTCTGCATTTTCTCATAGTTAGCACAAGGTTCAATAAACAGAGGAAGGCAATAGTTGAATGCAGAAAGAAATAGGAAAAACAGTATGTAAAAAGCTATGTACAATCCATCATGGTCTCTTGTTCTCATTGAGATGGATGATTTATGGTGGATTCCACTGCAGTAAAACATGTAATAGCACCGATTGCATGAATGCTATGTTGTCTCTCTGCAACAAAAACTGGAGACCTTGCCAACAAATGTATCAATCAATGGTTATTAGCCATATTGGCTACATGGAATCTCTGCATTTAGAGGCTCAATGCCCAGGAATACTAGTTTCTAGAGAGCAATAATAAGAAGGCGCCAATGTTTCCAACCATCTGGTTGCCTTCAGTGAGAAGCAATATATTCAGCTAAATGGATTTGATCTTCAGTGAGCTAGAGGGCAGGAATAAAATCAATGGACGAAAACGAAGAGAAATAGATCTGAGTTACCCCAAAGAGAAAAATGTCCAAATGGTAAAAAGGTGTCCTGGTCAGCAAGAGAATTGCCAGCTTTGGAAAGTGGTCAATTTATCCTTGTGGCATATTGGTAAAATAAAGTCCTTTTTGGAGAAAAACGGCCACCCATTATATAAAGTGAATTGGGCCACGCCGCACCTATAGTGAAAGCTAGGGAAATTGGAGAGGTTATTTTTTTTAAAGGTTTGCTAAATAATCTCCAAATAGAAGCAAAGATGACACCAACTTTTTGGCAAGTGTAATTGGTGAGGACTGTAGGAGCCTCAAAAGCAGGGGAAGGGACTGAACCACGTAAAGACTCGTGGCCTTAAATTGCCTGCTTCTTCTGAAGCAGAACAATTTTTATATCAGGAGAGATTTGGACTAAATTACATCCAATGAACTTTGCAATTTTGTGGTCTAACCCAGCAGTGCTCTTTTTATATCCTGCATGAAAGAACGCATGGAAACTGCATAAATTTCCCCAAACGTCTAATCAAAATCACTAGATCTACTTTTTTTAAAAAATAAAATTAAAAAAATAAATAAGCCTCATGTAAAACAAGCTGATTTGATAGTTTTAAATGTAGAAAGATTACCTCCACTATTCAGCCATGTAATTTTCGTTGTTATTAATAGACCCACTTGCTTCTTTCAGAGTTAAATCCCAATAAAGTTAATCTCACTGGATAGTCTGGAATTATGTATACTATCGGATACTGTTTGCTTCATCTCAGAATTAAAATTAATGGATGTCAACACTCCAACATTACTGAGAATATTAATGGTCTGGAGAATATCCTCACTTTCTATAAGATGTTTCGCTTGTTTTGTCATTGTAGATCAGTGGTTCTCAACCTTTTTAATGCTGCGACCCCCAACCGGTTGTAAGTCGAAGACTACTCAACTGGTGCAGCACCGTTTGCAGAATGGGACTTTTGGTGGGCTCAGCAGGGCAGAGACAGCCTGGACAATTCCTATTGGCTTTTGAAAGCCAATAGAATTAGACTCTATTCAAGAGAGTCTATTCTATTGGCTTTCAAAAGCCAATAGAATAAAAGGGAGTAGCACAGCTAAGGAAAAGGGGGAAAAAATGGCAGACTGCGTTGTTTGGCGACCCCCATGAAATGGTCGTTCGACCCCAAATGGGGTCCTGACCCACAGGTTGAGAACCACTGTTGTAGATAGTCCTTAGCTTATGACAACAGGTGAGACAAGGATTTCCATTGTAAGGTGTAGTTATAAAGCAAGTCGTCACCTGACTAGACCCTACTTTATGAACATTTTAGTGTGGTTGTTAAGTGAATCACTCTGGTTGTTAAATGAATCATGTACTTGCTAAGCGAATCACATTGTGGTTAGGTGAATCCAGATTCCCAGTCAACACTTTTTGTCAGAAATTGGCTGGAAAAATCAAAACAATCACGTGACCAGAGGATGCTGCAACCAATTGTGAATGCAAACAGGTTGCTGAGTGCTCAAATTGCAACCATGTGCAAGGACAGAGTATAAATTGCTTTGGCTGAGGCTGTTATAAATTTGTTTTTAAACCAAGGGTATAAGTCAAGGACTAATGAGTTCTAACTGGAAGAGATGTCCAAAAGTGAGCTTAGCTGAGACTCTGGATTTTAAAATGAGAGAAATGATAAGTTGTTGCTATAGTGACCTGGCCTTGGCTCATCTATGAGGCCACTGGCCAATAGGGAGAACATACCAAGTTGGATACATCAAAAGATCTGGTCTTTGCCTGATCCTTCATAAGGTTGTGATTGCATTAAGTTTTTCAGGACAAAATAAAGCTGTTAGTAAAGACAAGCAGTGCAAAGAGCCATTTCACTTCCAGAGCCCTTCCATACCATGACCAGCTAAATTTGGCTGAACTGAGTTGAGGCTGTGAGGAGGACGGAAGAGGAGCAATCAGTGCAACCATACAGCAGATTTAAGACTGTGGGGTCTTCATTTCAGCTCTCTTTTATCAGGATTTTCTCAATGTCTTCCTTTGTTTCAATGTAAGCTGCTCACCAGAACTCGGAGGCAAAGGATCATTGCTTTCTAATTTCATTAATGACTTTCAAATAAAGCACAATGCAGCAGTCACCTGCCATTTTTATTTCCTAAGAGTCTATGAGACTTAGAGGCAGACTTGGGACAAATATGCTAGGCAAAACTAAAAGCTGCTTTGCAGCTTTAAAATTAAAATATATAAAGTCGGTTAGGTGGAGAGCCTGCCAAGCATTAAGGGCAGTTTCCATAAGCACACTGATGCCAATAGGCATCCTGTGAACTTGATTTTCCTTTGCAATAAACCTTGTCATTTTGAAGTGTTGTTGAAAGAAAAGTCTTCATCCTGGTTCATCCAAGCCGGGGATAAATAAACATCATGGCAACTGCTTTAGAAAGAAGGTTGCAGTTTATTGAAGAGGCAGAAAGATGGTTCTTGCAGGAAAGACCAGAGGAAAAAAGGGCTGAGCACATGGGTAGTAGGTTTTTATACCCTCTCTAGCCTTTTGTTTGGAATAGTTTCCTGTTCCTGTGGCATGAACTTTGAGGCTATTTCCTGTGTCACATATTCTGACCTGAGTTTAGGTGTGCCTCTCTGGTATTCTTGATGGTGATGGGTTAGTCTTATTATGTCCCATCTCAGGTGGGGTATGCAGATTTTAGGTATCTTTGTCTTCTTGATCTCCTAGCTGGGACCTTTCTGATGGTTTACATCTGCATTTGTATAGGGCTGGCTTCTGCTTGGGACAGAGAGATTTGGGGGCAGGGTTGGCTTCTGCTTTTAAAATCCTTTTGAGGAAATATATTTTTCTGCCCTTTTAATATTTCCTTCTCTGGGGGGCTGACTTCCCTCTGTCATAAATGACAGAGAGGGACTTGTATCTCTCTCTCACACATTCTCATTCTCCCCTCCCCCCTTTTTCTCATCCCTTCCTGTAAGGGAATGGCAGACAGAGATACTATGAGCTGCAATAGTTTTTCATCCAGCAGATCTGTAGCTATTACCAACCCATCCCTAGACCACTCCCAAATCATCTTTTTGTGTAACCATAGTCCTCTGAATCTAGCAAGCCCTGGGAGAGAGAGGTTTCTGTCACTGGATTTATCTCTCTTAACTTAAGAGGTCTTTCTCCAACCAAAATATATGGTCCTTGGGACATCATTCTGGAGATGTAGGACTACAGTGCCAGGTTCAAACATTTTTTATTTTTATTGCAGCTTCACTCTGCTTCCCTTAAAAGTCTCTCACAGTGCTCACATGACATTAAACTGGTTAAATAATCAGTGAAAATAATAGAAGAACAGAGCTGAACTAGACCTTGGAGGTCATCTAGTCCAACCCCCTGCTCAGGCAGCAAACCCTATACCATTTCAGATAAATGGTTGTCCAATCTCTTCTTAAAAACCTCCAGTGTTGAAGCACCCATAACTTCTGGAGGCAAGTTGTTCCACTGGTTAATTGTTCTAACTGTGAGGAAGTTTCTCCTTAGTTCTAGGTTGCTTCTTGCCTTGATTAGTTTCCATCCATTGCTTCTTGTCCTGCCTTCAGGTGCTTTGGAGAGGAGGTTGGCCACTTCTTCTTTATGGCAGCCCCTTAGATATTGGAACATTGCTATCATGTCACCCCTCGTCCTTCTCTTCATTAAACCAGACATATCAGTTCCTGAAATCGTTCTTGTTTTAGGTTCCTGACCCCTAATCATCTCTGTTGCTTTTCTCTGCACTCTTTCCAGACTCTCAACATCTAGAGTTTGATCAACATATCAAAAGGATATATTTAATTCTCTTTTAATGAAAGATAAGTTTTAAAATGAATAACTCCACCTTCTTTTTTAACAAATATCTCAAGGGCTGGAAGGAAGAGCCAAGTATTCAACACCTTCTCAAAACCTATAGTGGGGGACTGATTAGATTCCCAAGGGGTAAAGAGATGGGCGGCCATCCCAAAGGCCCGCTTCTGGACCCAAGCCCTTCTGAGGCTACCATGACTCCTTTCCTGGTGAAACTCCTGAGTAGATTGAATCTGATGGAACCTGGGGTCCAAGGCATATAAGACATAAATAGGATTATGAATTTAAGCATAGCAAAAGGTTTCTTTCTTTTGTTCAATCTATTGCAAAACCAGAAATAGGATAGGCTTTAACCATGGGAAGAATGGAAGATCAGAGGCAAAATGCAGGTTGTGTTTTATGGACTCAGGTAGCTGATTTTGCCTGCTGTAAGTCTTGACTCAGAAATAAACCCATGAAATATGGCTGTTGACAGATCTATCAAGTGACATCTGCATGTCCACAGGATATACAAGCTAGAACATAGGAGCTAAAGATAGATAATGGGGATAGGGTTTTTCAAAGTTCACTGGATGAAATATTGATGTGATCCAACAAGTTTTCTCTCTCCTTTATCATGTGCTTTTTATGAATTGTGATACAAAAGTTCCCCTGAACAAAGGCTTATCTATCATGCTGTAGTACAGTGGTTCTTAACCTGGGCAATATTGCCCCCCAGGGGGTGATTTCATTTTTCAGGGGGGCGAAGGAACGAAAAGGGGGATATGGGAGCAATGGAGTGAGAAGTTTTGGGGACACTTTTGAGACTTTTTTATACAGTGAATCGCTGTATATCTGTCGTATAAAAAATCAGATCGCTCGCTATTAGTGGATTGAATTGTTTTCAAATGTTCCTCCAGCTAGCTTCAGTACAGAACACCATACATATGTGAAGACACATCGCTTATCTTCATATGCGTTGCACAGCAGCCTCTTCCCATACATTGGCCAGAATATGGGAGATATGGGAAAAAGACTGGAAATAAATTATTTGCATCGATATGTCCTGATGACAATTTTAAAGAAAATGAAAAAAGTGTTTGCATAAATTGAAGAATTATTTCCTATGTTGTGATTGGGATGTTATGTTGGGGGAGTGGGGCGATGACAACTTCCTCATTGGCTCGAGGGGGTGATTTGTTCAAAAAGGTTAAGAACCACTGCTTTAGTAGATATCGGCCTTCTACAACTTGATTTTCTCCAGATGTAATTAAACAGTAATTCCCAGTCAGAATTATGAGAAGGCTAAATTATATGGGAAGGGTAAATTATACGACCTTTTTGTTCGCTCTAACAACTTTCTCCTATTTAAAAATGAGTTATATGCAAGAGCACAATGAAAGAGTAGAAGCATACATGTGAATAAGAGGCCACATTCAGATTTTTAAAATTTAATGTCGATCGCCTCCATGTGAAACAGAAGGTGAATGCACAAAAAGCTAGTGCTAAATGATGCCCGAAGTGATAGGTATTGCAGAAATATTAACCATCATGTTTGTCTGTAGCATTGTGAGCTAGTTCTAAATGCAGTGGAAACTTCTCCCTTTGGACTCTGGACAGCCACTTCAGGCAATGCTCCCCAGTATCTGCAAATTCAGTCCAGGCAGCCTGGGCTGCAAGCCAACAATAACAGCGCAGAGATTAATGAGTCAATTTCACCCACTTTGCATTCCTAAACAGTGAGCAGAAAATTCCTGCGGTAGCTTGCAGACTTAACAACAGCATGATCTTCTATGTACTCTCTCATCCTGGGAATGCACTAGAGACTTTTAATAATACCGGTCAGAATTTAAAGGGCAACAAGTATGCTTGGAAAATATTAGCTATGGTGCATAAAAAGGAATAAACACACACAAGGGATGAGTAGGAAAAGGTGTCCTTTTGGCACTCTGTACTGGAAACAACTGGAAGCAACTGTTGGAGAAAACCAACTCTTCAGCCAGACAGGAGCATAAAAAAGAGCAGGTGTTTCATTATGAGAATCAATAAGACAGACTACCTGCATCTATTGTTGCTTTATGGAAGAATTGATCTAAATATGTGAACATCTTTCAGTGAGCCACAACAGCAACAAGGAAAAGAAAAATCAGAACTGTTATCTATGTAGACTTAAGGCTGCTACATCTATTGAATTTCTCTTTATGCTGCCCATGTGTGTTCCTATTACGTTCTTTCTTCTCCATCGTGGGAGAATGTAGGTTTGTCTTACCCTTTAAATAGTTACCAAATGAGGCAAAAAGGAAGCTGCAGCCCAAAACCTGCAGAACAAGACTAATCCTGCTGCTTTTAAGCTACCTCATGGCCAGAATAAATAAAAAAAATTTTTCATTTCGTGCTACATTTGGAAGAAGGATATTGTTGGCCTTCTTAGGTTCTATCTTCTGATTGTGGGCCCTTAGAGGTTTTTGGAGTTGAGCTCCATCGTCCCCAGTTACTGGTGACATTCTACTTTTGCGAAAAAGTGATAGCTAGAAATAGGGTTATGAAATAATCCATGTAGGCATTTCCAATGTAATTCCTGATATCATAATAAAAATGTACTGAAGGAGCCCACGAAAGGCTCAGCTGAATCCAGTCAGATTTCCCGTTACCCACTTTTAGAAGTGAGAAATCATCAATTCTAGAACCAGATTAGGAAACCTAGATACCTCTTCAGATGTTTTGGATTACCAAACCAAGCCCCCTTGCTAATGGCCCTACTGGCTGGGAGAAATGGAAGCTGAAATCCCATACAAGTCGAGGGAATTATAATTATCTATCTCAGAAAAAGTGCAAAGATGCTTTATGGTAGTGTTTCTCAACCTTGACAATTTTAAGGCATGTGGACTTTAACTCCCAGAATTCCACAGCCAGCAATGCTGGCTGTGGAATTCTGGGAGTTAAAGTCCACATGCCTTAAAATTGTCAAGGTTGAGAAACACTGCTTTATGGGAAAGGAAGACCTCAAAGTGACAGGAAACACACTTCATCTCTCCTGTCTCCATTTTAAAAAGGATTTCAGAGAGGGAAGCACTGGAAAAGCTCTCTAGCTGAGACCCTGAAAAGTCTCTTCTGGTCCAGATATACCGAGCTAGATGGGCAAACGTAAGATTCCAACATATGTCAAATAACAACCAGGTATTTTGCTGCTGGTGACGTACTTGAGCCCAGGAGAGGAAAAACTTTTTTTTTTGTTTTGCCTGCATGCATTACAGGGCTGCAGTCTTGCTTTCTGTTTCATTCTGGAGTTTTGTCCAAGCGATCCAGCACACAGAATGGTCTGACAGGCGCCAGCATCAGTTCCACCGAAAGAGGTCCTTCCCTTTCATTGCTGCTTTTTTGTTTTGATTATTATTTTTTTATATTTAAAAAAGACACTCAAACACTTCTAAAAAAATCCCCCATCTTTTCTCAAAATTTTGGATGTCTAGCTTTGTGCCTTTGAAGAAGAAGGAGGAGGAGGAGGAGGAGGAGGAAGAAGAAGAAGAAGAAGAAGAAGAGGAGGAGGAGGAGGAGGAGGAAGAAGAAGAGGAAGAAGAGGAAGAGGAAGAAGAGGAAGAAGAAGAAGAAGAAGAAGAAGAAGAAGAAGAAGAAGAAGAAGAAGAAGAAGAAGAAGAAGAAGAAGAAGAAGAAGAAGAAGAAGAAGAAGAAGAAGAAGAAGAAGAAGAAGAAAGACACTTCCTTTGTTCACCACCCTGAGCAGCAGTCAGATCCACAGGCGCATGAGGAAGAAAGATCCCTTGGTGTCCCTTGACTCCTTTGTGACACTTCAGAGGGAGGCAGCTTTGTGAAACAGCAGAAAAAGAAGCCGGAGCCCCTCATTTGGTAGTGAAGGAAAAAAGCACCATGACAACGATGCCGGCGCAGAGGCAGAAGACTTGTTGCACCGAGTTCCTAGGCAAGGAAAGGAGAAGAAAAAGACAGTCGTGAAATTTATGTCAGGCTCACCCTCTTATTTATTTACTTTTTATCTTTCCTGGACCTCTCTCTCCCACCACTCCATTACAAGTTGTTGTGGGTACAAAACAGGTAAGAGCTTCCAAAGAAAAGGTGGGTTACAAATCAATTGCCGCGCACCAGGGATTATTAGCGGCCGAGGCCCTATGAAAGAAACTTACAACATGGCATCATAGTTTGTATTCCTTTTGCACTTTTCAAAATAAAAGTTTTGATTTGTGCTCTGATGCCACAGAACCAGTCTTCTGGATTTCCCAAAGAAATCTGAAATGTCTGAAAAAGATGGTTTTCCAGGCACATTTTTTTTTCTTCTGTTTATGATCGGTCATTTTTTTTTTCAGGAAAGCCCCTACTGCTGCAATGTCCCATTCCCAACACCTGATAAAGCTCATTAAGAAAAGTGGAAGTGTGGACAAGTGCTGCAGACTCAGGCAGTTTCCAGAATGAAATGCTGGGCCCCGGCACCAAACATCTGGCTGAGCTGCTTGCAAGCAGTCCTCAACTTATGACCACAATTGAGTCCAACATTTCAGTTGCCACGTGAGACAGTTGTTAAATAGGCTTGGCCCCGTTTTATGACCTTTCTTGCCATAGTTGTGAAGTGAACCACTGCAGTTGTTCAGTCAGTAACATGGTTCTAAAATGAACCTGGTTTCCCCCCGTTGACTTTGCTTATCAGAAAGGTTGTACAAGGCGATCACGTGACTCTGGTACGTTGCGCCCATCATAAATATGAATCAGTTGCCAAGCATCCGAAACTTGATCACATGACTATGGGGATGCTGCAATGGTCATATGTGTGAAAAACAGTCATAAGTTGCTTTCTTTGATGCTGTTGTAACTCTGAGCCATCACTAAGCAAACCGTTGTAAGTCAAGGATTAGCTGTAATAGGCAGCCACTGACATTCATCTGGGCTGGCTGTTTTAATCACACTGCTACTCACGGCCCTGCCTTTGGGGTCAAATTCTCTTTCCAAATTCTCCTCAGGACCAGCTTCATGTGGGTAGCAATCCTTAGCAGCAAAGGCAAAGGAACTTCATAGAGCCCCGTCCTCATTAAAAAGTTATGTCACAAAGCTTTTCTAGTCTTCGGGGTTTCAAATGACTCTCTTTTGTTACGGCTATTCAAGATTTTCTTCGTTAAAAAAAACAATTCATTAGAGCAACTCTTACCACAGATTCTTCTCTTCCAAGAGATCGGGCACCACGTTGACCAACGCAATGTACAGGAATCCTCCAGAGGTGAAAGGGAGAATCCAAGCGATGGTTTCCCCT
Organism: Crotalus tigris; assembly: GCF_016545835.1. Taxonomy (NCBI): domain Eukaryota; kingdom Metazoa; phylum Chordata; class Lepidosauria; order Squamata; family Viperidae; genus Crotalus; species Crotalus tigris. Next base: position 460,775 of record NW_024096487.1, read on the forward strand.
GAAGAGAGGATGGACAGCACATTACTATCCAAGGGATGCCCGTATTTTATATTCTATGCCAGGGGTCCTCAAACTTGGCCACTTTAAGACCTGTGGACTTCAACTCCCAGAATTCCCCAGCCAGCACCTGGTAAAGTTGGCTGGGGAATTCTGGGAGTTGAAGTCCACAAGTCTTAAAGTGGCCAAGTCTGAACACATCTAGAGCCAAAGGCAATGGAGCTTCTAAGCCATCTGCGGTGCGTTCTAAGAACCTTACCTGTCCCTTTGGGTGACTGAGTACAGATGGCAAAGCAAGCGCCCAGGATGCCCCCAAGAGCTGTAGAAAGTTGTAGCTTGGCTGCACTCCAGCGATCAAATCCAGCCCGGAGGAGAATGACAAAATCCCCCACCTACAGATAGGGAAAACAGACTGTAGCATTCAGGAGTAAGGCACCCAGTATGAAAATGGTACGGTGGGCTGTGATATGTTACTTAAGGCCGCTGTTCCAGGGAGGGTGGGGTGACTTTGCTTAAAACCGGGCTCTGGAGGGGGCTAATCAACTGGGGCTTAGCAATCTGCTTGTTTGTTATTTTTATTAAATAAGCAGGAAAACAACAGGAAAAGAAAAAGAATATATACAGATAGTCCTCGACTTACAACCATTTATTTAGCAACAGTTTGAAGTTACAATGGCACTGATAAAAGTGACTTGCAACCAGTCCTCACACTTATGACCACTTCAGCATCCCTAGGTGTCAAGGTATTGATTTAAAAGCTAACCAGCTTATGTAATGTAAGATGTAATGATGGGGATGACTCAGCAGGGTCTGTGTCTCTTTAAGAGCCTTATATAAAGGGAAGGATCTGCTGATGTGCTCTCCTCTCTTCCATTTCCTGCTGTAATTGTGGTTTGTTGGATCCTGCTGTATTACCACATGTATGTATATTGTTCTTGGTATATAATATTGTAGATGGTGTTAGATAAACCACCATTTAATATAGACCTCCATTTACTGTGTTTACTCCTGGATTATCTCGCGCAATAAGACTGTGCACGCTCTAGCACTAGGGTCAAATGATCAGAATTCGGGGGCTTGGCAACTGGCGTGTGTTTATGATGGTTGCAGCCTTTCCAGGGTCACATAATCACCATTTGCGACCTTCCCAGCTGGCTTCTGACAAGCAAAGTCAATGGGGGGAGCCATATTCACTTAATAACTGCATGATTCACTTAATGACTGCGTCGAATCATTTAACAACCCTTGGTAAAATCATCATAAAATTGGGCGCCGCTTTCTTAACAACCTTCTTGCTTAGGAATAGAAAGTTTGGTTCCAATTGTGGTCATAAGTCAAGGATTATCTGTACAGTAAAAAAAAAAAAGTACATAACATAGTAATCCTTAGTCATCTATGCTGTTATTTGTCTTTTTTTTGCTGTTGTTGCGGTTGCCGTTAATATTATTATTACTGTGCATTAAGCTTTGCACTAAGGGTGCCCTCATAGTTAAGTAGCACTTAGGAGATAGGAAAAGAAGGAGAGAAAAAAAAATAAGAGAGGGACTACTGGAATGCTTTTTTTCCTATAATGTCAATAATATTGATATTATGCAAAATATTATTATGCTGATTATGAATTTCCCCTTCCCCTCCAATTAATGGGCTGAATTTTTCCACCAACCATATCTCAGCCTAGGATTTACTGTGATAAGATAGGCTTGAAACATTTTAATAAATACGTACAATTAAAGAAATTCCAAGATTCAGAGCTGCGAGTAATTAATGACAAAGCCTAAGCTAAGATACAATGCACTGCTTTTCTCCAACACACAGGCCTGGAAATGCACTGAAACATCTAGATGTGGTTTAGCCTGGAGAGCGCCAGATTGGGAATATAGTTTTTTGGTTTTTTTGCCTTATAAAAGAAGACAGCTCTTCTGCTTGCTTCATAAGAAAGGATGCTAAGCCATATCTACCATCTGCTATACCCTTATTTTGGCAATGAGGAAACAAAAAGATCAAGATGTGTTCCCATCCACTGATGGCCTTTCCCCTCTCTTCCAATATTAATGTTCACACTGTATTACCAACAGAAGAAAAGGTTTGTCTGCTCGTGGCTTACATCAGTCTGCACAGCTCTCTGTGTTACTGACATATGTGTATCTACCCAGGATTTCTGCTCAACATGAGCTCAGCTTCCCAGCACACATATTCCAGATACACTCACCTCGTGGGGTATCTCATGTAGAAGAATTGCCAGGGTTGTAAGGAGCCCAACCTAAAAATCAAGGAGACAAAACTAGCTACGAGAAATTTTTATAGCTCAATAGGGTGGCACTAGCAGCAATACATGGTTCTCCCTGGGCTTTCTGTGGGTAATAAAGAAACAGCTCTTTTATATCCAACAATGATCTATGCAGTTTTAGCATTTAGAGTACTAATAGGAAATACCCAAGTGGAATTTGGAGGCTTTGTTGTAAATATTAAAGAGGAACATGGAAAAAAGATGAAATTGTTTCCTAAATATTATGCACATCTTCTAACGGAGTATGAATAGACAATCTGTGGCCCAGAACCTCATGAGGTCCTCAACCTTAAACAACAAAGCCTGAAGAGTCCTTCTTCCTGGCCAACTGATCCTTTTAATCATCTACATAGCTAGCTGGCACAAATCACTATCTTTCTGTTGCCATAATCAACAGGAAACTAAACAATCCAAACTTTGCCAGTCATGTGACTATTTGATCAGTTGATTGGCGGAATCAAATCAAGGATTTCCTGCTGCTGACAATGCCATGAATCAAGTTATTTGTTTACAGAGAAAGGAGTATGATGGAGAGCTTAAGTGAATAACGTGTGTTTGATGGGTTGCATTAAGTGTATGTGTTACAATGAATTTTCATGTATGTGATGCCTCCGTTCCCCTAGGCTGGCCATCACATCCTTTCATGCTTATATATCATAAGCCACCCAGATTTTGTCTCAAGTTGGTTGGCGCTGAAATCAAATGAATCCTCATCATCCTATGTAATCTTGGGGTCAAAAGTTGTGTTTATTTATATATGATTAAAACGACATCCTGGTTTTTTGTCCACATACAGTTAAGGCAGCTTACAAAATTAATATATATATATACTATAAAATGAATGAACAAAAAAAGCAATTAACCTAGCAAGCAAGTGACAAATAGTGCTGATCTTTTAAGAAAGATAGTATATGAGTCCTACATTTTGCAGCCAGATAGCTGTCTAGTTGCCACCCTTTACATTCAGTACCACTCTTGGACACTTCACAAGAGCAGACAGAGCTTTGCTGCATCCTCTCCCATGGAGTAGGATTACTCTATGAACTTCCACTACATGTTCAATGTAATTTGTCCTAAGAGTTCTTCCAGTTGCATTTGAAACCTCCTCCGTTGTACTTCATTGGGAAGAAGGCAAATCCTCTGGGCCATCTCCTTATTTTGCAGATCTGTCAAGGCTTTAACTCTGTTGTCAAAATGAAAGCAAGAAATTCCCCAAGCATATTTAGCAAACCCCTGGATCTATTACATGCTTGGGCTGGACTATTTTAACTCTACAATGGTTTACAGCAGCCATTAATCTAAACTGACAGGACAGTAATCTGTCCAAGAGAATGGAATTAAAACAGTTCCTCCATTTTGGGATCATGGGAACCAATCAAATACCACACCTGCTATATGTCCTATATAAGTGCAGCCAGAACAAACTGGGCTAGATCGATGGTCATGGTGACCTGCAATCCTAAGCCTTCCTACTTCACAACTTTAATATGGACACTTAAGTCTTTCAAAACAAGAAGTGTAGAATAGTTGCCTGACAGATATCATCCTGATTAGCTTATAAAGAGATACTGTTGTGCAACAAGATGGACAGTGCACCACAGTATCCCTGCACTGCCCAAGCCACAACCTAAAGGTAGCAATAGATATTCAATATAAACAGACTGGATATTGGATAGAGATGGAATTCTTAGTATGTTCGTATTAAAAGTAAAGGAAGCAACATATTTGGGAATAGGGCACATGTCTTTTTAAAACATCTTCATGTTGCTAAAGGAGAGCTGGTGTCCTAAAGAAGTGAACTTACCTTTCTGCTGACCAGGAAGCTGGCTGCCACTGCCAAGCCATGTGTGAAATTATCTATTGTATTGGCCAAGAGATTGAGATATCCACTCATCTGCCCAGGGCAAAGGGGAGGGATGAAGAAGAACAAAAAGAAAGGAATTCAGAAGCTTCAGGATTAACCAACAACGTCATTTTCACAAGCAAAGGAGAAAACATTTATTTCATTTCTAGTTTTTGCTTACATGTACCTTAGCTTTTGCATAAATGTTGTTTTGCATAACGTTGCTTGCCACAGATGAGCACAGGTAGTCCTCAATTTACATGCACAATTGAGCCCAAAATATCTGTTTGCTAAGTGAGACATTTGTTAAGTGAGTTTTGCCCCATTTTATGACCTTTCTTGCCTCAGTGTTGTTAAGTGAATCACTGCAGTTTTTAAGTTAGTAACACAGTTGTTAGGTGAATCTGGCTTCCCCATTGACTTTGCTTGTCAGAAGGTCGCAAAAGGAGATCACATGATCCCAGGACACTGCAACCGTCATAAATACGAACAAGATGCCAAGCATCCACAACTTGATCACATGATTATGGGGGTGCTGCAATGGTCGCAAGGGACGTTGTAACTTTGAACAGTTACTGAATGAACTGTTGTGACTTCTTGTATAGTTGTGCAGAAAGGCACATCTAGTCAAACTGTATTTTTTAGTGAATCCTTATGTTGACAGAGCCTGACACAACAGCTTCATGATATAAAGCTAAACACAATATATTTCTATAAATTTGAATATAGACTTAGTATTTATGAGCTGTTGACAACAATGAACATGACAAGTGCAGATGAATAAACTATAGTTGATTCAGGGTTACTTCTTTTTCTAACTGTAACATTCTTAAGGCAAAAAAAAAAAGGTGATCAATCTCTTCAGCCTACAAGGAAATAAAATCAATACCACAGATAAACAATACTCTGATCTTCTAACCTCTCAAGTTGTGATTGTTGTCGTCTCTACTTCCAACAACCACTGGGTTTCTCCAAGCAGTTGTCTGAACATTTGAAAATGAAGCTAATTCACTGTTACAAAGAGGGAGAAAGGTATAAAAATATTGAACCAATTTTAACTAGGAGAGACAAGAGTTAAGAAATAGATATTCTGAAAAACGGAAGCCATATATCAACGCAAACAACCTGCTTAAAAGTTCAGCTAAAACTGGAATAGTTATCAAGAGGTTCACAGCATTGCTTACGCAACGATGATCTGCTTGGAAGATTTGTCAGTGGGAAACCTCTCTTTCAACTTTGTCATTAAAGTCAGATAGAAGAAAACTTTAATCCAGAAACATTTGGAACAAAGCACTTTTTACTGATGAAATAAAAAGTGAACTGTTCAGTCATAACCACATAGGATAGATCAGAGAAACATCTGAAGAAAAAAAAAGTTTCTTGGCCAATAATTATGTTCTGGGCTTACGTGGCAGAGAGTGGCACAAGAAATATTGTCCCGATGGCACGGTTCCATCTAAACCTCACTGGGTCCTAAAATTAACAACTCATTGTCAGTGAAGAAACTAAAGCTAAACAGAAGTTGGATATTTCAACATGATTTGAAATACACGTCCCAATCCACCATGAGTTATTTACAGGAAAAAATGATAAAGCTTTTAGTAATTTAGTAATGGCCTTCACTTTACCCAGACTTGAATATTATGGGAAACCTGTGAGGAGATTGTGGAATATCAGTTTTAGTGACCTGGGATAGCTGCAGTACTGCTCATGGGAGCCAGCTTCTGCAGTGAGTAAAAGGGGAAAAGATAGCTCAGTTTTGGCCTTGAATGGCAGCCGGGCTATCATGATGGCTAATATGCAGACTAGCTGGTCTGTTGTGGTGAAATGTTGAGACAGCAGTCCCATAGGTGTTGGGGATTAGAGACGGGGAGACCTTCCTCCTCAGTTGTTGAGGGGAATGCTGCTGATTTGGCTAAAAATTGGAAAGGGAGAAAGGAGAGGAGAAAAGGAGAGAGAGGCGAAAATCTATCCAGAGAGTGAATATAGTGGCTGGAGAGAAAAGTTGGCGAAAGAAGTTAAATGTCTGAGGCAGTTGTCGGTTTCTGACTAAGAAGGGAGAAGATCCAGGCGTGGCTTTCCTGGAGAAAGAGAAATGAAGGCCCAGAGGGACTAAAGCTTTACCCAAGACCCTAGAACAGTGTTTCTCAACCTTGACAATTTTAAGGCATGTGGACTTCAACTCCCAGAATTCCACAGCCAGCAATGCTGGCTGTGGAATTCTGGGAGTTGAAGTCCACATGCCTTAAAATTGTCAAGGTTGAGAAACACTGCCCTAGAATAAGAAGGACTGGCTGCAGGCAGCGGAGGAGTGCATCAGCTGTCATGGAAACGCCAGGGCAAAACATTAAAGCCCATTCCTTTCTTTCCTCTCTCTCTCTTATCAAGCCCAGAAATGGGGAAGGGAATCAGAGAGAAAAGGGGAGGAAGGAGAGATAGAAGGGGATAGTCTCTGGGAGGGAGACTTAGGAGGAAACCCAACACTGGGACTGTGTTGTAAATATTTGTTGCAAACATTTGTTGTAAATAGTTTTTTTTTAAGCAAAAAAGTATCTACTGTGTTGTTTTCTGTGTTGCAAAAGAACAATACACCATCCATTCAAAAAGAACCCATACCACATGGCGACAGAGAGCAATAATGCAGTGCAGGTACAGAAACCTATGATATGAATATTTCTGAGCTAGGAAAGTTCTGCAAGAGAAAGGGGGAAATTCCAATGAATACAGTAGAACAGTGTTTCTCAACCTTGACAATTTTAAGGCATGTGGACTTCAACTCCCAGAATTCCACAGCCAGCATTGCTGGCTGTGGAATTCTGGGAGTTGAAGTCCACATGCCTTAAAATTGTCAAGGTTGAGAAACACTGCAGTAGAAAGACCTCTGTTGACTACAGGAAATGTGAGAAGCTGTTATTCCTGCCAAAAGAGGTATTACAATGCTGACTAAATACCCAACTTCTGAAACTTGCCATATTCGCTACTATCCTATTCTTAATTGGCAACAGTTGTACCTGAAGAACTTGATTTCAAGTTTGCAGGAAATAGTGGTGTTTACCTTTGTAGAGGTTGTGCCAGCTTTTGTTCATTTACGGATCCATTGAATCATACAGTTTGATTAGGGTGCCTAAATTTTTGCATGCAAACTATTCACATAGTAATACTTTTATTCTGTAAACCTTATGCTGGTCTGTGACTGGAATAAAGATCTTTATTTTCTCTGAGTACAAATTTACATAATATAAATGCATTCATGCTAATAAAGACATGAATAAATATTTTGAATATGGGATCAAGGAGGTACATTGCTTTGGAAACAGCGACATGGAATTAAGTGATGTCCCTAGAAACACACAAATATAACATCCAGCCGATTCAGCATTACTGCATTTTGACGAGCATAACGCTATATGCCCTGATAGTTCTCAACAAGAACACAGCATCTATCCCTTAGCATGTGTGACCAAGTTCCTCAATTGGAAAGTGTATTTTTAAGAATACAGAGTTCCTGCACTGCAGAAAATAGCATTCCTCTAGCGATTGCAGAATAAGAATATTGTTAAAATCCAGACACTGGCTGTTTATTAAGGCTGTGCAACCATCTGAATTCAAAGAGGAAAAAAAAAAAAAGGAATTAGGTATATGTCTGCATGCACATGTCACCCCTGTTGGAACATCTTTAAATCAAATGTGTCTTTTGCTTCTTTATGGAAGGTATTACAAATCAACTTTTCCCCTTTGAATCCAGACCACTTACTTAGTCCTATTCTCTCTCTAAACCTAGCCTTACAAAGAATTAAAGTTAAGGAGAATATACTTGGGGACCAGGTATATGGGGCATTGAGATTGAGATGGTACCTTAGTTCAGTGGCAAAGGGTATCTTTTGTATATGCAAAATCTCAGATTTGCAATCCTTGGGATCTCCTATACAAGGAGGCAGCCAGAACAGATAAACCTTGCACATGTGAAAATGGGATATACAGGATTGGGTGTCTTTAATAGTCTATAAAGCAGCTCTATATTTTATAGTGCAAAGTGTAACAAATGGAAAGTTTGCTTTTCTTTAGGATCCTATCCCACTTGTTTATTTTCAACAGGCCATGAGCTTCTTTTCAGTGTTTTTCTTCAAGTGGTTTATTTTATCTCTCTATGGGCCATGGCTCTCTAGAGCCCATCAAGAAATGTTTTACCTTGATTTTCTGAGCTGATGATGAGAGTAAATGAGAAGACCCATTACAATGAGCAGTGCTCGACTTCTTTCTTTGGACTGGAGCATTTGCCTCTTGCCTACAGAAGCTGCCATTCACGGTCCTTTCGGTAACCGGTTTGCAATTATTGATCTAAATCATGGAGAAATGGCTGAACTTTATGCGTCTCCATCAAACAGTGGCTAAGAGGTTTCTCTTATTCCCTTTAAAACATCCCATTCCAAATGCAACACACAAGGTATCATTTTGAATATATACTAGGAGAGAGTAAAGTCACACAAATTAAACACCTTTATATACTCCAAACATTGCTGTGGAAACAAAATCAATATCATTCACTCCAGTTTCTCTAACTCTACCCCAAACCACACACTTAAAAAAAAAGAACCATGAAAAATTGCTGTTTTGAAATTTGCAAGACACTTCCAAAAAAGATGCTTCAAGCGCCCAGGGGCAATAAATGTAGCATCTGCCTGCAACTCTTTAAAAGCAACTCTGCCTTTCCATGGGGCTCTCCCTCCAAAGCTGCTACATGATCCCAGACAACAATGTGGGCGCTTTGAAGAACAGCAGACAGGTGCTACATCTGGATCCTTCGGCGCCGTAAAGCCTATTTTGGGTATCAAAGCACCGCGCAGCTATAGGATACACACATACAACTTTCAGAAACTAGATATTCGCAACAGTTTATGCTCAGTGCAGAAGCAGAGGGCAGAAACGGAAAAGAGAGAAATTCGACACAGTGCCTAAAGCTCTTCACTATTAGTAGAAGATTCTTATGGGGCACAATAAATGAATAAATGCCTTTCTTCTCCCCCCATAGTTTTTATACACTGAATTCCTAAACCATGAAAGAAGCTTCAAAGAAACAGATGGGATAAAGTGTCATGCGGAGCAAAGAGCAGCATATCATGCCGTATCTAAAGTGAATTCAAGTGCTCCTTCCACAGTCCACTCACCAAGTTGGCGCTTCCTTGTTTTTCACTATATGGGAACATCTTCTGCAAACTCAGGAAGGTCAGTAGGCCAATGATCACCCAGAGCCCCAGAAGCTTCTGCTGTTGGAAGCTCTGCCCTTCTCCTTGTAAGGGTGGGGAGAAGAAGTAGAGCAATCAGTTCCTGCTGTACCCCTAAAAATCATGGCTGCACATGATGATTCTTCACAGCTCTAAGTATCCCTAGGGAAACTGATTCCGTAGAAGGCAAGTTTCGTTGCTTTATTGTACCCACAAAAGCTGGGTACCAGAAAACATAATTTGAAAAAGTATGATCTATTTATAATAAAAGTACCATAGGCTGTAATAAAAATTGTGAGAAAGGCCTAATTGTAGCATATTGATAATATAGTATCCAGCATGGAGTTTGTACTCTTGAAAAAAAATAATCTGATTTTCATCTTTCTAAAAGTCTGATTGTGGTTAATCACTTGAAAGTATTTTTTTTTTTAAAGTTAAGGGCTTGTAAGTTTGCATAACCCTGTTTCCTTCTGGCTATTACTGTATATTTAACTCCTTTTCTTCCTAGATTCTTCATTGATGTAATTTCCTACCTATTCAGGTTTTGCTATGGAACGTTGATTTTATTTTTTGAAAGCCCGAGTCCTGAAAGCTGTGTGTTTTATGCATTAGCCTTCGAACAAGACTAGGATTTATTGAATAAAGAATCATGTACAGCTCCGGCTATAACCATGAATGTTCAAAGCTGAAAATTTAGCATCCAAGCCTTCTCAAATTATATGCTTGCAATAGCTAATATAGCCTCCTGGCATAGCCTGGCAAGTTCTTAAATAGTACCTTTGATTAAACGGACTGCAGTCAGCTTCACGCTCTTGACTGTAGCCGAACAAGCATGGCAGGCAGACATGTGTGAGATGAGGAAGCCCAGAGGCCAGATAAGAAAACAAATGAGACACATTCCAGAAGAATCGCCCCTGACAGCTTTAAGAAAGATAACCTCTGCAAATTCAAAGCAGACAGCAAAACAAGGACAGGTGCTTCTCTTAATGGTGCTCCTGGTGTGCTACAAGGTCAGAAGATCCCATTTCTACTAATCAATCTGTTAATTATAGGGCTTTGCTCCCTCGCCATCCAAGAGTGTTATAGCACACGAAGATTCAGGAGCTGTGTTCAATTTGTCTATATTTTACCTTATTGCCCCTATAGATACACACTGGCTGTGCCTGATTCTTTGTCATACCAGGCCCTTCTATGATTGCAACCCCCCAAAATGAATCCGTTCCAGAATCTACAACACATCTTCACAGACGTGATGAAGTGGACCCGTCTCATAATCTTGATATAGGCTTGAGTGTTACCTGCAGCAGCACTACAAGTGTAGGTCCAGGCTTCCGGAAGCAAGTGGAGAAACACATTTCCCAGAAGCCCACCGACAGCAAAACTCAACAGCTGTTTCATTCGATGGGATCCCTCTGAAAAACAAATAGCAGCCAGTCACTGCAGGGTTTGCGCTTATTCTCCTACACATGACAAGTCTCAGAAGACATTTGCATACAATAGATACAGATACAGCTATTTAATCAACTCAGATCCATTGCTTCCAACAAAACACTTATAAACTTTAAACTCTAAGTCAGGAGTCCCCAACCCCCGGTCCACGGACCGGTACCGGGCCGCGGCATGCCAGAAACTGGTCCGCACAAACAAGCAAAGCCCCATCCACAGGATGCAGGCAGCACACAAAACCATGCTCTCTCTGGTCTGTGGAAAAACCTCTCTCCACGTAACCGGTCTCTGGTGCCCCAAAGATTGGGGACCTCTGCTCTAAGTTGTACTTTTGAGAACAGCAAAAGCTGCACACTGGGAGGTTCCCACTGCCATCTGTGTTGGACCCAATAGAAAAAAAACAAGATAGTTGACGTCTGGCCCTTTGGCAAATAAACAAGTTATGGGTATTCCAAAGATCTGATCACTTGCTAGAGAATATATTGATTGATTTAACCCACACACGTATTTAAGATGTAAGACAACACAACTGGGTGGGCACTGGCAAAAACTGAAAAGCTACTGAGAAGGTACCGAGTTAGCTTTCTTGTGGCCAGTGAGTAGAGCTTCAATCTTCTGTCTGATATTTTGGTCATTGCTATAACTAATGGAAATCAAATGGTACAAACTGCTCAGGTACATGCAAAAGCACTTCCTTATCTTCCTTTAAATAAATCAGAGAATTCCATTTCTTGGGTTGCGAAATTTTGGTTAACAAGATAAAATATGACGGGTGAAGTCCAAAGTGACTTTTAAACTACTCAGTGAACAAAACATGAGGCCTCACCTTTAGCCATGACGTTACTTTGCAAAACGACAAAACAGATTATTATCACATTTCAAAGAAGGAGCATTACATGGCCATAAATAGCACTCAGCTACTGCTTTAAACATACAGGCCTTCTCTAGTGTTCACTGACTGGGGAGAACAGGCACAAATGATAGGCAAGATTAACAAGAAGGCTTTGCTGAAGAACTGGTCTACCTTCTGATTTCAGTGCTGCTCCTGTCTCGAGAGGAACGAAGAGTAGAGGAAGGACCCCACTCAATCCCACCATAAGAGAACCAATCAGAGAACAGATCCAGGCATCTAGGCGTTCTTCACTGAATACAGCTCCCCAGGACTCAGCATCTTTTTCACACAGGGAGCTCGTCCCATGGGTTGCCTGGCTCAATGGAAGATCCTGGGCCTGACAGACGGCACCGAGCAACAGGAAAGAGAGAATTCCACGGCGGAGCAACCTTTCCCCCATCGTGACTCTGTGGAATCAGCCTGGCTGGATAATCCCTGAAAGCAAGAGAGAAAAATCAGATTTATGTTTGTTTTTTTACTATCAGTGAGTTGAAAATCACCTCTCTCACAGCATCTATTCTCCTTGTTCCCATTCAGATTACCTCTCTTTTTATTTCAAGGAGAGCAACGTTAATCCAGTTTTGTTTATATTAAATAGGGAAATGTCACTCAGCGCCATTCCTGATTGACTAGTCTTATGTACATAAAAGGCAAAAATATTTACCCCTGCCATACCCAACCCACCACAGAATTATAATAGGGATAGTGATAGGGCACACTCATCTGCCAAGAAAAACCTTTACTTGTAAAGAAAGAACATTGGAAAAAAGAGGATATATGCCTTTGGCTCAGCTGAGAAACCAATTGCCAGTTAGCTCTTCCTCCTTCCTGAACGGATTCCATCCACCAGGCCTTAGGGCAGAAGAGACATACCGTATATGCCGGCGTCTTAGGCGACCCGGCGTATAAGACGACCCCCGTCTTTATAGCTGGGCCGCATTCCTAGAACGTCGTCTTATACGCCGGAAACTACCGGTATTTCCGGCGTATAAGACGACTCCCATCTTTGGCGCCGATTTCAGCGCTCGCGGAAGTCGTCTTATACGCCGGCATTTACGGTAGTTAGGAGGAGACATCCATTCTTGTGCTCCTTGAACCCTCAGCACTTTTCTATACTGTTGACCATGGTATCCTTCTGAGTTCTCTCTCTCTCTCTCCCTCTCCCTCCCTCTCAATGGTGAGATCAACCATTGGTTTGGGTTCAGTATCATCAGTAAGATGCAGTATCATCAGTTGAGGGACTGTCTGTTTCTCATAACATCTGCCCAGCCAACTCAATCCTGCAGGGTTTGGTGCACTCCAGGTTCCTTCGATTAAACAAGGTAACCTACTGAGACCTCAGAAGTGCACCTTTTCTGCAGCAGTGCCTGCCCTCTGGAAGTTCCCCACCCCCACCCCAGATCCAGATGGCCCAGTTCTGCTGTCGTTTAGAAAGACCTGGTTCTTCACTCAGCCTCTGTCAGGGGAAAGTGAGACCCTTTGCTTCATTCCATCTTGTCTATCGTGCTTGCCATCTTTTACCTTTAGTTTTCATGTTTCATTGATTTTATTGTAATCTTTTGCTTGTTGTGATATGCCCAGAGTCACTGGGAGTTGGGCAGCATGCAAGTTTAATAAATCATCATCATCATCATCATTACATTTTCAGCAGTTGCATTTACAGAAACTAAGAACATTTGGGATCTCTACAAATCTGATGATATTCAAACCAAATACATACTTTTCTGATACATATACTACTGTGGGAAGTCAGAGCCCCCCAGAAAAGGAAATATTAAAAGGGGAGAAAAATATATTTTTCCTCAAAAGGATTTTTAAAAGCAGAAACCAACCCAGCCCCCAAGTCTCTCTCTTTGCCCCAAGCAGGAGCCAGCCCTATACAAATACAAATGTAACCATCAGAAAGTTGGAGCCAGAAAACTCAAGGAGACAAAGAGACCTAAAATATGCATATCCCACCTGAGATGGGATAACCCTTTACCATCAAGTATACCAGAGAGTCACACCTAAACTCAGGTCAGAATATGTGACACAGGAAATAGCCTCAAAGTTCATGCCACAGGAACAGGAAACTATTCCAAACAAAAGACTAGAGAGGGTATAAAAACCTACTGCCCATGTGCTCAGGTCCTTCTTTCCTCTGGTCTTTCCTACAAGAACCATCTTTCTGCTTCTTCAATAAACTGTAACCATCTTCCCAAAGCAGTCGCCAGGTTGCTTATTTATTCCCGGCTTGGATGAACCAGGATGAAGACTTTACTTCCAACACTACAATAGCCTCACATGGCCAAATGGTCCCTTTAAACCAGTGGTCTTCAAACTTGGCCCTCTTACGACTTGTGGACTTCAACTCCCAGAATTCCTCAGCCAGGCACGCTGGCTGAGAAATTCTGGGAGTTGAAGTCCACAAGTCATAAAAGGGCCAAGTTTGAAGATCCTTGCTTCAAATAATCAAATTAAGCCATGTTTGATTAGTCTTCTCTAGAAAGAAAATAAAAAATTAAATCCTTCCTCCCAAACAATTTCAAACAATTCCCTAACACAGAAATAAACTTATGTTGATGTCATAGTCAACACATATTTATGACTTCTGGCTGACTATATCTGACATATGGTATTAAAACTTAGAGTGAATTTCTATGAGACACTTGAGTACTTTTCCATTCAGCACATACAATCCTTCTATCAGCAGTGAATGGTCCCATTCATTGAACTGCCTATAAGTGAAAGCCAACTAGTGTAGGCAAAACACTCTGCAACACAAATTGTGTGAGCCTACCATTGGTCACAATTAAACAATTGTTTTAAGGAGCAGTCTGGGGTAGCAATGTTAATTTTTCAGCCATCCCTCTATTAGAAGACAGATCTGTATGTTCCATCTGGATTCTCTCCAAAATTTGGTAAGGGATTTTATCCTATGGCTGGATTAAGTAAGAGCCAGTTGTCAATCTGGTTACTGTTTATACATGGAATTAACCTGAATACTCCTTCAGATCCCTGGACATCTGAAGTAGTAAAAGAGAAGTTAAGAAAAAGACTCCTCCAGAGTTTATTTTTAAGTCAGTTCTTTTTTTATTTTTACTTTCAGGAGTCTTCCGTGCCCCCCCTCTCTCACACACACATGCACACACACACAGACACAATACATGGAAGTCCTTTTTTTAGATGCCACGCCTATAACAAACAAATGAACAAACAGTCATTTGCAAAAGGATGCTAAAATAGAACTCCTGTTTACATGGACCATACCCTCTTATGCCAGATTCTAGGAGTAAGCAAAGCATATCTTAATTAATTCCACTCAACAGTATTAAATGAACAATTTGTTAAAACCACCAAAAGAATTCTAATAGCCTCAATACCTTTGGGAGCATGGGAAATAATGGTAGTACCCGGATATATATCTGGGAGTTTATTTTTTATTTATTGCTGTTGTTGCTGCTGCTGTTACTGGACACATACCCTCATGAATTACTATTTGGGAGGCAGAGCTGAGTCAAGCAGGGAATCCAGCCAGACCAGAAGGTGGCAAAGATATCAGTTCTCTTTCTGAAACCCCCTTTTTTCTTTTTGACTCCCTTCTTTTTCTTCCTCCCAAGTAGCAGGCTGCAGAGAAGAGACAGATATCTCTTATCAGCAGCATGAACTCATCTTAGGATTTTGAAATTCCTGTAAATCAAAATCAGTGTGTGGGTCTAATGCCTTAATTTTTTCTTTGCTGCATGGACACTATCAAGATAAGTTATTTTTGAGTCAGCCACAAGTTATAGAGCATTATCTGTAAGCTGTGTTACTATCAAACTATAGCTAGTAGTGACTGGGAGCATGAAGCAAGAGCAGTATGCTTCTATGTGGAGCAAGACAAGAAATACTTGTCCTCCACAAATGGTGGTGGTAACAA
This sequence comes from Crotalus tigris, assembly GCF_016545835.1. Lineage (NCBI taxonomy): Eukaryota > Metazoa > Chordata > Lepidosauria > Squamata > Viperidae > Crotalus > Crotalus tigris. The sequence goes on from NW_024096487.1 coordinate 476,363, forward strand.
ATTGGGACAACAATCTCAAATTATAATTGGGAAGCCCTTTATGCAAGGCCCACCACTACCTTCTTTTAACGTGATCTCTACTGTTATTTTTTTATTAAATAAAAACTAACTAAAGGGAAATTATACAGAAGTATTGCATTCCTATTTTAACTATGCTTCTAATTATAACACAAAGACTCTTACGTACACATACGCAGTCTATGGACATTATGCATGCATTTTCCTTAAGATGAGACATCAAGGGAAACATTTTTAGAGCTCCTTGCAGTTCAAATAAATGGTTTCCAAAGGAGGGGGAAAAAACCCTCACATATTCCTCTAGAAATCATCAAAATTCAGATGAGCAAGTTCTGCCTGTCAATCAATTTGACTCAGCCTGTGATTGCCCAGGGAAAAAGCTTGAATGCAAAAACATACAGTCTCATGACCTAAGCACACATCCAGAGGCTGACTCAGAGCACATTCCATGCTGAAATTCCAAGGAAAGGTTTTTCTCCGAGCAATGGTGATATGACTAGCTGGGGAGCAGCTGTCTTCCTAAAGGCATCTTATCTGTTGAAGACCTTAAACAAAATAAACTGCAGGGTGTGAATAATTTCTCCAAGTCAGTGAGAACAACATGTCACTGGAGAAACAAAACTAGATGAGAAAACAATAATATGGCTTTTATTGGCGTATCTATTTGAATGATTTAAAACAGATTTTTTTCAGCCTACTGTCCTTCAAACATTTTATGACTACAACTCCTAGAATTCCTGAACTGCATAATTATAGGCTATTTTGAATATTCTTGCTTGGGGCTGTGTTCTATGTCACATTTGTCCCTCTGGCTAAGCCCGACATTTTCAGAGCTTGCTCTACTCATCAAATTTAGAGGTGGGAGGATTCCAGATGTCATCATTTTCCAAACTTTCCCATATTTTTCTGGCCTTTCCTCCATCTTTATTTTTTTTTAATTACACAAATTCCACTAAGGGGAAAAAAAAAAAAACAGAATAGCTGCACAGTGTCTTCTAAGCTGCTTGCAACGACAGCTTTCTGTCCTCAGCTAAGCGTCTACTACTTTCCTACACACACTGGCTATTGCTACTGGAAATGTAAGCTTGTACCTCATCCAATAAAAAGAAGGAGCAAAAGAGGAAATAGTCCAGAATATTAATCACATGGGAGATTTTTGGAGCTGTTAGATGGTACAGTCAGAACTTCTCCTCTTGGTTTCCTCCCTACTAATGCAAAGCTGAGAACAGGATGTCCATTAACATTTTTTTCCAGCTGATCTCTTGTCCAACAAGCCATTCTGAAAAATGAAAGAAATTACAGGCACACTTTTTGGGAAGCCCATGGCTTGTCTATAATTATGCAAGTGCTTGCAGACAAAATGTCATCTTATTTTCTACAGCGGAAATAGAAATAGCAATGAGCAAATTCATTCCCAGAGCTTTTTTTATAGTTCAGCAATAAGTGCCTGCAATTCTACTGAAAATCCTGATCTTCTGCCAACAGCTACAGCTACATAGCTTCCAATCATTTTAGCTGCACCACTGAGAGATTCAAAACATCCCCTCAGGATTTTTCCATTCTCAGCATCTTCCCTAATGACTACAGTATCCCCATTCCCATATAGCACTTCTAATCCTACAGGTGCACAGTCTTCCATCCTTTGTTAAATAAAAATGAAATGCATTACAATTTTAGATTACTTTTGATCAAGCCCTTCCACTAATACACTGAGATCTGATCTAACCTTTTGTCTGACCCATTCCTTAAAGGTGCCAGATGGCAATACTACTCCATCTATCAAAAAAGAAAAAAAAAACCCTTTTCTTTCTAAATACTTTGCAGTATTTAGTCTGTGTGTTTACTGTTTTTTTTACTGTTTTTTTTTCTAGTTCTGCGAGTTGCAAACAGACAAGTTCTGCCAGAAACCAATCACTGGAAATCTTACTAGATCCTAGATTAAGACAGATATTTTTCAAGTTAAGCAGTGTGATTTCAATCACAAAGCCAAGAAACAACTGAAAACATTACAGAAACTTAATTCTCATCCCATAAATTCTGTTTTTCTACACTTCTACAGAATCATGTAAATAGAATGCAATATGTATTATCAGTATAATTTGCCAATCAGATGGCAATAGATCCATGAACTCAAATTAGCCAACAATAATCCACTTGCAGTAGAGAGATCATTTCCCTAAACTGTCTAGATTGAGTATCTAAACAAAGATACTAATTCTTTTTTTCTGAATATCTTTTATAATCTTTTTGCAACCAATGCAAAAACCAATTACCATGGATACTCCTAGGTATAACTTATGACAAACCCCATTTAAAACCATCTACAGTACTGGTACCCATCATATCACTGGGTCAGGATTTTTCTAAGTTACAGATTATGTACATAAATAATTTTTCTTTTCACTACTTAAAATACGTTGGATACATTTCTACTTTTAATTAAACCAGAAAAGGCATTATATTAATTTTTTCTCCACATCTCCTTGATGCTAAATTGCAGTCTTTTGGGAAAAAAAGGGGAAATATCAAATCAAAATACTGTCCTTAATAATCTCCTTCCCCGGATAACAGGATAAGCTATATAAACTAGGCCTGGCTGAAAGAAGACTGAGGTATGTATCATTTCAATCTTTAGTTGGCCAGGCTGGAGTGGCCAACTATCATCTGTAATATCAACACTGCCTCCACCCCGTGAATTGGTTCCTGTGTTTATCTAGTGCCAATCAGATGTACTGAACTATTATTCTTACAACTCTTATAAATAACATCCAACTTTAATCATTCTAAATGGAAGCTATGGATTTTGTTTAATTCAGCAATTCTGGAAATCACCATAAGAAAATTGTGACATGCAATTAAACTGGATTCCATGTCATTGACATTTGACATCACTATTTTACCTCCCTACTCCATTCTTATGTCTATTTTACACATCAGACAAAACTGCATATGATGAAGTAAACTTTAGTCCACAAAAGCTTATGATACAACAAATCTGTTGCCTATTTCACTCTTACATCTGATAAGGCCTATAGTTCTAGATGATCAGAATCCATTAAACATCACAATATGATATCCACTTAATTGTTTTTCCAGGACAGCTATTTCCATGACCCATTCCATTAATTTACTTCTGAATGTATAAACTATTGGACAAATTTGACAGGAGCAGCTGGCATGTTTAAACTACTGCTGATGTAAAATAAGGAAACAAATATTGAATGTAAAATCAGATAATGACTACAGGTAAGATTAAGTATGGCTGATGTGAGAGTCAACATCACAGTGATATCTTTCATTTAAAACAGTTGTAGTTTTATCTGTAGAATAAGTTGTATTTTTTCTGGATACTACTATTGACAGCTTAAATAGAAAGGTAAGTAATGATGTCCACAAAGTTTGCATTTTAGCACACTATCTTGATAATCTATGATTCTGACTGGTTAAAACTTTGATCAGTTGAGTCTTTGGGCTATTTTCTATCTGAAGATAAAATGATGAGGTTTGAAGACAAATGTCCCAGCCCTTTCCCACAGGGTTAGAGAGGAATTCGAAATTAATTCTAAACACTCTGGAAGTCTACAAGGCTCACTATCATAAAAGTCTAGCCTTTAAATAGCAACCGACCAGGCTTTAATTAAAGACAGGGATAATGAAACTATGTGCAAGAGCAGCAACGGATTTAAACGTGGAAGGAACGCAAAAGCCGCCTTAGCCCCAGGCATCAAGCAATTTAGTTGGGTTCCTGTTCTCCACTGTTACTCGGGCAGAGAAGGCATCTCTCGCAGCATCCTCATCGACTCCACGCCAGCGCGCGTATTGCCCTCAAACAGCCCCTGGCCCGACCCGGTCCAATCTCTCAGCCCGCCCCCCCAGGAGGGAAAGGGAAGCTGCTTTCTCCATTAGGGACGATTCCGACCTATATTCTCACCCCCCCCCCCCCGAATAGGGCTGAATGCGTTACCGTCTGACACCCGGGAGCTCCAGATTGCCCCTGCCATCCAGTGCGCCTCCGCTCTGCACTCTCCCGCCCCAGCTCCGCCTCCCAAACTTAGCCACGTCGGACTCATCCCCCTCGAATCCAGCCTCCCCACTCCGGCGGAGGCTTTAGCAGATGTACCACTTCCGACGTAGTTACTGAAGGGGGAACCTTAGTCAAGTCGCACTTCGTATCTGAGCCGATACTAAAGGAGTAGGAAAAGCGGGGACGCTTTTCGGATCGGAGCTGGGAACCGACGCCTTCCAAAACTGCTCGCGTTCGTAGAGTTTGTTTTGTGAATCGGATTGGAGTTCTGATCCCTCTTTCTGCAGTGTGGGCCTCGAGTGACTTCACCTTTTGGATCACATCCTCGTCCCCTCTCCCGCGGCCCTATGATGCCTATCTCGAGCGGGGCAAGCAGTCTGCAGCTACGGCGTGGGTTTTGTGCAATTCAGACGGATGACGATTTGCGGCTGCGGTTAACGGCAGGGTTGCGCTCGCCTACTTCTGCTGGACCTCTTGGACAAGGAAGGCAGTGTTCCCTGGTTGCTGTGTTGTTGCACGGGATCCAGTGGGGCTTATCCTCACAATGGGGTCACTTAGGAAGATAAGGAAAGATCTAGCTATTAAAGCACAGGGGAAGCCGGGAAATCTTGGTCTGCCTCTGTCACACCAGCATCACCAGTCCACGAGAGTAATATAATTTTTCAGATTTTTGGATATCAGATGAGTTGAATTATTTAAAACAGTCTGAAAGCAGTGCGCCTTAGTGTTTGTTGCTGGCTAAAGTTCTTGTTAAGACCTGGATAAAGGCATGCAGCTTGTAACTGGTAATAGACTTGCCCTGCACCTATCTAGCATTTGTTGAATGATAATTTATGGATATTTGGATGAGGACCAGGGTCTCTCCTGTTTGCAGATGATTACAGTTTCTGTAATCTCCAAGAATGCTGCCTGACACCAGGCTGAATAAGAGAACATGTTATAATGAAAAATAAAATACCCAATAGCAGAATAAGGACATTTTCTCCCTATTGTTTTTTTTTTTTACTTTTTAATGATATTCCTACTGTCATAAGGATTTTCAAGTTGTCTGATGAAAGATAGATACTTAGGAAGTTGGAGGGCATAAGATGAAGTCTACAAGGCTCATCATCATAAAAGTCCAGCCCTTAAAAACCAATTGACTTGGCTTTAATTAATGACAGGGATAATGAAAATATGTGCAATAAGAGCAACGGAATTAAACGTGGAAGGAACCCAAGAGCCACCTTAGCCCCAGCAATTGAGCTGGGTTCCTGTTCTCCACTGTTGCTCAGGCAGAGGGCATCTCTTGCAGCATCCTCTTTTAGGGATACAGATGTAATGAGTCTGTATCAAATGAAACATCTTGATGGATAGCTTGGAATATTCCTAATTGTAGCCTGTTACCAGGAGAACCTATCCCATGTTCAGCTGGCAGCCTGGTATGCCAGCTATGATTTTACTGGGGCCAAGATAGACTTATCTCAGTGACCCATTTCCTGTTAATTCTTTTTAACCACTCTAGGCTACAGGTACATAAAAGATTCCTTTCTCATTTCTCTCAACACCATTATTTAAATTATGCTTGAATGGCTTTACTTGTGCTACCTGAAGGGGTTTTCTTTTCCAGTGTGGTAATCAGAATAGAGCCTTCTTAGGAACAATAGCCCATTTACGAAGTGAACAATTGGCTCAAAGTGAACAATTGGCTAATCCACACACTATAAACTGACTCTTTACTGAAGTATTTATGGCATAACAACTTTTTCATGACCAGATGTAGATGACCCAGCTGAGCCTGAGGGTGGGGTCAAATACATCAACAGTTTAGAGTCGCTACATCCTCATAAGAGATATAAGTCCAGCCCCCTCACCCCTGAAGTTAATTGACTCTTATCTGGAACCAATTTGCTTTGACTGCTAGTAGAACAGATTTGTATGTATAGGTTGTGTGGAATAAACACCTAATGCTGTTGAACTCTAACCTGGCTTCTGATTTCCTGCGCCTGACACCAAATTGCTTAAGGCTTTTCTATTGCTTTTTTTTTAAAAATGTTTTATTTCTGTTATTGTTTTTTTCTATTGTGATCATTTTATTTAAGATATTTTTGGCCTACTGGTATAAACCACTGTGGGATCTTCAGAGGAAAAGCAGATCAGAAATAAATATTGTATTTTTTTATTTTTAACTTATTTGATGTGCCTATGGTCATTGAGACTCAGACAGCTTACACGTTTAATACATTATGATGGTAGCATAATCAACCAGAAAATGAAGGATTGTAACATCAGAGAATAACCACACAGAGGCACCATTTAGCTATACAGTTTGGTGTTTCTGGCCTTTCACACCTCCTCATTTCTTTCTCTCTCTCTTTAAGGTTGAGAACTGCTGCTCTTTTATATGGTTTGGACAAAAATATCCACACTCTCTGATCCTCCTGGCAAATAATCTGAAAGGATGCATTCTATAAACTGGAGGCAAACAAGTTTCTTACTCTTACTAAAAATAGATATATCTAGCTTTTCATTCATAATTTGCAAAGCATTGATAACTTTTAAAACTAATTGAAACTAAAACCATCAGGAGACTTAAAACATCACTGGTAAAAGTTTTACTCTCGTTTTTAATGAAAGCATATTTTGGATGATAAGAGCATATATCTACTGCCACGTCCCTGCGGGAGTCGGCTGAAGCTACCATACCTAAAGATGAAAAAGGCATGTAAGTGGGGTAGACAAGAGCCAGGAATGTAAGAGAGCCCTTCAGGGAGGTAGTTAAAAAGAAATCAAGTCATTAAGGAAACAAAAGATAAAATGTCGCCTGAACCAGACATAGTTGGGCCTGGACACATGAGAACCCTCCCCCCCCCCACCACCAACACTTACCAGATATGAAAATCAGTAAGCAAGAGTAGCTCCCAGTTTTGTGAATCAGCAAGGCAAGGGCTTCTGGGGATAAAAGGGGTCCTGAAGCCTGCCCACCTGAGTCATCTTTGGATCCAGATTTGGCAGCTTCTTTCCCTCCGGCTAGTGCCTCCCACCTTAATTGAGAAGGTCATGGGTAAGTGTGGATGTGTGTGTGTGCTCGCGAGAATGAGAAAGAGCATTATAACCAGTAAAGTTTTGCTGTTATTTTAATTTCATTGGGTCTCCAAAGAAGTGGTTGTGCCTTATGTTTGGTTGAAAGTGATTTGAGTGTGGCTATTGAGCAGGGCTATGAGTGTGTGTGTCAGTAAGTGACCATAAGCTGAACCTGGGTGTGCATGTAACACCTGCCCCTCCAAAAAAAAACCCCAAGCTCTTGATGCTAAGGTTATATATTGGTGTGTTAAGGCTTCCCACAAGTTTGCAATTTTTACTGAACATACTGTTCAAACATTGCTCTGGGTGTTTCTTCTATTGGGTAATGGTGAGAGGGCAAATTCCTGACTCAGCCCCAAACAGCAGAAAAAAGGGGAACTCCACAGATGGGAAAATATTGTAACTTTAAATATTTTTAATGGGCAGGATCACTTTGATTTTCCAGTATTTTTTTCCAGTGCAGCTGCTGTTTCCCAGGCACATATATTAATGAAATCCCTGTATGTGTTTTGTTCATGACATTAAAAGTTCACCTGTATCAGTGGACTTCCTTGCTCAAATGACATTGTCATGAATATCTTTGATATCTTTGAGCAGATTTATCTGACAGGAGAGTCAAGCAAGGTATCTTTCTGCTGATATTATATTGATGATAACAAAAACTGAGAAATGGGAAGAGATGGAAAAGGAAAGAAGGTTGAAAGTCACACTGTATAATTTGTCTTTTTAATTCACGCACATGGAAAGAATACAGTTCTGTCTCTCATATCATTAGACTGACCATAATTGTTCAAGATGTTTCTCAATCAGCCTTACCTGATAATCTTTTAATTGGATTTGCCTAAAACTGAAACTCAAATCTGATATAAATAGAGTATGTACTCTTCTATGGAGTTAATGTTTCTGTACTGAAAATACTAATTGTCTTGATGTCAGGATATTGGTCTTTTACCATATCAGCTAACAAATTGGGATTGTTTGAAAGGAAAATAAAGCCATTTTTTCCATGGCTAAAACTTTATCTTTTCTCTATATGATCTCTTTAGATATATTTCATTCACAATTATTCTGCTTTAAGTACTATTGACCAGTTTATTGACCAAATAAATTACTGGAGATTCCTCATGTCAGTAGGATGGGAAAATAGACCAAAATCATCCTCTACAAAGGCAGCTACTGGAAACTCATTACTAGAACAAACTAGAAAGATTTGAATGGGAATTTGGCTGAAGAGGGTTGCAGGGCATACCCCAAACAACATGGACATTAGGAAAGCATTATAATAATCCCTTGAGAGGCAATCTGGTGTAGTGGTTAAGGCATTAAACTAGAAACAGGGAGATCATGAGTTCTAGTCCTGCCTTAGGCACAAAGCCAGCTGGGTGACTGGACCAGTCACTTTTTCTCAGCTGTTAGGAAGAAGGCAATGGCAAAGAAGGTTCTGAAAAATCTTGGCAAGAAAACTGCAGGGACTTGTCCAGGCAACCTCCAAGAATTGGACAAGATTGAATGGAAGAAAATAGAATTGTTCGCCTCCAGTGTCTACACAGTGACTGTCTTCCTATCTAAAAAGACCATGTTGACCTGTTGCATATACAAGCTTTTTTCCTTATTGGAAGAGAAAGGGAAGGGACTTAAGCGATTTGCTAAACTGAGATGCATCTGGCAAGACAAAAGGTCCCTGGACAGGATAGCTGAAATGCTTCAGGAAGGGTAAAGAAGTGAACAGCAAAAAACAGAGAAAATTCCACTCAAGGCAAATATGAGGAAGAATATGACCGCATGCGATTTTGAATGAGAATTGAAGTTGAGTAACTTTTGTAATCATACTTATGTTTGCTTGTACAAATGTAAAATCCCTCCTTCCTTCCTTCCTTCCTTCCTTCCTTCCTTCCTTCCTTCCTTCCTTCCTTCCTTCCTTCCTTCCTTCCTTCCTTCCTTCCTTCCTTTTAACTTTCTTTGTACCTTTCATGTTATACTCTTGCAAATAACTATAACATGAAATTTTTATTATGACAATCTGTGCCAGCTAATGAGTGATTGTAGAGTTCATGCTTTGAAAATTCAAGAATTTATGTTACAATTCTTATCGCTTCCTGTTGTAAATTCTGGCTCAGACTGTTAAAATATCAGTTGGCATTTTCTCTTGCTCTCTTTCTCTCACACACACATAATCTGTATTTCTTCCCCCCAAAAATGTAGTGATTTGACACCATGAAGGATACCCAGAGTTTCTCTTGATTCTTATTAGAAGTGAAGTGATTACATTTCTATAGTTATGGCCCTCCACTAGAAAATAATCAAACGGTCTTTGATCAATATTCATTTTAAGATCCATTGTAACTCTTGTGACTCTTCCTCTTAGTTCCTCTGGGTACAAGAGACCAGGGACTCACTGTAATCTGCTAGCAATCGTTACCCACCCCCCAGGTGTTGGTTTCTTTGGTGCATTAAATTTGGCATGATATATTTGGGGAAGGGAGAACTCCTCTGAGATAGGAGCCCTTTGATAAAGGGTCCTTGGGGTCGTTCCACTTGAGATGGTCCCTTTTCCCTTCCCCTTCAAGTGGAGTGGTTTTTGTTTCAGCAGATTCAACAAGCCTGAAGGTAAGAGGATTTGTTGTTATATTTGGGGGTTTTTTTTATTTTTTTAGAAGATCCCGCAAAGCTAAAAAAAAAAGGAGGGAGGCCTGGGTAGAAATTTAGAAAATACCAGTAAGATCATTAGTATTGCTGGTAGCTATTAAGATGTACAGACCTTCTGCACTGACCAGTCAAGAAAGAAGTATTAGTGAAGTTAAGAGTACACAGGAGTGAATGAAGGGTAGCTGTATTAATCTTGTTTGTTTTCTCTTTCTGTTGTATGTTTTCCCATCTTATAAATTTTCCGCTGATCAGGGATAACCTCCAGGAAGTTTCAGATGCACCTAACCCTGCTACTGGGAGGAGATGTATGAGTTGTTGGATTCTTAGTGACTTAAACTTACTATGGCAGATCCAAAAAAGCAGAAAATAGGATCTTAGAAACCAACAACTGGCTATGCAAAAGGTGTCACTGAGGTGATTTTGGATTATCTGTCAATGGATCATTCAACTTTCACAAAGATTCTTATAAAAACTGGGAGGGAAGTATTTGATAGATGCCTCATCATCCTTATCAGGAAGGTCTTATACAAGAACAAAAAATGGATGATGCAAAAATTCAGAACTGAATACCTGGGCAAGGAGTAGAGCTAAGAAACGAAGAAGCGGGAAGTAGAATTCAAATATGCACAGAATATATCGTATTTGCCATCCAGGGAGAGCTAGAGATCTTAAGTCAAGAATACAAATAAGATATGTTAGGCATTACTGAAACTTGATTGGATGTTACTTGTAATTAGCCCAAAGCATTAAAGGGCTACAATGTATTGCAGAGATCCAAGAGAAAGGGTACAAATGTTGCACTGCATATAAAGTAAAATTTATTTGGACAGTAATTCAGGAATTGGAACACTTAAATTCTGTTGAAAGTATTGGAGTCCATCTAGAGGCCCATATTCTTTCATTTTTATTAATCATCAGGATGATGAGATTGGCAGACTAGTTAACAAATTTGCAAATGAAACAAAAAAGGAGGCCTGGACAACACTCAAAATTACAGAATAAGATTATAATCTGAAAAAATTGAAAGACTGAGCTGAAAGGGGAGAAATATAAGATATTATATTTCTGTAAGGTATTGCATTAAAAATGTAGAGAGCAAATACGAGATGGGGATTCCTGACTTGGAAATACTGACAATAAGCTGAATATGACCCAACAGTGTAAGACAGCTGTAGAAAAGCTAACACGGTTCTGGGCTGCATGAAAAGAAGTACTGCAGCAACGTTGCATGGAATCCTTATTCCCTTCTGTACTAATTCAGGATCGCATTTCTAGAAGTATATTGACAAGTTAAAACAGGTCTGGAGCAAAAAAGATGATCTAGAGAATTAAGACTTGTCTTGGGAGGACAGGGTGAAAGGACGCTCAGTCTGAGGGAAAAAAGAAAACCTGGGGGAAACATGTTAATCAGTGTTCACATATATAAAAGCAAGTCATAAGTAAAATGGTAAATTTTTTTCCCATTGTCACAGAAACTAGGACCAGAAATAATGATATAATTTGCAACTACTTAGATTCCCTTACTGGTCACATAGTACTTCCTGGTGGTCAATGTAATATCTAATACTGTTGGGATAAACAGTAGAACATAAATGGAATAGTCTTCCTATGAAGATAATAATAATAATAATAATAATAATAATAATAATAATAATAACAACAACAACAACAACAGCAACAACAACAACAACAACAATAATAATAAAGTTGGATGGGACCTTGGAGGTCATCTGGCTGTCAAATGGCTGTCCAGTCTCTTCTTAAAAACTTCCACTGTTGGAGCATTCACAGCTTCTGGAGGCAGGTTGTTCTACTGATTAATTGTTCTAATTAATTATTAATTATGGCTTCTCCATCTCTGGAGATTTTTAAGAACAGTCTGAACAGACAGATCTCAAGGATGATTTAATTTGTTTTTCTACACATTATAGAAGGTTGGGCCGGATGAAACTTGCAGTCCACTCCAACTCCACAATTCTAGGATTTTAGGATTTCTGAAAGATTGTCACACAGAAAAAGGAGTGGTGGACTTACTTATTGCCCCAAAGGGCAGGACCAAAAATAGTGGCTTAAAACGAGAAGGATTTAAAATTCAGGCTAAACATCAGCAGACAGTTCTGACTCTATAAGTTATCATCCAATGGAATAGGATCCAATATGATATAGTCCAGCCTCCTTTATGGCAGTTTAAATTGAGACTGGCTGACATCTGTCAGAAAAGCTGTATTGGAACCTGCACTGAACAGGAGATTGGACCATAGGACCACTACAGTATCTTCCAGTTTATGATTCTGTACTATAAAATGCAAGCATAAATTTTTCCATATGCCTTCTTGAATTTGATTTAAAGGAGCGTGATACTCAAAAGGTATTTTCCTTATCATTGGACTTGCCAGAACATATGTTAATGGCAGTGGTGGGATTCAGTTGGTTCGCACCAGTTCGGCAGAAACGGTTGCTAAATTTTGCTGAGTTTGGAGAACTGGCTTAATACACAGTGCTTTTGGAAGTCCAGTCTAGGCTTTGGAGGTCTGGAGGAGGCCTAGAACAGCCCGCCGGAAGTGTGTGGATGGATGCCAATTCAGGAAGTCTGTTCTAGGCCTCAGAGGCCTGGAGGAGGCCTTCCAGGCCTAGAACAGCCCGCCGGAAGTGCATGGATGCCACTTCCAAAAGTCTGTTCTAGACCTCAGAAGCCCAGGCCTGCATCCAATAAGAATACCGGTTGTTCAGGTATTTGAATCCCACCACTGGTTAGTGGGTAATATACAGAACATTCATACAATTTAATGCATTTCTGGAGTGAGTGACTTCACTTGGAAAGAATCCCAACATGCTTCTAAAGAAAATTTCTACTTCTTTATGGTACCCAACAAGGTAATCATTTGTCTGGAAACCTATAAAATAATAAAATTTCCTATTTTTATCAAGTTTTTTTCAAAGTAGTGATTTCAGTCTGTGGAATTTTGATTGATTCACTTATTTCTAGTTGTTGGGATAAACAGAAATAAACATACCAATTCCTAATGCTGGTTGAAAAAGCGATGTCATACTTAAAACAAATGGCAGTGCAAAAATGGAAGACATTACGTAAATTCTAATGATGTGATTTGTAGGGGCAGGCCCATTTATGCAAATTACATGTGAATTTTATGATGTGTATATTCTGGTGTTTCCCAGAATGGAATCACTGTGGGAAAATACATGCAGCTTCATTAAGGATGGGGAGATAAAAATAGCTCAGTTTTGGAAGAGAAGTGGGGATTTTTCTCAGTAGCAAAATTGGCATAGCATGGAACGTTTGCAAAGGAGCTGAAGAAATTTGTGATTATGCTGAACAGCACACTGAAAATGTCAGCTCAGGGCATAGTTACTCTGCAGAAGGCAAGCACCACAACATAGAAACTGCCAATATAATTATTCCTTTTCACACAACTCTGGTGCATCTAGTTGTACAGGTAGTCCTTGACTTACAACAGTTCATTTAGTGACCGTTTGAAGTTACAACAGCACTGAAAAAAGTGACATGACTATTTTTCACACTTATGGTCGCTATGGCACTCCCATGGTCACATGATCAAAATTCAGATACTTGGCAACTGGTTCATATTTATGATGGTTGCAGTGTCCTAAAGTCACGTGATCCCCTTTTGCGATCTTCAGATAAGCAAAGTCAATGGGGAAGCCAGATTCACTTAACAACCGTGTTCGGTGGTGAGATTCGGCCGGTTCGCACCATTTCGGCAGAACCGGTAGCTAATTTTTTTGTTGCCCAGGCCCAGAATGGACTTCTGGAAGTGGCATCCACACAGAGAACCAGTTGATCACATATTTGAATCCCACCACTGATTGTGTTACTAACAACTGAAGTGATTCACTTAACAAAAGTGGCAAGAAAGGTCATAAAATGGGCAAAATTCATTTAACAAATGTTTTGTTTAGCAACAGAAATTTTGGGCTTAATTGTGTCCTAAGTCAAGGACTACCGGTATAAGCCACTACCTCCTGTTATCTATTCCTTGTTCTCTCCTTTCCCCAGGCAGATTTTTAAAAAATACCTTGCTGTTCTGTTCAAATTCAGAGACAGATAGATGTTTTGGTGCTGCTGGCCCATGTTATGCCTCTTTTAGCCCTCTGAGGCAACAATGAGCTGTTAGGAGCAGTCTGGTGGTGACATCCCTCAGGAGGGTGGGCTGGCTGTGCTGCTTTGACTCATCCCAGGCTGCAGTTCTGCAAGGCCCAGCAGAAAAGGAGAAGTCTCTGTCGGAAGGGGCGGCGGTGGGGGGGGGGGGAGAGAGAGAGAGAGAGCTTGTCCCTTGGAACTCAAACAAGGGAATTTTAGTCTTACTCATCATATTATTTTTATATTTGGTTTTCAGATGTAAACCTCAAGGCTTCTGTCAGCACATTAACTCTTGCGCTTTCGGCACTGCATCTAGGAGATGCCTAAATTCCTGTTGCTATCTAAGGACTGTTAAGAAGAGCAATGACACTCTTATAATGGAAAATTAAGTCCCTTGCTGGAGTAGCTCCAAATCTCTTTCTTCAGGACAGCTCTTGTGTTGCATGGAGGAAAACACTCGTTTCCTAGCAATTGGATGACAATATTTTGTCACTGGGGGACAAGAGTTGTTTTCCCCTCAGTCAGCTTAATATTGTGGAAAGAATTGTGGTGTTGGGATGCCCAACTATGACTTTGCTCTGTGATCAGTGAATAGGGCTCTAATCTGAATTATCTATAATTACCTCAAGAATTATCAGACTATTCTGGAGATTTAAATTTCAATAAAAGATCAGTACTCCATGTTGGTTCGCACAAAAGTATGATACTATAGCTTTTTTTAAAAAAAGGTTTTATGCATTCAATACATTAAACCAGTCTCAAAACATGATCATGTGTGAACCCAATCTAAAGTTTACAAAGCCTTAACTTTGTTCTTCTCAACCTGGTGCCCTTCAAATAGGTTAGCACTACAACTCTTAGAATTCAGAGCCAAGACACAGGCTGGGAATTTTGAAAACTTTTGTCTCAAGTTATTGGGAGAGGACCAAATTGGGAAAGGAAGCCTTAAAGTGTCCCACCGTGGAAAGCCTCCTCTTATAGTCTCTCGCTACACTGAAAAACTCCCATATGATTTGACTGACAGGTTGTTTATTTTATTTGCTTATTAATCATTTATATAGCTGCCCATCTCCCCAAAAGCCACCCTTGCCACACAACAATCAGATAAAAACAACAAACGTAAAAATAAAAAATACAAAAAATATAAAAATCTGCATGAATATATATTATGAAAAGCAAATATACAAAACATAGGTGAACGTAGGATAAGAATGGCCACCTCAACAATGGAGCCATCTAAACATATCTCCAGTTTTCTGAGATCCCCGGGCCTGTTGACATAATCAGGTCTTGAGGGCCTTCCAGAATATCAAAAGGAGTGGAACAAATCTAATTTTACCTGGAGGAAAGTTTCATAAGGTGTGCACTGTGGCCAGAGAAGGCAGGTCTCCTAGGATCAACCAAACGTACAGTAGATTCCTAGCATTCTGCCTTCTCTGCCAGATCTAATGGGGTAGGCTGATGTAATTGGAGAGAAGCAGATAACCTCTCAAATAGCCCGGTCCCATGCTATAAAGGGGTTTAATGATTAATTCCAGCACTTTGAACTGGACCCAGAAGTAAATGGGCAACCAATGCTGTTTGCAGAACAGAGGTGTAACATGCACTGCTCTAGGAGTGCATTTAACTGCCCACACCATTGTACTGTGTACCAGTGGAAGCTTCCGGATACTCCTGAAGGGCAGCATTCAAGGTTAATAGATGTACAACAGGCTTTTTTTCTCTTTTACCTTTAAGAAGTTTCTTTAGACAATGCTGACAAAGTGCAACAAATACTTTCCTTAACCCCCCATTTCATTGAATTCAATAATAGTACATCTGGATAGGTGGGGAAAAAGTTTTAGTTAGCTCAGTTTGTGATCATTTGGGTTAATAGGCAAGAATGTCTCATAAATTGCAAATATTTTTTTCTCCAAAATGGGGAGGGTGTTGCTCAAAAAAAGAGATTCTGTGTAAATTAAGGTTTGCTGCTTTATCAGTACAGGAAATGAAATAAATATAATCTAATCCCTTGCCAGGGTCTTCACACAGTAAAAATCAGTTGTACTGATTGTTGTGTACTTCGTTTACATGCGAATGATGAAGACACATGGCGATGCTGAACAAACACTTTATTCTCCTTCTACAACAACCAAGCAAAAGGCACGCAGGCCTTTTTATCTGGCCAGAAACCCGGACAGTGTCAACCAATAGGAACAGAGCGTTTTCGTGCCTTGCGCATGTGCACAAGGCCGGCGCTGCTCTGTCTGGTCCCAGGCAGCTTTTGGAATGCCCGGGATCAATGCAACGTCCTGAGCCTGCTTTTGCAGGCTCAGGACACAACACTGATACTAATGAGAACAAAGTTAGACACAATTAAATTGTAGCCTTGATCTCAAAGGTACACAAGCTTAAGTAACCTTTTCTGCTTCTTTATTTCATGACCTAAAAACTATTCTTATAACTATGAAAGGGTGATAGCAATGATCTGCAATGAATAAGAAATGTCTTATGGAAAGGAAAACAAAGAACAGGCCTAACAGCTGCTTGAATATAAGTGACTCAAATGGTGTTGTTACACTGGCAGTCCAGGAAAAAATTAACTTGCCCAATATATTCATTCATATTAGTATTCTGATTGTGATTAGAAAG
Source organism: Crotalus tigris (assembly GCF_016545835.1). Classification (NCBI taxonomy): domain Eukaryota; kingdom Metazoa; phylum Chordata; class Lepidosauria; order Squamata; family Viperidae; genus Crotalus; species Crotalus tigris. Next base: position 492,865 of record NW_024096487.1, read on the forward strand.
AAGATATTTAATATGCTAAGTAAATAGTGTGTCTAAACAAATAGGTGAACAAAAAAAACAAACTGCCAGCAGGTAAGACAAATGAGGTTTGGAATTTAGGAGCATGTGGTCCCATGCTCTTCCCAAATGGCTGTTATGGGGGCAGGGGAGGGGATTTGTAAGCATGGTATAAAACATTCTTTACCTAGAAGGCAAATTGTTGGTTCTTGTTTGATTCTGTTTATCATCAGTTTATCTTGACTTCTTTATGGGCAGAGGTTACACTCCAAAGCTCTATCCATCCCCTTTTTTACTTTCTAAAGATAACTAGTTTATTTGGGAGCTGAAGATATCCTTCAAAATAACAATCATGCTTGTGGCTATGTTACAGCAAGCTACCTCCTTCCAATTTAATTGCTATTTTTTAAAGGATTCTTTTAATTAAAAAGAAAATCAAGCAGTCTGGCAGGTGCCTCCCTCTGGTCAAAGAGAAAGATTAAAAGCAGGACACAAACAGACTGGAAGAGATTTATTCCATGAATAAGAAGCAGAATGGCAAGTATTTCCATGCGACTTTAAAAGAAAAACTGAAATATGTTTGAGCAATACAAAAATGATTATGAATCAAGGAAATGTAGTCATGTCACATTGATGGGGAGCACATCTTTAAACAGAGATTTGAAACAAAATAAGAAGCCAACATGGAGACTTCTGAAAGGGTGACAGTAACATAATCAAAGTGATGAGGGAGAACATTTATTTTGGTATTGATATGATCTGAACAGCCTGGAATGGAGAGCTGGCCGGAATTCTCCTGGAGATACACCATGAGCCACTGAAAGTAGTAATTCAGATTCCTCCTTCTTTAGTTTCATTTCTTGCTGAGAGCAGAAAGACATTATGTCAGACATTTCGTCTTACTATACACAAAGAAAGAGGAAAAAGCAACTTGATTCAGAAAACTGGTTTACCGTCACATGCATGCTCCTTAGGCTAATGTTTTTCATTTTTTTCCAGCACTGCTGTGATAAGAAGTGCACACATGTTGTCAGATACAATTGGCAGGATCCACAGTTTGTTTAGCAGGATATTCAGTGTACATTAGTGATTCTGAATCTGTCTTTGAAATGGGAATTGAAGTGGCCTAGGCCCTGAGTTCTATTTGTTGTTGTTAATTGCGAAGTCATGTCTGACCCATCGCGACCCCATGGACAACGTTCCTCCAGTCTTCCTGTCCTCTACCATCTTCTGGAGTCCATTTAAGTTCACACCTACTGCTTCAGTGACTCCATCCAGCCATCTCATTCTCTGTCATCCCCTTCTTCTATTGCCCTCAATCTTTCCCAGCATTAGGCCCTTCTCCAGTGAGTCCTTCCTTCTCATTATGTGGCCAAAGTATTTGAGTTTCAACTTCAGGATCTGGCCTTCTAAAGAGCAGTCGGGGTTGATCTCTTCTAGGACTGACCGGTTTGAACACCTTGCAGTCCAAGGGACTCGCAGGAGTCTTCTCCAGCACCATAGTTCAAAGGCCTCAATTCTTTTGCGCTCAGCCTTTCTTATGGTCCAACTTTCATAGCCATACATTGCAACTGGGAAAACCATGGCCTGGACTATACGCACTTTTGTTGGCAGGGTGATGTCTCTGCTTTTTAGTATGCTGTCCAGATTTGCCATAGCTTTCCTCCCCAGGAGCAAGCGTCTTTTAATTTCTTGGCTGCAGTAATCAGTGGTCATTTTCCCATTGTCCCAAATTCTTGCCTCAAGTCCCTTCTCAGCTGATACATTCCTTACCTCCATTTCCCATAGAGAGTCAATACCTTCATCTTGCAACTTACCTCTTCCAAATCCCCAAATATGCTATAGCAGCAATATATAATTATTGTATTACAATTATCATAACAACAATAACAATAATAATTCATATACAATATATAGTTACTGCATGTAGAAAAGATGTGCTGCAATGTTGCCATCATTTCATCTTAGCACTGGAAACAGTGAGGGAACGGCCCCCTCTGCCTTGGCCCTGGCCCAGGTCAGCTGGGAGCCAATGTACAATTTTGTGGTGGCCATCTATGCTGAAACACATTCAGTCTTAGCTCCATAAGGCCCCCCCTGCATGGCCTGAGAGAAACAGCGAGGCTCCTCCAGTGGACCATGCCTTGGCACTTGCCCTGGTCCCACCCCCTTCTGCCAGAGACTCTCAGATCTATCTCACTCCTGCCCAGGTCCCCACAGGCACCCTTGACATGAACGATGTAGAGCTGGCCATACCCATCCAGTAGGCCGCACCCACCCTGGCCACACCCACCCAGCCCCCTGAGGGCAACTGCAATGCTGATGCAGCCCTCAATGAAATTGAGTTTGACACCCCTGCTCTAGAGCATCTGATAAATTGACCTCTTGCTGATGGTCTTAACAGATGGAGTTTTGTTTTTGTTTTCCGGAAGAATGCTTCCCATGCAATCTCTTTTATATAAAAGTAGCTGATGGAAATCAGACTGTACCTTTTTAATTCCACCAATGGACATTAAGGAAGGTGAGTTTAGCCCATATACAATTTCTGATATGATGGTTGGAGGCAGGACATCATAGATGGAACATGGTTCTTGACTGGCTAAGGCAACAGTCATTCTCCCAAAGTGAGATTTTCATCTGTCCCCCACTTACTATAAAACTAAAAAAAAAAAAAAAAAGGATTTAGGAGAAGAAAGATTGGGTGGTGAAGGAAGGATTGCCTAGAAATATCCAAGAGAGATCCAAGCTGATCTCTCTCCAGTCGTTCTCTCTGTAATAAACACATGCTGAAACCTAAGAGGTTTTTAAAGGAATTATTGAGGAACTGATTCAGCTAGGCAGACAGTATTGTTTTCACTGGGAATTTTGTGATGTGATTATTGCTCTTCCTTATTTTATCTATATTTCCATTTCTTCAGTGAAACTCTGGGCATTTGGCTTAATTCATTTTATAAGGGAATTTATGACTAAATGTTTCCCAAGTGCAAGACTGAACCTATCTAACCTTGTTTTAACATTTCTTCAGAGTTTATTAGGTTCTATATTTCTGGGCTTTGAACCAGAAGATTATACCATCATCCTTTCTATTTTCCTAGAAAGGAGCTAATACAAAGATTTGGTAAGGATTCCCCAGTGGACAGTAGAGGGTCAGAAAGTTCACCATGACTTATGGTAGTATTTCATAACCACTTTTTACTAGGAAAATCTTGAGAAACGATCTGTCCACCCAGATAAGAAGTAAGGAGTTTATAACAAATGAACATAATTAATGTGCTACAAAATAAGATTGGGAGAAATTGCTAGTATTGCATTTTTATTTTTTCCCTCTTGTTCTTGGTTCCTTGCCTCAATCTATTGGCCAGTTACCAGGAAACAGAGTGACCACAGCATGCTCTATGTTTCAAAGTGGCAGAACTAATGATGATTAGAAGTCAATTTTAAAGTGCTGTGTGAAGGGCTAGCTGGGGCCAAAACTGTGGCATGGAAATGTCTGATTCTCTCATATAGTCAGTGTTTCTGAAGTCATTTCTGGACTTCCAGGAAAGAAATGGCAAATGGAAAATGGCTCTGCTAAAAACAGAGCAGACAATGAGACCAAAAGAAGCTGGCAAGTAGACCAGTTATTCATAATTCCTCTCAGGACAAGGCGAGGACTTAAGATCACCCAAAGGTGCTCCATACAGTTGCTTTTTATAAGAAAACTTCAAGATAGTGGTCTCTGTTGGCTTTAGAATTCTGGGACATGAGGGAATAACCATCTCCCCCCCCCAACCATAGCTGGCATCTTCAAAAGGACGCTTCCTTTTCTAATTACTTTTGAATATTGCTGGTTCACTGCTTTTCAGTTATTAGGAACCTTTAGATCAATAAGGTTTATAGCACTGGAGTTTCCCTCAATCCTTAGGAAAAGAAGTTTTAAACACAATTTTGAAAAATTATTTTTTGTTATAAAAGATGAACAAGTTATATCTGATAATATTGAGACTAATTTGAAAGTCGAGTTAAAAAGGACAGGCTAGAAGAATGGTGTGGAAAAAGATGTTACACTGGACATACAAAAGAAGTCAGATGATATCTTATTAATTAAAAGATACACACAAATAACAAATCAAGAGAGTAAATAGATATGTTTTCTTATATTGGATAAAAAAGGCCTGTTAGTGAGAACAGAGGACCAAGTCAAGTGATTTCACATCTGACTGGTAAATCCGAACTTGGCTATTACTGAAATACCATAAAGTGGGGAGCTGAATTGGTGGGAAAAAATATTAAATCGTAGAATGATTGGGGGGGGAGGGAGAGTCAAACTTTCTGTGTATTTCTTCCCTACTTCACACTGGCTTACATTACCATTCCTTTTTTCTCTTCTACTTTTCTTCTGAACAAATTTGCTAACCAAAATGAACTCTATCAAGGGGGGGGGGGATAGTGTGAGAGTTGTATGTGTAGGTAAATAGTTCTATTCTCCAGTCCTTCCCTGTCTTAAATGTCTCTGTCCTTGTTGTGTTACAATTCATTCAGACTCATTTGCTTCACATGGGACAATAGAAAGTTAATTTTAGAACTTGCTGAAATTGAACAAGCACAATAAAGAAATTAAAGTTCAGTAATTAGCAGAAGATTTGTCCTAAATTCCAAATTAGCGCTATAATAATGACAGCAAATTGCAGCATTTCAACATAAGTAAGCTATAAAATTCTTGTTCAAGTCTTTTCCAATAAAGTTTTCCTATCACCCTCAGTGTGCTGACATGGTATAATGATAGATATGCATTATTCGGTATTACCATGGCTTCAAAAAACCTTATAATATAATGAGCTAGTCCAGTTTGTAATGAACTTTGCTTTTACCCTTTACAAATGTAGGCTAAAAACCAGCAAAAATTAGGCAGAAGCCACAGCATCACTGCCAGGGGAAACTCTCCATTCACCACTTCAATCATATCCTCACCATTCCTTCAATCCTTGATCCACACAAAAGGAGTAGAAGGAAGAAACCAAGCCAGCTAACACTTTGCATGGCCCTGCTTCCCTTGCCAAAGGGAAAAAAAAGAGAAAATCAAGAACTGTAATCTATTTCACCCCTTTAAGTCAAGCCAGCATTTCTTTTATAGGAACTTAAATCATCTGAAGCTGCCTGGAGGAAGAATGAGACAATAGGCTTCTGTTTCTAACTGCGATGACACAAAAATGTCAAAAAAAATGCATAGTGACATCATGATACAAGCTCTAAGCTTCAGTACTTGAATCACAATGACACACACAAGCATGTTAAGGGCAGAGGTTTGCATTATGATGTCATAGCACACATTTTGTCATTTACCCCATTCCTTGTCTCACCCTGGAGATGCCTGTAGCAAAAGTCCACCCACAGGCCACCCACAAACTATGTAGAGCTGGACTGTTGCAAAAAGAAATACTACTTTGGTATGATTTGGGTTATACCTCGGCAAGAAATAAATCAGCTCAGCTGCCAAGATTAGCCAACATCATGGGAACATAGAACTGTGGACCTGTTTTTAAACTGTCCTGAAGTCATCTTGTGAAAGTACCTGGAGATTAGGAAGAGGTAAGAATGGCCTTGAGGTTTCCAGCTAGTGATTCTTATTATACAAAATGCTAAATCATAAACTTCGGGTAGCAACTTGATTTGGTGTGTTAATTGTGGTTAAGCCAAAACCAACCAACCAACCACATCAAGGCTTAACATGATGCCCCAGTTCACACATGCTAAGGTATAATGTGGTTTGTTTGGTTTTCACTTAGTTATTTTCATTTGTAAAGAACTGTGCATGGTTTAACGAGATGTGCACATTCTCAGGAATCCTCCCAACTTTCACCTTCAAAGATTAATACAGTCTATCTTTCAAAACAAAAACTTTAATCTATAGTGCTATTTTTTGAAAACAGAACATAACAAAATGTATGTATTGTCATAAAGCACATTTGGAAATGTATATCTAAATGAATAGATGTATTTTCCATTCAGATTTTTGTACAGCTTTATAAAAAAGGCAGTTGTATATCCCAGGTACAGGTCTTTCCACTCTTTCATCTATCTATCTATCTATCTATCTATCTATCTATCTATCTATCTATCTATCTATCTATCTATCTATCTATCAAAATGTAATGAATTATGGGATCAATGCATCTAAAGAATATTCAGATGTATTGTGCCATAAATCCAGTGGTGGGATTCAGCCAGTTTGCACCACTTCGGCAGAACTGGCAGCTAATTTTTTGTTGCCCAGGCCCAGAATGGACTTCCAGAAGTGGCATCCACACAGAGAGCCGGTTGTTCACATATTTGAATCCCACCACTGCATAAACCTAAATAAATTAGAAAGTGTTCAGTTAGAGACTGACCTCTTGTGCATGGAAGCTTCCTACATAATAAATCTGTTTATCTTTAAAGTATGACAACACTCCTTGTTTTTGTTGAAAGAAAAGGGACCACTAAGATTATATATTTAGAATGTCACAAGGAAATCATGGGTTAGTTGACAGCTACAGTATATGCCTGGGAAAATTGCTAAGACAGTGCATAAAACTGTGCAGCCCATTGTACTTTCTTTTTTCATTCTTGCTTCCTACGTTTTTGGTTTTGCAGTAGACTTTCTTGCTGATATGTACGGCCTTCTGCTTATGGATGTTTGCTCCAACTTTCAGAGGCAAGAGTATGAAACTGCTCAAGCATTTCTATTTTCATCCTAAGCAGAAGTAACTTTTTCTGTGGTTTCAAGGAGAAACATTTGAACATCAGAGAGACAAGACTGAGCAGGTGGAAAAGCTGAATGAAAATCTGGAAGAATTCTCTATATGATTTTTTTTTTGGTAAGAATTTCAGAATACCTTTGGAATGTAAGATCTTGCTGTATTGGTGCTGTTGCAGTAGAACATATGGTAGGAAAATTCTGACCCTGCTTTCAGATGTTATGATTTCATGAGATCAACTGCCCTTTGTTCAACTACATTATTGCTGTCATCATTACCATCATCATAATCACCATTAATTTTGTCATTCCAAAAAGTTAGAGAAAAGATTGAAGCAATATCTGAGACATAATTGTCCTAGTCCTTTTTACTTTTCATGCCTTGACATTCAAAATGGGTGACATTTGGTATTTGGTGCAAGATGATCAAAAGACCTGAATTTTATTATATACCATAGTAACTCCTACTTAAAGGTTAGGGTTAGGGGGAGTGATGGCAAAAGGCTCTGCTGCCACTGTGTCTCCCTCGCCACCTCCCTCCGCCAGCCCTCTGTCGCCATCACTGGAGAGAATGGAGAACAGGAAGTGGAGTGAAATCTGTGCAGTGATGCAGAGCAGAGAAGAGCACTTATTTGCTGCCTTGCATCGCCCCACATCTCCCTTCTCTGTTCTCAAAATGGCAGCCCCATTTCCTTCTGAGTACCTCCTGAAAGCAAAAAAAAATTCAACACTAACCTGTTTTCCAGCTCTGGTGCGTTTCTCTCCTGCTGAAATGGAGTTCGTGGGATTAAAAAAGGTTCAGTCAGATCTTCCAACTTCTTGTGAGATTTTTTTTTCCAGTGGTGGCGACTGAGGGCTGGCAGAGGGAGGCGGGGGGGGAGGCTTGTGCCACCCAATTAAGGCGCAAGCTACGGGAGAGTTGGCGGAGGAGAAGGGGGTGATGGCTGCTGCCGGGCAGGTGATCTGTGGAGCAAAGTATGAAGAAAGTCCCTCCAGCAGCACACACCCCCTTCTCCACCTGCCTCACCTTGTTGTTGCAGCGGCCAGCAGCACACACCCCCTTCCCCATCTGCCTCACCTTGTTGTGGCAGCGGCATGTGCCACGTGGCCTCCTACCCATTGTGGAAGCCAGGTGGGACAGAATGGGCGGAGTCCTAATTAGGGCTTATTTTTGGAGCAGGGCTTATGTTAGGCCTACCCAAAAAAATCAGGGTAGGTCTTTTTTCAGGGTGCAGTTTATTTTCAGGGAAAATAAGCATCTATATAACTCACCAGATAAGTAGAAATCTGAAAATTAGCTTAGACTCCAAAGAATTAAAGAAATTCTTTCAGAGAGTATTATAACTACTCAACACAACTGGAATTCTTTAGCAGACACAAAGATATTTTTCAAGCTAGATGAATCTCCATATGCCCCAAACAAAGAAAACACTACTTTGGTCTATAAAACACTACAGAAGAACATGATCATTGGTTAAAATCCAGGTCTTCAAATACTAAACCGAACAAAAGGAAATATTTGAACTTTCAAAAAATATACGGTAGCATTTGAGAAAAATACCAACAAAACAGGGCATTAAAGTAATTTTAGGTTAAGTACACCCAGTCATAGATATGCCAAAACTGACATGCCAGAAAGAGGATGAGATATTCATGGGAATAGTAAATTGCGTGTTGTTATAGTAAATGGTAATTATGGTAAACTATGTATCCAGATTCATTCCTACTCTTCAGACAGAGGGTTTTCTTTAGTCCTATGAAAAACAACAGACAATTACTTGTTCACATTGCATGATAAATACTATGCTGTGGTAATAACATTTCAAATTAAGAGGACTTGTTAGAACAAGCAACTATAAAACACCTCCAAATTTTCTTCACTACACAGGACATACTATAAGTTCTGATCATAGATCACAGACCACACCATTGTTTAAAAATATTGCCACCTGATGGGTTTGAACATATGACATCAAACTCCTAATGTCCACAAGCAAATGAATTTGCAGAGAATGGACTAAGGATAGTCAAAACATTCTTAAGAAGGCCTAGAGATGCTGAAGAAGATCCTTGTTTAGCAATGTGGGAAGTCCCCAGGTGAGCTTTGTATGGGAGACATAGTGGCATGTATTCCAGTTACAAATCCATGGAAATCCTGCAGTGTAGAGCAAAAGAGACAGAGATACATACACACAATTTTCATCACAATGACAGAGCTTGTCTCTTTATCCACTTTTACCAAATGGAGCTATCAAAGCAGACAATCCAAAATTTATGTATTTATTTAATTTATTTATCAAATTTGTACATTGCCTACTTCACTTAAGTGACTTTGGGTGGTTTACCAGAGACATTAAACGAAATAACATTGTAAAGTTCTCCATAATCCTATGAAGTCAAAATAGCATCAGAACTGGCTCTTTGATATAATTGAAGACCCCTTTTTTCAATTTTACCCAAATGAAAGACACCAAATAGTTTAAAGCATTACAAACAGAAATTTGAGAATAACCATTATTGACTGAGGATAATGAAGGATATTGAAATATTATTATACATGTTAATAGAGAGGGCATGCAATCAAAAAGTCAAACAGCTTATGTATCAAAAGTTGAATCTGTCCACCTTATGAAGAAAAATAGCTTGTTCCTTGCACTATGTTAAGTTCCTTTTTGTTCCACATCAGAACTGAGTCCAACCCAGTCCTTATAAACATGGTCTGCTGACCTCTTGTGTCATTGCCTTCTCATAAATGAAAAATACACATTCCAGTCAATGATGCTAATTAAACGGGTTCAAATCCTAGTGACTTTAAGAACAAACCCATGAAGTTTTCTAGAGAGCTTTTAGGAGTTTGTATTCACTAGCAATGTTTAGCAGAACCCAGTCTTTGACAGAGTAATGGACAAGCTGCCAGCATAATCTCTGAATCACTGACTGTCTTTTGTCTTTTAGGTGCCAGATGTTTTGCCATTAAAAAAAAGAACAAGACAAGATTGCTTCAATTATGGCTTGATGAATTGATTAATGGTGCTCCAACATCATGGAAATAGGAATTAAAACTGGAGGTGCCGAGCCATTCCAAGGATTTTGAAAATAAATAAAATTTTACTTTCAAGCTGGTGATGGGGCAGCATAATATATTATTAAAGAGAAAAGAAGATTGAGTAGAAATTATGTGCATGGGCTAAATCCTATACCCAAGTGTCTTAATTATATACAAATCTGTTTTTTTATTTTTTTTCTTTCTACCAGTGCACCACTGAAATAACCATGTACAGTAATGCAAGGCCTATAGCATGTATCAAATGAACGAAGCAAAATATGCATAATCATGAGACTTACAGAATTTATGACCTGGGTCATCTGATTGCTTCATTGACTGTTCACAATGACTTTCCTATGACACTTAGGCAATTAGGGGTAAAGCCAAACAAACATTGTCAGTGTTGGAGTTATGGAACAAGAGAATGGGAATTGTCAGGAGGAATGGGCTTCTTAACAATCTAGTCAAGGAAGGACCTCAGGCATATGTTAGAAAAAGGACAGAGATCTTTGCATCATCAATGACAGATTTCCCTCCTTCTCTCTTTCTTCATTGTACATGATGTTATGCAGTTGCACTGTCCTGCTAGAACCCAGCAGAGAGCCAGAGGAAGTTGTACAAGAAAACTTTGTCAACTCTGATTCCCATATAGGCACCTCTTTTCTCCCTTTTTACTGTAAATTGGCACAAAGCTGCTGAATCATGAGGTAAAATCTCCCAGCCTCTTTGTGTTGGAAGAATGAGGTTGTCTTGTCTCCACTGCCTCATGAGTTCCTTTTTGTCTAAAAGTAGAAGACCTGAATTTGCCTTTTAGATGTTATCACCCCCACCATTTTGTACATGAGCTTATTCAAAGAGAATCTGTTTAAGGCTTGGACAGGAAATTATTTGTTATAGAGCAAACTTACTGGAAGGGATACAGCTTTCCCCCTTTTGGGGGTCATTATACTTTACTTGTATGAAAGCTGCCTTTTCCTACCAATCAAATCACTAAATTAATTCCTGGGAAATAAAGTTCTTGTTCTAGAAAAAGAGGTGAATAAATGATGCAACATTATAATAGATTTTGGGGATGTTTTTAAAATGTATTATTGCATAAACCTGTGTTGGCTACTGTCTACAGGTATTGTACACTATTATACATTTGGTAGGTTCAATATGGCACAATCTTGTCTTTGTTTTTATTGTAACAAATTAAGATAACTATTTCTCCTTTCAAAATTGATATAGAATAGTTTCTCAGACCCAAGAAATCTTAGGTTCAATTGTTGGATTAGCTATTTAACTCACCTAATTGCCTTAGGCATGTTGTGTAATAGTTAAGATACAACACATAAAATAAATGCTCTATTCTCTGAATTCTTCTCTTTTCCATTTCATTTGGTTTTTTTTTCTTTTTTTTCTTTTCTTTCTTTCTTTTTTTTTTTTTTTTTTTTTGCTCTCAACTCCTAATGACTTTAGAGGCAAAACTATGAATTTTATAGAGAACATTTAAGAATTGGTTTGCTACTGAGCGGGAACAATGGACCAGGCTAACCTCATGGCTTTTATGCCTATGTGATAAAAAAAAAAAGGATTAGAATTCACCTTCCCAATCCTACTCCAGCACCTTAGCTACTAAACCAGAGTGCCTTTCAAACTCTCAGTTTACATGTACATTGAAGTCCTCATCGGAGGACTTGTTCTGAATGTTCCCACCATCAGTGGCACAAGGTGTCATTTCTTGCAATAAGATCTTATCAGTGGTAGGACCAAAATGAAGAAATTATCATGCTCTGTCCCAGAAGATATGGTAGATTTCTGCCATTGCAATTGTATTAAGGGAATTATTTTATTTATAGTTTTCATTCTTTTTTGTGTATTAAGCTTGATTTAAGTTTATATGGTTTGTAGTTTTGGTAGGTATATCTCTTTATCTACTAATTCCAAATGTGAAACTATGATCACTAAATTTTAGGAAATTATTTTGAAGTCCATAGTTATGTTTTGTACAATTTGGTGTCTTGTTCCAACGGTTAGACTTTCAGCCTGATGGCCTTAATGGCTTAGATGGAAACATGTGTTGCTTCACCTTCTTCAAATATTTGTAAACTGCTCTGCTGCATTACGGGAACCACCTTTTTGTGCGTTTTATTACCTGTCTCTGGTTGTGTTGTGCACCTGAAGTAAAACAATTCTTGTTCATTTAGTGGAAAAGAATATATTACTATATTTCATATGCCCCGGCAATGGAGCATATCCTCTGCTTCACACTTTTCTATGTCCCCAACCTAATTCTATGCAGCAAGGCATTGTGTACTCCATATCCCTTCTGTCTGTTCACACTGGGGGCAGCCCTCAGTTATGTTGCATTGCCTCAAGGCTTGTGGGAAGGGGAGGAACTGGAAGCTGTCTGTGAGAGATAAGAGTCTGAGGTTAAGAACAGACCAACTGTTATGCCCCAGGGGATTTGCTGCTCTTTGAATAACCTTAGTGTGGCTAAGCGATACAAATCAGCAATATTTTGATATATTCCTCCCACTGAGACAACCATCAATATACTTCCAGCTTCTTTTTTTTTATTGAAAGTTTTATAAATTTTACAAAAAGACAAAAACAATACAAAACAAAAGACAACATATACAAAAAAAAACTTACATATATAAAAAGAGAAAAAAAAAAAAACCCATCCCCCACCCCTCACAAAAACCCTCCCTTCCCCCCCCTGAGCTTCCCAGAGCAGAATATAGGCTTAATTAAAAATTAAGAAATAAAAATAAAAAATTAAATTAAAAAATTTATATTTATATATATATATATAAAATATCTATATATATATATATATATAATAAAACTTATAAAAAAGCTATGTGATATTTTTGTATACCCAATCTAAATTGTATAAATTTTATCCATTTGTCCCAAACAGCAAGGAACTTCTCTTGCGTTTGTTGCTTTAAGAAAGCCGAAATCTTTGCCATTTCCGCCAGATAAGCTACTTTAAGAAACCATTCCTGCAATGTAGGCAAAGATTCCTTCTTCCAATATTGTCCTACTAACAGCCTAGCGGCTGTAATCAAATTTAACATCAATACAACCTCCTTTGTATCACAATCTGTAACAATGCCTAACAAAAATAATTGCGGAGTAAATTTTACCCTCCTTCTAAAAATTCTCTGGATATTCCACCCTATTTTGATCCAAAATGCTTTTATCTCTCTGCATGACCACCAAATATGATAATAGGAAGCATCCTTATAACCACATCTCCAACATTTGGGTTGCACGTCAGGGTACATAAGAGACATTTTTTGTGGATCAAGGTGCCATCTATAAAACATTTTATAAAAATTCTCCCTAAGGTTCTGTGCTTGTGTAAATTTGACATTTCTCACCCAAATGGTTTCCCAAATGTCCAATGAGACTGGGACACCAAAATAATATACTTCCAGCTTCTTAACCCAAGACATTGTTGGTGGAAACCAGAGGAATGGCTCTGTCAGAACAAGACAAAATGAAAAGGTCCATTCTTTGTGGGGCATGAATTTTCATAAACATACAAAACTGCAGGAAAGAAGGGCAGAGGTGTATTTGTGCGTGCATGACGTATATTTCAGAATTTAGATATATGGCATAGAAAGTCTCAATAATTGTGCATACTTTCTTGTAAAATTTAGGGCCCAGGGATCTTAAAGGTTTCTTTGGTCATGGTATTAAGATAAGAAAACTAGGATCCATTCTATTGTTAGTTCTCCAAACAAAGCCATTGTTTTGCAACTTTTGGCGCCTCACATTAAACCTAACTGACAATGAAGTATGTGTGTAGAATTTTAAAGCAGGTGCTCATAACAATGAGGAAAAATCCAAATCATTAATTCTCTAATTTGCAAATATACATAAAACTAGCTCTTGGAATAAAAAAAACTTGGTGTTATTGTCAAGTACTCCAGGGCATAAAGAAGAATCTGGCTTCAGTCGAAACTTAGAAATGTTGATAGATCTCACCAAAAAAATCACTGTGTGCCATTTCAGGCAAACTCCCTGTCTCCACAAAAAATTATGTATATCTCTCTCTCATGATACACATCATCAGACATCTTTCATCATAAATGTCTCTTGTAATATGGTACAGTTCTCTGTTAACTAAAGCAGCTCACATTGTGTGATTGGGAAAAAGTTATTATTTCATAACATTGTTCTTCATTAGAGCAAATTTGATAAATCTTAGCTGGGTATTTTGGGCAAGCTAGCTCCACTAGACTCCTGCGAGTCCCTTGGACCGCAAGGCATTCAAACCAGTCAGTCCTAGAAGAGATCAACCCCGATTGCTCTTTAAAAGGCCACATCCTGAAGTTGAAACTCAAATATTTTGGCCACCTAATGAGAAGGAAGGACTCACTGGAGAAGGGCCTAATGCTGGGAAAGATTGAGGGCAATAGAAGAATGGGATGACAGAGAATGAGATGGCTGGATGGAGTCACTGAAGCAGTAGGTGTGAACTTAAATGGACTCCAGAAGATGGTAGAGGACAGGAAGACCTGGAGGAACATTGTCCATGGGGTTGCGATGGGTCGGACACAACTTCACAGTTAACAACAACAACAAAGTATTCCACTGGGATTCCATGCAATAATGCCAAAAACTGAAAAACGTGGAACTACATAATTAGAAAGCATGTTGCAGTCATTTCAGGAGAAAGTAATCTGATTCTTCAATATTTTTTTTTTAATCCATGAAAATCTTACATTAAGGGATCATGTTGCATTAACAATACTTGCTGAATGTTTTGAGGGATAAAAAGGATCAAACTCATATTATTACCACAGTGGGTTATCTTAGTTCCCTGGATTGGATGTTATAAATCTCAGAACTGAGTCTGATTTATCTCAGAGTACTCCTTGCTAGTTTATTCAGTCTAAGCATGCATTATCTGGCTTCTTAATCCTGATGCCACTGCAGCGTCTGAAATTCTAGATTGGTTAGCCTCATAAGAATAGGCCATAAGTTCTAACCAGCAATTTATCTCAATAGGAAAGTGGAGAAAATTCATAGAATTGAAATTCAATATTTAACCAATCTATGGGAATATGAGCCTGAATGTTCTACTTTTTGGTGAAAGATTACTTTAAAAGTGCTCTTTGGTCTATAAAATTTGGCCAATACAGGTAATCTTTGACTTACAACAGTTCATTCAGTGACTGTTCGAAGTTACAACACAACTGAAAAAATTGACTTATGACCATTTTTCACATTTATGAGCACTGCAGCATCCTCATGGTCATATGATCAAAATTCAGACACTTCATATTTATGAGGGTTGCAGTGTCCCAAGGTCATGTGATTACCTTTTGCCACCTTCTGACGAGCAAAGTCAATGGGGAGGCCAGGTTCACTTAACAACTGTGTTGCTAACTTAACAACTGCAGTGATTCATTTAATACCTGTGGCAAGAAAGGTCATAAAATGGGGGAAAACTCATTTAATAAATGTCTCACTTAGCAACAGAACTGTTGGCCTCAATCGTGGTCATAAATCAATGGGGTGGGCGCGGTTTCACTATGATGCATCCCAGCCTGCGGGCCGGCAGTTTGACACTCCTGATATAAACAGTTTATCTAATTAAATTACACAAAGCATCTAGAGCAGTGGTTCTCAACCTGTGGGTCGGGACCCCATTTGGGGTCAAACGACCATTTCACGGGGGTCGCCAAACAAGGCTGTCCGCCATTTTTCCCCCTTTTCTTTGGCCAAGCCCCTGGCACCCAGTGATGTATAAGTGGTTGGGGGTCACCACAACATGGGGAACTGTATTATGGGGTCGCGGCATTAGAAAGGTTGAGAACCACTGATCTAGAGTCAGTTGGAGTCAGTCAGTCTTTAAATCTACATAATAAATAGACAAGCATTGGCTGAAATCAGAGGGTTATAGGTGATTTTTAATTATCTTCTCCACCCTCCCCACTCCCATAGACCTGTTGAATATTTTTCCCCCCAAATGTTCCATGATCTTCCTGAGAGCAGGACCTCACAAATATCACCCAATTCAGTTAATAGGAACCTCTATTACAGGGGTGTCAAACTCAATTTCATTGAGGGCCGCATCAGCATTGTGGTTGCCCTCGGGAGCCGGGTGGGTATGGCCAAGGTGGGTGCAGCTACTTGTGGGCATGGATGGAATGGGTGTGGCCTACTGGGTGGGCATGGCCAGCTCTACATCATTCGCATCAAGGGGGCCTGTGGGGACCTGGGCAGGAGTGGGACAGATCTGAGGGTCTCTGACAGAAGGGGGTGGGACTGGGGCAAGCGCCAAGGCATGGTCCATTTCTTCATTCCTCACAAAGGGTGACACCTCCCCAGCATGCACCCAGGGGGCGGGGCTGACATAGCAGGGGCTGGTTCCTCGCTGTTTCTAGACAGCCTTGTGGAGCTAAGACTGAATGCATTTTAGCATAGATGGCCACCACAAAACTACATTGGCTCCCAGCCACCCGGACCAGGGCCAAGGCAACAGAGGCCGTTCCCTCACTGTTTCCAGAATGGCTTTGCGGGCCACATGAAACCACTTCGCGGGCCGCATCTGGCCCCCGGGCCTTGTGTTTGACATGTCTGCTCTATTAGATCAAATGAAAGGTCTTTTTTTTTATGCACACAAGTGCACTGCTGGATTCAAGCCATTATCTCTTCTCTTTTTTAAAAGCAATTGTTCTTAATGATACTACATTTCCAAAATAGCTGTGATTTTTTTTTAGTGGGAAATCATTTTAGAAGTGTATCACTGTTGTTGTTGTTAATTGCGAAGTCGTGTCCGACCCATCGCGACCCCATGGACAACGTTCTTCCAGGTCTTCCTGTCCTCTACCATCTTCTGGAGTCCATTTAAGTTCACACCTACTGCTTCAGTGACTCCATCCAGCCATCTCATTCTCTGTCGTCCCATTCTTCTATTGCCCTCAATCTTTCCCAGCATTAGGCCCTTCTTCCAGTGAGTCCTTCCTTCTCATTAGGTGGCCAAAGTATTTGAGTTTCAACTTCAGGATCTGGCCTTCTAAAGAGCAGTCGGGTTGATCTCTTCTAGGACTGACCGGTTTGAACGCCTTGCAGTCCAAGGGACTCGCAGGAGTCTTCTCCAGCACCATAGTTCAAAGGCCTCAATTCTTTTGCGCTCAGCCTTTCTTATGGTCCAACTTTCACAGCCATACATTGCAACTGGGAAAACCATGGCCTGGACTATACGCACTTTTGTTGGCAGGGTGATGTCTCTGCTTTTTAGTATGCTGTCTAGATTTGCCATAGCTTTCCTCCCCAGGAGCAAGCGTCTTTTAATTTCTTGGCTGCAGTCCCCATCTGAGGTGATCTTGGAGCCCAGAAAAATAAAATCTGTCACTACCTCCATTTCTTCCCCATCTATTTGCCAGGAATTGAGAGGGCCAGATGCCATGATTTTGGTTTTCTTAATGTTGAGTTTCAAGCCAACTTTTGCAGTCTCCTTCTTTACCCGCATCAAGAGGCTCTTTAGTTCCTCTTCACTTTCTGCCATTAGCGTGGTATCATCTACATATCTTAGGTTGTTGAGTGTATCACTAGTATGTATCATTTTAGAAGTGTATCACTAGCATGTTAATAAAAGAACTTAAGCAATATATTTGAAAAATTAAGCAAACAATTGTTTCCAGTGTAAGACCTGTGGAGTCAAGTATAAGCACATTATCATAAAACAATTGGTTTACAATGGAAACTGATCTTATTTCATGTAAATAATATAGCACGTATAGTATTAGCACTTATAGCACATAAATTTGTTACAAAGTAATATCATTGAATTTTTTAGAAAGATTATCAGTGCCATATTTATTTGAAAGGAAAACCCACATTGATTCTCATGAACAAAGTCTTGAAAAATTATTTTCAATCTTTCTGCTAAAATCATTGTAAAAAGCTTATAGTCATTATTCAACAATAATATTTGTCTATAGTTCCTTGCTATAGACAAGTCTTGTCCTTCTTTAGGTATTAACATTATATTAGCCTCTTTCCAAGTTTTTGGCATTTTCCCACTTTGTAAAATAGAATTTATCATATCTTGTAAAGGTTGTGAAAGAAAAACATTTTAATGCAGATTTGATAGCCCATCTGGCCTAGGTACCTGTTGGTTTACTTTTTTTAATTGCTTCTGAAAGTTTCTTGTCGTTCTAGGTTCATTCATAATTTGTCTTTAGTTGCTAATTTTTGTTTTCTCAGATATGCATCTGGGGACTAATGCACTAAATTAGCTCTTAGGTACAATTTTAGGTGGGGAAATTCTGTTTTCATTTAACATTCAAACATCAAGTTGATATGAAACCTGGACAGAAGCAGAGGAAGACTATATTCATGTGTAATTCCTTTCCTAATGAAACAGTTCCTATTATTTGAGCTGCTGAATTCAACTTAATTTTAAATAGGAACTGTATGTATACTAGGCGCAATACTAGCCCAGTGATGGCGAACCTTTTAGAGACCGAGTGCCCAAACTGCAACCCAAAACCCATTTATGTATCGTCGGGTGCCGGGTGAGCATGGCCCATTGGGTGGGCGTGGCCCATTGGGTGGGCATGGCCCATTGGGTGGGTGTGGCCCATTGGGTGAGCATGGCTGCAGTGGTAACAGCAGACTGGGTGGGACTAAAAAGTTCAATCAATTCCAACTTTGCAAGATCTATTTTTTCCCCGCGAGAAGTTGAAATTGATTGATTGATTGAACCTTTTTTTTTGCACATGGCGGCAGAGGCCTAAAGCAAAAAAGTTTTATAAAACCCAGCTGAAGGCCTAGGACTGGGGCGACGACATGCGTGCCCATAGAGAGGCTCTGAGTGCCACCTCTGGCACACGTGCCATAGGTTTGCCATCACTGGCTTAGCCATTAAAGATGCTGAGCTGATCAGCTGGAAACTGACAGCCCAGGTTCGAGATCCAAGTGTGAGCCTGATGGGGTGAGCTCCTGTTACTTGCCCCAGTTCCTGCCCACCTAGCAGTTTGAAGCATGCAAATGCGAGTAGATAAATAGGTTTATCTGGGCACCTCAGCGTATAGTCATGTGGGCCACATGACCACTGAAATGTCCTAGAACAATGCTGGCTCCCTTGGCTAAGAAACGGAGATGAGCACCATCCCCTAGAGTCAGTAATGGCTGGACAGGGGAAACTTTTACCTTATTGTATATTCATACAATTTGGAAGTGAGAACAATAAGTAGCAATAGATTGTAGTTTTAATTGTAACCCACAGTGATATGAATGGAAGGGTTGCTTGAAGGACACTAAAACCAAATATAGAGCATTGAGGTA
The DNA here is from genome assembly GCF_016545835.1 of Crotalus tigris. Classification (NCBI taxonomy): domain Eukaryota; kingdom Metazoa; phylum Chordata; class Lepidosauria; order Squamata; family Viperidae; genus Crotalus; species Crotalus tigris. The sequence continues at coordinate 511,923 of NW_024096487.1, forward strand.
TAGTTCCAAATTTTACTAAATCTGGCTCTAGAATTAGAATGTTTTCTTAGTCAAATAATAGGATTCATCAAGCAGGGTCTCAATCATATATAAGTCAAATGGGTGGATAAGTGATCGATAACAGAATAACAGAGTTGGAAGGGACCTCGGGGGTATTCTAGTCTAAACCCCCGCTCAAGCAAGAAACGCTGTACCATTTCAGACAAATCATTGTCCAATCTCTTCTTAAAAACCTCCGGTGTTTTATCCACAATTTCTGGAGGCAAATCATTCCACTGATTAATTGTTCTGTCAGGAAATTTCTCCTTAGTTCTAGACTGGTTCTCTTTTTGATTAGTTTACATCCCTTGCTTCTTGCCCTGCCTTCAGGTGCTGTAAAGAATAGGCTGACCTCGCTTTTTTGTGGCAGCCCCTTAAATATTGGAACACTGCTACCATGTCATCCCTGGTCCTTTTTATTAAACTGGACATACCTAATTCCTGCAACTGTTCTTCATAGCCTCCAGTCTCCTAATCATCTCTGTTGCTTTTTCTAGAGTCTCAACATTTTTTTTATATCATGGTGATCAAAACTGGATGCAGTATTCCAAGTATGCTCTTACCAAGGCACTATAAAGTGGTACTAACTCTTCATGTGATCTTGAGTCTATCTCTCTGTTAGTGCAGCCAAGTACTGCATTGGCTTTCTTGACAGCTGCAGCACACTGTTGGCTCATATTTAAGTGATGGTCCACTAGGACTCCAAGGTCCCTTTTGCAGTTACTACTATTGAACCAGGTACTACCTATTCTATAAAACAATAGATTGATTGAAAGAGGTACACATACATGCATTTAGGCACACCCATAGCCATATATATAAGCTAGAATTAAGACCCACCATTCCCATCACTCAGGATTATTAATTAAAATAATTAATGATTCAGGAGGGCCATGCTTCATTCTGGATGCCTTACCAAGCTTCAACATACTTGATCAGGAGCTGTCCATTCAGTTTTTAATTCTTTGAGACCATGACTGAGGACAATAACATCAATGACTCAACATCCTATATTGAGAGGGAGATGTTTTTCTGCTACCCACAATTAACTTTTTAGAACTGAATTTCCCTACTGCTGGAATATAGTATTCTAACCATGTTGGTTCATGGCTCAGATGAGATAAAGTCAATCTCCAAAAGAAGGTAGAGTCATCAGATTTGACTGATGAAATTGCTATCATGTGTCGTGAAATTGCAGTATAATAATTTATATTGCTTTTATTTTGTGTGAAGTATGGATGGCATTGTTCCTATAGGCAGAGTGGGTAGCTATCTAGTCTTTCTTTGCTTTAAAGCACTCATAGAGGTATTTATAACTTTTGGAATAATCTGGGACAGTTAAGATGCTGTGGTAAATTTTCTATGAGTGGATTACAATTAACAGCATGTTAACAGAGAGATTTGAAACTTTTGTTTTGTTCTGTTTTACTATTATTGTTTTTCCTGTTAATTACTGTCACTAATATAATATATAGAAGACAGTTCAATAAATCGCTAATAGATTTAATAGAACAGTAAATTTTGGGAGGGTCTGTTTCTCAAGGAGTGGGAACTAATTGTAGTAATATTTTAATCAATATTCAACTAAAGGGGATATTTGTTAAAATACAAAATACGAAACTCAATAAAGATCCAAGAAGATAGATAGATAGATAGATAGATAGATAGATAGATAGATAGATAGATAGATAGACAGATAGATAGATATAGATATAGATATAGATATAGATATTTAAAACCAAACAAATAAATGTGAGCACCAGGGAGTGCTAAAAAATTTAATAAAATTTAGTAAAATGTCAATAAAATTACAATAAAACCAATAAAACGCCTAGGTTTCGTCAGCAACTGCTGACATCATCAGGGCTCAAAATGCCGGTCAGTGGGAGAGTCCTCTTTATAGATTGGCCAGAGTCTGCACCCGGCTCCTAGATCTTGTCATTGGGCCTGATGGAATAGGCTGTTTCCCAGTTGCCAGTTTCTCATTAGCAATAATTGCTTTCTTGCATTTCTTGCTTGTGTAACTGTCATCGGATGTTTTCTCTTTGCCAAATTCGGGGTTTGATGGAACGTCCCCCCTCTCTTTTTTTGCTTTATTGCCACACCCACTTTGTTTAGTTACACCCCTCCATCCTCCCCTTTCCCCACTCCGTTCTGATTGTCCCGTTACAACGCACTGTCTCTTATTTTCTTTGTGTTTTCCCCAATCATGGTCTCCGGAGATGTTATTCAAGTTAATTGCTATCACACCCCTTGTTTCCTCCTTGCTCCTTGCTTGCACGGTGCCGCCTTGAGGGTTCTTCCGTGTTGCCTGTTGATACGGGCAGATCGGCATTGCGAGGTGGGGTGGGCAGGTCGTATTCCCCAAACATTCTAATAAGGCTGTTTCTCCCCTTTTTGAGTACGATCTGATAGTTGTTGCTCCCAGGCGTCTCCTTTCTTTATCTCCGATCTTTATACATTCCATCCTAGTTTTAACCAACTCACCCTGGATGTTCTCTGTATGGCAATCAGGAGCACCAGTCTTCACCACTCTCTCCCCTCCACTCTCGGAGTTCCTCCCATGTGCATCGGGGTCACTCCACACCTCCCGTTGGCACATTTGGGTTGGTACTGCTGAACGGGGTGTTCGGGTTGTTACAGGCAGTGGGGCTGGAGAAGCTGCCCTTTCTCCTCCCAAATACGGCAGGCAATTCAATGCCCCCGCCAAGGCTATTTTAAATATGGATCTCTTATCAGGCGGCGCTCTCCCCTCCGGATATCCCAGGGGGTGTGTGCAAGCCCCTAGTCCACACGTTAGTGCTCCTGCATCTCTCGACCCTCCTTTAGATGCTCGGAGATGTCTGACCGTTCTGGGGGGGGGGGAGGTCTCAATCGTTGTTTGCATTCCATCTGAGTACTCCTGGGCTGTGGATGGTGAGAGGGGGAAGTCTTCTCTACAATCCTCTCCGTTGATATATTCGGTGTTTCCTTAGGCTGTCTCCAGTGGGGTGGGGGATTGCCCATGCTCCAAGCTCTCAACATTAAGTGGGCTGGGCAAAGATCGATGTGCCAATTAATTGAGTCCTTATTGGATAGCCATGCCTCTTTAAGCAAGCGGCCCCCTTTTGTATTGTCACTGGCCAAGACATGTACATTTTCAAAGTCAAATCGGTGGCCTGATTCAGTCATATGTGCCGCAATCTGAGAGTATTGTTCGCCCCTCTTTACCGCTAATTTATGTTCATGGACCCTGGTTCTTACTCTCTTGGTGGTCTCCCCAACATAGTTCCTGAGGCAGTCCTCACAGTCAATTCTGTAGACGACTGCTGAGTTATCCATGGTGGGGAGTGGGTCCTTGGGGCGCATGATTGTGGCACGTAGCGTCTGATTGGGTCGATGGGCTACCTTAACATTGTATGGTGCTAGTAATCTAGCAGTTGCCTCAGAGACGTTGCAGATATAGGGGAGGGTAACCAACGTCGTCTGTGGTGTAGGTTCATTTGTACATGGATCCCTTCGAGGTTCAGGTGGCACACTATAGCGCCTAATGAACCTTGTTGGATATTCATTGAGTTTGCATATATGAAAGAGATGGTTTCTTTCCTCTATTTTTGCTCTGGCAGTGCTACAGTGGGACTCCACCTGTTTAAACAGGGCTCTAATACAACTAACTTTATGGGCCACTGGATGATTACTGTTGTGATGGAGGATTCTGTCCGTGTACGTTGGTTTTCGGTATACCCTGGTGTCAAGAGTTCCATCTGGCTGTCGATGGACCAGTACATCCAGAAATGCCAGTGAACCCTGATTTTCTTCCTCCATCGTGAATTGAATGTCTGGGTATACCGAATTCAGTATGCCCATAAAGTTAGTTTTTTGATGCTTCTTGATGACAGTAAAAGTATCGTCCACATAGCGGGCCCAAAATTTAGGTTGATATTGGGCCATCGCTATGTGCTCCAACTGTGAGCACCAGGAAGAAGTAAAACATTAAAAGTTTTATAAAACGCTAAAAGTTTAAATATAAAACATTTAGAAGTTTTTTAAAAAAGCAGACCTAGCTTTCGTTGGCTCCTGCCAACATCATCAGGGTACAAAAGAATCAATGGGAGAGACATTTATAATCAGGCCAGCACCTGCGCCCGGCTCCTGGATTGTGTAAGAGGTCCTAACCGGCCAATCGTTGTACCTATATCAATCATTAGACAATCATCCAATTTGTCTTCATTCCCCCCATCCACATGTGCACTAGCTTTCATTTTCCCACCTCTCCGCCTCTGTAATTCAAGAGGGCATTTGATCTTTCCCCAATCCAGTATGTAATCACCATCATTAAGCTGCTTCCCCTGCTCTTTCACTCCCTTGGAACCTTCTGCACAGCTGGATTTCCTCTCCCCTACACCCTTTCGGCATCCATCACCGTCATGTTCTTGCTCTCTGCTCTGAGGTTCTCTTGCAGACATCCTGCAAACACTTGCATTATCTGACTTCCCTGTTGCAGAGATCCTGCAAACACTTGCATTATCTGACTTCCCTTCACACTTGATCTTCCTAACAGCCCCCTTGCTGCAACCCTTAACAGCGTGAAACTCCTTCTTTCCCATAATAGTTCTTATTCCATACGGAGGACTAGTCCGTGGCTCCTGCTGCCCGCGCAGCGGAACGGCAGGCACTCCATGGGGTGGTCGTTTCGGCATCTGATCCAGCTGGCACCTTACGTCCTTCACCCTCATCGGTTTCAGTGTGGAATCCGATCTAATAGCCATCCTCTCTTCTTGCGTCATCCAATGCGCTGCTGTCCGAGGGTGTGCGATTGCTCCTGGGGCAAAGGACTCACAGGTGCTCTCCTCCCATGCGACCACAGGGGGCATGGCTTTCCTCAAACGCAGTGAATAGGGCAGGGGATTTGATCTGCACATCGTCGTCCTTTTGTCTTGCGGAAGTTCCACTGTTCTATATGGGTGCGAGTGTATTGCAGATGAGTGGGTGAGGAAGTCCACAGTAGCAGGGGGTTCTATACAAGTGGGGGAAGTGTCAAAGTCGGTGGGGGTGAGGTCTCTAGGGTTGTTGGGTTGTCTCATACCCAGAGAGTCCGTCATCATCTTTGGGGTCAAAAGGGTCTCTGGACGTTGGTTGTTATTCTCACATGGTGATCAGGTGTGGATTTCCCATGCTCTTAACGCTAAATGCGCAGGGCATAGGTCAATATGGCGGTTGATGGATCCTTCACACGAGAGCCAGGCTTCCTTCAATAGCCTGCCACTCTTCGTGGTGTCATTTGCTACCACCTTCACCCCCTCAAAATGAAAGCTATAGCCAGACTCTATTTAAGCATTTGGGAGTATTGCTCCCCCCTCAACAAGCTGCTTTCCTATGGAGAATCCTGAGAATTCACAGCTACTATTTTTGTCAGGAAATCATGAGAATTGTCATGTTATTTTATCGGGAGACACCAAATGGAAGAAGGCTATTATAGATAGTAGAGGTATCTCAATAATTTATTTACTTTAATTAATTAATTAATTCAATTTATATGGCCACCTATCTCACAGACAACTGACTGTGGCATACAATAATAGTACAATACCACAATAGTACAACTATATTGAATTTTACCATGACCGTATTTATTAATTTTGAAATATTTAATATTGCTAATATGCAATTACATCAGGGGTGTCAAACTGCCAGCCCATGGGCTGGACGCATCACATGGAAGCCGCGCCCATCCCATTGCCAGCAATGGCAAAACCGGCCTGATATGTTGTGCGATGTCACATGACTTCGTGAGTTTGACATGCCCTGCTGTACATGTACATCCTTCAGTTAATTAGTTCGATATAATAATAAAAATGGAAAAATAATTGTCTCTGGAATGACTATAATGTAAGGTGGGATGATGTAGAACACGATATGTCTTCATACATATAGATTCCTCTGCATCTTCGGATTTCCTAGGAATGCATCTGCATTTTGAATTATTTTTTACTACTACTTAATTTTAATTTTCAGTCATTTTTGCCCTTCTTAGGAGTGTAAATGAGGATTGTTTAATCTCAAAGAGCATAATATTAATACTGATAATGGCAATGGGATTAAAGGTGCATAAGGCACAGATAAACTATTGGAATTTAATCTTAATAATAAACCATATTCAACTTACAACCTGAGAAGATAAAGCTCCAGAATTGTACAGATGCTGGTGGATTAGCAAAATTCTCATTACTTTCTGTCTGGAGCTTGCCAAGTATTCTGTTAACATATTGCAACAGGTTCTGCAGCTTAGTTCATGAGGAGGGTGTAAGAGCCCACTGTTTCCTGTGGTGGAGATACTTCCTGTTTTCTCAAGACTGATGGAGACTAGCTGGCGGGGGATGATTTTGAAATAAGGAGAGCTGCATGATCATCGCCTTGTGAGAGTCCAGATGGGTGGGATGAATCATCATCCTCATCTTCATACACACAAAAATTAGTCCCAACTAATTTCAAAGTTGGAACTTGGACAGTAAATAACCTCAGTTCCCTTCTTAAACATTAAAGATGTAAGCAATGTACATGTTTAACTTACTGTGATACAAACCCTGTTTTGAGTCAAAAATGAAGAAAATGACTCCACCTCCACCAAAATGTGAAAGCTATAAGTGCCCATTTGAATGAGCTAGCAAATGAAAAAAAAATAACTCTGGGGAAAGCAGCTGTGAGTTAAATTTTGAAGCCTTGTGTTATTTTAGTTTTCTTGCACCACTTTCCACCTTCAGTCTCCCCACCTCAAGGACAGTGTTGAATCAGACTGCTCAAGGTGGCAATCTGATCAATAGAAACTAAACGAAGAAGTAAGCAAAAAGAATGTATATAAATCCTTTATTTTCCCATTCAACAAATGGCTAGGTCAAATTAACTCAGGTATTGCCTACCCAAGATGAATTTGCACTAGATCTCTTGTGTTATCATTGGGAGCATCAATGAGAGATGAGACATATTGTGAGAACTTTGCAGATGCATACCAGATGGAATGAAACAGCTAGAATTAAGAAAGGCTGAAACATCTATCTCAATGATTAACTCAATTAATACATATTTTAATATAATTTGATTATGTGCCATCAAGTCAGTGTAGACACTTAGAGTGCATGTATAATATTTGACAGTGATGGCAAACATTTTAGAGACCGAGTGCCCAAACTGCAACCTAAAACCCACTTATGCATCGTCGGGTGCCAGGTGGGTGTGGCCCATTGAGTGGGCATGGCTGCGGTGGTAACAGCAGACTGGGTGGGACTAAAAAATTCAATCAATCAATTCCAACTTTGCAAGATCTTTTTTTCCCCGCGAGAAGTTGAAATTGATTGATTGATTGAACCTTTTTTTTTGTACACGGCAGCGGAGGCCTAAAGTGAAAAGGTTTTATAAAATCCAGCTGAAGGCTTAGGACTGGGGCGACGGCGTGCGTGCCCACAGAGAGGGCTCTGAGTGCCACCTCTGGCACCCGTGCCATAGGTTTGCCACCACTGATATATGAGATAAAATCTGTCCTGCAATTATATGGACTTCAACTTCCATAATCCTAACTGGGTTGCTTAGGGCTTATGCAGTTGAAATCTGCTATAGATGCAGAAGACAAAGTTGAGAACATTGATTTAAAGAGCTAGAAGTCCTTTCTGCCTCCAAGAACTATCCACCTTCACTACAGGAGCTTATAAATGAAATATTTGGAAGAGGCTCTTTCTTTTTCAGCACATAATAATATGAAGCTGCCATGTCTTGCTTGTTTTGTTCACACACATGACAGATGCCACCAAATTTTAGACGGATTTTAACTGAGCCCATGTTGAACAAGCCATGGCACTTCTGCAGATCACCTCCTCCCTGTTATCTAAACGAGATGAGACTCTTGGCATGCATAGCTAGCTACCTACAAAAAAATAAGAGAAATAATAGAAAATAAGCCACCAACACAATCTTTCATTCATGGCAATTGTACTCAAGCAACTTAGATAAGTATGACTTAATGCTTAGCATTCTACCAGCATAGTGAAACACTTGTCCGAAACGGTATAGGGTTACCTGCCTGAGCAGGGGGTTGGACTTGATGGCCTCCAAAGTCCCTTCCAACATTATTATTATTATTATTATTATTATTATTATTATTATTATTATTATTATTACTATTATTATTATTATTATTATTATTATTATTATAGCAGAAATTAAGCCAAGATGTTGAAAAGCAGTGGAGATAGTTGAAGGAAAACATAAACTCGATGGACCTCACTTAACAGTAAGACTTCCACCAAGAAAGTGAAAACATTTGGAGGTGATTAGTAAGATGGATTTAGTAAGGATACTAGATTTTTTTTTTAAGTCAAAGAATTAGCATTGCAAGGAATCATGGGCTAAGCATAAACTAGGGGTTGTAAAATTGGGATGCCCTGCAACTTTGGGGTTAAGAAAGCACTCCAGGGCCATTTTGATCCATTTATGTAGAAAAACTTATTCTTGTCCTGGGAAACTTAAAATCTAAAATTTAGTATAGGGCAAGCAACTGGGAAACAGAAAGGAGAGGACAACAGGGAGCAATATAGGAATATTACCATTCAACGCATATATTTTCCTGCAAGCTCATAGTGAAGGGGGAAAAAACAGGATTGCCCAATTTTAATATATAGTTAAATTGGTATGCATTTCAGTTCCTGCCAAGGGCTCTAAGCAAATAATAGTAATGGAAAACTGACCAAAACATAAAATAAAACATGGCAATATAACAAAATGTAGATGGAAGATGTTAAGAGCAGATACATTTTTTTTTCTCAAAACAAAACAAGAGAAGAAGCACCATGGTCAGAAACCAACTTTCAGGAGAAAAATGTCAACGAAGAAAGGAATAAGAAGCTTCTCTGTCTTGTTGCCATGCTCAGTCTGCACTCCCTGCGTACATGCATGCATGTGGGTACAGAATATATACAAGCCTGTGCATGTGTATGCATTAAAAACTGTCTTTTTGAAACATTTTATTTTCAATCTGTACGGTTGAATGCCTATCTTTGTTTTTGAACTCCATCCTGGGCTCTTCTTGGTTCTTCAGAAAATAGAGAATCTGAAACAGAAGTGTCTGATTTCCTGTCCATGACCCTTATGTGCACCACTTTCTCTCCCTTTCATTCATGAAGGCATTTTCCTCTCAGCAACTTACCTTCCTTAGATGTTTATATCATTCTGGTTGGCTGAAAGATTGGGAAGTAGGGGAAGGACAAAGTTAAATGGTGGGGAAAAAGAGGGACTGAGTTTGTCATGAGAAGTTGAGTATTAATGTGACAATAGCCACAGGCCAGGGGAGGTTTCCTCAGTAAGAAGTAAGTGTCTGTTTATACAAAGGAATGGGCCAAAGAAGTTGGCAACATGAGCAGCTCTGTAGTTATAATTAAGCAACAAAACCGGTTCTTTTTCTTGTGAACAAGAATACTGGCCACAAAGCAGTGGTGGGATTCAAATATGTGAACAACCAGTTCTCTGTGTGGATGCCGCTTCCGGAAGTCCACTCTGGGTCTGGGCAACAAAAAATTAGCTATCGGTTCTGCTGAACTGGTACAAACTGGCTGAATCCCACCACTGCCAAAAAGCCACTCACAAACCTCCTTAGGTAGGAAATGGCTGGAATCTTCCACTGTGAACAAACAGGCAAAGAAAATTGCTGCAATGAGCTTTGTTGTCTTTTGCAGACCTAGAAACCTGGCAACTTCTGAACAGGGCTATTTAGAGGCAATCCTCCCTCCCTTTTTTCACTTTGTTAATACTTCCTCTTTTCTCTTCAGCAGTCAGCAGTGCTAGTAGCTTTTTATAAACCATGATTCTTACTGTTGTCAGCTTGGTTAGAAACTTTATGTTCAGCTAGGCTCAGTGACATTCACAATGGAGACTGGGTTGGGGATAAGGAAATCAGATTCCCTTCATTGTGGACACTTATTCCTGCCATATCACACATGTCATGATTAAATTCTCTGCTAGACATCTGATTATTATGATTCATGGCGCCTAGAATTCTTCTACACCACATTGCATGTTTATAAGCCATGTTGTTTTCTTTTACAAATCCATTCTTTATATTCATTTTAGGTTTCAGTATGGCCTCTTCATAATAAAGGATGATGGACTATACTCCCTGCTTTCAACATCTGGAATAAGTTTTATAGTCACTTGCTTGTTAAGATAAACTACTTGGAATGAGTGCTACATTATTTTTACTTAGGCCAGAAAAAAATAATGATTAAAAAACCCTGAGGTGATGGTGTTTTGAAATTATTGCACCCTGTCCTATAATTATTTCTTTAACTGCATCATCTCTGCTCAATCTGTTCAATTACAATAAACAAATAATCATAAAGTTATCTTAGTTTCCACTAACTGTAATTAAGAACCAATCATAATTAAATCTCCCAAATATATAGACCTTACAACAATTTGCCTGTGTTCATTTTCCATCTCCTTGGCAACTATTTGTATTGGTTGATTGAATTCATTTTCTGGGTAACAAAATGGAAAATTCTTGAGATTAGTAGCAGCCATGAATATGATTATATGAATATCTATGCATACTTCAAAGCTGTGAGTTTCAAAATAAACAAACATAAAATGGGTAACAAGTCAGGGTTTTGGACAAAAAGAAACAGTATAGGTGATATTAAACTCTGCGTCTAGCCATGATTTATCCCCAGAATGCCCATTCCCTCACTCCTTAGTCCTTTCTCTCTGTGTAAACCCCAGGATTAGAACTTGATTTGCCTCCCACCCAAACCCCAAATATTTGTGAGGATAGATTACAGGAAGATGTGGCAATTGCTGAGAATTCATCTGTATTTGTCTTTTACTTGAAGAAAATCAACCCTTCCCTCCCACTTCTGCTTTAAGATATTTAAATATCAGTTCTGTTGGTAACATATGTAGCTAAGCCTATGCAAAATTGGTTCTAAATGTGGTGGAGAGGGTGATGAAACCATGCTCTTTTCAGGATCACTTTACCTCTATTTCAAGTTTGACATTCAAGCTAAAGCTAGGCATGATAGAAGTTTGAGATATTTTTGGGAAGAAGGTAGCCTGCATTGTCATATTAAAACTATTGTGTTGGTAATGGAGGATTTTTCTCTTGCTTCATCCTGGAACTCAGAGTTGTGCAAAATGCCTGCAAAGCAATAATTTGGGCTTTATGTATAGCAATAACTCTGTTTCAAGAGACAAAAATCTCAGCTGTAGAGATGTTGCCTAATGAGCAACAGTGAGTTCTAAACCATGCAGAAATTAGAAATAGTTCTTTCTCAGGGATGACTGGAAAAAGGATCTAGGAGAAACAAGTTTTGAGAATACCTGTGGAGAGATAAATCTTGTGCTATCATTATGTTAAGGATCCTATAATGAAGAGAGAAAGAGAGGGGGAAAGAGAACAATGAATTAAGTAGGGCAGCTTAGGTTCTAATGTGCTAGAATGGAGAAAATCAAAAACGACTTGATGGCACATAATCAAAAATGTGCTAGGAATGCAAGATCATGAATATGTCTTTGAATCCTAAATCACAACCTCTTGAGGTTATAGAATGATTTTGAAGTGCTAGGAGTCATGCTTGTAAGACAGCTTGGTATCAGAGGGTAAGAAAAACACTAGTTCTATCTGAGACAGATGGTGAGCAGTGTCAATAATAAAATGGAAATATTTTGAGATCCCATACCAAAATTTATCTCAAGTGGTCTGAAATTCACAGTAAGTGTCCTTCTTGATAGAACATTCTAAAGAGCAGTCTCTGAGCAAGAGAACAACCAAGCAACATACATGGGGGGGGGGGGAGAGGAAGAAGTGTAATTTAAAGGGAACCATATTGAGAAAAAAAATATGTTGTAAATACTAGATATATGTCCAGCTGCAATGTTAAAGAAGCATTTCTACTCTCAAGTAAGCAACATAGATGACTGATATGCTGGGATAAATGGTTCTGCCAATATCAATAATTATTTAGCTACATTAATAAAATGCTCATACCTTTGATATTTAAGACATCTGCAACATATTTCTCTATTTTATCAAATATCAACCCTACAGTTATCTGGCAACTACTTGGAAGAAATATTATTTCTACTTGAAAGGCATATTAGACTATGAGTTCCTGACCCTAACCCTAACTCCCTACTATCTAGTTGACAAGCAGATATTTGCTATTCAGGCAGGTCTTTGACGTAAACAAGCTGATTTGACATTGACTTGGCTGCTTTACTGGTATTCTAATTATTGTCCTTTTAAACAATTTATTTTATTGTTATTTTACATGGCTGGGACTGTAACTGGAATATCTGAGGGATCACTAGCCCATCAGATCCAGAAAGAGATGAATGTTACAGGTCCCGTTTACTAAGCAGTGTCAACTAACTTGAGCCACCCTTGTGGCAGCCACCCTTGGTAACATCATTCTTAAATTCTTTAAAACTTAAACCCTCTGCCCTTCTGGCTTTTAGGAAGGGCCTAAAGATGTGGCTGTGCCATTGTGTCTGGGAGTCTGGCAGTAGTGTGAGCCTTGGCAATAATTAATTTAAACAGAATGTATGGTTTGTACTCACTTGCTGCTGATGAATCTGTTTTATGTTTTATCAATTTTTAATAGTGGTTTTAGTATAGTTGTACAGTATGGTGTTTATATATATTTATAGTTTTTATTGTTTTTAATTGTTGTGGGCTGCTCAGAGTCACATGTATGAGGTGGGCAATTATACAGATTTGATAAATACAAATGTTGTTAAACTCTTTTACCAGTTACTAGTGGGCAAACAGGAAATCGACCAATGGGCTAATTCAGTCTGAGGGGTCCTTGGTTATCTCTGAGCCTGGTTGTTTTCTGGCAGACATTTTATTACCCAAACTAAGTAACATTATCAGCAGTAATAGGGAATGGGATTTGCTCCGAGCTACAAATATTCTCTTCTGTTGATTCACTCTGTGTAGCAACATATCAAATCTTGCTTTGCATAACCTCCATGAAGTCTGTTGTCCTCAGTTAGACGTTGTTCAGTCATTAGTATTAGTAAACTTCAATAATCAGTCCTGGTTAGTACAATTTGGGTGTGGTGGGGAGAATGCTACAGCTGGCAGAATATCTGCCTTCATGAGCTGCTTCAGAGAGAAAAGTACCAAAACATCACTTGTATGCATATGCAAACAGAGATCCAGTTCTATAGGAAGACACAGTACAAAGAATCACAGCAAAAGAGGAAATGTGGGAGAGACTCATCATGAGAAACCTGAGAACAGATCTGAGCCTGGGATAACTAGACCGCCTGTTTTGCACAGCTTTTTGGCCAGCCACTATTTCTTGAGACAGAACAAAATAACTCAGTGGTGGACCTTTGAATGAAGAGCACATTCCAGAAGCAGAAGAGCAGTAGAACAACAGTAAAGCTGTCAGAGGGTGGAGGAGCTTGAACTTTTCTTTGCCTATCACTTGTTCCCAAACAGCCCTTTCTACTTTGCCCCCAAACTGGAAGTTAGTCCAAATAGGGCAAAATGTGTCATTAAAAGGGGGGGGGGTGGGCAGGTTTTTAAGAAGGTTTTAAGGAGGGGCTTCTTTCTTCTTCTGGAGGTTTTTAGAAAGAGATTGGACAGTCACTTGTCTGAAATGGTATAGGGTCTGCTGCCAAGGTACTAACAATTGTTTTCTTTTTTATAAAATAATATAATTTGATATTAATTTTAAAAATTAATAGAAACAAAGAAAAAGTAAGAAAAATGAGAAAAGAACAAAGAAAAAGCTAAAAATACAAAAGCACAGAAAGAAATAAAGAAATTACAAAGAAGTAGCTTCTGATTTTCTTTACTGCAGTAATAAGTACAATGATAAATTTATCTAATTGTTTGTATATCAGTCCCACCAAAAGAAAATCTTTCAGTTTCAACCGTATATTAATCTTTAAAAACCTCTGAATCAGTTATGTATTTGAATCTAAAACTTTCTGGATTTTTGCAAATCCATAAAACATGATAAAACCTCTCTTCTTGTAGTACAGTTTTTGTTCATGCTGAAGCAAAATCTCCACTCAAATTTTTATAAATGTGTGTCTTGTAAGCAGATTATATCTTGTTTCAACTATTTCAAATAATGAGAGTTTTTTCCTCTTTTGGGGAGCAGCTGCTCCATTTATATTCCATAGTAAACATTTGTAATCATTTTGTAACCAATTTTTTTAAGAAAATAAATATTAGCAGTACATGATTCAGTATCATTCCTTTCAGTTCTTTGTTGCACCTGCAGCTAGTTCTTGACTTACGACCACAACTGAACTCAAAATTTCAGTTGCTAAGTGAGATGCTTAAGTGAATTTTGCCCCATTTTACCACCTTTCTTGCCACCATTGTTAAGTGAATCACTGCAGTTGTTAAGCTAGTAACATGTTTGTAAAATGACTCTGGTTTCCCCATTGACTTTGTTTGTCGGAAGGTTGCAAAAGGTGATCACATGACCCTGGGACACTGCGACCATCATAAATATGAGTCAGTTGCCAAGGATCTGAATTTTGATCACGTGACCATGGGGATGCTACAACGGTCATAAGTGTGAAAAACAATCATAAGTCACTTTGTTCAGTGCCACTGTAACTTTGAACAGTTACTAAATGAACTGTACTGAGTCAAGGACTACTTGCATTGGACTTTTTGTGTAGACAATCACTTAAATATGAGCCAGCAGTGTGCTGCAGCTGCCAAAAAAGCCAACACAGTGCTGGGCTGCATTAACAGAGGGATAGAATCAAGATCACGTGAAGTATTAATACCACTCTTCAATGCCTTGGTAAGGCCACACTTGGAATACTGCATCCAGTTTTGGTCACCACGATGTAAAAAAGATGTTGAAACTCTAGAAAGAGTACAAGAAGAGCAACAAAGATGATTAGGGGGCTGGAGGCTAAAACATATAAGGAACGGCTGCTGGAATTGGGTATGTCTAGTTTAACGAAGAGAAGGATGAGGGGGGACATGATAGCAGTATTCCAATATCTCAGGGGCTGCCACAAAAAAGAGAGAGTCAGGCTATTCTCCAAGGCGCCTGAAGGCAGGAAGAGAAGCAAGGGATGGAAACTGATCAAGGAGAGAAGCAACTTAGAACTAAGGAGAAACTTCCTGACAGTTAGAACAATTAACCAATGGAACAACCTGCCTCCAGAAGCGGTGAATGCTCCAACACTGGAAGTTTTTAAGACGAGACTGGACAGCCATTTGTCCGAAATGGTATAGGGTTCCTGCCTGAGCAGGGGGTTGGACTCGATGATCTCCAAGGTCCCTCCAACATTATTATTATTATCGATCATCGCACAGTCAGCCAGATGTTCAGACTGGATTTGGCATTTTGTCTACCTATCGAGTCCTTACCCAGGACCTGGGATAGGCAGATGTGGATGTTTGATGGTATTACAGATATCGTCGCAGGATGGAAGCAGTTCCTAATAAGGCCGCCTTTTGCAATTGACTAATAGCGAATTTGTCAATGCCAATTGGTGTTCAAGTGGTGCTCCAGTTGTTTTGGGATTGCACCCAAGGAGCCTATGACTATTGGTACTACCCTTGCTTGCTTTTGCCACAGTCTTTCTATTTCTATTTGTAGGTCTTTGTATTTTGTTATCTTCTCCAGTTCTTTCTCTTCTATTCTGCTATCTCCAGGCACTGCCACGTCCACTATCCAGACTTTTTTGTCTTTCTTATCGACAATTGTTAAGTCTGGGGTGTTATGTTGCAGGTGCTTGTCTGTTTGAATTCTGAAGTCCCAGAGCAGTTTAATTTTATCATTTTCTATGACTTTCTCTATTTTATGATCCCACCAGTTTTTGCTTACAGGCAAATGATATTTTTTGCAGATCTTCCAATGCACCATTGTTGCTATTTTGTCATGCCGCTGCTTGTAATCAGTTTGTGCAATCTTCTTGCAACAGCTTACCAGGTGGTCCACTATTTCTTCAGCTTCAATTATTATTATTATTATTATTATTATTATTATTATTATTATTATTATTATTTGTATTTCTTCCAACTCTTCCTTGAATGTTCTATACATTCTCTCACCTGAGCAGAACTGAATCAGAACCTCTGTGGCTTAAACATAAAAATCACAAATTCCACTGTGGCCCATCAACATGGGAACTTTTTCTTCTTTAATCTTTCATTCAGAAAAATTACTCTTTTCTTGTATGTAGGATTCTGATAGGAATTTCTTTAAAAACAATGATATCTCTGCAATCAGTCTTTAGTCTCATATTAAAATTTTGCTGCACTATTTGATTCCTTGTCTTCTTCCTGAAAAGCGTACTAAAACATCCCTTGGAATATTTCTTGTTCGTGCAACTCTTATATTAATTCTATTAAACTTCTGTTACTCCCTCTGTATCCTTCTCTTTCCAATCCAAAACTTTTGCCAAGGCTTCTTCATCAGAAGCTTCAGGAATTGCTCTAAGTTTCAAACAAAACTCCTTTCCTCTCAAGTTCCAATAGAGTTAGATAGCCTATTTTCCTTTACAACTCTATGACTTTTGTCTTACTCTCTAAAATTTCTACTTTGTTATTAATTTGCTTTACCTCTCCAGACATTTGTTTTACAGAGCTTTTCATCTTAACTTCTTCTTTCAACGTTACAAGGCTTTCGTCTATTCTTTTTTCAAAAGTTGTCAATTTCGTATCAAGTACTTCTAACATTACTAATGTGCTGAAATGATTTCTGCAGCAAATCTGGTGTAGTTTCTCTCTCTGCAAGTTGCTTTGTCCTCTCCATTCTTGCCCTCTTTTTGAGTAGTTGCCATTATAAAAAAAAAGTCTCAAGGGAAAAGGAGAAAGTAAGGTCCCCCCATTTTCCCCCTCCTGTCTTTTATCTTCTTGTGGTTTTAATTTTTTTTGTCTCTGATGACACTCTGTAATTGCAATCAATATAATAATCTATGTCTCCCTGTGCCTTTAAGACTTTCAATGCATTTAAAATTTACTATACCTTTAAAACTCATGTCTCCATAATTATAGTCAACATCACAGTCTGGCTCAAATTATATGTACCTTTTTGTTGTTGCTGCTGCTGTAAAATCTATCAATTATTTGTGTTTGAAACATTCCCACAAAAGTCTAGTTGTTTTCCCAAGTTATTTTAATCCAATCAAAACTACTTTCACTAGAAAGCAATTTTTCAAAGTAATTGTTCCCCTTATTCATTTTAATCTTTCTTATTTTAACTCCTTCTAAGCTTTTTTGCCAGAAGTTCTTAAGCAGGGGTGTCAAACTGTTGGCCCGCTGGCTGGATGCATCATAGCGAAACTGTGCCCGCCCCATTATAGGCAATGGCAAAAAAGTTGTGATACGTCATGACATGTCATGTGACATTGCGAGTTTGACACCCCTGTTCTTAAGCCTTTAAAAGCCATTTTTTCTTTTATTGCTTTGTAATAATAAAAAAAAGATGATTCACCCAGGGAAATCTTTTCCTACCATTCAGAGAATCTGTCTTTAGTTGTAAGATAATTAAATCTATAGTGATTAAGAAATGAGGTAACTGAACTTTGCATAGGCTACACCATAGGTGTAAGTTTGAATGGACTCCCTCAACTTCCAACCACTTAGCTTGTGAATTGACTGCATACACTTCCATTTCTGCAGTTTACTTACAAGAAGCAGCTATCCAGAATTCACATGGGTAATCTAACAATCTCTCTTTTATCCATAGCGGTTTTGCTGGCGGGGATTGCTGATGTTCTCCACCACAATATTGTACTCGCTCCTTCCAAGAGAACCAGTTCACCATAATCCTCAGTGCTAACAATTACTTTTAAGGCTCTTGCTTTTTCTTTGGATAATTCTGTCTTTAAACTAGGGTTGAATACAACAGCCCTTTAAAGAAAAATCAATGTGGACAACCAAGAAAGCACACAAATGGATCATGAAACAAATCAACCTAGAGCTCTCACTCAAGGCACAAATTATTCTAGTTTAGATACATTATGCGAAGACCTAGCTCTCTGGAAAAGGAGCTAACACTGGAGAGGTGGAAGGAAGGGTAAGAAGAGAATGACTAGCAGGACAGTGGATGGATTCAGTTATAGTGGTACTGGGTACTGGGTGGGATACCCAAAGAACCAATTTAGGACTAGATGATCATGGAGATCTGTAGCATGAATCTATGTGGCAGCTAAGAGCTGATGGCACAAAATAAAAGAGAAAACTTTTCTAACATATCACAGACCTTTATTGCAGCATATATAACAAAATGCTTTTTATTTTCTTTCCCTTTGTTTTTAAATTGTTTTCTATAATGTTTGGCCAATAAAAAATACCAGTCCCAAGCCCCTTAGATTTTTTGGGGTATATGCCTGAGGACACAGTTACTGCAGGGGTTATGACAAAATAAAGAAGTATCATGTTGTACTTATTAATCATTGTATATTCAACCAAACAATTAACAACAAATAAAGGCTTTGTCAACTACCTAATTAACAGGAATTCCACCCTTATAAAAGAGAAGCCATAAGAATTATAAATACACAGTCTTGGTTTTCTTTTTTTTGTGCCTGATCCTCCTAGTTTCTTACCACCTCTTACCATGAAACAAACTATTTCCCTTTTTTCACTGACCACACACATCATTTAGGGAAATTCCTGTGTATAATTGCAAATTCTGATTCAGTTTTACCCCACAAGGATTTAACTCATTCTGGGAATTGCTGCAAGCTAATCCAGTCCAACACACAAAATGTATTGCAACTTCCTTCTTGTTTTATTGTTGGTTGATTTAAAACACAAACACACTCTGAAATTCACTCTCCCTTCCCAAAGTTGACTATCCACATTCAGCAGTGGGATCATTTACCTATATAAGTCTTGGTGATCATTCCAGTTTACAAGCTGTAGAATACTGATCACAAAGTATTTGGTTCGGGTTATACGTCCTTTGTGCTACTTTGAAATATAGCTCTATAACATTCTATGTACAACAACAGTATTACACATATACTAAGCAATAGAAAGAATCAATATATTCATGTGCCTGTCTTGATCACTAGTTGACTTACTTCAAAACAGGTGATAGGACACTATTCTCTACTATAGTTGTGGGCCAGAAGCTAACTTAGAAGGTTCTAGGGGTGTCAAACTCAATTTCATCAGCATTGCGGCTGCCTTCGGGGAGCTGGGTGGGTGTGGCCTACTGGGTGGGCGTGGATGGAATGGGTGTGGCCTACTGGGGGGACGTGACCAGCTCTACATCATTCGCGTCAAGGGTGCCTGTGGGGGCCTGGGCAGGAGTGGGACAGATCTGAGGGTCTCTGGCAGAAAGGGGTGGGACCAGGGTAGAGCCCATCAAGCCAGACATGTGAAGTAGGTCAGGGCCATTTGCTGGCCACTTCCAGGTGATGGTGCATTTCTTCATTCTTCACAAAGAGTGACACCTTCCCAGCATGCACCCAGGGGGCGGGGCCGACATAGCAGGGGCTGGTTCCTCGCTGTTTCAAGATGCCTTGTGGAGCTAAGACAGAATGCATTTCAGCATAGATGGCCACCAAAAAATTGTACATTGGCTCCCAGCCAGCCTGGGCCAGGGCCAAGGCAGCGGGTCCGCTCACTCACTGTTTCCAGGATGGCTTCGCAGGCCACATGAAACCACTTCATGGGCCACATCTGGCCCACAGGCCTTGTGTTTGACATGTCTGTTCTAGGCCATAAGCTTAATACAGGAGAATGACTCACAAATAGTATAATTGTTGGAGGCCTGATTCTACAATCCTCCAGCTGTCTGAGGCCATTTCTTCCCTTTGCTTAATGGTAAGACTGGCCCAGTTTTCTTAAACAATTTGTTTGTAACTCAGGAAAATGGAGTAAGGAGTTAAATATGACACAACTTCGATATTTTTCAAATATGTTCAATTGTTGTTGTTTATTTGCTATTCCCTTGATGTCCTGTTTTGTGTTATATGTGGATATTGGTGTCTATCTCTGCCACAACTATGTAGTATAAGTATTATTTCTTTCATTGCATTCTGAAGCTCTCACACAATTACCTTTCATTCCGTATTGATTCTTATGCTGTTTATTGTTCTTTGCACAACTTTCCAAATTAAGAGAGGAGTTCTAGTCATTAAATTTATTGGAATATATCTTCATTCCAAGGTAACTTGATTTTAAATAGCATGCAGAAGGTGAATTTAAACAAAAAACAAAAAAACACTATTATAAAGCAATGTGTGACATTCACTTCTTCTCCCAGCTACATACAGAATATTTTAAAGAAAAAATTACCATAGAAACAACATACACTACAAATTTGTTTATCATATTATTCACTAATGCAGGAAGATATTAAAATGAATCATCTCGCTGAAGCAACAGCCTACATCTCAGAAGTCTGCTAAAATACGTGAGCCTTGCATTTCTTCCTGAAAGTAAATTACAACATGGCACTTCTGTAGATCAAGAACTTCAGACCATAAAGTATCATAACACACACAGAGCTAGCAGCCCAACAAGCTTCAACTGTAAAAAAAAGAAGAAAAAAAAAGAATGTATATTTCACAGATGTTTCCTGTAGGGTCAGTAAGCTAGTGTTCTTTATGTCCAGATAATAGCAAAACAGTCAGTAGAAGCTGAGGTAGGGAAATGAGGCATATCTATATTACAGACTTAAACTGGCTTAACAGCTATTTCCCTGTTCAAAGAGAGCCCTGAGTGGGCCAATGGAATAACAAATTCTCAGATACTCATTAAGTAATGGTTCTTGTCATCTTTGGAGTAAGCCCTCAATCACAAAAGTGTAGCACTTATTGGAAAGCAGTATTTAAGCATCAAAACCCAATAATAGCTAAGGGCAGGAATCCAAATTAAAGCATTTCAAACAGATGGCTGTATAGCCTCTGCCTAACATCTCCAATAAAGGAAAGTGTAATTGGTTTCAGTGAAAGTGCTTTTACTATTAGATTCTAACTAAACGTTATCCTCCTCCCAATTTAAATCCATTATTCCATTTCAACAGCAATCTGGAATGAGAGAAAGTAGCTCTTAAACATTTTTTTTCAATGACATCCTTTTAGATATTCAAATAATGTTATCCTCACAAAGTTTCATGCTATCTGAAAACCATAATGGGGTTTTAATACATTACAAAGTGTGGAACTAACAATGTTCTAGTAATCTGCCTCAGATTATTGCAGCTCACAAATACTTATGCCTTAAAAAAATAGTAGTTAAAAAGGTGCTACCAAACTTTACAGGTCTCCTCCTAAAATGTTTAGAAAACAGCAAACAAAAAGCTCTAAAGCAGACATTATCTTCCTTGATGTCAACTTCAGAATGTTAGCCTTCAATTATCACCTTCTTCTCTGTTTTCTCCCCTCATGTACTCATTTCATTTACATTGCTAATAATAAAAGGTTTATAATGGAATACATTAATGTTGTCAAAAGGCAAAAACACTGAACTCTTATTTCTGTTACCTGGGGATTGTGGCTTAATGCTGGGTGATGGAAGAATGTATGAATATAGTATTGCTTTTGTAGACATGCCACTACTTTTTCAATTTGGTGTGCTTCAAATGTATTGACCTATAACCATCACCATTTCCAGCCAGTATGGACATTGATTGGAATTGTAGTCCAATACAACTGAGAGGTTCAAGTAAGGGAAAGCTACCATCAACAAATGATAGCTACCAGCTCCTTACAAGGACTTGATTCAGCTGCCTAGATGACCTTGGTCTGTTGAATAAACTACAAGTAACTGAATCTATATTGCATGCTAAGCCATAAAGCATGACTCGCCCAATATGCAACACTGCAGAGGTATCTGTGGGATGTAGGAGTCTGCAAAGATGCTGGATATGGTGTTATGATCAAAGTCCTGCTTCTTTAATATGCAAGTGTGACATTTACACATATAGTAAAGGGGCAGACTGTGATTTTATGCCTAGCACTTTGCAGATTGTGACTTTCTTCCATCCATGGGTGCCACTACTGCATTCTGAACTAGCCTAATGTAAGAATCCAACAGTTGATAGGGGTTTATTCCCAAGTACTCAGATAGCAGTCTTATATATTTGTTTAATATACAAGGTTGCCCAACTCAAGCGAAATGATTCTGGTTGGTGTACAGCACAACGTTTTAGGTTACACATTTGGGAATTCATACATAACATTATACTATTGTTATGTCCATTTTCTTATACATTCCTCCAATCTCTCAAAATCCCCTTTTCTGCAATTTATTAGTAGATGTTTAAAAATCCTGCATTTATTATTATTCCAAAATAGGATTTCCATTAGCAGAAGAAAATAAATCTTTGTTATCTTTGAAACCAGAACTTTTCTTATAGGAATCATGCACAGACACTTAGAAAATAGTCATGGAGACGATTTGTATGTAATATTATTGCTGTTGTAAGATTACTATATGTGGAAAAGTCACAAGGTTGAAAATAAACAGAGAAAAGACTAAAGTGCTAACTAAAAACTTAACAGAAAAACAAAAAAATCAATTAGCAAAAAAAAAACCCTTCAAATAGTAAAAAAAGTCAAATATTTAGGAATTTACTGAATAGCAAGATGTGCAACAATAGAAGAAGACAATTATGTAAGATTGTTAAAACAAATAAAATTGGATCTGGAAAAGTGGAAAAACTTACAACTTTCAATGCTGGAGAGAATAGCAACAGTGAAAATGAATACCTTACCAAAAATACTCTTTTTATTTCAAACGATACCTATAAGATTGGGAAAACCTTTTTTGATGAACTAAATACAACAATACTGAAATTTTTCTGGCAAGGAAAAAAAGCTAGAATTAGACTGAAAATGTTACAAGAAGCGAAAGAAAATGGAAGACTTGGACTGCCGTATTGGATACTATACTACCAAGCAACTATATTAACATGGCTAAAAGAGTGGCTAATGCTTAGAGATAAAAGACTATTATACCTAGAGGGGCATGACCTACAACTTGGATGGAATGCCTTTTTGTGGTATGGGAAGAACAAAATACATAGATACTTTCAAAACCACTTTATAAGAAATGCACTTCTTCTAGAATGGGAAAAAATAAAAGCGAAAATCTATATTAAAATACCTGGATGGCTTTCAGCAATGGGGCATTTGATTACCCAAACTCAGTGCTTTTTTTATAAAAAAACAGACAAAAAGTACCGGAACTCACAGATCTCATACAACCTGCCTTGCCTACCCTACAAGGTTCCATCCAAAAAAAGGTGCCGGAACTACGTTCTGGGCATTCTATGACAAAAAAAGCCCTGCCCAAACTTAATCAATTACGAGAACGTTGTGACCTATAAAGATATTTTAGACAATGAAGGAAAACTGAAAGACAGAGAAGATTTACAAGAACAAGGTACTGAACTATCATAGTGACCATACTTGCAAATTTTATTTATTTTATTTTATTTATGAGACTTATATACCGCTTTAAGTGCAAGCACTCTCTAAGCGGTATACACCAGTAAGCAATGTATATATATATTTACATTGCCCCCAACAATCTGGGTCCTCATTTTACCTACCCCGGAAGGATGGAAGGCTGAGTCAATCTTGAGCCGGTGAGATTTGAACCGCTGACCTGCTGAACACAGTCAGCTAAAGTGGCCTGCAGTACTGCACTCTAACTGCTGCGCCACCTTGGCTCTTTCAAATTCAAACAAGATATGAAAAAGATGCTAAAACAACAGTATTTTATAAAGAACAGACAGAATTTGATCAGATATTGCTAAAAACAGATGAAAAATTGATTAAGAAACTCTATAAATATTTGTTAAACTTAAAGATGGAAGAGGAACAAGTAAAAGAAGCAATGATAACATGGGCAAAGAATTTTGGACATAATATAGAATTAGAAAACTGGCAAAGATTATGGGAAAGAAATGCTAAATTAATGAAAGCAGTGGCTTATAAAGAAAACTTATACAAAATGTTTTACAGATGGCATCTTACACCGGTGAGATTAGTGAAAATGTTTAAAAATACATCAGGTATTGGAAATGTAAACAAAAACCAGGTATTATTATCATATCTGGTGGACATGCCCTAAAGCTAAAAGACTTTAGTCAAAAATACACATATGGTTGGAAAAAATGACTAAAAAACATACAGATTTCAAGCCAGAACTGTTTCTGTTAGGCATAATAGGAGGAAACTGAGAAAGATTCTATGTACTTAATTTTACATGTATTAACTGCAGCAAGAATTGTATTTGCCCAATATTGGAAAAATGAAAACTTACCAACCGTAGAAGAATTAATTAAGAAAATATTAGACTGTGCAGAAATGGACAGATTGACATTAAAGATAAAAGAGAAAGAAGACTCAGTGTACTTTAGCACATGGGATAATTTTGCCATAACTTGGAAAATCACTAGTTTTGTGTTTATCACTATTGTCATTATATTTATTTTCAGAAAATGAACCTAAGATTTCCAGATTACAAGAACCAATGTATACAGTGTTGTGTTGTGCAGGAATATTTATACTGAATTAAATACAAGACACAAAAGAATAGTCAGATGGGTGATGTTGTATGTGGTTTGCTTGGGAGGAAAAAAGAAGACACCTGAAACAAGGTTTGAGGGAAAACAACCTCAGTTTGATGTGGCTGGAATGCAAGAGAACAAAGCAAAATCTGTTACCTTTTGAAGTGGTGTTTCTTTCTGATTAATTTCTTCCCTTGAAACAAATATAATGCAAGGTAATAATTCAGCCTTTCTCCGGCTGCTGATGGGGAATTCTGGGAGTTATATTTCAACTCATATAGTAAATACATATACAGAATACAGAATAACAGAGTAGGAAGGGATCTTGGAGGTCTTCCAGACTCTATACCGTTCTGGACAAATGGCTGTCCAATCTCTTCTTAAAAGCCTTCAGTGATGGAACACCCACAACTTCTGGAGGCCTGCCATTAATTATTCTCACTGTCAGGAAAATTCTCATTAGTTCATTGATAGATCTCTCCTTGATAATTTCCATCCATTACTTGTCCAGCCCTCAAGTGCTTTGGAGAATAGGTTGTCCCTCTCTTCTCTGTGATAGCCCCTCAAATATTGGAAGGTTGCTATCATGTCACACTTAGTCATAATCTTAGTTAGACTAGATATACCCAGTTCATGCAATAGTTCATTGTATGTTTTAGTCTCCACCCCTTAATTATCTTTGTTGCTCTTCTATGCACTTTTTCTAAAGTCTCAACATCGTTTTGTATCATGGTGACCAAAACTGGACACAGTATTCCTAATGTGGTCTTATCAAAGCAGTATAAAGCTGTACTAATACTTCATTTGACTTTGATACTATTCCTCTTTTGATGCAGCATAGCTCCATTGTCTTTTTTGGCAGCTGCAGCACATTGCTGGCTCATATTTATATGGTTGTCCACTAGGACTCCTAAATCCCTCTCACTGTTACTTCTGCTGAGCCATGTACCACCTATTCTGTACGTGTACATTTGGTTTTTCTTGCCTAAGTGTAAAAGCGTACTGAATTGCATTTTGTTGGATAGGGCCCAGTGTTCAAATCTGTCAAGACGCTTCTAAATCAGTGATGGCAAACTTTTAGAGACTGAGTGCCCAAACTGCAACCCCAAACCCACGTATGCATCTTCAAGTGCCAGGTGGGTGTGGCCCATTGGCTGGGTGTGGCCCATTGGGTGGGCATGGCTGTGGTGGTAATGGCAGACTGGGAGGGACTAAAAAGTTCAATCAATTCCAACTTTGCAAGATCTTTTTTTCCCCGCGAGAAGTTGAAATCGACTGATTGATTGAACCTTTTTTTTTGCACGCAGCAGCAGAGGCCTAAAGCGAAAAGGTTTTATAAAACCCAGCTGAAGGCTTAGGACTGGGACGACAGCACACGTGCCCACAGAGAGGGCTCTGAGTGCCGCTTCTGGCACCCGTGCCATCTTCTGAAGTGTTGGCTATTCCCCCCACCCCAATTTGGTGTTGTCTGTAATTTTGATGAGCTCCCTTGCTATCTCCTCATCTAAATTATAAAGATGCTGAAGAGTACTGGGGCTAAAAAGAACCTTGGGGTATCCATTACTTACTTTCCCCCGTGTAGATGTAGTACAATTAAGAAATACATATTGAGTGCAGTTTGTCAGTCAGTTACAAATCTATCTGGTGATTATGTTGACTATCCCACATTTTTCTTTCTTACTAAGAAATAGGTTGTGGTTTTCTATGGTAAAGGCTATACCAATTCAGGGCAGTGATTTTCAAGGAATGTGTGTTCTTTTGAAAATTTTAAAAAAATCATGGAAAATGATTTAGGACAGTGATGGTGAACCTTTTAGAGACCAAGTGCCCAAACACTGGCCCTGCTCCCCGTCCCTGCCCGCCCCATCCCACCCTTCCGCCTGCCCCATCCCGCCCCCCACCACTCACCGCTTCCATGGCCCGCTGCAGCAGATTACCCAGCAGCGCCATGGTGGCCATGCCCTCCTCCCGCACCCCACAGCATCAACTGCACATGATGGGGTGCAAGGGCGGAGTCTTGTCCCCACTGTCCGGCTGCCATGTCCTTGGATGTGCTGCTCTGCGCAGGCCGCGCTCGGGGGCAATTCTTCTCTAGGGGGGCTGCTGGTGAAGAGGAGACCACGGGGGGAGGCAGGGCTGGGGTGATGGCGCACATGCCCACAGAGAGGGCTCTGACTGTTGCCTCTGGCATGCGTGCCATAGGTTCACCACCACTGATTTAGGATTTGAACGTAATAAATATTGTTAGAAAGCTTAATAGTAAGATTTTTTTGAAATCTACTTTAGCAAAGTATTCTGGGATATCTAAGTTATGAATATAACTCATAATTTTTATATTCTGTATGGTATATATTGATGTGAATGCTTAGTTAGACAGTCCTTTGGACTTTTAAAAAAGACATTTTTGTCATTTACATACTATGGTAATCTGTATGGCTTCCCGGTATTTTACAGTAATAAAGAAATATTAAAATCAAGATAGGAATATGATAATAACAAAACATCAATACATTACAGCAAAATAGGGGACATACAGATAGCTTACCCTGAAGGCCTTTTTCTTACTAATTTCCAGAAGGCCACTAGGACAGGTATAAAAATTTGATTAATTAAAAAAATGCTGGTCTGAACTTAAGCAAGACTGTTCCATAGCATAGGGATGACAACCAAAAATCATTGACTATGAATCCTATCCTTATGGCAATAGGGACCACTGACAAATTTTGTAGAGAGCTTACACTGGACAGCGTGATTTCCTGGGGGAAGACTGTCCTGAGGGCACCTAAACTAGCCATTTAACCTAAAGTATTGTTGGTTAAAACCAGCCCTTTAAATGGCAGTCTGAAATCAATGAGGAACCAATATTGGTGGCTCTATGGTTATGGCAAATTGATTTGGCAGCAAGTGAATTTGTGGCTTTGCGGTCTTCAAAGGCAGCTGATGAAATATGATTGTGAGATGATAAGCATATGAGTGACTGTTGCTAGGGCCTTCTATTCCAGGTAGGGCCTGACAGCTTCACTAGGTAGATTAGACCAGGAAAACAACTCCACAAGACAACTAAAACTTTTGAGATTGGTTAAAGGAACTGAATGATTTCATACATACATATACATATAACAAATAAAAGAAAAAACGAACATCAGAATATAATAAACCAGCCTGTTTAATATAAACAAGCCTGTGGTTAAGAAGAGTCACTAAGCTTTCGTCCGGCCAAAAAACTGCCGGCATCATCAGAGTTAGAATAGCAGGAGATCGGGAAGGCAGCTCATATAGCCTCCTGCCTCTGCGCCCGGCTCCTTGAGCGCATCATCGGCCCATTGATTGTGTTAATCCGTATCGCACAGAGTTGTTCTGCATAAGGCAAACTGTCTTTGACTCCACTGGTTGTTTTACGATCCTCTTAGTGACTCTTCTTAACCACAGGCTTATTTATATTAAACAGGCTGGTTTATTATATCCTGGTGTTCGTTTTTTCTTTTATTTGTTAGCATAATGCCCAGGATTCACATTTCTGTACCAAACTCTGGGCAGCTCACCCCAAAAAGCAAAACAACATCCATCTTCAATAAAAAAAATATTTAAATCAAAGATACATATCCAAACACACACTCAAAACTGATGGGATTCCCAGCAGTTGCATTATATGATAACACTTTTGTCTTGTTTTTGTGTCTTTGAGTTACTGTTGATGCCTGGCAACTGCCTGGGCAATTCCTTGCAGTTTTCTTGGTATGATTTCAGAAGTGGTTTGCCTCTGCCGCCTCTTCTTCCTGCTCCTTCTAGAGCTGAGAGGGAGTGACTGGCTCAAGGCCACCCAACTGCCTTCCTGCTTAATACGGGACTAAAGCTCATAGTCTCCTGGTTTCTAGCCTGGTGCCTTATCCAGTACATCAAACTGGGCCACTATAAAATAAAATATCCACAGTAAATTAAGAAATTGATAATAACAATAAAACATCCACCATAAGAATAGTTAAAGAAAACCAGATAATGAAATAAGCCATAGCAATAATAATCACTGATCAATAAAATCAGATCCAGATGATCCAGGTCAATCAACCAAGGCTCTAGAGAACTGTTCAATATTGTACATCTTCTGGAATGCAATCATGGTGGGAATTGTTTGATTTCAATAAGAACGCTATTCCAAAGAGCAGGCACTTCCATTGAGTCATACAGTATGCCTTAGCTATCCTGACTTGGGAGATAGATATAAAATCCAGCTGACTTAAGAGTTGCTACTACTGGTGGTAGTGATCCATTTAGTATACATGGATACATGTGTGTGTGTGTGCGTGTATGTGTGTGTAAATTTACATAAAAGGCAGCCTTTCTTTACTTGGAGTTTTTGACAAGTGCTAGAACTCCCAGAATTCTAGTTCTGTCTTACTGTTTTTCAGCTTTTCCATTTTATTTGCTGGTGCTGTACTTAAGATCTATCCCACAACTAATATTTCCATTTGGAAATCATTTCCAGTGCATTTTAAAACCAACATGCAAATAGTGGGATTTTTTTAAAAGAATGATAAGGAAGCATAGTTCTGAGGAATCTGCATTTATTGCAAAAATAAAAGTATGTTTGCAGTAGCAGTCAGCAAATATATAAAAAAGCAATTGATTCAAATCCCCCCAAGAACTGCCAGATAGAAAGGTTGGATATAAGTTAAGTCAATAGCTTTAATAAATGAAAGCGTGTTTAATCCTGTTACTTAAATTATGTTTTAATAATGTTAATTAACATTAATTTTATATGGAATAGAACCAGATAATTGAGTATTTAAAGGCCCTACTTCACTACAGATTTAAACTGTATTTTAACATCTCAACTTCATCTCAAAGAAGTTTAGAGTTGCATTCTGTAATAAAGAATCATTATTTCTCATTGAAAGTTCTCTTTATCAAGCTATCTACTCCATTATTTTGGAATCAGTCAAGGTGGCTATAATCCAAGTTGTGCTGTTGTGTTAACAGGCTCTGATGCATCTGGGTTCTCCAAATATATGCTCTCTGTAGTTTTCCTCAACAAGTGTTTGCCATACTAAAACTGATAATGTCAAAATGCTTCATGTTGCCTCACAATCTCAATTGCACTTACAATAGTGGAAAAAGTCTTAGTCCATGCAGAGTGCATGCACCAAACCCTCTTCCAACTAATTCAAATGTAGACCAAGACTGTATGGACTGAGATAAAGTGAAGAGGTGTGTACATGAAGATGAAGCTCCTCTTTGAAGAGCTGCACAGCTCCCTAAAGTCATGGCATTCCATAGTGTTCTGTAATGGTTTCTAACTTATTGTCTCATGATTTCAGTGTGAACTATTTTGATGGAGGCATAAGATGAGTTTTTTTTAAAAAAAAATTACCTATCTGTTAAAATTCTTGCTCATTTCTTATAATGTCTAAATGAAATAGCTAGGATGGGGCTAATCTTCATTAATGGTTCCTCAATAGATTGTTATTGATGCAGTCAGGCCTATGTTAATTATAACCGGACGAAATTTTTAAAATTCCAGTTCTTTTATACCCTGAAATTTTAGCTGTAGGATCTGTTTGTTTGTTCTTGCTATCTTCAAAGTTACAAAATCTGCTGTTCATTTTGTAGCAGGCACCTGCCAATGGTTGATCAGCTTGGCGACACACTTCCTGTTATAAGGCCACAGCTCCTTGAAATGAGATTTATGCAAACTTGGCTATTCTGATGTCACACTGGGCTGTAACAGTTTGAAGACTATCTATGCTCTACAGAGGCTTGGAGAAATCAGGAACTTACGACACATCTAAAGAAAGACCTCACCTTAGAATTCTTGAGAGAAACTATAAAAAGTGATTAAGCCCAGAATTAAAAAAAAAAAGCACCAAAATCTTAATCACTACAAAGGGTCTTCAAGGAATCCCAGGAATTTTGTTTCATGTTTTTATTTTTTTTCTTTCGTCTGATGTCTTTTCAAAAAGCTGGATAACTCAAATTAGAATATTAATTCACAAAGAAATTGGCTGAATGTTACAGGCTTGCAAAATGGAAGGCTTTTCCCTCATTTCCCCTGTGAGTATGTGAATTAATTATGGTTTTGCCTTTCTGCCTTTGCCAACGGAATTGATTTGCTGTTGAAGATTGCTGTATTTCTGGTACTCATAATTCTTAAAGTTTTTGGGATGGTGCCTATTGAATGGGAAGTTAGTATTTCCTCTCTCATACTCTTTATCTCTGTCTGTTTCACTGATAAGGCGCTATTATTATTTTAAGGCTTTAGTAAGTTGGTAAAGTTTATTAAGAAATCTGGCTTTGTGGTTGAAACACACATTTATGGGTTCATAATATCTGGCTGTAACATGAAGGGTAGCAGATAGGTATGGCCAGTCTATCCATTTATCTCCCAACTCAATTTTCTCAGCAATTTCAATTTCGGATAACAAAGAAATAATTTCCCTCCCCAGATTAATTGAATGGAATATTCAGGATAATTTTTGTTGGTTAAAAAATGAAATGCTAGAATATTGTAACAATCTAGAGTCTGGACTCTTCCTTCTCTGAAGATATCCCATTTACTGAATCAATTAATATGGCAGCTTTATCGTTTTCAAAGACTATTTCACATATAAATTTAATTGAGAAACATGTATATATTTGATCAAAAGCAAGAGGTAGATTCTACAAGTGCTTGATATAGCCAAGAAACAATCAGACAGAACTATGTCTCATTGTAATCTATTTGTCCCATTTCTAAAGACAATTTCTTAAGAGCTAGTTCAGTCATGGATCATGTTTTCTTGTAAATAATGGTGCATCTTTTTTCAGGTTATTCTATAAACTTTGATTTATCTTATGGTTTGATATATAATGGAATGGTTAATCAAGAGCAGCAGAGTAAATGAGCATACATCATGTATTCAATTTGCATGTTTAGTTATAGATGGAAGTGTTTGATATTACTTAGGATGTGAATAAAACAAGATAACTATTGTTTTGAAAAGTCCATGAAAATTATCGTTCTCTATGGCCATGGTCTTAAGACATTTACTTCTGAGTAAGTCCCCTTACTTGGAACTTTAATTTTAGTAAGATGGTAAGTTTACGTTACAACTGATTTTGCTATGCAAATCCTATCTGCCTATACCTAATATTTAATTATAGTATGTTGAGATATGGGTGTATTTCATGAATATTAAGAACCAGGAAAATATTGTGCACATGCATGATTCTTCATATTGTCTATATTTTTGTCTGAGTGGTCTTGTCTTTCTGAGTATTTTTGTATGTAATCTTAGTACTGAAACTATATCTATATGCTCACTTATAGTTTTTTCCAACTTTAGTATTTGTGAGTATTTTAATATGGCATTGTAGCATGGAATTTAACAAAAATGTACATGCATTTTCTTCCAACTTAAGTAGTGTATGTACTGTAAATATGGCACTGTAGAATGGAATTTAACAAAAATGTACATGCATTTAAGTTTAAAGTTTTTCATTGTCTTTACAAATATGAAATAGTTAAGGGCTTTTTTGTATATCACCCTTCAGAACAGATGAAAGCACCATTCTTTGTCATATTCTCAGATGTCTTAGCGAACAGGAAGATTATACACTCAATCAATTAAGCCAGTATTGTAATGTCTTTCTATCCTGATATTAAATTCAGATCCTTCCTGTATCAAAATGTGGAATGATTGTTACCAAGCTCACATTAACCACCATTCTACTGAGAGGGCAGTCCCAAAGAATAATAATGAAAATATGGGAATTTATCTGCCTGATGAATTTGTCTAATGAACAATCTTATTTCATTCCCAATCTCCATCTCCTTGAAGTTTTATAAATGTTTATATAGCTCCTAGACTGCATACTCATATATGGTATTCATTTCTATGTCTTTAGGTTTGTGCAATTTAGGTCTAATCCAATTTAGATCTAATTTAATTTTTAATTGGTTTGGAAAATAGATCTGTTCAAATCAAATCCAGATGGAACAAAATATATTAGACTTACATGATTTGAAATATATATATAGTGAATATGCAATATTCAGTCTAGTTAGATATAAACCTGTGGCATCTGTATTAATATGGAGATAAATGATTGTTTCACCATTTTGAAGAAATATAAACTTTTTTTATTGACTGTTATGTCTCAATGAATATTTACTGGTAAACTGCACTGAATTAATTGGGACTTACCTTCTGGTAAATATGCTTAGTTTAGGCTGTGAGAAAGAAGCCGTAGCCAAAATGGAATTTAAGTAGTATCTTTTAAAATGTGTATTTCTTTTTCAACTTTTAAGTGTAAATCTTCAAACTTCTTATAATGTTTACAAGCTCCTCATTACTTCATCTATTATAGAAATGTAGCTAGAAAGAATTTTTAAAAAACAGAAATTATATTATTAATGGTCATCAGTCAGCCAGATGTTTAGACTATTCAGTTTTTCCCAAGGATCTGGGTTAAGGAGATGTTGTTGTTTAATGATATTAAAGGTAATCATTGCAGAATGTAAGCTGTTCCAAATAAGGCTGCCTTTTGCAATTGACAATTATTACTATTGGTCAGAAAGAGCTCAACAACAACAACAAAACCTGATATATTTACAGTACTCTAGTTGATTGCCTAGTCAGCCAGATGTTTAGACTGGATTTGGCACTTCTGTCCACCTATCGAGTGTTTGATTAACACATGTGATAGGCAGATTATTATTATCATCTATTCACAACAATCTGAAATCACAGCTGCCAATTCTTTAGCTGGTGTTGGCCTTCATACACATTGAGTTCTCCCCAATAACCTAGGATGTCATAAATGTGCACATCCAAGCAGTGTGATCTTTTGCAATTGGCAGATAGAAATTTTGTCAATGCACAGATTTTCTAAGTGCTCTCCAAGATTTTTTGGTATGGCACTCACTGTGCTGATTACCACTAGGACCACCACAGCTGGTTTACGCCATAATCTTTCAATTTCTATTTTCAGATTTTGATACTTTATGCTGTTCTCCAATTCCTTATCTTCGGTTCTGCTACTCTGCCACATCATTTATCCTCACTTTTTTTCTTTTTGACCACAGTTATATCTGGTGTGTATTGAGCCAAGACTTTATCAGTCTGTATTCGGAAATCCCACAATGTTTTAAATTGCTCATTTTTTTTTTACTATTTTTCAACTATATGTTCCCAGCAATTTCTGCTTCTTTGCACAATCTGCACTTTTGATGATTTTTTTCAATTCTGGCCTTGACTGCATTAATTTGAATAGTTGGTTCTTGCTTAGCCTTAGACTTTCCATTTCTTTTCATAATGTTCCAGTTGTATGCTACTGCCAGGTTTTATTTTTATCCACTTTCCCTTTCAATCTTATGTAGAAGTTGATCATGTAATGTTTTTCCTTGCCAGCATTTTGTTCATGTTTTTATTACATTATTTCAATATTCTTTTTTGTTTCCTGTATATTTAGTAAGTTCCAATTTTTAACTTTCATCAATGCTTGTTCTTGGCTGTCTTTTACATAATTAGCCAACAATGTATGCGTTACTTCTTGTACAATTTTTGGTAATAATAATTACGTTATTCCATTCACCCACTCACACTTGTTGCTTTTTGTGAATGGCTGCCCTCAGGGATATTCAGAATATTCAAGTGCATGCCAGGGGTTGAAACTTTATGTTTATATGTCTATCTGGTACACATGTAGAAATGACAATCCATGTAATTCTAAAATGTAATGCTAAAAATTGTACATAGCTTGATACTGAAAATATAATATTCTATGGATAACAAGTCTTTATGCAGTGAAAACCTAGAACATTATTGCTGAGAAGACATACACTTATTAAAAATATGCAAATATAATACCCTTCAAGGATGGCTGCTTCTGTACTAACCGAGATGACCAGAAAATCAAGTTTCCATCCTTTGCATTTTAAAAACAGCATAAAGAAGAAAGGGAGGAAGCCCCTCTTTTTGGCATATTCTTTCTGAAGTAGAAAGTTATTACCGAAAGGGAAAAATTGTGGCTTCTCAGTTTAGAAAAAAAATCCTTAAACTACGGAAGGGTTTATAGAATTATGAATGGTGTAATGCTAATAGACAGCTGTATTTCACTCTCATAACACCACATCTTAGGTTATCCAATGAAAATGATTAGCAATAATATGTTCTTATTTTCTATTGAGATAGGGACCCAGTTGGCTTTAAAGTTAAGAGTTTGGAAGTTATCGCTATTTGAAATATGAGAAATATAATTCTGCTGGACCTTTAGTTTTAGAATAATGTTAAAGAGACTTGCCTGTTTAAGACTAATTGGAATGAATTTACTAATTTTGCAAAATAAATACAAATGTATTTAGCCCGCATTAGGAGATTCACATAGGCTAATTTTATCAAATTTCATTATTTTATAACATATATTAACTGTCTAGACTAAGGTAGGTTGAGACAATTGCTTTAATCATACATTGTGTGATGCTATTGGTAGGTTATATAGTCTTCTTTAGAAAAACAAGTTCTTCCTCACTTATGTATGTATGTATGTATGTATGTATTTATTTATTTATTTTAAGAACATATGCAAGCTACCTATATATATCATGTTCCTGAGCAGCTCATAACAACCAATAAAACCAACACAAAAATACATTGTATCCTTCCCATCAAGATGCCAAAACCACCCATATTGTTGACTGTGACTGAACCTCATCCTAGCCTAATGTTTCAAGAAAGTGTTTAGGTGTTCATGGTCTTCTGGAAGATTAAAGGCATAGGGACCTCCAAAGACTTAGGTGTGAAGCTATTTCAAAGGGCTAGAGTGGCTATAGACAAGCCATGCCTCCAAGGTCCCATTAGGTCCCACTTATTGTCACTCTGGAAGATAGTCACGACCAGGATACATTAGCATAAAGAACAATATCTTGTGGTGGTCTCTGTAGACTCTGTTTTATGTTAGTGTTGCCATGTTTCATAATCTGATATTTCATAACAGAAATCTGCTATTTTTGTCTAAAGATAAGTATAATTCTTAAGAGCACAGCTTGATTGTATGAAATAGCTCTCACAAATTACCTTTATATAGGTACAAAATGAAAGTAAGTTTGTCAAATTATTATCATCATTTTCATGGTCAACATGGCTATCCTAATACTTTATACAGAACGGCTACTCTGAACTCTAAGACAACTTGTCCTCAACCTTTCATCTGCCACTTCTGATCATAATTACCCAAAATTAGAACTATGTTTTGTGTGACTTTAAGGTGGGAAATACATAGGATGACCAATAAAATAGACTTACCATAGTTTAAAAAATACCTACACAAAAATCTGGGAGAGGGGGACCAGAAAAATTGCTCATCCTTTTAGACCATTTCTTTAAAACATTAACGGAGTAATTCCTATCCACTAAAGCATTATCTTCTCTTTAACAACTGTAGAACACAAAGAAATTTAACCAGTACAATTCATCCTGAAATTGGGATACAGGAACTGGCTGTGGTTTGCTTACCCAGTTGTATTTAATAAGCCACAAATGGTTGTGTTTGCACAATTACACTAAAGGCATTTTTATATAACATAGTAGTAAGGAACTCTTGGTGGATCAGACAATGGTCTCATGGAAGTAGGGTGAGATCTACCATGTTTAGGGATATTTTCCACATTTCTCTGGCCACCTGTCTTCTTCTTCTGGGACATAAATCTCTTCATTCCCACATACCGTCTCTGGATTCACCATATCAATGGTCAATTATTTAGCACAATATTATATTTTAACATACTTGGGTGTGATATTTAGTTTTCTTGCTTCAAACATAAAATACTTTAAGATTGCTCTGGCTGGAAGAATCTACACAATAATGCCTAGTGATTATAAGCTGAATCTCTGGTGAAGTTTTCTAAATTTTTCTCCTGCGGTTTTATTATCTTTAATTGAAACCATTTTTAATTCAGTAGTTAATTTTCTCATAGACTTATTAATATTCACATGGAATCTACATGGTTTCATGAGGTCATCTTTTTCTTCAGCACCAATATTTTAAATTGATTGATTGAATGATAGTAGTTTTGGGCAGCTTCTAGAAGATGATATGTCTATAAAAGGAAATGAAATGCTTCTGGTGTATCGGTGCTAAATCAGGAGCTTGGGAATCTGCCTTGTAGATAGAAAAGAAAAACCCACCTTTTCGACATGCTGATCAAATTAAAAGCACAGTGATATAAAATGAAATATTTAAAACTGATGGTAGAATACAAATAAAACGAATAAACAAACCTCATCACTTCAGAATTTGGTAAAGTAGATACTGTAGGCTTATGAAAGAACATTTAACATTATCTTCCAACCCTTTCTTAAAACCATACAGTTATTTTGTAATTCTTTCCAAGGAAATGAGGTTAGGCCTGTCCGTTAAACCAGCCTCAGCTGCACATCACGGGAGTCTGGTTGGTATTTCTGAATCATCTACTAGAGAACATTTATATTATAATAAAATAGGATTTATTTCTGAAATAATGTGAACTACATTTAACATACACGAGAATTTACTACATATAAATCAACATTTAAATATCTTTCTGATGCTAATTTTCATCTATTAAGAAATTCTTGAATATTAGTTTAATAATAGCAACTTTTCATCACCAGTATTTATACTTTTTCATCAGTATAAAGAATTAAACAGATACTGTAAACATAGTAAAAATCTAAGATAACAATGTCGTTTCTGAGTTCTATAAACTCCCAAGATTTGAAATGGACACCTAACATCAGAACCATCATTAAAAAGGCACAACAAAGAATGTTCTTCCTGCGTCAGCTCAGAAAGCTCAGACTGCCCCAGGAGCTATTGATACAGTTTAATGGAGGAATTACTGAGTCTGCCATTTGTTCTTCTACAACTGTCTGGTTTGTTACAGCAACCAAACAGGACAGGTATAGACTTCAACAGATATTTAGGACTGCCAAAAAAAAAAAAAAAAAAATCACCCTGCCTTCCATTGAGGACCTGTATACTGCACAGGTCAGAAAGAGGGCTGATACAATATCTACAGACCCCTCGCATCGTGGACATAAACTGCTTGAACTCCTCCCCTCAGGACGCTGCTCTAGGATATTGCATGTCAAAATAACTAGACATAAAGACAGCTTTTTCCCTCGTGCCATCATTCCGCTGAGAACTTAATTCCCACAGTACTGTCTTATGTCTAAAGATATTTACCCATGTAGTATGACTGTATTATTATTATTATCCTTCTCATCTTTTCCACTAACTTCTCCTATTGGTATCTTACGATTATACTCCTTTGTTGTTTGTATGTACGCTGAGAGTTTATGCACTCGACACAAATTTCTTGTGTGTCCAATCACACTTGGCCAATAAGGTATAAAGTATTCTATTCTAAAGTAATTTATTCATTGATAAAATTCTAGGGCAGCCTTTCCTAACATAGTCACATCTAGATATACTGTAGTTTACTGATTTTCTCACTTGGCTAGGAATTTTGAGAACTCAGAATAATACAGAATAACAGAATTGGAAGGGACCTTGGCGGACTTCTAATTCCAATTTATCCAATTCCAATTTATCTAATTCCAATTTAATTGGGGGCACCAAGCAAGAAAAACAGGATTCAATAGATCCAAGCTGTAGGTACTAGAACTAATTATTTTGGGACAGGATTTGTTAGAAGATTTATGCAAGACTGAGTTTTGTACCATAGTTCAAAGGGAGGTAAAGTGGTACCCAAAAACTTTTCCTACTACTACCAGGATCCCTGTTCATGGGATTTAATTTTTTTATTTTTTTAAAAATGGCAAATAGTCATGGCAAAACAAAACATCTGTTTTTACCATCACCGCGTTTCCAGGCTCTGCATAAATCTGGTTAGATCAGGAATTGTCACCCGTGGCAATTTCCAAATGTGCAGATAAACTAAAAATGGCAGGATTTGCAACTGGTTGTTTTATTTGAAATAAGACTCACTTCTCTGGATAAAAGAAAGATAACTAGGAAGGTGAAAATTAACTTCAGGGGCTAGAAGAGATTGTGAGGAGAAACCTAACCAGTTTGGTGTAGAATAGATTAAATGGATGTGTTGTAAATACACAGCCTCTCTACTGCATCAGTTTTGTGAAAGTGCCCATAATATACTTTCAAATTCCAAACCAAAATCTAGATCTACTTTCCCTGCTTCATGCATTTAAGAGGAACCTTAATCAATACTGTCATGTTCTGGCCCAGAGGTAGTTTATTATTCTAATGTATATAACATTTTAAAGACTGGATCATAATTTAAGACCTTTCTCATAAGAAAAGACTATCTCACAGGTCAAAGATGTTTCTGCTCCTCAGCAAAAGGAACAATAAGAAATCCTTTTTTAAAAAAACAGCAAAAGTGGAAAGTGTTAAACTTTAAAACAACATATGAACAGCAATACCTGTCACAGACAATTACTGTTGTCAAGGAAGTTTCTTTTTATGTGAGAAAGGTATAATGATATATACCTCTCCTCATACCAGATTTGCAGGGGCATCAGAACTGAACTGAATCTGGGGAACAGTTCAGGAAGTTGGTGCAACAATTTGAGGCCAAAAACCACACTAACAAACATTTATTTTGTAATAGAAAAAAGAAAGTAAAATCACAAAGATAACAGAGGAGATCCAGAAACAAAATTGTTATTTCAACAGGAGACCTTCTGGATATTCTTCAAATACTATGCCCTTTCATACCATGAATGGCCGATGACACTTCGTTATTTATGGTAAAAGCTACCCATAAAGGGATATGGGTCAAGCTAACCTTTCCATTTCAGTTGCATTATTCTTTAAACGCAAACAGGAGCTGTTAAATAGGTCAGATATTTACTAGATAGGGGGAAAAGAATGCAAGCCTTTTCTTCCTGACAACTACCTAAGGAAAATCATTCCTTCCAGAAGACAGCTGCCACAAAGGTTTGTCTTTCTCTCTCACTCCCTCTCTCTCTCTCTCTCTCTCTCTCTCTCTCTGTGTGTGTGTGTGTGTGTGTTTGTCAACCTATTTTGCAAAACACCTGAAGGCAGGACAAGCAATGGATGGAAACTAACCAAGGAGAGAACCAATTTAGAACTAAGGAGAAATTTCCTGACAATTGGAACAATTAATCACTTGTCTCCAGAAGTTGTGGGTGTTCCAACACCAAAGGTTTTTAAGAAGAGATTGGACAACATTTGGATTAGAAGACCCCCAAGGTCCCTTCCAACTCTGTTATTCTGTTATTTTGTTAATTTCTCGTTATATTTGTTGTGAAAGGAAAATTCCAGCTATTTTAAGTATACAAGAAAACTTCTGTTGGATTAGATCAGGGGTAGGCAACCTTGGCTCTTTTATGACTCGTGGACTTCAACTCTCAGAATTCCTGAGCCAGCAATGCTGGCTCAGGAATTCTGGGAGTTGAAGTCCACGAGTCATAAAAGAGCCAAGGCTGCCTACCCCTGGATTAGACCAATATCCAGTTAATTAAATGTTCTTCAACAGTAGTCAGCTAAGTCTCTGGGAGTGTGGCAGACATATTGCTGTGTGGTTGTTTGCTGGTTTAATGTAATACTTCCTGATGAAATAAAGGCCAGTAATGCCATTGTTATTCTAGGCAGGAAATTAACAGTGCAAATCATGTTGGCATATGTTTTGGAAATATTCATAAATAGGGATATGTCAAAAAAATGTTTATCAGGCCAATGACCTTTCAAGAAGCTCACTGAAGAGTTTAATTTGTTAGAATAATTTCTAGGGTGTTTGCCTCCTATACAGTACTGAGAACATAGCATATAAAACATGATATAGTTATGTTAGCTCCATATCATATTTTCAAATAAGGACAATAGGCTCAGTGCCTACAAACATTTCAAGGGCCTGTGAAAAAGTTTTAAATTATAAAAATGTGAAAAGTAACAGTAAAATAAAAAATGTATCTCCTAAAATTAAATACGTTTAAGATATTATTGGTGCTTTATTATGTATAAATGTACTGGGACTTGGTGAAGAATACGGAGAATCTACCTATCTGGCAAGAAAATCACGAGTGAGCAGGCCCTTTGCTGTTGTGGCCCCCATTTTGTGGATCACTTTACAACCAGAAGTTGCCTTTTGCTTTCTAATATTTTATAAAGCAAAAATTCTGTTTTTTCCAATAGAGTTAAATAATTTGTAACATGCATCTTAGAAAGTGGTTCATTTTTATCATTATGGTGCTAAGTTCTTTTCTACTTGTCTTTATTTGTATTATTATTATTACCCTATGTTAAATCAGAATCTATCAATTGGGAAGGGCTACAAAAATTACAGAGAAAGAAACAAATATTCTGATTGTTATATTCATTTGATAAATTACAATATTTTTAACAATGCAAACTAGAGTATTATTATTTTGCACAATATACTATTTGCCCTTTTTTTCTCAAATGATCTCTCCATACCAGGATGACCCATTTTTGAAAGCAAAGGATTTGCTGAGTGCGCTAGACCAGAGATCCCCAATCTTTTGAGCACCAGGGACCGGTTCTGTGGAGAGAGGTTTTTCTGCGGACTGGAGGGGGCATAGCTTCATGTACTGCCTGCATCCCACAGATGGGGCTTTGGTTGTTTGCATGGACCAGTTTCTGGCATGCCGCAGCCTGGTGCCGGTCCACGGACCAGGGATTGGGGACCCCCGTGCTAGGCAAGCAGACTTGTGACACACTGGACCTCTAAATTAGCTACTACTAATTTCAGAAGTATTATGTCCCAATAATCCAAACATTCAGAATATGCAAACTGCAACTGCACATTTTCTGTAGATCCAACAGCAAATAGAACTTCAATATCATTAGCTTGAGCTACGTTGTCCTATTGCTTTGCTTCCTCTGATTACATGATGCTGTTCAAAGAGAAAATACGTATCTTTCTTCTGTATACTTCCTGATAGTACACTTTAAGTTTTGGCATTAAAAGCCATCTATCTGGATGAGCCCATATAATCCACAACAACTGGCCACAAAGCCATTAAAAGAAAGCAGCAAGCAACTTAAAGACTCCTTTCTGATTCCATTTCTTTGATTTTTTTCAGGAACAAATGACTTAAACACCAACAGAAAAAAAAAAACTAGGCAACATATTGAAGAAAAATAAGTTGCAATATGTAATAGATATAAGCAAACAGTCTGATTCTGAAGATGCAATCTTTTGGAAAACTCTATTTTTATTCTTAGGCCATACTGATTTCCAGACCATTTCTGAAGTGGTCCCAAAGCTTTCAAGAAATAAGTCATCTAGAATAGGAAGGGGATCTCAGTGTTGCAAACTATTTTAGGGAAGTTTGTAGAATACTGGGTTGGCATGGTATGGAAAGATAATCGACTCATCTCCAGAATTAGGTATTTTAGAAATCTATATATTTAGACTAAAATCCATACTATATAATTTGACAGACACTGATTATTTTCACAGTAAATCCCTATCAACAGTTTATGATGGCTTTTCCTATGTGGAGTATTCATACTGTGTTGGAATAGAACTCTTTCATCTGTCAAGCTAATGGTAAAAAGGACTCTAGGTTGGAACAAGCTATTTTGGAATTTGCTCCATATGCTCAGTAAAAATCAACACATCATAGCATCATGGAAGAACTGAAAGATATCTTGGAAACCATTTAATCCATCCCTTTGAGCAGTAGAATTCTTTCTTAACAGCATCCTGACAGATGGCAATCAGCTTCTGATTATTTTGTGTCCTGACTTGTGGAACAACTTTGAAGAAGATTTTTTTATGCAAAAAACTGTCAGATATTTGGAAGAAATCTATTGTGAACTTTCAACGCTCTCTCCTTCTTCAGGCTAAGCATACTTGACACCTTCAACTATTCTTCAGAGGTTTTTCCTTTCAGATCACTTATCAGTTTAGTTGCTCTCCAAAATGAAAAGGGACCCAAAAACTTACTGGAAATGGTTTCAGTTTCTATGGCTTCCACTGATCTTTTAAGGATTAAAAAAATGCCTCAGTGTTTTCGGATTAAGGGCATTGTCTGGAAACCAACTTTTCTACCTTCCATTCCTTCTGATTCCAGTATAAAATAATCTGTGATCAATGAAGTTGTTTTGACTGTAGATTTGTTCTCCATCTTCCATTTTTCAATTCTTCTCATTTCTGTGGCAGAAGGTGAATACAAAGTAATTAGCAATAGACCAGCTGGAATTAACTGGTCTGGTCTGCATGTGTATTTGTTCATGGCCTATCAATTTCAGAGAGGGACACTGCCTTGAAATGGAAGTTCCCTGACCACGAAACTGAACTTTATGCAGAAC
This sequence comes from Crotalus tigris, assembly GCF_016545835.1. NCBI lineage: Eukaryota > Metazoa > Chordata > Lepidosauria > Squamata > Viperidae > Crotalus > Crotalus tigris. Next base: position 554,753 of record NW_024096487.1, read on the forward strand.
TTAATGCAGGCTTTGGTTCCAATATTGTTTAATCAACAAGGGTATCATGTCCACCAAAACACCAAGTCTACAAAAATATCTGAACTACTAAAAGTGATGCCATCAGCTAATACAGTGGTTCTCAACCTTTTTAATGCCGCGACCCCCAACCGGTCGTAAGTCGAGGACTACTCAACTGGTTGTAAGTCGAGGACTACTCAACTGGTGCAGCACCGTTTGCAGAATGGGACTTTTGGCGGGCTCAGCAGGGCAGAGACAGCCTGGACAATTCCTACTGGCTTTTGAAAGCCAATAGAATTAGACTCTATTTAAGAGAGTCTATTCTAATGGCTTTCAAAAGCCAATAGAATAAAAGGGAGTAGCACAGCTAAGGAAAAGGGGAAAAAATGGTGGACTGCATTGTTTGGCGACACCCGTGAAATGGTCATTCGACCCCAAATGGGGTCCCGACCCACAGGTTGAGAACCACTGACCTAACACATCATAGTCTCCCAGGTGCTTCATAATGCCTCTTCTTGAAGTCCCAGCATGGCAGGTATACCTAGTTCACATTGCATGGTCTGTGGATTGCATTTCATTTCTTTGATAATAAGATTTACAGGTCAAGTAGGATATCTAACACTGAATTTTGAATGAACTACAGAAGCAAAATAAATCCCACTTCCAACTATAATCAGAAGTTTAAAAAAATCTTACAGTTCCTTTCTGTGAAAGTAGTAGTGCATTGTAATGGAAGATAAACTATATTTTAAGAATATATATGTATTAAAACAATATATATTTTGGCACAAAAGATATTTTTGAGAGCAGTTAACAGAATTTCATTTTTAATCTGTGCCAGTGGGCCCACAGTAAAAAATGACAATAAAGGTTATCTTATCTAAATAATATCTGAGTTGAATTGAAGCCCAATTCTGTTTCCAAATTAATGTGATGTGAAAGTGATCTCAGATAAGATCTTTTGATTTCAATGGGGATATCTTAAGTTGTCTTCATTGTAGTGATGTGGACATATTAGGTATTTTTTCCTCCTCTATGTATATTCAATTTGGCCTTTTAAATTACTTTAGGGTGGATTTTGTTTGTTTATATATTTTAAAATGTGATAGTAAGAAAACCCCACTTGGAGCAATAGAAGGGGATTGTTCTACAGTATTTCTTTGGCATAATATTTCTAAGGATTTGGTGAAAACATAAACAAAGAACAGGATGTTCTATGACTATCATTGACTACATACAGGGGAAACTCTTTTTTGCTTGTTTATTTCTATCTGCCTTATCCACAAATGCAAATATATTAATGTCTATCCAGAACTGTGGAATGGGGAGGGTCTCTTTCCAATACACAATCCTTATATGTCCATTTAGCAAAGGCAACAGGAATTAATTAAATTAATATGTCACCCATCTCACTATCCAAAGTGACTCCGAATTATACAGAGCTTTCTCTTCAGTTGTAAACTGTCCAAATGTCTGACAAAATCTTCTGTAGCTTGGCGTGAAGGCTTTTAAATGCAAGGAAAGACAAGACGCCTTATCTCCAGAGTCACACATTCAATCTGATTCTGGAAGCATCAGGTTTCCAATGACTCATAAATAGCTGTTATAATTATTTGTAGAGCCTCCACTACTGCTCTTGCTGCAACTATGTTCCTTGGAATTGCTAATGTCTGTCTGCAAGGTCTTTATAAAGATTGCCAGGATCAATGGAAGTAGTAGAAGTAAAGTGTAGACCATGATTCAAGGAAGAATCTAATTGATACTACAGATTTCCCAGAGATGAATCATTCAATCCATTTGGTGGTTTAGTTTTTTTCCACCAGAGTGCTTATTGCTTTCAGACAGCTGTGAATGCTAAAAACACAGGTCATATTCAGTGAGATATTTAAGCTTTATGGCAGTAAACAAGTCACAGAAAGCAAGGAATATCCCATTCAGAGCTCATACAAGGAAAGGTTTTCCTGGACCATATTTCTGGATACATTATGATACTATCATCCAACAACAGTGGATACTGCTTTGTAATGCATTTGTTGCTGCCAAAGTTTAAGCAGAACTTCCTCAGATTGTTGAGAATTAGTCTATCTCAGAGGAGATGTTATCAACATACATGGATTTCTCTTTCAAAAACTTGAGAGGGAATGAGGAGTATCTGTTGAATTTATCCAGGCATTTCCTACCCTCTTAGCCCAGTACATGGACAGTGGAAATTACACTCACGTCTATCATCTTTCAAAGGACTTTTCCTAAATAATCTTACCCAAATGAATTCACATCCTTTCCAGATCAGAGCTGCTCATTTAAGTATTTGCTTATTCATAATTTATTCACAGCTGCTGTCTACTTGTAGCACCCAGCTTTTCCTTTCTATCCTGAACAGAACCTTTGAGGCATTTTAAGTGGCTTATATAAGCCATGATCAGTGCTTCAGGCTACTGCTTTAACATATTAAATACAGTGGAAGTAACTGCAGCCCAAGTGACTTCATTAGCTTTCTATGTGAATTTCTGCAACAATTGGTATACTAGCACTATTCTTATTAATTAGAATTTAGAGAGGGAATAATTTAAAGGCTTGAAATGAAACCCCAGAAATCTCCAAAGGCAGAGATGAACAAATTGCATTGGGTGGCCTGGAAATAAGACAGTCAGTTTCTCCCAAAGTTAAGGAACAGCTCTGCATATTTGAGCAACATATTGAAGAAAATTGAGCCAATTGTGATTTGATCTGTTCCACTTATAAGAGCTACTGGCTTTGCAAACTCTTGGTGGAGGGAAAGACATTTTTCCTCTCTTGTTTTCCACTGGCTTGATGCCAAGTTAGAAGAGCTTCAGTGCTCTCTGGGAAATGTTGTTTTCTCAAGAACCATCACTGTACATCTGAGGTGGACATTATGAGCCATTAGAAGTCACTCTCCAAATAAAGGACTGTAGATTTCAAAGGAATTTCTAGCCAGTGCTGATTAAACACTATACTGTCAGAGCTGGTAAGGAATTAATGCAAAAGTGAACAGTTGTTGTCTAGCTACTGGTTTCTCAGAGAAGAGTCTCCGTCTGTTCAGGAAGGGAGATATAAAAGTAGGTATCATATTTAGGTTTTAAAAAGAGGGCATTCCAGACAAAGTGTTTTTTTTTTAAAAAAAAATAATGTACCATTCATAGTTGCCACACAAACATACTTTATGTATTTTTGCTCCTCTTTCGCCCTGCACACATTCTGTGCCTTAGGTTTGAAAAGACAAATTTAACAAAACAGGACATTAGTAACCTGTGCACTAGCATAATGTTTGTCTTAAAAATTAAGCCATCCATTTCTAAGGACGTGCAGTATATGGTTCGTTGAATCAGTTATAATTTCTCTGGTTGCTTCCACCACAAGAGCTGAGTGAGCCTGAAGCAATTGGGAGCACTTTGGGAGCAGTCATCCTTTCAGCCCAAACCAGACAATACATTCCAATAATAAGTGAAAACTACTGGGGCTGAAGTAGTGTTTCAAACTAAAATCATTTTTTATGCATACAATACATATAACATGAAAAAAAATCAATCTTTTACAAAGCACTGTTTATGAAAATAAATCCCTCTGGCTAGGAAGACAAAGATCAAAAGAATACATTTATGAGAGCAAAGAGGCAATTGGAGTAGGAGGCCTTTGACTGAGGAGATTCCTGATGATGAGATCAGGAATCCATTAGCCAGAAGGTCTTTCCCCTCCTTTGCAGCATTGTCCCAAGTAGATCAGCAGCTGTTGCCACCCTCTGCCTTCCATTGAGCTTTTCTTTCTCCCTCTTGCCTTCCAGCTAACCAGATTCATCCATGTAGATGGACAAGATGTACAACATTACCCCTGTTTTCTTCTCAGCATTCTTTCATTTGCCATTGGATGTTGTTTATTTTTTGTATATTTGTTTATACTTTGTTTATTTATAAAATTTATAGGCTGCCATCTTACCTTAACATAACTCAGTTACCTCAACTATGTTTGATATAATTAGGTCCAGCTAGACTGCAAATTAGAAGAAAAGACATGATGGGACGAAGAGTTGTCATGGTGTTGGCCCCCCTCATTACCTTTCAGTAACTATTATTGCTTATTTCTTATCAATAAAGTAGTCTTATAAGCCAACTGCTTACTCCCCCCTGCCTTTTCCTTTCTTTTAGAATGGGAGGGAGGGGGAAGGAAGGAAGGAAGGAAGGAAGGAAGGAAGGAAGGAAGGAAGGAAGGAAGGAAGGAAGGAAGGAAGGAAGGAAGTCAAAGACCTACATTGGCTGCACCAGCAAGGGGCACATAGCTAACAGGAGAAGGTGGAAAAGGTTACCTAACAGACTGTGAAGGAAGAAGAGAATGAGAAGTGGTTATGTCTGCATGCTGTAGCAGACATTCTTAGATATATAAAAATCCTGTCCAGCCAGAGCTTTTAAGACTCAAAAAAAGGAAGAACAAATATATGATAACCTTAGGGAAAGGACATTGCTCAGATTACTGCCTGTGCATATTAAGAATGGGCTACATGCTGATATTTTACAAGAAGAGAAGTTTGAGTTTGTCTCTTCAGGCAAGACAAGTAATTGCAAGCACAGGTCACTTACATCCACAAAAAGATGGGACAGTAATGGGCCAAAGCCCCATGTCTCCCCTGGCAATTTTTATTTGGAATATAGCTGGATTACTTTATATGGTTGAATCCTAGACCAGCTTTCCTACTCCATGAGTAGGAATAAAGTAAACAGGTGGACTTCTTTGCAGCAAAAGAAAAACTATTGCTGGATAGGTAACCAAATTTCCACCATGGGAAATATGGAAAATACGAAAAAATATGGAATAACCTTTGCCTGTAGCCATTCAAGTTACCATTCAAGTTACAACCTCCCAGTGTGTGCTAGCGTTTTAATTATTAAGCTATTTTAACTTTTTATTTTAAAAATCTCTATGCAGAATTTCAGGGCTAAAAAAAATATCCTAAAACAGCCTGCAGCTCTTCTCCTAATACAAAATCTTGTATTAAAATTCTAATCTGTAGAACCACATCTAGTCCATGCCTTTGGAATGGCCACGTGCCATTCATCTACTTTTTGTATAGAATGCAGGTATCAGTGACAAATACTTCATTCCTGATCCATACTTTTGTATTCATATGTCTTTTTCTCCATATTTCTTTAGACCTGAGATGTAGCTATTATTTTTACAGTCAAAACAACTTCAGCCCCTATCCATTGTAGGCAGTCAGATGCAATACTAGTGAGGTTTCTCAGACTTTGAAGAGGCTTTAGCTATCGATTTATTTAAGTAACATTTTGTAATAATGATTATCAGCTACAACTTTTTAAAGAAGAAGAAAACAGTTAAAGCCACCCATTTTGCAACCAAGCATTCCCTGGTAAATGAGAGGCCACAGATCAGGTTGTTTTTCTCTTGTATCATACCTTGTATTTCATGGCAAAATGGCATTATTTCAGTGCAAAACACTAATAATCAACCAAAACAAAACCAAGAATAAAAACAATCCTGTTGTCCTCATTCTCACGTTGGGTTCAGAAATGAACAATGAAACAATTCGGAGAGGGCAGAAAGTTCTGTAGCTTTTTACCAGCATCTGAACTATCTCCCAGAGAGAAACCCAGTGGACATGATACTGCTATAAAATTCTAACATTGTTATTAAAGATTTGAGGACTGTTCCAGAGAGCTAAACTGCCATCTATGTATGTCTTTTAGCAGAATTATGAATCCTGGAGGGACAGTAGTAATATGGGAGCAGAATTAAATTTTGAAGAATTCTTTAAGATATTCAGTTATTTTCCATGATTGATATTTTATTTTGGAATGTCATGCCTAACTGAAATGAAGAGCCAAGAAATATGGCCAGCCACAAATGCTTGAGGATCAGTTTTTAAATAGTAGAGAAAACAATTCCTGTCTGCTTCATGACTACATGAAAAGACTACTGTACATTAAAACAAGTCCATCTTTGCTAATTTTTAAAAAGACTTTCTTGTGATTTGAAGTATAGTTTCTGGAGGCAGCTATCAACCTCATGTTTTAATGTCTTATTTGCTTTCAGGGAACAAAGGGCAATATTGGTCTTTGTTTTTCATATGTGACAATAAACTCTTCTTTACACAGCCCTCTGAAGACCTGGTATCTTATGAATCAGACCTCTACAGACAGTCTCATGATAGTTACCAGTATCTCAACAATGAGACAGACAGTCATGGTGGTAAGTAAATTACCAAAAATCTGAGAATACCAGGGGAATAGATTTGTGATCGTTCAAGAAGGATGATGAATGAGTACAGCTTTTAACTACAGTTTTTGTAACAATACTTAAAGTCAATAGCTGTAAAGCACTTTGCCCTAGCATGATGTAAACACTACTTTTCTGAAACTATTAGTGGATACAACAGCATCTCAAAGATCATAGCAAGACTGAAAGTCCTGTTAATGATAACTATTTTCATTATACCAGCCAAATTTGGGTCCTGGATTCTTCCAGAGGTGGCAGTAATAAATACGGTAAGTACTTCCCAGTTAAGCACAAATAATACCAAATCACTCTTCTAGATTTTGCACAGTATTTTCTGATACTGTGATAGACAGGATAGGAATATCTGCAGCAGCAACATAGCTGGAATTGACAACGTGACTCAGAGGCCAAGCTCTGCATGTTTGACTGTAGATCAAGAGCCAAATTTCTAGCCAGGCTGGATCATGTATGCCCTGGCTGACCATGCTGGAAGTAAACATTCTGTGCAAGTATCTTTGGACGCAACAGAATTGGGGAAAGCAGACTAAAGATGTTCCCCATGACTGGGAACCAAGGAGATGGGCACAACAAGAAATGTGAAGCAGGCCCAGCGGACATACAGTTAAATTGCCAAAATACTTTACAGAACCTCCCGAAGAATAATATTGAATTCATCAGCAAACAAGAAATAATAATTAAAAGGCAAAAGTTATCTAATGCTTACATTTTTATAATCCCTGTTGTGTTGAAAATTAGATTAGCACTGGCCCTATTTAACAGAAAGGAATTGGACTGAAAATCATGGGTTGTTTTTCCATTCCAGCTGATTTAGAAATAACTGCTCCAACTGTAAGGAAATTACAGTTTTCTTGACCTGGTTATTTACTGAATCAACCATAATGGGCTGAATTCAGTTGCTAAGCTGTAAACTATAGTTTATAAGGAATAGTGACTGAGTTGCAATATGTTAAATTGAAATCAAGGAAAAGCATGTTGTGCTTAGCACAATATATGATTGCAGATAATGTCTTACTTGTTTGGTCTTTATGTATCTGATATTAAATACATTTGACTTTAAACTATCACCCTGGAATGTTTTGGATATATGTTCATTCACTTTTATAAAGAAAGTGAAAGTATTTATTTACATAAGCAACCTTTCCTAACCCTAGTCACAACAAAATGACAAAACGTGTGTCATAATGAAAAAATGCAAGTTTCGCCCTGTCCAAATTATGTCACACTGTCACGTGCAAGTATATAAGGGGTGGGGTTTTTTTATTGCAAGATCATGTTTTTTGTCACTTCCCCCTCTTACCTCTCATGGCAGGCACTTATATTTATTTAAAATATTTACACTTCATCACAGTGCACAACTTTCAGAAGAAACATCTTCCTCTAACTGGTCTTATCCTCATCCTCACAACATATATCATAATGTGTTTGTATGTATAAATGAGATACTTAAATTAGACTAAAAATATAATTTAATTTTCCAGTCAGTATGGAAGAACTTGATATCTCTCTATAAAAAGGTGAGAGAAGTGACACAGGAATCTGTACTTCTCTAAGGAACTCCGTTTCCTTTATACTTCATCCTTTCCTTACAAATGAATCTCTCCTCTTCTCTATTGTCAATATGAAATGCTGGCAAACTATTACAGAGATAAAAATGAGGATTCCAAGTGATATCCAATACAAGTCAGACACACAGAGGGGAAAAGGGGCAGGGGGAAAAATTATGTCTTGGTAATCATCCTTATATTAATGTGCTATAACTTAGAATAAATATAAAAATGATAGATGAACTGTGTTCACAACCTAGCAGTTATATGTGAGTCAAAGGTTACTATTATTACCTATTAGTAACACATCAAGAAAAAATAAAGCCCTTTATGGCAAGAACACTTCTCTACAGCATTTTTTTATCCTTTCCAGAAATCTAATGGATCACACCAAAGACTACCTTGTTCAGTTTCCAGTCCCTTATAGAGGCCACCAGATGCCTTCTTAAGCTCATAAGCAAGACAATAACAAAAGAACACACTCTCATTCATGTCCCCAGCAATTGGAACAAGAGTTAGATTACTTTGCAGGCCAGACATTCATTCATGTAATTTAATTTATAGCCCCCAAAGTCCCAAATTTTTATACATATAGTTTTTATATTTATATTTATTTCTTCCATTCAATCGTGTCTGATTCTTGGAGATTGCCTGGCCAAGTCTCTGCAAGTCTCTTCTGGGCAAGGTTTTTCAGGAGTGGTTTGCCACTGCTGCTTTCCTAGGGCTGAGAGAAAATGACTGGCTCAAGGCTTGGGCCTAAAGCAGCACTAGAACTTGCAGTGACCCAATTTCTAGCTAGGTGCCTTAACCATTAAGCCAAACTGGCTCTAACATTTACGCATACACACAAATGAACAAACGCACCAGAGCCTGAAGGAAGAATTAGACAGGATGGGGAAAGTAAAAGCCAAAGTGGTCCTGGTGGTGGTAGGAGCACCTGAGACTGTGATTCCTAAATTGGGAGAGTGGCTCCAAGAGAACCCAAGAACAACATCAGAACTCTCCATCCGGAAGAGTGCAGTGTTAGGAACAGCTAAGATAATGCACACAAACCTTGGATTCCCAGCCCAAGATACATCCCACCCACTGGAGTGAGAAGGAAGGATTTTTTAAAATAAAAACATAGCAAAGATACAGCTGACTGGAAGAGCAAAGCATTCAAAATAAGACCAAAACAAAACAAGCAAAAGGGTTCCATAATCACAAAGCCTGGAAGTTCAATATTCTGCCATCCGAACAACCTGTTATTAATAGTTTTATTCTTCATGTTCTTTGGGATAGAAGAAAGGAACAAAAGCAATCTAAATCTCAGCTCCACCAGCTAAATAAGAAGACTAGAACAGACAATATTTGAATCTTGCTAATGTGAATCTTTGCTACCTGAAAGAATATTGAGTTACATGAACCCAAGTCTGAATTAAGCATTGTCATAATAATACATATTACTTGTATTTTGGTCTGTGACAGCAAAATAAATTTAATAAAAGATATTCTTCTAAGGATAACCATAGGGTAATATTGCTCTTAAGGCCCCCATGAAGCCATATTAGAAGTCATATAAGAATGTTGAGCTGGCAACTGAGCCCCACACTTTATAATAATGCAGCACCACAGTAGCTTTAACAGGCAATAAAACATTTGGTAACCAACATTTTCCAGCTTGTCTTGATCATCAGTCTTTCTTCATTAATGATTTACACTTTTGCTGGCAACCCCAGTTTCACCTCATTCCCATGACATTGGCCATATGTCATCTCCAGACTGTGATGTAGACAGTCTTATCTCACTTTTTTTAGTACCATAGAGCACCAAATGGCCACAGCACACATAGCAAAGGAGAGTGAAGAGAGATAAGATCGCAATGCTGGCTCAAAACAGCTCATTGTGTCATTACAGGAATGACAGTAAGAAAAGAAGAGAAAGATAAAGTGCTTTTCTGGGAAATTTTTCAATATAAAATATTCACAATTACAAAAAATGCATTAGAGTAAACTCAATAAAATATCCCTGTAAAGTTAAATGATGATTTTATAATGAGAGAGGAAAGGAACCTAACTCCACAGTATAAATTTTGTTCAAACCACAAAGCAGAAAAATAAAATGTTAAAAAGACAAAGCTGGACGAAAATTTAGACATTTGTCTTGCACTAGAAAAACATTACATAAGTCCCCAGACTTTTTGAGGGCAAATATTCAATACTTTGAGAAGGACATTTGCGGAAAAGCCCTTCATCTGTACAGTCACTTGTGGACATCCCTTATCAGGAACACTGGGTGAAGGACCTTGGATGTCTATTTCAGATCATCATAGATACATCTGGGGAACAGGTGACTCATCAACAGAAGAACATCAAGTACCAAAATGTCAAGTTAGGAATAGTTTTAAAGGTCAAAAAGAAGCAGTTTAAAATGGATTCAGAAAAGGGTCAGGTGAGAAAGTAATGGCCTAGTCTTCCTTTTAAATAAAATTTTATACTGAGGTTTTTGCCTAATTTTCAAATATTCAATGGATAGCCATTATCCAAAGAAATAGTTAACAGGGCATTAAAATGGAAGCTAAGAAACAGCATAACTAGGTTACAAATCTTATATTGTAAAAGCCACCTTACTCCTCAGTGACAAAGAGGGAGCAAAGAAGATATCCAGATTATAAATCTACTTTTTTAGAAAGAATGCAGCTGCAGCAAAATAGAGGAAGAGAGATGAATCACCAATTAACAGCATTTACTTCTTGTGTGAACAATTTCAGCTTTGGTATATTGATTCAGACATTTTTAACACTTCCATTTCTCAAAGGTTTCAAATTTTGCAAGTTTACCACATTTCATGTGGTTTCAAATTCGGATCATCAGAATTGCATACAAGTTGACAGTCTTCTCAGGTTTGAGGCAATTTTTGTTTCCATCTTTTGGGAGGGTTCCTAGAACAACACATGATCGCTGAAAAGTTTTCCATTTTTGATACCAAGTATCACATTTTATTAAGAATAGGACTGAAGCCAGTGGGGATTCTAAAACACACAGGCCAGAAATTTAAGCAGCTGTCTGGATGTGATTGGGATAACCAAACAGCTGTGTTGCCCCATTCTATCTTGGAAAATTGAGTGTAAACTTAGAACTGGCTATTAAATTTCTTGGCACAGAGAAAACTATTGTTTGTCTGATTATTTGTTTTTGTTTCTCAACATACTGATAAAAATTGTGTCTTATAAACTTTTAATTCATTCAGAAACAATTATCAACTATTGTATATCATAAAAAATTGGAATGTGTTTTAATTTTCATGTAGCTCCTGAAATCATAAGTAACTTATCAACACAACCAGCCAGATTGTGACTCTTGTACTAATTTTTGCATGGCATCCATTTCCCATGAAGCTGTTTGGGATAATGTTATACCAAATTATAATAATAAGCCAGATGTCGATGCGTACAAATGGCCAGAGTGTAGATTGCTTAAAATGCTATCACTGTGCGGCGATAGTTATTCTAGTTTGTTTCAGGATTATATGCCATTCACATACCAAGTTGGCACAGCTGTGCTATAAGGAAATAATTCTAAGCACTGCACATAGCTGCCATGTGGAGTTATTACTGTAGATGCTATGCTTATCATTCACCATCAGACTCAGATGTCCATTTCTCCTCATTCCCAAAATTACTCTTTCTTCCTCTGGATCCAGGCAGTTTCTCCACTCATTTCCTCCAGCTTTTTGGATTAGGCAAAGAGTAGCAATGACTCCCCAGCCATGGAATTCTCACTCCAATGCCTGCCCTCCAAGCAAGGATGGTGCTACTAAAGACATCATAATAAACTACAAACAATGAACTACCCAAGTGGACCTTGTTGAATGTCCTATTGAATTGTGATATTAGAACATAATTCAAATTCCATATATTCTACATGGAATCTAATCTTGATATGGACTGAATATGAACTACTAGGTAGATTTAGCAATCCTCTTTCTGTTGTGCAGATATGAACAGCCATGGGTTTTTTTTCTTCTTAATTCTGTGTTACCAGGTGAACTGCTTTTAACTCCATCAGACCACTACTGGGAATATCATCCCCATCATCTGCACACTGAATTTGAGAGCTTTGGAGACAATCATTTTGCAGAGCTGCAAAGTGTACAGCCACCACAGCTCCAGCAGCTCTACCGGCACATGGAGATAGAACAGATGCATGTTCTCGACTCTGGGATTCCTGTCACACATCTTGGACTCAACCACAACCACCAGGTACAAATCTGAGCCCATATAATCCAAATGTAGAAATCTTTCTAGACCACAAAGATAATGTAATAGCAAACTATGAGGGGAATAGGTTCTGAACAACAACATTAGAAAATTAGATAACTCAATAGGCAAGGATTATTCCTATTTTATAACATTTAGTTTAATAAAAGGCCACACTTGGAATATTGCATCCAGTTTTGGTCACCGCGCTGTAAAAAAGATGTTGAGATTCTAGAAAGAGTACAGAGAAGAGCAACAAGGATGAGTAGGGGACTAAAGCATATAAGGAAAGGCTGCTGGAATTGGGTATGTCTAGTTTAATGAAGAGAAGGACGAGGGGGGACATGATAGCAGTGTAGAACAATTAACCAATGGAACAACCTGCCTCCAGAAGCGGTGAATGCTCCAACACTGGAAGTTTTTAAGAAGAGAGTGGACAGCCATTTTTCCGAAATGGTATAGGGTTTCCTGCCTGAGCAGGGGGTTGGACTAGATGACCTCCAAAGTCCCTTTCAACTTTACTATTATTATTATTACTATTAAAACTAGGACAAATTAATATCACCACAAAGAGAATTTGAAGAGAACAAGAAACTAAGCATTATACATAGGATTATATCCCTTTTGTTTAATATTTTAAAAAAGCAGATACACCTTTTCAAGGCTGTTAACAGAAAGGCTAAATTATCCATGCAGTTAAGCACATCATTTGAAGTTATATTATCAGTTTAGGATTTTTTGTTGTTATTTTTTTTTACCAGAAATAGCAGGTGGAACCAACAGAGTGAGTCCCGGGGAACAGTATATTTTTAATGTGCTATTCCCTGCCAGGGTTGCAGTAAAAATACTCTCCTGAAGCTGCTACCAGCCCAAGGAGGGACATTCTCAGTAATCATGAATGAAAGAGAGGAACAGAGCTGCTAATTCTTTGTCTTCTTCCCTTCTTTGCACTGTAAAGGAGTTGGAATTGGGCAGCCAATACATTTAAAATATTACCCATCATCGTACATCCACCCAAACATTTTTCCACGTAGGAGGGAACAGAAAGCACCCATATTTTTTTTCTTCATTCCTGCTCTTGTGTTGCTTGTGTAGGGAAGCACCACTGATCGTGACTCTTAGTAGCCACTGTTGGGTGTATCCAAGCAGCTGTAGCCACTCACTGTAGTTAATGTATTTCTTGTTCACTTTGGAAAATGCTCACTCTCCAACAAATAGCATTAATATCACAAGTTCAGCACTTGGAATAGTAGAATAGAGGCAAAACATTAATTCCTAGACCAGGGATAGGCAACCTTGGCTCTTTTATGACTCATGGACTTCAACTCCCAGAATTCCTGAGCCAGTCATAAAAGAGCCAAGGTTGCCTACTCCTGTCCTAGACAATCTGAATGGTAAAGTTTGTTCAAATATGCTGAGAATAGGCAGAAACAATTTTTCTGGTTTAATAGTAAAAATGGTTTCTTAGCAGAATCCCAAACTAGGCATACCTTATCTGGGCTGCAAACCTCTGAATGATCATTATATGGGACCAAAAGGTCATAGGATATTTTAAACTGGATTTCTCCTTGAGGTGAATTGCCTCCCAAATACCTTTTCTCTCAACCCCAAGTAGACTGAGGGCATGGTGTTCCACACTTAAAACTACACTTAAAAAAATTAATAAGAACAGAATGGAGTTTTTAGATATATATTCCATCATCCATTTAAATTGAGATTTACCATGTCATCTCTTTTCTTCTCATTCTTCCCCAAAGTGTAACAGTTTAATACTAGGGACAGTTAATTCTCCATGCAAAACTCATGGAGACATCTCACTAGCATAAATGAAAACGTTTCACTTCCCCCCAATATCTTCCAGCATGTCACCACTGGAGGAGCTTCCAACTGTTACTGAATTTCCACTGTGGTAAAAATGTGTGTCAGACACTCCTCTCTGGATGTTTTATAAGCCTTAAATAAAAGTCTTGCTTTCCCTGGGTCTTCTTTAGCTGTTTCATATGATGGACATTTGCTTTGGATTTAATTTTAAATTAAACGTTGGTGGCCAATCTAATGCCTCCGTTTAGCTGCAGTTTAACTATAAAGCACTCAAGGTGACTCTGTGGTTAAGGTCAGTAGTTTTACCCTTGAAGAGCTAGCAGGAAGTGTACATACAATGTTACTCAATCCCAGCCCGTTCCACCGTAGTCATCTCCAGTTAATCTGCCTAGTCATTAACCACCCATCACTGTACCCCTGAAGCAACTTAATTGCACATTCCTTACTGAGATATTTTGGAACAACTTCAACATCAACAGAAAAAACTCAGAAGTCCACAGTCTGACTGCTAGAATAAGTTACAAACTAAGAGCCATTTTGTATCTTCTCAATTTGCCCCTTCTTACCTCTCTTGCTTCAGGCCTATTTGTCATTTATTTCCTGTACTTGTGAAGAAGCAGAGAGGTTTGCTTCTGTAGCCTAATGACAAACAAAAACAGAATTAACCAAAGTATTTGGATTTTTCCTGCAATGGTAGCCTGTCCTTTTGCATCTTCCTGTGAGATGGCCCGATAACGCAGCCACAAATTTGAAGCTACTTAGGAGATGTTTGAAAGAAAGGCTACTACATCCATCTCCCTTCTTGGCACACCTTCCCCTTGCATGACTTATTTGACAAGCCTCCTATCTCTGAACAGGTTGCCTTTGTGCCCCGAATGTGTGTGTATCCCTCTCATCAGCGCAGTTCTGATGAAGAAGATCTAGAGAGGCAGAGTCCACCCTTGGAAGTATCAGATGGAGAGACTGAGATTGGGGAACCCACTCCTGGGGTTATGAATGGAGAATCAGGTTAGCAACTAAATTTTGTATTTTATCCTTTTTCTTCTTTCCTGTTCTGTCATTGCTTCTCTTCCCTTATAACTCTACTATCTCAAAACTGAAATGTCCTTTTCTTTTGATAACTCCTTTCCTGTCCTTATTAAGTTTTCTCTCATTGCTATCTTGTGTTTTTGGGTTGTTGTTTTTTTTTACATCCTGCGCTAAGCAGATTGAGCTACAAGCGTACTCCACAGTTGTTGTTTGCTATTACAGTCTCCACTTCCTTCCATTAAGACTGATCCTTTTCAGGTTTTCCTGAAATGTCTGGCAACAGCTTTTTTTTGGCCTTCCTCTTTTTCTCCGACCAACTGGTTAGAATCCCATTAATGGTAGTCTTTGCTCACCTGGTAATGGCTCTGATTGTTTTCCCCTTCAAGCCACTTTTCAAATATATATTAAAAAGAAAACATTTCATTTAATTCTTTAATCTAGGTTTGAAGTGAAAATTACATATTCATCCTCACAATTTGCTTACTGGCAGTTTGAAGACACATTAGTAATCATTTTAAGATTGCTTATCTCATCTCCCAGCTTGCTGTGAATGCATACTGAAGTTGTCTTTGGTTGATCTACTATTAGTACCATTTTCTCTCTTCTCCTGAACCTTCCCGTGTGAATAATCTCTCACATCTCAGTGTCAAGGCTGGAAATGTTGTCAAGGGCAAGGAACTGCTCCATTTCTATTGGCTACTTAAATCATTATGAGCTTGTCCCCTCCTTGTCCAGTATCTGGGCACTGACATTTGTAGCCATGTTGGCTTGGATGTGAGAGAAACCCAATACTGATTTTTGCAGCTTGCAGCCTAAGGATAAATCTGCAGGTTCCCATCCTGTTTTCATGGTCCTTGGAGAACCCATCACCTCACCCAGGTGATACCCCTCTATTACCCTAACAAAATACAGCAGCAAAACTCAGAATGTGGTGGTGATATTCTTCCAGAGATTTGATAAAATGGCTAGAAAATAGGTGCTCCTAGTTTTAATAAAATCAGAGCTCAAAGTCCCAAACACCTGACCCTGCCATCTCTTGCATTGTTGCCATATGTGTGATGGACTTTAGAAGATGAAAAGATGGGAATGTTGCAGTCTCAGCCAGAAAAAGATTACCCATATGCCATAAATTATAGTTTATAAAATATAACTATATTTACATATAATGCTAAGACAACAACAAACTTCATTATGGTTATGTACAATGAGTAAACCCAGGCATTTATATATTCTGTGGAGTCCTCAGTGTTGCCTGAGCTTGGTTATTTTCTTGCAGATATTTTGCAAACTAGATAATATCACCAGTGCTAGAAGGGATGGGATTTGCTGTCATTTATATACTGGAGGCTTGCCCTGTCAATGCTGGTAGGAGTAGTCTTGATGGTTCTTTGATTGCCTGTTGTCTACTGATAGTATGTTTGGCAGGTCCTTGATTTAGGTCTGTTTGCTTCTTGATTGTTGTTCTAATGTTAATCCTGATATTAATCTCTGCTCATCTGAGTGTTGATTGCTGGATGAGCTGTTTTGGTCTTTTTGTTTCCTTCGACTTTTTGATTGTCTCTTTTGAATGATATGTAGATGATGTTTATGTCTATGTGCCTGTTGATAGCCAATTTGTCTGAGTGCCAGGCTTCCAGGAATTCTCTAGCATTTTGGGACTTGGCTTGAATTCCTATATTAGTTTGGAAATGTATGGCAAGAATAGCACTTGGTTATAATACACTCATCACAAACTGCTGTCAGTTGTATATAAATAAGCTTCTGATATTCCTATTGCCCCTTATGGAGTTCTTTTTTTTATTTCTTCATATAGGTAGTAAGAAGAAAATCCGATTGTACCAATTTCTTCTCGACCTGCTTCGGAGCGGAGATATGAAGGATAGCATCTGGTGGGTGGATAAGGAAAAAGGCACATTCCAGTTCTCCTCTAAGCACAAAGAAGCACTGGCTCACCGTTGGGGCATTCAGAAAGGCAATCGCAAGAAAATGACCTACCAGAAAATGGCACGGGCATTGCGAAATTACGGGAAGACTGGGGAGGTCAAGAAAGTGAAGAAGAAGCTCACATATCAGTTTAGCGACGAAGTGATGGGAAAGAGCAGCAGTGATAGAAAAAGCTTTCCTCTCTGAACGAGAGTCCAGGATTTCCCAAAAGCCAAATTGTAGAGACAAATATGGGTTGGACCTAGCAACAGAGTTGCTGTAACATCTCCGGGCCCTCATTCTTACTGAGGTTTTCATCAACATCTTCTCTGGTACGAATTCCCTTTTCAGCTTTGACATTCCTACAAGTTATTTCTGCATCTATACAACAAGCTGGACACAGTAGGGACTTTTTTTTTAAGAGAAAGAAATGTATAGGTATGTTCTTTTCAGAAAATATTTGATTGTGCTGTAATTAAAACACATAGCCAATGAAGTGTTTTTATTTCTCAGACAGTATTAGCTGATCTTCAAAGACTGCCTTAGCCTTACAGCTTTTAAATTAGCATTAATAAAGACTCTGCTAGATTTCTCCATGGCTAGAGAGAAATCTGCAGACCTTGGAAAAATATCTTATTGTGCAAGTATTATTAACATTAAATATTTAATAAAATCAGATATAATGAAATCATATCTTCTACATTAATCCAGATAATCCTAGCTGTTTTTGAGCTATCTTACAAATAGATCTCTCCAAGCCCTAATGGAAATGTTAGAGAAAGAACCCCAGGTGAAGAGTCTTCTTGATCAAAATCATGTGATTACCATTGAGCTATGGGTCCTACCTTGCTTGTGATATACATGCTTCACCATTTCCCTGGGCACAGAAGCAATAAGATGTACAACAGCATGGATTGTTACTGCTTCCCCAAATATTGAAATATTTATTCCTTCTGATCTTCTAAGCTGATTTTTCATACCGATATAAAGATTTTACACCACTTCTGTAAAACGTAGTTAGAGGCCTCTTTGCAGTTAAGAGAAACGTATAGGAAGTATAGAAGAATACCAATGGTAACTAATGTAAACCCTTGCAGATAAAGGGTTTCAGCCATGGATGTCCATTGCAAACCCCAATGACATCATGAGGTTGTGATGCAAATATGAGCTATGCACCTACATTATCACATGCAATGTCACAAGCATACAGTGTACACCCTGTGGTCTCAGGACAACTTTTCTCAATTTAGAGGATTATATATATCTGCCCTGCCTTGAAATTACTGAGCTTGGCCATATTGATCATAGGGAACCACAGTCATAGGCATGGCTTTCCTGAACAAATACCATGTTCTTCCAGAAAAGAAATTGTTATGGAAACCATAATCCTGTTCCCAAAGTACTGAGATCATGGCATTAATCCATCCCCAGATCTTGTCTCTTTCTTCTCCTACTTGGTGGGTTCCAGATGGAGAGAACAGACCTCTTCCATCACAATTTTTTGGAATTTTTGGGGTGGAATTTCCCCTGTTCGTTTCAAGAACCAAGAGAGGTTGCTTCTATCTACCCCTAAAATGATTATGAGGAGAGGATTTGCTTTGAGAAATCTTTTTCGGAGTTTAATTCCTTGGCAGTTATTGATTCTTTATGAAGAAGAATCTGGAGACTCCCCCAGTTTTCTACAGTAAATAAATTAAGAGTCCCTGTGCTGTTTAGTTCCTGTTCAATTTTCTGAAGTATTTATTACAATTGTTTAATTTCACCGTATAGATAAAATGAAATTTTGGAACATGTTTCTACTACATGTGATGCCTATAGCACCATTACTTAATAAGCTATAATTTAGTTTGTATCATATTTTATGATAAACATGAAAAACAAGCTAATGATATGAGACAAAGAACTGCAATTGGAAGAGAAGCAAAATGAGGATTTTTTTTGTCTGCACGTTTTTAAATGTATGATTTAATTCTCATTTCAATTCCAAAGTGGTTTTCTCCTTCGTGTTTTCCAAAATATTTGTTTCTAAAAACATCTGAACTATGGCTAATTGAGAATTTCCACCTGTTTGACCACTTTCAGCCCTCAGCTGTGAAGAGAATGTTATGGTTTATTCAGCTGCACTTTTCAATCATTCCATTTAAACTCTGTAATTCTGACCCACCCCCTTTTTATTGTTGCACACACATTCCATTCCAGCTATAATCAAAAACTCTCCATTTTAACTTATGGGAAGCAACAGAAACTTAATATTGATCAAAATATTGTACAAAAATATCGCTTAGAGCTAGGCTCTTTCCTCATGTGGAGCCACTCCTCTGCCCCCACAACATTGGCGGACTTATGAAATCTCTCCAATTAGCTCTTGGCTTGGATTCTATGGCAGGAAAAATGTTCCAAAGAAATTTTGGCTAAAAAAGGTTGTGAGGTCATTTGCTGAGTCCCACCCAGCAATAAATAAATGGTGGACATTTAGGGGTTGTATGAAGCGAGCACCAAGCAGATGAGGTAATGTCTTTTCTTTGTGTCATGCCAGTTTAATCATGTCATCAAAAGAACAGGAAATGACCATGTTTTAGCCTTTCTGGAAAAGAGGCCTACATACGATCATGGACTGCACGTTGTATGTGAGTCAACAATTTGAGACTTTTCCAAAAAAGGCAACCCACTGTGCAGGGTTGCAGGGACAATGCACACAAGCTATAGGAACTATGACAGTTTTGTGACAGACTAGGTTGAACCTTGAGCCTCTTGATGTAGTCCTTTTGCATTTTTTTCATTGAACCAGCAGAATGTCTGCCATGGGAGACTCCCCTATTCAAACCATAGCTGCTGTAGTGAGCACAGGGCAAAGTGAATTTTCCGTTTACCTCATGTCTGTTACGTGAGATTTTTCCTAGCCATCTTTTGTCCTCCAGGATGACTGATACCACTTCAGCTCATCTTTGCTTTTTCTTTCTTTCTGCTGAGCCTACTTCTAAACAAAGCACTGACTAGACTATAGCTGCCTAGTTCTCAGAATAGCTATGTGACTAAGAGGCATTCTTGGAAATAAAAATGAGGCTAAAAGTTGGCATTTGGCTTTGCAGCATTTATTTATTTTTTAAAGAAGCAAATAATAATAAGTCAGTAGGGGTAGGAAAGCCGGCAGCATTAAGCAGAAGGAGTCAAAAGAATCTGTGGCAGTGGCCAAGATATGTTCTGTAATTTTCAATTTTTCCTTGACCAAAAAAAGATTGTTTATCATGGTAACAAATCCTGGTAACAGCAGAACCCTGGATTAATAGGGACTCGTGAATTAGATTGTGACCATCCTTTTCAGAGCTATTTCAATCTCCTTTCCTAAATTCTCAGCTGTCCTTTAAAAACAAAAAAACTTTCTAGGTTGTTTTCTTCTGCAGATATATGGGCAAGCATGCTTACTACTTAATAAATAAATCTGCTCCTAGTCCTCAAAAATGAGCACCAAGAACAGATTAAATTGCTATTAAAAACAGAAGACTAAGTATGGTCAGCTGCTAGTATGTACAAACCAAGAAGCTATTGAATGGAGAAACAGGTTGTAATAAAAAAGAAATTGGTCCCTTGACATTTCTCCATAGGATTTGGATCAGGGAGATATGTACAGAATAGTTTCAACTTCAGACATCTGATTTCCTAAGATACAACTGGGATAAATAAGACACAAAATTGTTTTGAAAACTTTAGCTATTAAAGAAATACATTCAAAAAGCAACTTAATCATTGAAGGAAGTTGTGGCATTCAAGCTGTTTCCATTTTTGTTTTGCCAATTATTTAAAAGCATATTCAGTCATAATAGCAATTAATGCAACCACAAGGTAAACTCCAAGTTACAACTGGGTTATATAATTTTCCTAGATCCAAATTGAGTATTAAGAAAAACACTGTTTTCTTAGATCAAATGCATTAGCTGACGATGAGTATTTCAGAATAATTTCATGTGAGATTCAACACTTCATCCTGGGCTTTGGTGCTGCATTGGCTCTACAATCCTTGGGATCCCATGCCATTGTCCTCCTTGGGCAGCCAAATCAAATCCCTTTCACTTCAATTGCAGTATAGCTTAAATTGTCATATCATAAAATATTGTAATCCTTCAGAGTAGTCCATTTTCTCCTTCCCCGCAGCTCTTACTCAACCTGCCTCTCACCTGAATTTTAGAGCTCTGCAGTAGATTTTACAGGCAATCTGATTCCAAATATTAATCCTGTTTATTTACAAACCATGTTTTTAAAAATAAAACACCTTCACATCCTGATTTTCCCTGTTTATGTAAGCAGCATTTATCTTTTTTGCTCTCTGAGTAAAGCAGAAGTGGGTGTATTTTTTGTTATTCCAAGAGCTGTCAAAGCTCAGAAATTGGGGCATTAAATGGCCAGCTGAAAGGAGCACTAATTGACTCATGGTGTTCCTTGGCTGTTCTCTGCTTTCTTCTGATACCAGGGATAAAGGCACTTGAAGCTGAAGCTCGAAGTTGATTCCTCTTTCAGAACATGAAAAATATTCATGAACGTACATTGGGATGAACCATGAAGAGTTTTTCCATGATATGAAAAGGATGCTACAGAAGCCCTTCAGACTGATGCTGGCTAAATTCTTGCCCTTTACTCCTTTTTTCCCTTCCTCTGACATTACACTGCCAGATGATCGTCATACAAGCTTTTAATTCACTTTCTTCCAGCAGTAATCAAAAATCCTACATCATCTCTCCTTGATACTTTAAAAAGAATCTCTTGAAACTCACTGCTTAACTGGTGACTCCCAACATCTCCTTTACTGGTAGGACTGAATGAATTCTGAGGTTCAAGATACCTCTGAAAGTTCATAAATGGCAATTCAGGATGGATAAAATGGATTATTACTACAATGCTGCCACCTGGTAGTCAACAGCACAGTAGCATTAGGAAAAGAATTAAAATACTCTCCAGTTCACACATACTTCCTGAATGTGAGATGGGTCTAATATTTATCTCATACAAGTCTGACACAACTGCATCTAAAACTGGCCAGTCCGTTCCACTCCAGTTTTCAAACTTGTTATTTACCTCTGATGAGTTTTGGTTTGAGATTGTGGAGATAAGCTCTAGAACAGGGGTAGTCAACCTTGGCTCTTTTATGACTCATGGACTTCAATTCCCAGAATTCCTACGCCAGCTTAGTTGAAGTCCACGAGTCATAAAAGAGCCAAGGTTGACTACCCCTGCTCTAGAACTTTACTTCCCTACATTGATCAAAGTTGAAGGGTAGTTCTGTTGTGATTAGATAGCTCATCAAGGAATACTTTTGCAGAGCAGATTTGGTACACTAACACTGTTCTAAATGATAAGATACAATTCAGCCCAAATTAAGTATCACTCTTCCACTCCATTTCAGTGAATGGGACGTACCGGTACCAGTGTAATACTTCAGCTGTTCATAGTGTTGGAATTTACATTGATATGTTGAGGTTCCGTATACTTAATTAAAGACACAATTATATGCCATGGAGAAGGATACACAAGGACATTGTTTTGGGCCCTGGGGTGTATGTAAGTCCTCATTGAACAAACAGTGGGGCCTGTCTTGGATGGTTCACACTCTCTGACACATGGAACTCAACTATATTTATCCTGGCAGAGGAATTTTGTCAAGTGCCTCTGTACTGTTGATAAGGTGGTGGTGCTGACAACAGAAGGGGAACAAGAGGGAGGAGCAGGAGGGGGCTTCTATTTCTTGGAGGGGGGTCTTGGGAGCCCTTCAGTCTCCTTGCAGTGCCACTCAGTGAAAAGGTCCTTTCAACTCACAAGCCAAACAGAAGATGCCAGAACCTACAAAGAAACCAGGTAAGGATAACTGGAGATGGAACAAAAGAATGTTACTTGAATAAACATAGAGATGGAACAGGTCTCTTCATTATATAGTGAAATAAGATACCTTAACAATAAGCATACTGGAGAGAAAAAATAACCAGTTTTGAAGTAGGCAAACGTGTATTTAATTAAAATGTAATAAAGGATAATTAAAATAAAGTGGATTAGTTAATTTAAAATAGATGGAGGCTATAAATTCTTTGTTTCTTTGTCCCCTTCAAATTGCACCTTGTAATTTCCCTCTGGAATTTTTCTGGGAGATGTGACTCCCATTGGTTATTTATTTTTGACCTGATCTTCCATGCAAATGTAAGTTTACAGGGAGATGAGAAAATGAGGTACTTTGTTTAAGATGTAGTTTTGCTCAATAAGATTAATCTTTGTAGTGACAGAAATCCATAAATAATGTTTTCCCTTCTCCTTTGAAATATGAGATATGAGAGCTCTCATCCAGAAAAGCTATTTTGATACCTTTTCTGAAAGACTATTTAAATTCAAATAAAAAAAGCCAAGACACATTATTCCTTTGTTAAATGTCTGCACTTTCGAAAACATTCCTGAAATGTAGACCTTCTTTAATGGTCTTACTTAAGATCGTATAATATTGAATGCTACATTTCGAGACAAGTTATAGGGGAATGGGTCCAATGTTAGATGCAATTTACTCATTGCAGTGTATTTGCAGGGATACAAAATTAGTCCTAGACCTCTTTCTCTTTTACAATTCCTGTTATATTTAGGATTGATAATCTGGTATCTGCTACCTGATTTAAAAGATAATTTTTACCCATATTGTTGTATGTTTGTTTTCCCAATTCACATATCTTTTCTAAGACACAGCATTCATTTGTTACTACAATTTTTGTATGCAAGGTCACTAGATGCACATCACATCAAAATATCTGCCTCAGATATTTTGCTTTTAAATTACCATTAAGCAATGTAAGCTCATGCTTAGGGCACCAAGGAATGGGGGACATCAAAGAGGTTTTTTTTTCCCTCTAGTTATTATGTACTTAACTGTTCATTGCCATGCTCAAGTTTTCAGCAATTATCGAATCTTAATGTCTCATTAGTTAGGCAATGAAAGGACTGAGGAGCACTGTTGTCCACCATTAGGGCATCATTTGGCCTTAATCCAGCCCTGACCCACATACATGGATTATCACAATATTCCACTTTCCTCAGTTGATATTGGGTAGATAATTCCCTTATATAACTGTTTATAAGTAGTATGAAAAATTTATGTAGGCCCCTTTAGTTAGGGCTAATTGGACATAATTGACCTGAAGGAGAAAAATGGTTTCTTTGGATATGTTTCCTAGAAAATATAACCTATGATTAGATTAGAACAGGGGTCTTCAAACTTGGCCCTTTTATGACTTGTGGACTTCAACTCTGAGAATTCTTCAGCCAATGTGCCTGGCTGAGGAATTCTGGGAGTTGAAGTCCATAAGTCATAAAAGGGCCAAGTTTGAAAACCGCTGGATTAGAACCTCAATTGTTAGGCTAAAAAATAGGTGAGAGCTCAAAAATCAGGACATTACAAATATAGAAGCACCAACCCAGCAATGGCTTCTTAGAAAACAGAGAGACACTAAACCGGTGAGAATGCCATTGCTTATACTGCAATCATAAGTACCAGAGAAGAAATAAGAGGACTTCCACAACAAATATTTGCTTTGTCCCAAACAATTCTTGTGATCTCAGGTATGATGAAATCCATGTAGTCTTTTGCATTCTCTAAGACTCTTCCACTGTGGTGTCCTTCCTCTTTGGTTTTAGTGATAAATCCTAAAAGAACACACTGAAGTAGTTGATTTCTAAGAAGAATGCAATTACAGATATACATAGATGAGTCTAGTCATTAGAAATAGAATGTTATAAGAAGAAAGCCCAAATTAGGTACATTTCCATATATGTTGGTAACTGTATCTGTAAGGGAAGATAGGGAGGGGGACAGACCAACAAAAATTGCACGGTGGTATGCAAGCCCTATCCTTTTTCTATACATGTTGCAAAAGGAGTGGAGCATATGGCACGATGCTGTTAATTGGAGAATAAGGGGGAAAGATTAGATGTAAATAAAATTAATGTTAGAGGTATGACACTCTTGTTGAATTCATCTGTATGGCTGGAGACCTATAAAAAGACCAAATAACCTTCATGAAATATAGCTGGTGTCTTTAGTTGTTATGGGGTCCTAATTAAGCCTTAGCAATGCTAACAATGGAAACATCTGGAAGATCTTGTTTGAGCTGGGGAAAGAACTAAGATCAGCATTTGAAAAGGAGATCTCTGGGGAAATACCAAAGCTGTAGACTAGAGTCAAAGGCCAAAAGAAGTCCCAGAAGACAATGGTAAACCACTGCCATGTTCAATGACATCCACAGGCTCCTGCACCATTTCTCAGAAATTTCTTCACCACACACCTCAATAGCCACTGCTAGGATTCGGGTTCAGAAGAGACTTTAGTAATGTTGACAGCCTTCTGAAATAGTTTTGGATTGGTTTTTATTTTGTTTTGTTTTTCAGGATACTGCCTACTTTTGATTTTATTGCTATGGAGCTGAGCTTATTTATTATAATATTAGACCAGGGGTGTCAAACTGCTGGCCCGTGGGCCGGATGTGTCATGCTGAAACCACGCCCACCCCATTGCCGGCAATGGGAAAAAAATCGCGACAGATCATGTGACATTGTGAGTTTGTCACCCCTGTGTTAGACTGTCTTCATGTCAGAACAAAAATATATAATGAAGATAATAAATTTAAATGCTTATTTCCAGCAACTCTAGGTGGCTAACTATATGGTTATAGCTATGGATATTGGAAGTAATAATTTGATTACACTTCTAATTGTTCATTATATCTGGAACAATTCCAGAATCAAAATGGAGAAGTAGGAAAGAAAGTAATGAACAATTTGCAATTATGTGGGAGCTGGGCATGTACACAAAATGTGAGCATTAAGTTGTATTCGGCAAGAGCCTATGAACGTCTGGGAGAAAAAACATTTGCTAAATATAAGTGAGAGAGATGATTATAGGAATAGGAAAAGCAGTGGCAAAAACATTTTTTACAAGATCCCTTGCACTGTAGGAGCTGAAACATTAGTAGTAGCAGCAGCAGTAGCAGTAGTAGCAGCAGTAGTTGTAGCAGTATTTTCAAATTCTACTTAGATTCAGGGCGGCATCTGATATGACAAATAGCATGAGACCATATCAGAATGAAAACAGAATGCATATCCAGAAGAGGGGGGAAAACCCATACAAATTAATCTGTAAAATCAAACAGCAATAGCAGTAGCAATAGCACTTAGACTTATATACCGCTTCATAGTGCTTTACAGCCCTGTTTACAGAGAAAGCATATTGCCCCCAACAATCTGGGTTCTCATTTTACCAATGATGGAAGGATGAGTCAACCTTGAGCCAGTCAGGATCGAACTCCTGATAGTTGGCAGAAATAGTCTGCAATACTGCATTCTAACCACTGTGCCACCTCGGGTCTCCTCTGCACTAGCACAGCTCTTGGTGGTACATATAGAGCAGTGGTGGTGAACCTATGGCACGGGTGCCAGAGGTGGCACTCAGAGTCCTCTCTGTGGGCACATGCACCATCTCCCCAGCCCCGCCTCCTCACACAGCCCCCTCCTCACCAGCAGCCCTCCGGAGGAGAGTCACCCCTGGGCACAGCCCACGCAAAGCAGTGCAGCCAAGGACATGGTAGCTGGGCAGGGGGGACAAGATTCTGCCCTTGCGCTCCATCGTGCACAGGTGATGCTGCGGAGCATGGGTGGAGGGCATGGTGGGTGGTCCAGTGGGCAGAGCAGAGCAGGGATGGGGTTGGGGGTGGTTTTGGGACACTCAGTCTCTAAAAGGTTCGCCATCACTGATATAGAGCCTTGGCACCCATCATAACCCAAGGCATAAGAGAAAAGCCAAGTTTTTAATAGTCTTTTAAATGCTGTCAGAGTAGAAGCTATATAGATCTGGGGAGGAGGGAATTGCATTTGCTGTATAATGAGGAGACTCCAATGAGATAGTTTAAACCAGGGGTCTTCAAACTTGGCCCTTTTATGACTTGTGGACTTTAATTCCCAGAATTCCTCAGTCAAGCACACTGGCTGAGGAATTCTGGGAGTTGAAGTCCATAAGTCATAAAAGGGCCAAGTTTGAAGACCCCTGGTTTAAACTGATTTTGTGAACTGAGTCAGCATGCCCTTTTTCATAACTTTGAGTATACAACTGCATAACAAAGCTTTAGCAGTACTAAACCTGTTTTTAAATGTAAAACTGTAAATATTAGGGCAAAATAATTATAACTATTCTACACATTAGTGAACTGGTGGGACACCAGATGTATGGAACAATGATATACAAAGGGTTATAAAGGCAGGCTTGGCATGCATGTCTTACTGGCAATCTCTTGCTCAGGTTACTGTACAGGAATTTATAGCCCCAGCTGCTCTAGCAGAAGAAGAATGTAAGATTATAAGACATCACAACTTGGGATCAAGAGAGAGCTAAGTCTGTTTAGGGAGCAAGTGGCCTTTCCTCTTTACAGCTAGGAAATTTGCAATAACTTTAAATATAGTTCCAGAGCAAAATATTGGCTAATTCTCTGATTCAGCTGAAGTTGCCACATGCAGACACCAAACTCATTTCCATTTGCTGTACTTTGTTGAAGGAGAGGAAGATAACATATTAGAAATCTGCTAAGGAAAATTATTGTTTTTATGTGCTCTCTCTGTACTGAGTACAACATATGAAACTAACAGCAAGGAGCCTTCTCCTAGACCAGAGTTGTTCTGGTGATACATGATAAGTGGGGAGCAGCCCTACTCAATTGCACATTTGAAAAGCTACTGAGAGATCAAGCTTTGACTAAATTAAAGGAATCAGAGAGTAGATCCGATAGACTTAATAGGCTTAAATTAATAATAATAATAATAATAATAATCTGAAGAAACAGTGGTAAGCTGTTGCAAGAAGATTGCACAGACTGACTACAAACAGCAGCATGACAAAGTAGCAACAATGGTGCATTGGAAGATCTGCAAAAAATATCATTTGCCTGTAAGCAAAAACTGGTGGGATCATAAAATAGAGAAAGTCATAGAAAATGATAAAATTAAACTGCTCTGGGACTTCAGAATTCAAACAGACAAGCACCTGCAACATAACACCCCAGACTTAACAATTGTCGATAAGAAAGACAAAAAAGTCTGGATAGTGGACGTGGCAGTGCCTGGAGATAGCAGAATAGAAGAGAAAGAACTGGAGAAGATAACAAAATACAAAGACCTACAAATAGAAATAGAAAGACTGTGGCAAAAGCAAGCAAGGGTAGTACCAATAGTCATAGGCGCCTTGGGTGCAATCCCAAAACAACTGGAGCACCACTTGAACACCATTGGCATTGACAAATTCGCTATTAGTCAATTGCAAAAGGCGGCCTTACTAGGAACTGCTTCCATCCTGCGACCATATCTGTAATACCATCAAACATCCACATCTGCCTATCCCAGGTCCTGGGTAAGGACTCGATAGGTAGACAAAATGCCAAATCCAGTCTGAACATCTGGCTGACTTTGCGATGATCAATAATAATAATAAAGTTGGAAGGGACCTTAGAGATCATCGAGTCCAACCCCCAGCTCAGGCAGGAAACCCTTTACCATTTTGGACAAATGGCTGTCCAGTCTCTTCTTAAAAACTTCCAGTGTTGGAGCATTCACCATTTCTGGAGGCAAATTGTTCCATTGGTTAATTGTTCTAACTGTCAGGAAGTTTCTCCTTAGTTCTAGGTTGCTTCTTTCCTTGATCAGTTTCCATCCGTTGCTTCTTATCCTGCCTTCAGGCACCTTGGAGAATAGCTTGATCTCTCTCTTCCCCCCATCTCCCCCCCCCTCTCATCATTACTCATATCATGGTTCAAAGAACAAGATGAAATATTCCAGCAGCATTTTGTCATTGAGAGTTTATTCATGTTATCCTGTGCAACCATTTTTGTAGGATAGGAACAGATGACACTGTTCTTTAATCATCTCTCTCCTATGATCAACATGACCTCTGGGCACGCTCTCCTGAGGCTTAACCTGGTTTCTCAGCTACTTCAGAGAGGAAGGAATGCTCCTCACTTCTTTTTTGAAGGAAGTCTTCTGCTGTGCATGTAAGAAGTCATCTCAGTGGCACAGCGGTTAGAAGGTTTGTTCCATACACAGAATGGTCCTGGATTCAAAACCAACCAAAAATGCTTTATTTTAAATTATTGTATTTTCTCTGACATCCCTATTTTTCCTAGGCTTTTCTTTTTAATAAGAAAAAGAATCAGGAGCCCCAGGACTTATTTAAAGAACAAAACCTAGGGGAAAATAGGAATATCAGGGAAACTCAAATATATTTTCAAAAAATCTACACTGCTGAATTTTCTGCTTATAAAACAAATTTCTAATTGTTGTGCTCTTGATGCAACAATATTGCAACTGAAGCTGTAAAGACCTTCTGGAAGGCAAAAAGGGAATTTTTAATTTAAATGTAGTTGTTGTGCCCACACATTACTTGCATTTTGAAGCATTAATATTAGCATATATAAATTTAATTTATATATAATACATATGTACATACACACACCATTGCTTTCCTGAAAGGCACAATAGTAGAGGAAGTGTCCAGTAAGAGGAGATAGTAGTCCTGGGTCTCTTTTAAGATGTTGCTAAACTAATTATGGACCTACAGACCTATCAGCCTGATTTCAGTACCTGGGAACATTCTGGAAAAGATAATCAAGCAACCAATCAGTGAATACCTAGAGGCAAACAAAGTCATTACCAAAAGCCAACATGGGTTTGTCAAAAAACAGATCATACCAGACAAAGCTTATTGCATTTTTTGACAAGGTGACAAAATTAGTGGACCAGAGGAATGCTGTGGATATAATTTACTTGGACTTCAGTAAGGCATTTGATAAAGTAGACCACAACCTACTACTTGATAGAAAAATGTGGGTTAAACAACATCACCACCAGATGGATTTGTAGCTGGCTGACTGGCTGTACTCAGCATGTGGTCCTCAATGGAACTGTATTTACATGGAGGGACGTGTGTAGTGGGGTGCCCCAGGGCTCTGTTCTGGGCCCAGTGCTCTTCAACATCTTCATCAATGATTTGGATGAGGGGATAGATAGGGAACTCGTCAAATTTGCAAATGACACCAAACTGCCAGGAATAGCCAACACTTAGATAGGCTTAAGATACAGAGAGATTTTTGACAACTTGAACATTGGGCGCTATCTAACAAAATGAAATTGAATGGTGAAAAAAGTAAGGTTCTACATTTAGGCAAGAAAAACAAAATGCACAGGTACAGTATAGGTGGTATCTTGCTCAATAGTAGTAACCCTGAGAGGGATCTCAGAGTCCTAGTGGACAATCATTTAAATATGAACCAGCAGTGTGCTGCAGCTGCCAAAAAAGCCAACACAGTACTAGGCTGCATTAACAGAGAGATAGAATCAAGATCATGTGGTTAATACCTCTTTACAATGCCTTGGTAAGGCCACACTTGGAATACTAAATTCCGTTTTGGTCACCATGATGTAAAAAAGATGTTGAAACTCTAGAAAGAGAAGAGCAACAAAGGTGATTAGGGGACTGGAAGCTAAAACATATAAGGAATAGTTGCTGGAATTGGATATGTCTAGTTTAATGAAGAGAAGGACATAATAGCAATGCTCCAATATCTCAGGGGCTGCCACAAAGAAGAGGGAGTCAACCTATTCTCCAAAGCACCTGAAGGCAGGACAAGAAACAACAGATGGAAACTAACCAAAGAGAGAAGCAACCTAGAACTAACGAGAAATTTCCTGACAGCTAGAACAATTAATCAGTGGCACAACTTGCCTCCAGAAACAGTAAATGCTCCAATGCTGGAAGTTTTTAAGAAAAGACTGGACAGCCATTTGTCTGAAATGATATGGGGTTTCCTGCCTGAGCAGGGGGTTGGACTAGATGACCTCCAAGGTCCCTCCCAACTTTATTATTATTAATAATAATAATAATAACAACATAACACCCCAGACTTAACAATTGTCGATAAGAAAGACAAAAAAGTCTGGATAGTGGACGTGGCAGTGCCTGGAGACAGCAGAATAGACAAGAAAGAACTGGAGAAAATAACAAAATACAAAGACCTACAAATAGAAATAGAAAGACTGTGGCAAAAGCAAGCAAGGGTAGTACCAATAGTAATAGCTCCTTGGGTGCAATCCCAAAACAACTGGATCACCACTTGAACACCATTGGCATTGACAAATTCGCTATTAGTCAATTGCAAAAGGCGGCCTTACTAGGAACTGCTTCCATCCTGCGACGATATCTGTAATACCATCAAACATCCACATCTGCCTATCCCAGGTCCTGGGTAAGGACTCAATAGGTACACAAAATGCCAAATCCTGTCTGAACATCTGGCTGACTGTGCGATGATCCATAATAATAATAATAATAATAATAATAATAATAATAATTCAGTCCTCACCAGGTTTTTCTTAAGCAGGGTTGGATTTAAATTGCCATGAGCACAAGATAGAAGCTGCTTAAAAGGACATTGTTGACAAACCATTAAAATATTTATGGATGATATAAAGGCTAAAAAGGCTGGGTGATAACAGGTGGCTTTACAAAGCTATCCCTCTAAATCTTTTTATCCTCATGCTTTGAAGGGAGAAGACAAGCAGTGTTTGTCTTGCAGTCATTTCCCAAATAGGCTTGGCTTCCAAGAATGCTGTAACCCAGTCCTGTTAGATATAATGTAAATGTCAGGACTTAATTTTTACTACCTACAACATGACATTTGTTTAATGTTGGAAGATCCACTCGTCTATGTATTGTCTCATTGTCTCTTCTCAGTGACTATCCTCCAAGAGCAGCGGATACAGTCAAAATGTATGCATTGCCCCACCCCATCCCCTCACAGCTGTCATCACTTCCTACTCCTTCTCATTATTGTTACTTCTCTGATAATTGCATAGATACTAGATCACCTCCATCTGGTCTTGCAGTTTGCATAAGCTGTCATTATTTTACTTTGAATACTGCTATATCAAGGATGCTGGCTTTCTGTCTAAATATATTTTCCTACTGTAATAGACGTGTGTGTGTGTGTGTGTGTGTGTGTGAGGGAGAGAGAGAGAGAGAGAGAGAGAGAGAGAGAGAGAGAGAGAGAGAGAGAGAGAGAGAGAGAGAGAGAGAGAGAGAGAGAGAGAGAGAGAGAGAAGCACTTGTCTGCAGAAATCCTTTGGTGAAATCCTGTGTTATTTCATCTATATGTATATTCATAAAGTTCCTCTGTTCTCTAGAACAGACTGGTACTGACTTCAACGCAGACCACATTTTCTGTTTATTTTTAAGCCCTGCATCTTCTTTTTTCAGAATCCAAGAGATTCAAACTGAAGTTACTCTACATATAATCATCTAAATATCTATCCGGTCAAATATCATCCCGGTCATGATTGTCACAAAACTGCTTGTTTTTTTTTCACAAGGCAATTGGACTTCCTTGTTTTTCTTTGAAGATGTTTCGCTTTCCATCCAAGAAGCTTCTTCAGCTCTGACTGGATGGTGGGGAATGGAAGGATTTATACTCCTTGCAGACAGCTGGTCATTTGCATTCTTTTAGTGAGTGGTTGAGGCCACCTGGAGGCTTATCTGTGTTGTTACTACTCAGGTGACTCTGACAACACAGATAAGCCTCCGGGGCTTCAACAACTTGCTAAAAGAATGCAAATGACCAACTGTCTGCAAGGAGTATAAATCCTGCCATTCCCCACCGTCCAGTCAGAGCTGAAGAAGCTTCCTGGATGAGAAGCGAAACGTCTTCAAAGAAAAACAAGAAAGTCCAGTTGCCTCATGAAAAAAGCACCTTTGGGACAATCATTTAAATATATGTGTCAATAATGGAAAAAAAAAGTCTCATATATGAGGGTTTCGGCTATTATACCCTTTGAATTAAGGCAGCAAAGGAACCCTGAGTTCTTATCTTAAGGTCAGCTGAAACCATAAAGCCCATTTTTGCCTTCACAACCACATCTGCAGAAAATTAATGATTTTCACAATTTTGAATCAAGAATAACATACACGCGGCTAAACTATAAACCCTAAAACAGCATTAACAAAATAAAAGATCTTTCCCAAACCCCCCAAAAACAGAAAACCTATTTTAACCCTACCTATTGTTATTTATAGCTAATTTGCATTTCTTCTATGAAATCTGAAAAGATTTAAAAGTATTATTAATGTGTTGATTGAGGGGAAGAATCCATTACGAGACCTTCTTTTCCTAAAATGGATATTCCCAGCCATTTTGAAGTCAATATTTCTCCAAAGTGTCAATTTTCCATGAGAACAAAAATGAAATTAAAATGAGGCTATTTTATGAGGTCATACATTTTAGTCCTACTTAATGTATCACATAAACTAGACTACTAAAAGCTCATATTAAAAACTTAAGGGCTACTTGGTACCTTTAGTTAAGTTCCTTATGCGCATGGGTGCCCATTTGTATTTAAACCCAGATAATATAGCTGGTTCATAATAAATCAGTGATGTTTGCTTCTCCTGTCCCAAGGATCAGTGTCATTACCTAATGAATTCAATCTTTTGCACTTCCTCTCATCAATTATCCCACCTTCTTATGCACAAAGCACCTGGAATTAGTAGTTTATGAAAGTGCATATTACAAAGGGAAAGAAATGTGTCAAATGCAAAGTCCTAGTTTAACATCACAAGCATAGCCTATGTAGGTTGTGCTTGTGATGTAGCACATAAAACTGCTTAGACTAAGAAATCCTGGTCAGAATTTTTTTTCCCAATTTTACTTTAGTAAATCTCATCAAGATTTTCAGAAAGTTTCATAGTGCAACTAATTCTTATCATTGTAACTACTAACCAATAGTACATTCAGGAAACAACGCATTTCACTAACCAGAATCTCTGAATGATTTAGTAATGTAACTTCAGAGGTCATATATTTAATGTCACAAAAACATGGATAGCTGAGACCAGGCCTAGCTTTTTCTAAAAGGATCATTATCTGACCAAATAGGAATTCTGGGCTTCTACAGAAAAATGAAGCATTTCACTGGAAAGGAAATAAAACTGGCCTTCCTGTTTTACGGTTCATAGCAGTGGGTTGCCTAAACAACAGGTGGTTGAGGTAAAATGGAGCTAGAATCAAAGTGGTATATTAAAAATGCATAGTCAATCTGGCCCCAAACAGAAGAAAAGAATTTGTGATCATCTGTTTCAGTTCTGAAAGTCAACACCTGTAAACATATTGCAAGTGATATAGGTAAGAGGGAGTAGAAAACAGACTAGACCAGCGAGCCCCAGCCTTTTCGGCCGATAGAGGGGGTGTGGTTTTGTGTGCTGCCTGCATCCTGTGGATGGGGCTTTGCTTGTTTGCATGGCCCAGTTTCTGGCATGCTGCGGACCAGTGCAGCTCCACAAACTGAGGGTTGGGGACCCCTGGGATAGACTATTTTGTACTTTCCAAATTTTGTTTGCCATTTTTTTAGTTTCAGCATTCATTAAGAAACCAAAGACAAAAGATGTCTCAGCAGGAGGCACGGCTGTTTTTGAAGCAGAGACGGAGAAGACTGGCATCAAGGTGAAATGGCAGCAAAATGGTGTAGAACTTGCCACAAGTGAGAAGTATGTTATCAAATCAGAGGGGAATAAGCACTCCTTGATCATTCATAATGTTGGAAAAGAGGATGATGCTACTTATGCTGCCATTGCTGGAAGTTCCAAAGTCAAATTTGAACTTAAAGTGACAGAGCCAGGTAAACCAGAAGTCCAAGTGACTGTTTCAATCCATCATTGCTGTAATACATGACTTTCCTTTGAAGACATTTAAGACAAACTACAGAGCCAATAAAATAGGGATGTTCCCAGGGAGAAGTAAAAACAGGGAGGGGGCAAGATGCTAGCCATGAACATGCAATTGAAACACTGTTCCTTTTTTTTAATGTGTGATGCTTCTGCAGACATCCCTGCCATAAACCAAAAACAGTTATGCTACTCACGTGGAAGGGGAAAAAAACTCTCTGATTCACAACAGAGTGTGGTATTCCCCTTGTATTTGAGCTATTTCTTTTTTTGCAATTGAAATCTAATTTGGGAATCACTAGGCCAGTGATGGCAAACCTTTTAGAAACCGAGTGCCCAAACTGCAACCCCAAACCCACTTATTTATCGCCGGGTCCAGATGGGCATGGCCCAGTGGATGGCCATGGCTGTGGTGGTTATGGCAGACTGAGTGGGTGTGGCCAAGGTGGGCATGGTCACCTCAATGTTGCTCATGGGGAGGGACGCCTGTGGGGACCAGGCAAGGTTGGGGGAGATCCAGGGGTCTCTGGCAGGTGGGACGTTGGGCAGGAGGCTCGTCCTGAGGGGTGAGGTGAGGTGAGGCAGGGCAGGGGTGCCATTGTCACAGGGCAAGGTGAGGCAGGGGCCAGGGCGGCGGCTGCCAGACACCATTGGCCCCCGCACACAGAGGCCAGCGAGCGCATGGGTGCTGGGATGCATCCAGCCATGTGGGACCTCGGTGAGTTAGCGGGCGGCTGGTTGAAGAGGGACGGTTGCCATCTCCAGGGCACGGTGCGCGTGCCCACAGAGAGGGCTCCGAGTGCTGCCTCTGGCACGCGTACCATAGGTTCGCCACCACTGCACTAGGCTAAATGATAGGACCACAGAACAATAGTTGGGATTCAGCACAAACCTCCCACAGGCAGATAAGTCATTGCTGCATTTGCGAGGCATTTGAATAAGCAAAGTTTTTTGTTGGTTAGATGAGGGAAGGTGCAATCCACCTCAAAATCCACTTATCTAGGTCCCCATCCAAAACAGTGAAGTTTTGGGGTGGGAAAGAGGATTTGTAAAATTCAATTCACAAAGTCCCAAAGGACTTTTTTCAAAAGGCAACTGGACTTTCTTGGGGTTTTTTTCTTTTGAAAATGTTTCGCTTATCCACCAATTCCCCATCAGCCAGTTAAAACTGAAGAAGAAACGTTTTCAGAGGGAAAAAAACCAAGAAAGTCCAGTTGCCTTTTGGAAAAAAGCATCTTTGGGTCAACCATGACTAGGACGATTGAGAATTTCCAAAGACAATTCAATTTATTAAATATGAAAAAAATATTCACTTCTGCAAAAAAAAAGTTCATAAATTATTGCAGAGTGTAGGTTTGGGAAGGCATTTTGGAGATAATTTGATCCAGTTCCCTGCCCAGCCTGCTATTAAAGCATCCAACTTCCATTTACATTCTTCCAGTGAAGAATGGAAGTGAAGTCCACTAGCTCTGAGACAGGCTGTTCCACAACTGAATATCTCTTGCTCTCAGAAAATTCTTCTTGACACATTTAATTTTTTAATTTTTCAGTATTAAAAATAATCTTAATTTTGCTGAAGAATGTCATGTTCCTACAATGTGCTGTAAAGTTTCATTTTAAAAAATTCTCCCATGTTGTCTTTTTTTTTTTTTTTTTAAGAAAAGACAGCAGAGGTTCCTCCTCCTGATGTTTCTTCTGATCAACCAAGTTTCTCAGATATACTTACTGTACCAGATACTGGACCTACAAATGCTGAATCTAAAGATGCTAAAGATGATAGCAAAGTCTCAGAAGGTAAAAATAGCAACAGGCATGAAAATTAACCTAATCCTAATTATAAGAAAATGAATATTTACTGACAACAAAGAGAAAAACCCACATTATGTGGCTTGACAAACTATTTTACCTATTATTTGCTCTTTAGTATATACAGACTCATCTAGTTAAGTTAGGCAGTATAAAAATGTGATGAATAAATGAATAAAAATAAATACAACCAGTGTACTATAAAACTTTGTTTTTGATGAGAAAATGTGCATACATTTCAATTAACTATTTTAGCATGCCTATGCCTGAAAACTTATTATTTTTTTGTCCTTTGGGGATATCAAAACAATGTTATACCAGGCCAAGCCACTAATCTGTTTAGTTTAATATTGCCTCCATCAACTGTTAATATTTTAAACAAGAACACAATTTAGAGATTCAAAATATACTGCTGGGGGCTTTTTGTATGAAATCTGGATGTTCTATCTCTTAGGTCTAGTCCTTGCTGATCTTTCAGATAATTTGCCAAATTATATACTTGTTTAAGCTGATCTGCCTGTAGCTGATATCACAAGGCACAACAGCAAAATAGCGAGTGATTGTACAACTGTGATTAGTTTCCAGTAATCAATTTACTTCAATGAACACTTTTGTTAAATACAGGTCTTTTGAGTATCTGCCACCATCATGTCTACTTAAACTCTGCTCCCTGCTTTAACAGACCAGAACTGGCATAAATGTAGCTGTGTTCTTTTCCATGTTCTCTTGCTTGATAGTGATAGACAGGCATGGTGGTTTAGGATATAAGTAACTTTCTGAGCTCAGATGGATGTTTCATTGAAAGTCCTGATTCTGGTCTTCTGGTTTTTGGTTCAACAGACTCCTGATTGCCATCAGTCTTAGCAAGTCCATAGGGCCTGACAGCTGCATTAAGAGCTCCTTGCCAGTCTTTAAACCACTAAAATGTTATGCAGGGATAAATTGCAGATCCATATCTACCATAATAACAAAGCCAGAAATGATGTTATCCTTACTTATTATTAGCAGCAAGTTAAGAAAAGCAGGAGGATTTCCATGATTTTGTTTCTACTTCCACCAAGCTTCCCACAGGAAAGACAATCAACAATCAGACCCCTGACTGAGCATAGGCTGGGATTAGTTGACTATAAGTGAATGACTAAATGATTTGTTTAACTACCTGTCAAGTTATCCAGGTAACAAGTGGCTGGAACTAATGGTATGGGAGACAGTGAAGCAGGAAGGAGCTCTCCTATGCAGTTGTGGCCTCTCAGTGGATTATTTCTAAATATGAGTCTAGTGCTTTTCTGAAAGAGTGCTAATGCTGTGTATAAAAATAAACTCACTGACAGGGGGTTTGGGATGAAATGGGAGGGAACAATTGATAAAGAGTAAATGTGATTCTCAGACAGTGATGGAAGGGAATGTTAACACTGATAACGAGTAGCCAAATGATCCAGTTCTGACCTTCTGGAAGTAGTCTGTGGCTGACCATGGAAAACATGAATTTGTGATTGAGTTGCACATAACAATATACATAGCAATGGAATCTAATGCCACCAAGACAGTACAAGCGTGACCAAGCTTGTAGGATGCAATCTTTCCTGATTTAGGCTGACCTTTCATGCAGCGTTAATTCAGAAGAATGCTAAACACAAGTTTTGCAATACATTTACAACTCTTTCAGAAAAAAAGTGCTAAGCCACAAACACATGGCTTGTTGCATGGTTAGGAGCAAGTGAGGAAGAGCTTCTAATCTAAGCTCTTCGACACAGCTGGTTCTTCCTCCTCTGACTCAAAGCTTAAGACCAGGGCCAAGACAATATGGTGAAGTTGGTTGAAGTTTTGGTTCTCACTCTTGTGGGTGGTTTGTATCTTCCTCAATCTCAAGTCCTCTACCAGAAGCCTCGGAGTTTGAGAGTTTTGTGGAGTATCTTAGCTGCCCCTCCCCCTGAAGGCTTCTGGACAGAGACCTCTGATGTCGTTCCTGGGATCTGGTGGAGTCACAGCTCCAATTGCCTCTACCATCCCTGGAACCACTTTGGTCTTTACTTTCCACATCCTCTCCAGTTCCTTCTTTAGGCTTTGGTACTTCTCCAGCTTCTCATACTCTTTCTTCCTGATGTTGCTGTCACTTGGCACTGCTACATCTATCATTACCTCTGTCTTTTGATCCTTGTCAACTACCACACTGTTTGGTTAATTGGCTAATACATGCTTGTTTGTCTGGATCTGGAAGTCCTATAGTGTCTTAGCTTTCTTATTCTCCATGACCTTCAGTGGGATCTTTCATCTTGACTTAGGAAGATCAAGCTCATATTCAGTGCACAAATAAGAACCTGGCATTATAGGAATATCTGCACAGAACATTACTACATCTTCCTATGCATAATGCTAGTTTGTGCTGTTCAGTATATGCTGTTCCTACCTATATTTTACACCCTGCCACTATGTGTTGGACTGTCTCTGAGTTCTCTCTGCACCTTGGATCCTGTCTAGTGTGATAGACCAACTACCTCTAGTGCTTACTGCCTGTTCTTGTGCTGTAATGATAAGTGCCTCAGTGATGTCTTTAAGTCCAGTGCTTTCTAGCCATTGGTAACATTTCCCAATGTCTGCCACCTCAGGTATCTGTCAATGATACATCTCATGTAGGGTCTTGTTGTGCCATGACACTTCCTCTGCTTGATCTTCCTCCCATGTCTGCTGCTGCCTCAAGCATTCTCTCGCAAGCTCACCTTAAAGTGCCATTTTACTGATTTATTCATGAATGGTCTAGATTTCATTCAGGACAGGGGCTTTAATATTCACCAGATCCTGACCACCATATTTATGGCCATCTTTCCAGCTAGACTGGAATCTCTGGGTGTTGGATTTGGCACGCTAACCTCCGTACTTCATGATGAGTTTTCAGGTTTTCACACCAGCAGCTTCTATGTCCTTCTTTGGCTAGCACATTGGCAGAGTATCTGATGACTGGCATGGCATACATGGTGATGGCATGGATCTTGTTTATCTTATATCCTTTATAAAAGAGATCTCCAACCCCACTACCATGCCACAACCTGTTCGAAACCAGGCCATAGAGAAATGGGCAAGCGCACGCAAAGCTCCATTCATGTGAGTGGTGGACAAGCATGCACGCAAAGCTCCACTCACATGAGCAGAGGGTGCTTGCGTTTGCATGTGAAGCTCCACTTGCACAAGTGAAGGGCGCTTGCATTCGCGCATGAAGTTCCATTCACACGTATGGAGCTTCGCGGGCAAGCACTCTCTGCTTGCACGAGTGGAGCTTCATGTGCGAACATAAGCACTCTCCACTCAAGCACCCTCTGCTTGTGTGTGAAGCTCCATTCATGTGATTGGAGGGCGTATGCACCTGCAACTCATACACATACACACCCTGTGACATGCCAGGCTACCAAACTGGAAAGGTTGGGGACCACTGCTTTATATTTGTGGCAAAAGTTTTCCCCAAAATCCCCCCCTTAAGTTCTCCCCAAGATTCAAGCAGTTCCCATCATACTGGTATTTTGAAGGACCCTGACAACCAACCTCTTTGCCAAAGATATATAAATGGATAGAAAGGTAACTTTTATTAAATATTTTTAAAAGGAAGATAAAAACTAATACAAACTAATATAAAGTAAGAAAAAGAAAGAAAGAAAAGAGAAAGTTAAAACTATGAGAAAAGAAAGAAAAAAGATATCAAGAAGTAGCTTCTGATCTTCTTTACAGTAATAAGTACAATTATAAATTTATCATTTACATTATGGTTACAACATAACTCTCTTCTTTCTATAATCTATCTTTTGTTTTGTTTTGTGTTGTTTCCTGACTTTTTGTAAACTGCCCAGAGTCACTGGGAGTCAGGCAGCATTTACATTTATACTA
This sequence comes from Crotalus tigris, assembly GCF_016545835.1. NCBI lineage: Eukaryota > Metazoa > Chordata > Lepidosauria > Squamata > Viperidae > Crotalus > Crotalus tigris. Next base: position 595,014 of record NW_024096487.1, read on the forward strand.
TCATTATTAATTATTATATTAATCTTGATTTGACTTACAATTCTTCCTACAGAAGCCCAGAAAGAGGTACCTGTCGACCCAATTGGTATCTTTGTGACTCGACCACAGGATGGAGAAGTTACAGTTGGTAAGTGCATGGCATAGATTCTAGACCAAAAGTAAAAAAAAGGGGGTGGCCTAGCAACATTCATTTTGTCACTATTACTACTGCAGACATCCCTTAAAAGGTGGAATGAAAAAATGTGGACTTTTTTCTTTCGCACTTTTTGGGGCGTGTGGTGCAAAACGTTAGCTTTAATCTTGAAGATGCATAAGTGTCCTATTTTACTCTTTAAAACTCTGACCGAGCTCACTTGTGTAGTACAAGTCTCCCCTACGAACCTTGGCTCTCAAAGAAGTTGTTCCTTTAAGACCTTAAAGCAGGGGTGTCAAACTCAATTTCATTGAGGGCTGCATCAGCATTGCGGTTGCCCTCGGGCGGGCTGGATGGGTGTGGCCAGGTTGGGTGCAGCCTACTGGGTGGGCGTGGATGGAGTGGATATGGCCTAATGGGTGGGCGTGGCCAGCTCTCCATCGTTCGTGTCAAGGGTGCCTGTGGGGCCCTGGGCAGGAGTGGGATAGATCTGAGGGTCTCTGGCAGAAGGGGGTGGGATCAGGGCAAGTGCCAAGGCATGGTCCACTGGGGGAGCCTCACTATTCCTCTCAGGCCATGCGGGGGGGCTTATGGAGCTAAGACTGAATGCGTTTCAGCATAAATGGCCACCACAAAATTGTACATGGGCTCCCGGCCGGCCTGGCCAGGGCCAAGGCAGAGGGGGCTGTTTCCTCACTGTTTCCAAGATGGCTTTGTGGGCCACATGAAACCACTTTGCGGGCCACATCCAGCCCCCGGGCCTTGTGTTTGACATGTCTGCCTTAAAGGAAAGGTTCTTTTGCAAAACTGGTGTCTCTAAAGTAGTCCGTGATAGAGCAGGAAACTTTTATCCTGGAAACTCCATACTCACCTTAATTTCTCTCCCAAGGCGGGAACATTACATTCACTGCTGTAGTGGCAAGTGAAAGCTTGCTGAAGAAACCTACAGCCAAATGGTTCAAGGGGAAGTGGATGGACTTGGCAAGCAAAGTGGGAAAACACCTCCAGCTTCATGAGAGTTATGACCGAACTAACAAGGTACAGCTACTATAAAAAGAATTTGATCTCTCCACCTTTTTATATTTTGTTGAAAGCAGCATAATCATAACAACAACATTTCTTCTTAGAAATATTTGTAGAATTGTATATAGTTACTGTTTTATTGTCTTGACTTAAAATGTTGTTTAGAGCTTCTTGCTTATACTGTACCGAATAAGAGCTGGTAAAATTTACTTTAAGTATGTTATGCAACTTCTCCCAATGCGTAATTTACATTAGTTAAGAAAGTACTGTGTACATTTGTGTCAGAAAAAGGATGAAAAAAATACTTCTTAAGTCTGTTTTATCCCAATGATGGAATTGTACAGATGAAGAATGGATAATCTCTTAGGGATTTTTTTTTTAAAATATCAATCTGAGTTTTTCCCAAAACTTTTTTTTCTTTTTCAGTTTTAAATGTACTAAATCTGGCTTCATGTATTTCATCACTCCATTCTAACTAGAAATAGAGAGAAGAATGTTCCTCTTCTAGTTAGCTAACAATAGTTAGATATATAGAAAATATAATGGGATTCAGAGAGTATAATAGAACAAAGAATGAATATATTATATCCATTAAGATAAATTTGTAGATACTGAGGTCTCATCAGAGTTCCTAAGCAAGTTAAGATATTCATACATTCTTATGACAAATTATTTGGTAGGAAAAAAAATTAAGAGAAAAAAGAAACAAGAACATTTTCATTAGGAGAAAGTAAAAAATAAAGAATCCCTCAAGTTGAGTTTGGCTCCTAGGGATTCACTGTGAAGTAGTAATTAATTCCATATGTATATTATAGAGAACAAGATGATTATTGGGAAATTCAGACGAAGAACTCTTAGTTAATAACATTCAGATTTATGTGTCTATCTCCTAAAAGGGCCAATTAATTCTCCCATTCTTTTCAAGGTTTATGTCTTTGAAATGAACATTATTGATGCAGAACCAACTTATGCAGGGGGATATCGATGTGAAGTGGCTATAAAGGACAAATTTGATAGCTGTAATTTTACCCTGGTTGTCCATGGTAAGGGGTTATGTTTTCCTTATCAAAATGTTTATATTTTGGTAAAAGTATATAATATTAATATACTATATATTATAGCTACTATAATGCTATAATAGTAATTATTATTATTCCATGCTGAATAATGTGTCTTGCGTAAGGCATACACTGGGATAAAACGTACATCAAATTAAAATATGTGCTCAGAAAAGGATTGATAAAGTCTGAATAAAATAGGATTTTGGAGAAGGGACAAAAGAGAAATGACAAAAATTTCCTTTTAATTGTTGATTTATTTAGTTATTTTAAAAAAAAAACTACATGAGAATTTCTGCTTCATTGCATTCAGAAATATATGTTCATGGATCTATTTTTTTCTCAAATGTCAGTATTTTGAACCAGGATTTTGTTGGGATGTTTATAAAATGCAAAGATAATTGGATAATGTACAAACTTGGTTTTCTGCAATTATATGCCTATCTATCTCAAAATTAAACTCCACTTAAATTGAAATTTACTCCCAGGTAACTAGCTGTAAAGTGGCAATTTTAACCTGCTTATCCATCCAAAGGGATTTAATCTCAGATGTTTTAGAGACAATGGACATGAAGCAATATAATTCAGTTGAAGTTTCAGTTTGGTATGTGAATATTAGTTGTCTTACTGTCTGTACTGCTATCTGATACAATCGTATTTCTGCAATTTAATTTGTAATCTAATTACAGAACAGATCACACATTATTTTAAATTGTGAAAGCACTAAAACTGCTGCGATTGCAAACAAACTGAATTCAAATTAATTTTGCATCCGTAACAATGTTAGATTGTTTATTCAGCAAAAGTGAGTAGAATGTAAGACCACTCATTCTGTTTTCTCTAAGGCCCAACCCCAGAAGAGGAAGGGAAAATGTTTGTTACCGCATGCCCGGCCTCTTCCCATAAATGATTTGAAAGAATAACTTGATCATTTTTGTAGCTTGATTTAAATGTAGAAACTTGCCTAATTTTAGAAATCACTGAGAAATTGGAAAAATACCTCAACCATAATTTTGACTTTGATTAGAAGGACGGGTGAACTAATATTTGTCTAAAGGAATTTCATGGAGAAGCAACTTAGTGCAGGTTTGTTTCCCCACTCAGTGGGATTTCAATTCCATCATCTCCCAAAACTCCCCTCATCTCTATCAGCATGTCATTTTTCAGGCTGCTATAAGGATATCACACTCATTATATTTGTATAAAGTAAAATCAACATTTAGATGGTTTTAAATCTAAGTTTTCTGTCTGAACCTTAAAAGCAGAATCTTCCAGTTGAACATGACTTCTGGTCACCAAATGATGCATCTATATAGTTTCTGCAGTTGGCAATAATATGGAAGTGGTTTGCTATTGCATTCTTTTGCAATATGTTTTCAGCTCTAAGTCTAGCCTACAGGCCTGGGATTTTGAGGTAGTCTCCTTTCTAAGTACTAAGCAAGGCTGGGGTTTTCCTTACTGCATGAAATGTCAATCTCCAGATGAAAACAATAAATGCTGTTTTTTTAAAAAAAAAACTAGAGGAAAATTTGGGAAGAAAGTTTTTGATGCCTTTGAATACTGTCTTATTGTTATTACCACTATCTGTATAATCACAGAGGCACCTGCCACAGCTGACCTGGACATCCGATCAGCATTTCGACGGACGTAAGTGTTATCACAAATGTTTATGCTAGTTTGCCAATGCAGGAAACAAACTGATATATAACACCAACAGAATATCACTGGCTAAATCTCTACTCCAGATATGCGCTCATAGCGTAAGCCCAATGTGGGAGCACGCTGAGAGTTCCTAACACAGCACAAGGGATCATGCAATTAGCCCAGTTCCCAAAACTGAGATCTCTAGCCAAGTGATTCAAGCACAAACTACATTTGTGCACGTCTGTGCATTGCACATCCTAATCTAACAGCCAGGCTTATGGGTATGATCCAAAATAGCAAATTACTTTTTCAAGTAATTTGAGCATTTAAAAACATAATTTTAAAGTTAAGCACTGGGATTAATATTTCTGATAAATGTTTCCTGTCATGATGGAGCTATAGAAGAAATGGAAAAAATGGGAAAAAATCACTTTGTTTGGAAGTATTCTGAGTTTCAGAAGTATTTATAAACAGCAGGAGACAACAACAGCAACCACCGCAACACATCACCCCAAATATTCAATAGAGATTAGAAGATAACCTAGTCCCTGTGTACAGGCTCAGAACTTGATCAACATAGTTTTTAAAGCAGGATAAAGCAATTAGAAATTTAGGTAAGGATTCTTTTCAGCAGAAAGAAGATGTGTTTGTTTAAATTCTTTGTATAATTCTTATTTAGGAGTGCAGCAGGAGGAGGAAAGTGGACATCAGGATCCAGGTACCTAATATTCCATATTCAGCATTGATCACCATTGTGAACTGTCACTCAAAAGGCGCTTTAAACAGTTAAAATAGAATATTTTTATGTTTTCTCTCAAACATCAGCTCTATAACATTGTTTATCACTTTCTTCATGGAATAACTAAATAATGAAATAACTAACTAAAATATTTAAGGTTTAACCATGCTAGCCAAGAATACTAAGAACTGTAGTTCCAGCATATCTGAAAAGTGATAGCTTGAGATGATTTTCTCAGTTACAGCCAATATTTATCTTTATTTGAACTGTGGAAGCTTGATTCATTTTCCAGCTCTTACCTCCTACATGTGATTCAACCTTCTGGAGCAGATCTGGAATATGTGCAAAAGAGGGCAGGAGAAGGACATCCTAATTTCATTGGTGAATTCC